>NC_084487.1:124842485-125467485 GCF_030035675.1 Rhineura floridana
TCATAACAGGTTGCTTGTAAACATTACTTTGTGATATAGGAGGACTGGTTGTCTGAATCTATCCACAAATTCATATAAAACATTGGAAAGACTAGCCCTCCCCATTTTGCCTTGACGAGATCTTTTACATTTAAATATTCCTCAATGATTATCAATTATTATAGAAAAAGACATGAAGTTTGGGCTCAGAAGGTTATTGGATACTAGAAATGTAATTCAGTCTCTTTAAAAAAATTCTTACGATTTACAGAATGTAGGGCATATCTACAGCACAAATGAAAACTGTGTAGCGGCCTGTGTCTACACCATCCTGAAAAGTGTAGTTTCTGTGAGGACAACTAGGGATCTCTCTCAGCACTCTCACCAAATGAAAATTAGCAGAATTCTGTGGGAAAGCCAGGTCAGTTAAAAGTGGCATAAAACTTATATAGGTCTGTAGTGCAGATAGCCTTTAGGTCTGATATGGCATATAAAAAGACGTAACATAAAAGATCTAACTGGCTAGTTATACAAATTACTATTTCATGCCCTGAAATTTCTGTATTCTGTTTTACACAATATCCTATTATTGCTTCAAACAGCATATTTTACAGATAAACAACAGTTGATTTCTAAAAGTATAATAGCTTTTATTGGTTTTGCTTTAACCAGTACAGAAAGTGCTCTTGAGACTCCTAGTCAAATGCAGAAGTGGTATCCAAGGTGGGAAAAATAAGACGTCCCTTAGGTGAAGAATTCTGAAGGGATGTCTGAATTTTGGCCTGCGTATGGTTAATTGTTCATGAAACAAGGAATGAAATTGTGCTCAAACCTGCAATCAAAAAGCACTGTGTTAAAGGAGATGTTGCAAGTGGTCTAGGGTTTTTTTTACACTATGTACTTTGCCTGTTGCAACACTTAAGAAAGATGATTTAGAAGATGTTCATCTATATCTGAAGAGGTAATGGGCTGGTTCACATATAGACATTCTTCACTTGATGACTGCATTATCAAGTGATGATTTGCATGTATGAATGGAGCATCACAATGGGGAGGTTCAAACCCCACTATACATTGAAAGAACATATGAGGGAGGTTGCAGGCCCTCCATCCACAGTTATGCCCCTCCCATCTGTCCATTCGGCCAGTGCATAAAGGAATTCTATGCACATACTAATATATGTGTGTAGAACATCTCCTTTCAAAGGGGGTGGTCCCTGGGCCAGTAAGTGAAGGAGTTCAACTTGAGGACATTGTACATACCTTGAGCCCCTTAACACAGGTCAAATGTGCAGACATCATAGGGGGCCATGACCATTTTATTCACGGGCAGAGGAGGTAGGGCCAGCCATCACTGCCCCATGACCCCCATCATGTGCATGGGAGGACCAGCAGAACCCCCCTTGTTCCACAGACAGAACTCTTCTATTATCTCATATCATCTCAGATACAGTGCTTTTCAATGGAAGCAGTACACACATTCAACTGCCACTTGGCAAGTGATAAGAAGTGATATAACAAACGTGTATAAATCTAGCCAAGGCCTTTTGAATGGGAGCCCACATTGGAAACGCTTTTGTCTTGATCCAGCAAGGGAGATGCAATATATGGACTATGTTACTGAATTCAGAACTGAATGCACAGACTGGATGCAGTTCAGATATCTAACAAAACACTCGTATGCTATGCAGTATGATCACTTTTCTACTCACTATCTCACTTTTGCGTGTACACCCATTGTTGTGTGCAGTATAAACAAAATGCTTATACTACCCATCATCTTAAGACAGGACATCATCAGAATATATAAGAGGCTGTGCTGTGATACTGACATTTTTCTATAGCAAATCAGAAGATATTTTGTGGGGTCACATTATACTGGTCACCTGAAATTATTTTATGATATTATATCGTGATATATTAGCCCCTAGTCCAGAAAACTTTCCCTTGAAGCTCCAAAATGTTAATCACGGCTATTAAAACAACAAGAATATGGCTTTCTTTTTATCTGACTAATAGTTTCTGAAAACCTATTACATTTTCCAGCTTATTTCTGCAACCTGAAATGCCATAAAACAAACTACTCCTAGCATATTGTAGTTGCAATCCTATGAATCTTTATTTGGTAATACATCCCACGGAATACAGTGGATTTACTTTTGAAAAAAACATGCATAGGATTCCAGACAACTTCCTGCTCCAGTGTAATGGAGGGATTAATAATGATCAAGGGAAAGCACCTTTCCCACATGGAAATCTAAAATGTTTAAGGCTTTTAGGTTAGGAAAACAAGGCTAAATGGCCCAGTGCAGATTTGGTTTATGAAATTATTTATGAAACACTTTATTCGTTTATGAAACTAGAACTTAGGTTGACCTAAGGAAGCTGCTTGGCATTTCGTTCAGGACTGATAAAGCAGCACGTAATTAGCAAATGGAACTCACTACCACAAGATGTAGTGACGACTGCTAACTTTGGGTCAAACTGCTTCCATTCCGTGTGTCCTGCTAAAATTTAGTTAAAGCAGATGTGTGGCACAATGTCAATTGCACTCAGCATTTCCCTAAGCCTGCAAGCTAATGAAACAGAATGAGGGCTGCAGACCTCTGGTATCATGCCATGTGTTTGGTTTAAGGAAACATTACAAGGAGATGCATGGAGGAGACAGAAATCAGTTGCGGCAATGCAGCTAGGATCATGTGTTGTTTGGGACTTAGAGAGCTTTAAGGAAGGATTAGGCAAATTCATGGAGCGTAGACCTATAACAGCCATTAACCATATTTTCAGGGACAGAGAGGCATAGGGCGTTATACGAAGCTCAATAAACCGAAGGTGTCTAATACTAAAGATGCAATGCAGGGTTCACCAACCTTTTTAGACCAGAAAGCTCTTTTCAAATTTTTAGAGAGTGCTGGGGGCAACAGTCACAAAATGGCTGCATCCGGGGGGGGGGGGAATAACACAAAATTAGAGAGTAGTCATGGTGGACCTTTTCCCATAATTGTATTTCCATACCAGAAAAGGCTTAACCTGTCTGCCATACAGCTGTTAAAGGCACAAGAACCCTGTTTTTCTGCAATGCTAACCCTAAACCAAAGCCTAGATTGCCATCCTGAACCTAAGCCCCATTCAACACAAAGAGACTTACTTCTGAGTAGACATGTATATCATTGTATTATATGTTAACCATACAGTGAATTCTTAATGTGTTCCTGGTCTTTAGCTCCTGCAAAGCAGGAGATAAGCCTAAGCCTCTTTGCAAAGTTTTCACATTTACCTTTTTTTTGGGGGGGGAGGGGGATTCCTTAACATTCACCCACACTTATTCTGTAGTAGTATTTGCAGAAAATAATTTCTAGGCACTACCTGATCTCAGGTGAAGCCAGCACAGGAAAAATGCATCCTGGTTGCTAGGGAAAAAGGAAGAACAAACTATGGAGATTCCAAGGACTACCAAAAAAAAGACAGAAGAAAAGTGCACTAAAATGGAGGGCAAAACTTATCTATCACAGCTCTGTTTCATTCATTGGCTAATAACACTGACAGGCAGGAATAGCCAGGCTGGCTGATTTCACAGAAATTGCTTAAAAGGATAGATACCTGCACATTTTGCTCTGTAAGTTTCTTTCTAGGAGGGGTAAAGACTTCTTTTTTCAAAAAAATGAAAGCTCAGATTCTAAGCTACCTATTGAGGGTGCCACTGAATGCCTTTGTGCGTGACATGGCATCTGCGGATGATGGGTTGGTGATCCCTGGTGCAATGTTGTGGAATCAACCTCCAATGTGCACTGATGCAAGTGCCCACCTGTGATGCTGTTATTTATAAAGTATGCTGTTTTGAGACATAGATATTTCATGACTGCCGAATGACTCAGATGAGGTACAGCTAAAGATGAGGGACAGGGTACTGGACAGAGATATTTACTGAACCATATGAAAAGGCTCCACCTGACTTCTGGGGAGGTCTTCTCATCTGGCCCCACATACCCCTGAGCTCAAGCCTCCTTTATTATGCACATTGGCTACTTTGGGCCATTTGACTTATGACACAGGGACGGGGCTGCTAAATCCCCTCTTTTCCAGCGTGAAAAGAAACAGAGGCTGTTTCTTCCCTTTTGTATGTAAGCAGTTTTGTGCCTGTGTCTGAGAGTGAGCAGCTGAGCTGTGTTAGGAGAAGTCTCTGCCAGTGAACCCACAGCAAGGAGGAGGGGCTGGAAGATGCCTATGCTGGAGAGTCAGTGAGGTAAAGGAGATAGGGCTGGACTCGGACTGGGAAGACCTGTGATCAAATTCCTGTTGTCCATGAGGCAATAACTATTTCTCAAACTAACCTATTTCAGAGGGGTAGTTGTCAGGACAAAGGAGAACATGCCATATATAATGCCCTGAGGACACTGAAGGCTAGGCAAGACACAAATAAAAATGAATTTGCTGGCATCTTTGCTTGTCTGGGTATGAGTCAATGGATCAATGCTGCTGGCTCTCCAGCCTTTTCTCAATTCAAATTATGGCCCTGTTTTGTTTTTTTAATAATCAGTTTCTGACCAGGGGTGTGTGTGTGTGTGTGGCCTGGTTGGCCACTGTGAGAACAGGATGCTGGACTAGATGGGCCACTGGCCTGATCCAGCAGGCTCTTCTTATATTCTTATGTTCTTATGTATAAGGGGTTGTCCCCTCTTTCCCCAGCACTATTTCATCCTAATGCAAAATGATCTTATTTCCATTCTTACCTCTGAGAGCAAGTTGAATTTTTGCAGAAAATATTTCCAGTCTATGGAGTGCTCGCCATGAAGTCGCTGCAGTTTGAGGAGATGGTTGAACTGCTTTTCTGAGAGGGTAAAACAGAAGTGGTGAAGCACCTGCCGGAAATCAAGAGTTGAAATTGCTCCTGTACGCTCCTTGTCAAAAGCAGAAAAGGCCTGCAAATAGCAGAAAAGAAAAGTAGCTCTAAATAACTGGCATTTAGAAAAAGTTATTTCTCTCTAGCAGAGCTATTACTGAACGACAGAGATGAATGTATAGGCAATACATATCCCTTTGCTGCCTCAAGTATTCTAAGTATGAAATGGTGCTAATGGTTTTCCAAAGAATCCTTGTTCAAGCTTTTTTTCTAAAGCTGAGCTGTTGAGAGAGCTTCTTCTCCTGTGGCAGGATTCATTATCTAGACTGTCAGGTGGGAATGCTGTTTACAATAGGCCGCCATAGCAACCGAAGGCAACCCTGGGTATTTAGAAATAGTTTAAGAGCCTAGCCAGATTGAGAGACCATATAAGGTGCTGCATCCTATCAAGCAGTGGGAACCTTTCCAAATATGGGGTAGCAAACCCAGGTTTGCACCCTAGTGTCCGACAGAACATGAGCTGCTTGCAGTCAATCCTGGCTCTCTAGTATTTGCAAACATGTGCTAATGCCATCACAGATTATGCTTATATGTGTACACATTTGAAAAGCAATAGGTGAATCAGCTGCAAGTGCAGCCCACATCACATGCCTTAATATTTATTTACAGAAATCATATGCTATCCTTCAGTTTAAACATCAACATGGTGGCTTACAACGTCAAGCAACAAAAACAGCAGATTGCACTAAAATAAAAACAATAAGATTATACATGCCCCCTCTAGACATCCTTCATATTGTGCATTCATGATGATTTGTGCTGCTGATGTTATCGGGCGGTTCTATGCATTTGTGCTTTCAATACTATTGGAGCTTGCAAAGGTTTTGGGGCAGTCATATTGCTTTGTTTCCAATCAGTGTACATCCCTTAGTTTCCTGCTGAAATCATGTAACTGTTCATACCACAAATATTCCAGGGTTGTTGTTGTTTTGTCCTGATTTTCTTGCGCTATAGTGCAAGAGTGCCCCTCCAGACTGCAATAATGCAGTAACACTGGGGAAGCATTACAAAACAACAACAAAGCAGAATGATGCGTGGATGGTCTAGTATAAATCTACCACTAATGCATTGTTACTTCATCAAATGACATGTTGCAGAATATACCTGCAAAAAACAAAAACAGTCTGGAGGGCCCCACAGTATAAAACAGAATTACATCATTAAAACAATCTGGTCAGCAGTTCAAAAACTAAGTCCTGGGAAAACAAAAGGCTTCAGTTTGTTTGTCCTCATCCAGTTCATTACTACTTCTAGGCATTAATTTAGCACCTCACCAACTCATCTGAGCTAAATGTAAAAGAAAAATAAAGTTTGTCATTACCCACATAATTGGGTAATGACAGCTCAATCCAAATTCTCAAATAACCTTACTCGGTGGCTTCATGTAGAAGTTAAAAAAACATGTGGTATGTGGGATGATGAAACCCTACAAGACCCTATAGCATAAATTCCACAGAGTCAAGAAGTAGGACCCCACCCCTCGGCATCACCCTCTGGAAATAACTCTTCAAATAAAAACAGTTCCATTGAAATACAGTGTCCCCAATATGCCATCCAGAGCGCCTACCAGAAGAACACCACAGCCAATGGTATTGAGAGTCCAGGAGGAGCACTCAAGGGATTCTTCCAACATCTATACCCAGAGGACACGGTTTTATTTCCCCCCTTAAAAGTGAAGGTCTTCCATTTACTTCTATGAGAAACACTTCAGATATTCTCATTGGGACACTGTTTACAGTGGGAGATTCACCTGCTCAACATCAGCCTGGCACTGGATGGCTTAGCTTCCACTGGGAGGAACCTCACTGGAAGGTGCAACAAGTCTCTATGTCCCTCCTTATCCTTTTTCAGGAGTACTGATGAGACTTGAAAAGAGTGCAGGGTGGAGCAGGAGCTGGAGATCAGGACTCTGGGTAGTTCCCTAGCCCTCTTCGGGGACTTTTTAAAACATACTTTATTGTTTTCTAATAAACAGCAACCTAAAACATTAACAAGTAAAGGACATATTTATGCTATGATAATTCAAGCATGACATTAGCCCCCCATCAGATGCTACTCCCTGCTAGTTATCATAGTATCATAGAATAGTAGGGTTGAAAGGGGTCTATAAGGCCATCAAGTCCAACCCCCTGCTCAGTGCAGGAATCCACCTTAAGGCATATCCAACAGGTGGCTGTCCAGTTGCCTCTTGAATGTCTCCAGAGTTGGAGAGCCCAACACCTCCCTAACTGTAACAGAAAGTTTTTCCTGATGTTTAGCCGAAATCTGGCTTCCTGTAACTTGAGCCCATTACTCCATGTCCTACACTCTAGAGATCCTGGCCTTCGTACTTGAACAGTGCTATCTTATCTCCCCTCATTCTCTTCTCCAGGCTAAACATGCCCAGTTCTTTCAGTCTCCCCTCATAGGGCTTTGTTTCCAGTTCCCTGGTCATCCTTGGTGCCCTCCTCTGAACCTGTTCCAGTTTATCTGAATCCTTCTAAAGTGAGTTGTCCAGAACTGGATGCAGTACTCAAGATGAGGCCTAACCAGTGCCAAATAGAGGGGAACTAGTACTCCATATGGTTTGAAAACTATACTTCTGTTAATGCAGCCTAAAATAGCATTTGCCTTTTTTTATACCCACATCGTACTATTGGCTCATATTGAGCTTGTGATCAATAATTCCAAGACCCTTCTCACGTGCAGTATTGCAGAGCTAAGTATCCCGCATCTGATAACTGTGTATTTGGTTTCTTTTTCCTAGGTGTAGAACTCTGCACTTATCCCTATTAAATTTCATCCTATTGTTTTCAGCCCAATGCTCCAGCCTATCAAGATCACTTTTGAGTTTTGTTTCTGTCCTCCAGGGTATTAGCTATCCCTCCCAATTTTGTATCATCTGCAAATCTGATAAGCATTCCCTGTACCTCCTCACTGAAGTCATTAATAAAAATGTTGAACAGTGGGCTCAGGACTAAGCTCTGAGGTACCCTGCTCATTACCTCTGAGAAGGAACCATTGATAATCACTCTTTGGGCATCATTCTGTAGCCAACTGTGGATCTACCTAATAGTTGTTTCATCCAGCCCACATTTAGCTAGTTTGATAATCAGAATCCATGGGCCACTTTGTCAAAAGCTTTGCTGAAGTCGAGATATATTATGTCCACAGCATTCCTACAGTCTACCGGGTAGATTACCCAATCAGAGATATGATATGATGCAAATAAGATGCAAGGATTTGTTCTTGACAAATCCATGTGGGCTTCTAGTAATCACTGCATTGTTTTCAAGGTGTTTACAGACTGACCGCTTTATAATCTGCTGCAGAATTTTCCAGGGATTGATGTCAGACTGATTTATCTGTAGTTCCAGGTTCCTCCTTTTTGAAGATACACTAGCCCTCCTCCAGTCATCCAGCACTTCACCCATCTTCCATGTTTTCACAAAGATAATAGACATGGTTCTGAGAGTTCTTCAGTCAAATCCTTCGTTACTCTAGGATGAAGTTGATCAGGCCCTGGAGATTTGAACTCGTTCAAAGTAATTAGATATTCCTTGACCATTTGCCTACCAATCTCAAGCTTTAATCTTGCCCCTTCAGCTTGTACTTCATGTTTGCCAGGAGGGTCATAGACCTCTCTTGGAAGAGAACTGAGCCTACGTAGGAATTGAGTACTTTTATTGAGGATAGAGGAAAGTTTGTCCAAAATTGTTTGCAGAACTCAGACGTATCCTGATTCTGTAAGTCCATGTTCACATAGAGTATGAAAGGAAGCCAAGTATCACTGAAGCACTCACATTGTGACACCCCCTCAAAACTCTACTTAATAACTCAGGTAGTGTCAGTTGCCTGTGAAGGCAAACCCATTTTGAGAAAATCGATTTGGTATCTCCAGTAACATGCTATCTCCATGCAAGACGCCACTAAGAGAAATGCAATTAAGTCTTTATGAGGTGAGTTGTTTTGCTCATTGGGAAAGACTTGACAACAATAAAAGTGATGAACTGGTGTTTACAGATTCAGACACAATTTTCAAGATCTGCCTAAAAACCTGCACATGAGAACACCCCCACCACATATGAAAGAAGTTGCCAATCGCTTTGCACCCTCTCCAGCATACCTATGAAAGGGGTTTTGTATAGCTCAGCTGACATGCAATACCACCAAAGCACTATTTTCAGTTGTATCTTGGATCCTGACTGATGTGGCCCTAACAGGTGGCTTCGTCCAAATTGCCTCCTACTTCGCTGCCTCTATCTTGACACCATTAAGCCTCTCATATTACCACATATTTCCAACAACTTCATTTTTATAGAACTGAGGCTACCCCTTCAAGAGGGGACAAGCATAGGTTCTCAAATATAGTAATGATCTGGGAAAAGTCTTGATTTGGAAACATTTGGTCTGTTCCCCCACCCCCAGTCATTCTTCTAATTTTACTTTGCTGACAGACTGCCCTCTGTCAAATAAATGTCACAATCTGTACAACCCTTTCAGTTCCCATCCTTTGACTGCCTGTGTTTATCAACATCCCTAAACTTGGTCTGGTCTGACCTAAAGCCGCATTTTGGAATAGATTCTCAATACCGCTGAGGGTGAAGAGCTGGAGTAGTATAAAGGGAATAGCTCCAATCATTGGGGCATTATTGATTCATTCACTGATTTATTTATTATTGTATACTATTCTTCCTCCCAAAGGTGTCCAGGATGGCAAACATAAAAATGTTAAAAACAATATAATTTGAAATAAAATAAACATATATAAAAACAATTAAAACAATCTAAAACATTATAAAACATTTTAAAACCATCTAAAACATTTAAAAACCATCATAGCCTCACAGCTACTAATTTAGCAATTGCCAAAGTCAGTATCTATCAGCCATCAAATGCACAGGTAAACAGGAATGCCTTTAAATTTTTCCTGAAAGTGAGGAAGACAGGCACACCTCACCAGGGAGGACATTCCATAAAACAGAGAACCGCCACTGAGAAGGCCCTGTCACAGGTCAATGCCAACCAGGTTGCAGCCAGAGGCACTACCTCCAACAGGCCGATCATAGGACCTGAGAAAGTTGCTATCTAGGGAGTTGCTTCTTAAGGTACTAGGGTTTTAAGCCATTTAGGGTTTTATATGCTAGTACTAACACCATAACAAGGACCCAGTAGCTCACTGGCAGCTAGTGCAGTGCTTTCAGGACTGGTGACACATAATCCCTTTAGGCTGCTCCACTTACCCAGTCTAGCAGCTGCCCTCTGCACTAGCTGAAGCCTCTGGACTGTCACCAAAGACAGCCCCACATATAGCGCATTGTAGTAGTCTGGGCAGGAAGTCACCAGAGCATGGACAACTAAAGCAAGGCTAGCTTGGTCCAGGAATGGTCGTAGCTGGCGAACCAGCCTATGCTAGGCATAAGCACTTCTAGCCACAGAAGCCACTTGAGACTCAGGTGACAAGTTGGAATCCAGAAGTACTCCTAGGCTACAAAGCTGTTCTTTCAGGGGGTAGTACAACCTCTCCAAGAACAGGTTATACACCTAATTCCTTGCACACCTAATTCCCTCTGTCTTACCAGGATTCAGCCTCAGTTTATTAGCCCCCATCCAGGATTTCACTACTTCCTGACACCTTCAGAGCCTTTCCTGATTCATATGGAATGGAGAGAAAGAACTACGTGTCATCCCAACAGTTTCATATAGGTTAAATATCACAGGAGACCAAATGGATCCTGGAGGAACACCACAACTCAAAAGCCACGGGGCCAAGTAACCACCTTCTAGTACTACGTTCTGGTGATGATCCTGCAGGTAGGAGCAGAACCACTGTAATACAGTCCCTCCAACTCCCATCCCTCTGAGTCATTCCAAAAGGGCACCATGGTCATTGGTGTCAAAAGCTACTGAGAGATCAAGGAGAACACACTCCCCCATCTCTCTCCTGATAGAGGTCCTCAATCAGATCAAGCAAGGCAGTTTCAGTGCCAAAACCAGGCCTAAAGCCACACTGAAATGCATCTAGATAATCTGCAGCTGGCCAGCCACCACCCATTCAATCACCTTGCCCAAGAAGGGAATATTAGACACTGGATGATAGTTTTCTGAAACCTCTGGATCCAGACAGGATCTCTTGAAGAGGGGCCTTACCACTGTCTCTTTCAAGAAATACCTCCATTTTTATAACCACCTCCACTGTAACCCATAGGATCTTGGTTTTGCATAACCTGAATTCATGCATTCTTTTTTAATGTACAGTTTATTTATTTATTTATTTATTACATTTATATACCGCCCCATAGCTGAAGCTCTCTGGCCTGTTTACAGCAATTAAAAACAATAAACAGTTTATTAGGGTTTTTACTTTATTACAATAAACAGTACAATCCCTTATTCCCTCCCAGCTCACCTCCCTCCCTCTGCCCTCATGCATGTGTACTGCCCTGCCCCCTCTACCCTGAACTTCCTGCATTGAGTGGGGACATCTGAAGTGGGATAGCAAATGCACTCAACAGGGTCCATGGCCGTAGGAGGACTTAAGCAAGTTCAGTCAATGCCCCTCTACGGACAGAGTTTAAGAGTGCCTGAAGAGGGATTCAGTGGATCAAGTATCAGAGACCAGATACAAGCCCAGGGGTATTGCTCTAGAGCAGCCTTTCCCAACCAGTGTGCCTCCAGATGTTGTTGGACCACAACTCCCATCTTTCCTGACCATTGGCAATGCTGCCTGAGGCTGATGGGAGTTGTGGTCCAACAACATCTGGAGGCACACTGGTTGAAAAAGGCTGCTCTAGAGATTGTCTGAAACCAACAGTGAGTTTTCATAACTTCTACACAGCCAGGATGTCCTCTCCAGCTCTGCTCTCCTCCTAGAGAAAAGCTGGTGCAATGTAAAGGAGTAATGTACTATTCCTTAGGCATTGGCTTCAAGGGGGCTGCAGAACCTCCTGTTGACCATGGAGTGGAGGGTGATAGTAGTGGGGTGCCTTCCCACGTTGTGAATAGTTTTAACGGGGAGTTATTCTCAGAGTCAGAGAAGCAGGAGCAGAGTGACTTCTTCAGGCAAAGCTGATGCTGGCAGTGCTATATTTCTGGGTCTCTCTGCGTGTGACTCTTGCTCCCAGTCTTCCATATCCTCTTTGGCCTCGGAGTCCAAGACTGGGACCATAACATTCCCTTCCTTCTCCTTATCATAACAATGGACATTTTGCTAATAAATTAGGGTGACTGTATGGTACCTACCTTGTGTAACAAATCAGATGAAGATGTGACTATCTGTTTTATTTTTGCCATGGCTTCGTCTATGCTGAGTTGAACAAAGCTAATAGGTGGTACAGGTGGCACAGTAGACCTTTTCCATCGTTTGAATGCTCCACGATCGTCAATAGCTCTTAGAAAATCAAAATATGAGAGCTTGTTGTCCTGTATGCTAATTCCTAAGCTAAAGAAAAAAGAAACAGAAGATTGAAGATTTATTTCTTGTTTCTCAAGTATTGCTGCTAAAGCTGCTGAGACTAATCATTCCATTATAGGCCTTTATATAGTTCTAGAATTGCTACATGGCTAGTATTAAATTGGCCAGTGTATTCTCTTACCAGCCAGCTGAGGGTTTTGTTTTTAATTTTTTGGAGCTCAGCTACAATGCTAGGTAATAGCCATTTTCAATTTGCATCGGTTTAAACTGATTATTCAGTTATTTGGATATTGAGTTACTTGTATATTGAGAAAGATTTTATTGGAAAATAATTTCAGAATGCAGTATCAGAATTAAAACCCCACAAAATCCCAGCAAAAAATTAAAGGATCCCATCCTAATTATCCCTCCTTTCCTGGCTTTCAGTATCTCTTGCTTAACTTAGGAACATAGGAAGCCACCTTCTACTAAATCAGATGATTAATCCACCTAACTCAATATTGTCTACACTGAGTGGCAATGATTCTTCAGGTTTTCAGGCAGGGGTCTCTCCCAGCCCTACCTAGAGATGTTGGTGATTGATTCTAAGACTGCTGCATGCTCTACCTTTCCCCTAACATTTGTCATTAAAAACTTGACCAAAGAGAAAATATTTTAGCAAGTCCAGATCATGTTTGCCTGACATTAATATCAGTTAAGTTGGTAGGCAGGAGAGACAGTCTTTTCATTGATGGCCCCTAACTTGCAGAAGTCTCTCCCTAGAGATGTGCAACTGGCTCCATCAGTAATGGCCTTCCCGCCCCTGCCCCCGCCAAATCCTTAAAGGATCACTTGTTTCAGTTGGCTTTTAGTTGTTGTTGTTTTTTGCCACTATTTTAGAATATTTGTTTTAATTTGCTGAGGTTTTTTTCAAGATTCTTTGGTTATATCATGGTGGGCTGCAAGCTGCAGTCATTGCTATTTGTCTGTGAAATTCTTGTCTGTGAAATCTGTCTACTCAATTTTATATGCAGAATTTTAATTTTGTAAGCTGCCTAGAGAGAACACTACCCTATAGGTTGCCCTAAAATCTTCTAAATAGGACCTGGGCAAGGTCCTTGAACGAGTGGTGGCAGGCCAGCTCCACTCTAGGATGAGACCAATTATCTGGATCCATTTCAGTCTGGTTTCAGGCCTGGTTTTGGCACCGAAACAGCCTTGGTCGCCCTGTACGATGACCTATGTCGGGAGAGAGACAGGGGGAGTGTGACTCTGTTGATTCTCCGTGATCTCTCAGCGGCTTTCGATACCATCAACCATGGTATCCTTCTGGGAAGACTGGCTGAGTTGGGAGTGGGAGGGACTGCATGGCAGTGGTTCTGCTCCTACTTGGCAGGTCGGCTCCAGAAGGTGGTGCTTGGGGAACATTGCTCAGCACCCTGGATTCTCCAGTATGGGGTTCCGCAGGGGTCAGTTCTGTCCCCCATGCTGTTCAACATCTACATGAAACCGTTGGGTGCAGTCATCCGGAGCTCTGGAGTGCATTGCCATCAGTATGCTGATGACACGCAGCTCTATTTCTCCTTTTCATCTTCTTCAGGTGAGGTTGTCAATGTGCTGAACCGGTGCCTGGCTGCGACAATGGACTGGATGAGGGCTAATAAACTGAGGCTCAGTCCAGACAAGACTGAGATGCTGCTAGTGGGTGGTTCTTCTGACCGGATGGTGGATGTCCAACCTGTCCTGGATGGGGTTGCACTCCCCCTGAAGGAGCAGGTTTATAGCTTGGGGGTTCTCCTAGAACCATCTCTGTCACTTGAGGCTCAGGTTGCCTCGGTGGCACGGAGTGCCTACTACCAACTCCGGTTGGTGGCCCAGCTATGCCCCTATCTGGACAGGGATAACCTGGCTTCAGTTCTCCATGCTCTGGTAACCTCCAAGTTAGATTACCGCAATGCGCTCTATGTGGGGCTGCCTTTGAAGACAGTTTGGAAGCTGCAGCTTGTGCAGCGGCCAGATTGGTAACAGGGACCAGACAGTTCGAACACATAAAACCGATTCTGGCCAGCTTGCATTGGCTGCCTGTATGTTTCCGAGCTCGATTCAAGGTGCTGGTTTTAACCTATAAAGCCTTACACGGCTTAGAACCACAATACCTGATGGACTGCCTCTCCCGACATGAACCCACCTGTACACTATGGTCAACATCTAAGGCCCTCCTCCGGGTGCCTCCTCCGAGGCTGGCAACAAGGGAGAGGGCCTTCTCAGTGGTGGCCCCCAAATTATGGAATGATCTCTCTGATGAGGTGCGCCTGGCACCAACACTGTTATCTTTCCGGCGCCAGGTCAAAACTTTCCTCTTCTCTCAGGCATTTCAGCATGTGTTTTTAAATTGTTTTAATTTTTTTTAATTGTGTTTTTAAATTGTTTTTTGTGTTTTAAAATTTGTATATTTGTTTTTATTGTTTTTAATTGCTGTGAACTGCCTAGAGAGCTTCGGCTATGGGGCAGTATATAAATGTAATAAATAAATAAATAAAATAAAATTCAAAACTTTGTTAAATCTCCAGTGGGAAAAGTGGTCTTTACACATCCTAGGCAATTCAAGCTAGCATATGCAGATAGTAAAGAATGATTTCGTTAAAGATTAGGGTAAATATCACTAAATATGCTACATTATTTTCTGTCTCTTAGAAAGGACAGGACTGAGTTTACACATGCATATTCATCAACTTGATGGCAGTATTGATGACCAGCTTGTGGAATCAGCATCGTAAATCGAACACCAAAAGAGGACTTTCATATAATCTTGCATCACTACAAGACACAATACTTTTCAATGAAGGCAGTTCAAACATTGAGCTGCAAGACGTGTTGCAAAATCAAGCAAACCTGAATAGTGTACACAAAGGTGTGTACCAGCCCTAACTCAAAGAACTGTCTGGAATTAGAACTCTTCTGATGGATGGATGCTGTTTCAACAGTCTCCTACTTTCATCATTGCTTAATGTTATTGTTAGATACTAATTCAAAGGAATTTATGTGATGTTAATTTCCCTTTTAGGAGATCAGTTTAAAAAGGGCATGTAAAACTGAATGAAGACAGTCTTTCTAAATGAGCATTTATTCTGCTAAGAAATTGAGATGGCATAAACCCTTAGATTCTTTATACTTATGTACCTCTATTTCAATGAAATCTGTGGTTTGGGGGTGCAACATTTGAACTTGTTTCCAAATATTTTCTCAACTGCCCTTTCAACATTTGAGGGACTTTTGAGATGGTTTGTTGTTGTTATATGCCTTCAAGTTGATTACGACTTATGGTAAGAGAGGAAATAACAGGGGCTGTACAAGTTGTGGAGCTCTGTAGCTCAATGCTATAGCTCATGCTTTGCATGAACAAGGTCCCAGGTTCAATGGCATCTCTAGCTAGGGCTGGGAAAGATTCCTATCTGAAAGTCTGGAGCTAATGCCTGTTAGTGTACATAATAATGAGCTTGATGGGCCAGTGGCTACCAATAAAAGATAACTTCCTAAGACACCTGGTGAGCCCCTTAATCTAGAAAAGATGGGATTTTTGAAAAATGGTAAGATTTATCAAGAAGATTTATCAAGATTTATCAAGAAGAGATTAGAAAAATAAAGTTTGGCAAATGGCATAATTGACCAAATTAACAGAGATGGAAAATAACAGAAACCAGGCATCACTTTTTCCATGGGACTTTTGCCTCCAGAGTTGATAAAAAATCAATGATTTAAAATTTTTTTTTTTTAAAAAAAAGGATTTTTAAATTTTAAATTGGATTTCAAAATTTTCTTAAAACAATTAGCCAATGTTCTCAATACTTGATATCAGGGTCAATCTTTAACAGATGAAGAAGAGGAGTCGGCTATGACATGGACATGCAACAATTATCCCTCCTTAATACCAGTTATAATAAATTTCAGGGCTGAGAGTGGCCAATTCAAGAAATACATGTTTGCTGATAAAAAGGAAGTCACACCAGTGAGCTGGTGGAAGTCACTTAAACATCTGCATTCAAAGACCACTGAAGTGGTAATCCAGCTCTTAACAGCCGTTGCCTCTTCTGTAGGTGTAGAGAGAATTTTTTCTTCCTTTAGACTAATTCATTCTAAACTGAGAAATAAGTTGGGAACTGAAAAAGCAGGGAAGCTTGTATTCTCTTCCAGACAGTGAACAAGGAAGAAGAAGAAGACTAAGTTAACTGTACCACTCAATATTTTACGTTTCTCATGTTGACTTGAAATTGCCTAATTTTATTTTTTAAACATCTTTATATTTATCTAAGAACTGAAATAGCAAACCATTCAAAAAACCATGTTTGTGTTTTGTAAATGTTAACCAGAAGAATAAGCAATCTTATTAGTCTAATTTAAAAGCCTGTTTGGTGGTGATGATTCTGGCACATCATGAGAAAAATATCATGATTAACAGAACAGTTGGAACTGGTTCATCTCCTGAATGACTTGACAAGTTCATTCTGCTTTACTACTAAAATGACCAAATTATCATCCCATTTGTTGATGAAAATTAATCTGGAAACAATTTAGAATAATTGCTTAGTGTGCACCTACCTTCTAATTAAACCTACATCTCTGAATATGTATTAAGGTTATATTAAACAATTATGTACTTCTACTAAAAAATGATGATTAAATAGAATCTTACTCACTAGTGATTGAAACTGTGGTTTAAATCATTAAAATTGAGTCCTGCAGAGAATCGACTTAAATCATGATTAAAATCCATTTGATTTAAATCCAATCAGCCCTGCTCCAGACCGGCAACTGGACAGTACAGTTGTCACCCTTCAAAGGGATTTGGCTCAGAAGCCTCTAGCTGCTGACCCATAACAGGAACAGCTCCAGGGTTTAGGAAGCCTTTTGGGAAAATGCACCCAATTTACCCGACAGTGGTATCTCCACCTTCCCATGTACTACACAGAAAGATAGGGCTGGTAGCAGTGGCAGCTGCCTGCCAACACTGCCAGTTGCTCAACTGCCTGCCAGAGAAGGAAGGTGAGTAGAAATGACGGCTAAAAACAGTTGCCACTCCAGAGATCAGACTGCTGCTGCTCCTAGTCACTATCGCAGCCTTTCCCAAACAGTGTGCCTCCCTCCAGATGTTGTTGGACCACAACTCCCATCAGCCTCAGCCAGCATTGCCAATGGTCAGGAAAGATGGGAGTTGTGGTCCAACAACATCTGGAGGCAGACTGGTTGGGAAAGGCTGCACTATCGCTATGCACTTACTTATTTGGGTGGGTCAGTACTCAGTGGTGACAAGAAACAGCCACCACTGCTTGCCCTCTGTGTCACTGACCTAGAGGAAGAGCCACCACTGTTAGGAGTGATACAGGAGGACTGTGGCGAGGGAAGCCCCTAAACAGAGGGCAGGCAATGGTGGCTACTAATGCTCCTTCTCAGTGGTGGCTGGGCAGCCATGGGGTCTTCAGAAATAATGGGGCCTCATCAGTGGCCTGAGGATGCCAGTCTCTAATGCCAGGCTCTAACCCTTATCACAGAGACCAAGAAGTGCATTTTCCATTCTTACTTTAGGCCAGTGATGTATTTAGCCCAATACATTTTGATGCCTGAGGTGGAAAATCCAAATGGTGTGTGCTACCCCACCTGCAAAAATAAGGGTGGGGAATTAAATAAATTAATCATTTGCTGCTCTTTAATGGTGTCCAAAGTCAGCCACCTTGAAGCCTTGCTTTATGTAATGTAATAACAGGGTTGGCCCTGCTTCCTCTTTCACACAGTTTTCAAAGGGTATTGCAGAGAATGGAGGAAATTCTTAAAAGCTCAGCCAAGGCCAATAGTGTAGCTCTGTAGCAGCAAATTCCATTTCTGGCATTCAACAATTACACTGAAGTACCTCTTGTGGTCTGTTGTCTCTGTGATGACTCTTTTCAAAACGACCCATTGCCAGAATATTCATTGGTAACAATGACTAATTAAATGGTGGGAGGATGGGACTGTTTAAACAAAGAAGAGCCTTGATACAAAAAAGGGGCTGGAAAAAGAAATAAAATGTACAGTCCCAAATATCTGCTGCTAAAAACAACCCCCCCAAAAAAGCACATTCAAGAGCACTGGTTTTGCATCTTGCAGCTGCAGAGTACGCCAATCCATGCATTAGCCTGTGTCAAGCTGGCTCAGATGTTAGAGACTCAGTGGAAAAGGAAATAATCAACGCACTTCAGCAGAGGAATAAATTGCCAAGTTGGTATTAAAATTTTAGTAATAAAACCAAATGCATATGCTAATCTACTCTATTATTTAAGTCAGGGGAGAAAAGACTCTTTTCGATCTGGAAAGGACTAGTCTGCAGAAAATTACAATGAATGGAAGTGTTTATCATCAAAAAGTCTTTGAGGAAAAGAGCACACAGCAAAAATTCTTATTAGAGGCTTAATTCAAGGGAGCTTAATCACGCGATTTATAGGTGGAGTGAAAAGATTTTGTTTAGGTTTTTCTCTTCTCCTCCCATCCCTCCTTCCAAAGGGAAAAAAGGGAGTCTTAACAACAACAAAAAAGATCCGTTTTTGAAAGTGCAATTCTACTGAATCCCACACACTCTCATGTAATCAAGGCTATATTAGCTTTTCTGTTGCTCAGTAAAGTAAATATGTTTTACCTTTAACAGGTCCCAAGTGTTCTTTGCTCTGATTAGTTACTGCCTCTTCCTTGGCTCACACAAAAAGCCTGATGTTATCTTGCTATACAAAATATATTTGCACAGTAGTTTAACTACAGCTTATTATTGCTGCACAGTCCCAGAAAACGAGAAATAAAAAGAATAATATTTCTTATTGGACCAACCACAGTTAGCAAAAATATTTTTTTAATTGTTGCAAAGCAATGGTATTGTTGGCCTGTTTCTCTCTTTAGCTTTCATGTGGTACTTAAAAAAACAAACTTATTTCCTAAAATGAATCATGATATTAGACTGATATCTTACTAATTTCCTGGACAGTTGTATTTGTTACAAGTGCACCAAATGAACATCACAAGTTGGGATGCGCAAAAACTGCAGGTGTATTATCTGTAGGGGAAAAAGGTTGCTGGGAATACAGCAGCTTTCAGATCTGAAGCAATCTTAAATTAAAATATGTTTGTGAAATCTACTATTGTACACATTTTCAGAAAGAAAAGTTCAAACCCTATTTGTTCAAAATGAACAAGCTGACAGGTAGCTCACTCAGTGAAAAACAACCTGAAATAAATGATGACACCCCAATCCTATATGCATTGAAATATATCAGACTTATGTTATAATCAGTATATTTAAGATGAGAGTAATAGTCCACTGATTGTACAGCATAGTCCCCTGCTTAAAATCAAATATATAATTAATAAATGTATTGAACTAGGAGAGATCTACAAAAGTTGACACTATCATAACAACCTGTATAGCAGTTCACTGTACTGTTCATAGCCAAGGCAGCAATGAAAGTCTTCCAATAAGTTGCGTAGGCTGCCCACTGATATGCAGCCTTCTCTATTTTTATCCTGTTGTAGGAAAGCCTTGTGGAAATCTTGGGAGCAATCATGGTACTTCTCCCTATAAGAAAGCCAATGTTCAGTTTAACTTTCCTGATAAAAAAAAGATCCTAATTGATTGATTTATATACATCAGATCAGGCTTATGCAACATGTGACCCACCAAGCCAAATGCAGCTTACCTGCCAACCAAGTATCATGGCTTACTGGGATCTCAGGAATTCTCCCACTTTTGCAAGCTGCTTCAAACTGCAGAATCAGTGGAGTTGTCAGTCACTTAAGCCACAATACATGGCTGGGTGCGCTGCATGCAGCATGGTGGATAACAAGTTATGAAGCCCTGGTTCAGAGTTTGGGCAGACAGCGTAGAACTTTGCCTTCATAGTACTGAGTTTATAAAGCCATAACACAGAACACAGCATGGTGAGCAAGTAAGGTGCAAGTGGGAGGTAAGGCAGCTGCATTTTCCCTCATCCTATGACTTATGACTTCCCCTTCCTTCAAGAGCCATAATGCAGATAAGGGAGAGGAACGGGCAACGAATGGGCAGGAGGAGCCTTCTTTGTTTACTACTTCAATGGGAGATTTGAAAGTCTATGCTGAGTGCCTAGGCTGCAAGGTGGTAGCCTTATGGCTAAGAATCTGAATTATAGACTGGGAAGTCCCTGGCTCACCCCAGTGGCCAGTTAAGCCTCACCCTTCCACCCAGTATTTGTATATGGGGATAATAATAAAGGCAATTGTAAAGATTACTGACATAAGTAAGGTGCTATGAACACTTAAGATGCATAACTTGCATTTTAAACCTCATCATCACCACTATCATCATCAGGTCCTGATCCTTGACAGCATGTTGAGATTCTTAGTATCATATAAACCTGCGATATGATAATGTCAACAGCAACAATCTGGAACTCCTTTCAGATTCATGTTACATGCTGTAAACAGCTAAAATGATAGCTTTTCATCAGTGTTGCTATCTTCCACTTATACCTTATAGATCAAAACAAAAAATGGGCAATCAAAACCTTTCTTTCTATCCTTATTTTTAGAAAATCAAGACATTCAGCCGTTTCTTGGACTGTGAGTAAATGGTTGCCAAGCAGTAATTATTCCAAAATTGAGCAAGAAGTATATGTTTTAAACTATGGATACAGCCAGGCTGCCAAAAAATAATTTAAAAACCCACCACCCAATCTTCTCTTGCAAATGTTTTGTATTTCTCTTGAAGTGCTGGAGAATCACTGTTCAAATGTTTCTAATTTGGGGTATTTGTTCTTCTTGAGTTAAAACAAAAGGAAAAATTATACACCCAGATTTACCCCCCTTTTTGAATATTTTTTTTCAGACCCCTTTGTCAGTTGAACTGTGTCTAAACTGTAAGATAATGAACATGTTGTACAAAACATTTAGGATGAAACTGAAAGAGCAGCACATAAGAGCAATTAGGCTCTGCTCTATGCACAGTTGGGGCTTTAGCCAGCTATGATACAGGTGCTGCTGTGTCACAGGGGAATAAAGAATAGGCCATCCAAAATGATAAAGAGAGTCCTTCTTCTGTTACTGCTATCCCCAATTAAGATAAATGTATTTTGATGAAGAATCTTGGACAGATACTCTTTCCACTTTTCCCTGGACACACACCACAGATTTCACTTAGTGGAGGGCAGGGAGATTAACTTCTGGCTGGACCTTGTTGAAACTGCAAAACCTTTGGCCATATTGTGAACGCTGAATAATATGAGCCCATCATGAAGTGGGTTTCCCTACTGGTGGACATCATTTATGTGGACTGTGGTGGGAAAACTCACTGTGTGATACCAGTTAATGCAGTGAGCTCTCCATCATGACAGGACAGGAAACTTGCCACGAAGACACCAATCTCACACTGGGAGAAGTTAACATCTGGAGCGATTCTCAGTTTCCTTGGAGAAGCCCCCCAGAAAAGGCTTGCTTTTCTAACAGAGAGGTTGATATCACTCCCCACTAACACATCATCTCCCCCAGCTTTTGGAATTTAGAGTTGTTAGCTCCTTGGGGTATGGCCCTGACCTTTTTTGTTTTTATTCATTTTGATCTGTGATGTGCCATGTACACTAACAGTTCTGTACAGACAAATGCAGGTATACGGATAAATTCAAAGCCAGAGCTCTGCCCACCATGAGGCTGAGAATGGCGACATGTAGAAATATGAACTTGTAAGTACAACAGTAATAATAAAGTAATGTACTTACCTGATTTTATTTATAATCTTGTTGATGTTGATGTGCTTCTTTTCTTCCCTTTTGTAAGGATCCATAAAGCGCACATTGTCTGCCATGAGCGGCCTTTTGAGGCTGATGTCAAGAGTTGTATTCTCCACACCCATTTTCTGCAGAAATTCTTGATGCGTAAGGTAACCTTTTGCATTCGGATCATACCTTTTAAAGTCCAGGAAAGAGATATTTCCTTTCATAAGATATTAAGTTTTACAGGCTCAGCACAGTACACCACTGGCCCTTGATCATTGTAGGCCTCGTTCCTCTATGGAGGAATATGCAGGAAATGCGCATTAGGAAATAAATGTTCTGAAATATTTAATACCTATCTAGAATTTACAGGAATGATCTGTTAACAGCATCAGGTAGAAGTCTAATCTCCACCTTAAGAATGTTTACTGCTAAATATATGTGGATATTAGGAACATAAGAACAAACCACCTTGCTGAATCAGACTCAAATCTGTTTATTCCAGGAATCAGCCAGATGTCTCTGGAATACCACAAAGCATGGTGGTGATATGATTCATATTCACTGACAGATATGTCCTCTATATGAATTTGGCTAATCATTTTAAACCCATCTAAGCTAGTGGCCACCACCACAATTTGTATTCTGATGTAATATTTTTCATATGTGCTGCTTTTCAGTTATTCATCTGCCATGGGCAAAGCATATGAGGTTAGAATTGCACTCTAGTCTGATACAGAGAAATATTTAAATATGCTTCTGACTTGATGAAGCTGACTGCTGTCACCTCCCGACAGACCTATGGGGCGTATCATTCAGAAATAATGGCTTATGTGTCCTTAAGTGATTTGAGACAGACTTTCCGCCATTAGGTTTATTTCCTTTTTGGGCTCCAGATAATGTTCTAGAATCCAGGAACCATGCACACTCTTTTAGATTGTAAACATGTCTTCATTCTACAAAGTATGCTGATCTAATATGCTGATTACTGATACCAACCTCATCAATGAAAGATCTTTCATATTGTCACACATTCCACATATATTTGAGCCTAGGCTTGGTTTATTTGGAAGGATAGATCACAGGAAGTTCATAGTGTTGTTGTTGTTGTTTTGTAACATTTGATTTATTTACAAATCTAAAAGTTGAGCATTGGTGCCAGGGCATTTTGCTGGCTGATGCAATGGACAAGATGGTGCTCCTATTTCACCTATAGAAGTGACTGGATTGGCAGTTGAATCTAATTTTGCTACCACTCCCTCCCTCCCTCCCATCTTCTGTTGTCTGAGTCTGCCACCTCACTCACTCTGCCTAATGATAGAGCTGGCTCTGATTGGTGGAGGCACACTGCTTGGTACTCCTACAAAATAGCAAATCCAGGGTGCCATATCAGATCTTCAGAGACGATCCAAATGTTTACAGCTTACAGCTCCCAGTTTAGCTGTCTCCCCATGTTCCTATCTCATTTATTCTCAAAAACTTGCTTTTGTTGTTTCTCTCTCACACACAGCCCTCGATTACATCATTCTTAGCTGGGGTGCATCTACTATTTCCCTGCTACTGTGAAAATGAAAATCTCCACAGCTATCCTGTGCCATTGTCCCAGCCATTTGCCTCACAAAGGATATGACTGGCACATTGGCCATGGCTGCTGACTATTAAAGAACTTTAAGCAGTCCATCTGTCCACATTAATCTGCTCATTCACATATTTCTCAGCAAATCAGATAGTAACCCTATAATAATTATACAACCACGAGAGTGGCTCTATACTATAGTCAGCGTGGATTTTTCACATTACGCCACGTTAGATTGAAAATACCCCCCATGCCATTCTGATGCATCCCATAAGCTCATTTCAAAACAAAACCTTACAAAACTTATAGTCCTGAACTCAGAAACGCTTGCTTAACAACCCTCTAAATTTTCATGGTGATACACAAAACAGTCAGAGAGAATAGAGAGTTCAATTCTAAAAAGAGAGAAAAAACCCAGAGCACTTTTGGACTTTTTTCTGTCAGAGTTCTCATAATCTGTTCAAATTCATTAAAATCATCCATGTTCACAGAGTACCTGTAATCCTATTACTGGCCTTGCCCCATACTCTGACCTTCATCTTCTGCACTTTAAAAATTAAAAAAATGCCTGGCTCATTTTTAATTAATTTCAGAAGTTTAGCATTGAACTGAATGATAGTGTCGGGCATGCTTAGTAAGAACCAACTGTCAGTGTTCTAAAAGCCAGACTCACAGCTGCTGGGGTTGCCAATTATGGGGCCACACCCACACCAGACTTTGATTTCACTTGAGACAGTCATGGCTTCCCCCAAAGAATCCTGGGAATTGTAGTTTGTGAAGGGTGCTGAGAGAAAACTCCTATTCCACTGACAGAGCTCCAGTGGCCACAGTAGTTTAACAGTCAGCCACTCTGATTGAAGGTCTGTGAGAGAAACAAGGCATCTCCTAGCAACTCTCAGCACCCTTCACTAACTACACTTACCAGGATTCTTTGAGAAAAGCCACGACTGTCCAAAATGAAATAAAGGCCTGGTGTGGATGTGGCCAGGGACAGCTTTGGTTTAAATTTTGGTGGGAGGCTACATGTGCCTGCTGTAGAATAAAAAGGTGGGGGAAACACTGAAAAGCAATGATACTGTTCACAGTGTTTTCCTTTTGGAAAGGGGCTTCCCCTCAGCTCAGTGCCCACCCACCCACTCTCCTCCCCTCCCCCTCCTCCTCCCCTCCCTGCCCCTCCCCTGGGTCAGTGTTGGACTACGACCTGGGAGACCAGGGTTTGAATCCACACACAGCCATAAAGCTCATTGGATGACCTTGGGCCAGTCACTGCCTCTAAGGCCCAGAGGAAGGCAATGGTAAAACCACCTCTGAATACCATTTACCATGAAAACCCTATTCATAGGGTCACCATAAGTCAGGATCGACTTGAAGGCAGTCCATTTCCATTCCCAAACATGCACAGAAATAAATCCCACTGAATTGAAAAAGTATGCAAATGATCAAACCCTCCCTCCCTTCTCCTCCCTCCTATCCCCTCCCTCTTGCCCCTTCCCTCCCCCTTCCTTTGCCCCTCCCTCCCCATCCCCTTCCAATCCCCTCCTTCCCCTTCCCCCTCCTCCCCCTTCCCTTCCTCCTTCCCATGGTCAGTTTTACCTATCTTAAGCATCATTGCATGGGAGTAAATACCATTGAACTCTATAAGCATGCAAATGATCACACCTGCCCTCCCTTCCCCCTCCTTTGCCCCCTTCTACTCCACTCCTTCCCCTTCCCCCTCCTCCTCCCCCATGGTATGTTTTACCTATCCTAACCATGATTGCATAGGAGTAAATCCCATTGAAATCAATAAGCATGCAAATGATCAGACCTGCCTTTCCCCTGCTTCCCTCCTCTCTTTCTTCTTCCTCCTCCCCTGCCCACTCCAGCCCGCCCTCCCTCGCTCCCCCCCCGATCAGTTTTACCTATCCTAAGCATGATTGCATGGGAATAAATCCCACTGAACTCAATAAACATGCAAATGATCAAGCCTGACCTTCTCCTCCCCTCCCCCTCCTGTCTGCTTCCATCCCCCTCTTGCCATGTGCCCTTCTTCCCCTCCCTCCTCCTCCCCTCCCCATGCAAATGATCAATCCATCCTCAGCAAACTTGCACAGTATCCCATTTCTTACCTCCTGGATTAAAAAGCAGAGAAATTCACTAATAGGCAAAAAACCTTGCAGTTTAAGAACATACCTATAATAAGAGGCACATGTAACCAAATTCTTCCAAGCTACACAGCAAGTGGATTGGACTGTGAAAGACCAACCCAAATGGTGTTTGCATTTTGACAAATTTGTAGGGCAGTCCAATGTCTCAGAGAGGAGGTCAGGTCTCCTGCTCCCCAGGTGCATTCACTATAGCTGCCCAATTTCCCTGCTTTTTAAAGTTTGATAGAAATATCTGTGGGCTATAGCTACATTCTTAAACTGCAAGGGTTTTTTGCCTATTAATACTCTTAAAAGTGTCTGTATGGACATTATTTGATAGTGTCAAAATATTCCGTAATTCTGGATGAAATCTTAGAAGCCATTTACACCTAAACAATCTTTAAATTAAGACTACTCCAAATTCATTCATTCAAATCATTTACTCCAAACTCAGTCCTATCATTACCAGCCTTTGTTGCTCCATTAAGGTTGTCAGATCCCTGCTGTGGATGGGGCCACAAAAAGGCAGGTACAGGGGTATTGATGTACCAGGCTGGTCCCCAGCAGGACCCCAGACTCTGAGCATTTGTTTTTGTAAAAAAGTAAATCTCTAGCCACCCTAGAAAGAAAGTTATGAAACAAAACGTGCAGGTACCTTCTAAGCACTTTCTGTGAGATGAGCCAGCCCAGCTGCTCCCACCTTTCAATGTTTTTAGCCAATGAGTGAAGTCAGAGCTGTGACTGACAAGTGTGTTGTTTGGACAGCCAGCAGTAGGAGTTCATGGGATTGGCACAGTTCTCTCAGAGTCCTCTGACTCAGACCAGGAGTGGGAGGCACTTGAGGATGAAGCCTCAGAATGGGGGGAATGTAGAAACAGTAGTAACACAGGAAAGTAGCAAAGCAAGAAGTCCAACATAATACAAAAAGTGTAATTCTCTATCTTTAGAGATGCAAAATTCTTCCAAGCTACACAGGAAGTGGATTGGACTGTGAAAGACCAACCCAAATTGTGTTTGCATTTTGACAAATTTGTAGGGCAGTCCAATATCTCAGAGAGGAGGCCAGGTCTCCTGCTCCCCTGGTGCATTCACTATAGCTGCCCAACTTCCCTGCTTTTTAAAGTTTGATAGCAATATCTGTTGGCTATAGGCACGTTCTTAAACCACAAGGTTTTTTTGTCTATTGGTGAATAAATATTTAGGCCTGACAGATGCACCTTATAAACTAAGAATACACCATAGTATGCATCCCAGAATCCCTCTGCAAAATACAGGGGTTGTTTGGCAAACAAATCAGTATGGAAATCGTTCCCTAAGGAAATGGAATTTCAAAAGGCTGTGGACTAATAGTATATGACACAATGATTTCCATTACAATTCTGAATATTTAAAATTGATTGAGACTACTTAAAGACTTGGCCAAAGACTGTATATATAATGTATGTCTTCTGAGATAACAATTTTCTTTGGGCTACATTCCAATTTTCAAAAATACTGATGTAATTTTGTACTTTAATATTACTCCCAATATTCCTTTGACTCTATTCTATATATTCTATAGTTTATGTTCTAATTTTCCATACGTATCTAATTTCCACTCATTTTCCACTTCAAATTTTTTCCATGTTGATTGCAATTACTTTATTTAATCACATGGGAAGCTGAATTTTGTTTTCAAATTATCTGAAGTACAGCATATGTAGCAGATGGCTGAATGCTAAAGACACACTGTCGCAAGGCATCCTTAAGGAATAGGAAAAGAAACCGAAAAGCAATGGAGTAGAAAATAATTCAGTGATGAATCACTGCTAGGAAATAAACCATACAGTCAAGGCACTTTGAATCTAAGGCAATATACACCTGAGTCTTAAAACACAGTTTTGTTGTAAGTGGAAGGTAGAAGTGTGTGGTATACAGAATACTAATAAATTTAGCTTGCATTTTGCAAGCATATGCACACACATTCCTAGACACTTCTGGAAATCTCCCTTCCACAGCTTGTTCTGTGCTGACTCTATTATGAGGTACTCCCATTTATGAGGTCACTTATTAGAAAACTTCCAAAGGAGCAGCTGTGTTAGTTGCGGTAAAAATAATGCTAACTAATTTTAAATGGCATACATTTTCCTAGACTAGAATCCACTTCATAAGCTGTAGGATGAAGATATTAAGTGTGAGACACTGGTTTAAACTACTATCAGGTAAACTCTTACATTCCTAACATTAAAAAAATTACTTTACTCTTAACTATTATTGCAGTTGTATGCTTTCTGTTTCCTGTTTCAAGGGATGCCTGTTTTCTTCAATATCCTTTAGTAATCACAACATTTTGGACTATGTACTTTTTCAGGTTTGAGGCCTGTGAAAGAGTATCCTAACAATTTTGATGAGCCTGTCAGTCAATCCCATTTGTCTTCCTATATATAACACTAGTAAATGAAGCTTGTGTATTCTGCAAACATAAATACATGTTTCTGCTACTTGAAGTGCCCCTTCTCCTAAACTGAAGTTTGACTCACGCACTTGAAAAGTCAATAGAACTTCCACAGTCCAACATTCTATTTCTCATTTAACTATTTCTCATTCTGTGCCAAAATGTTGGGCTCAGTTGTGAGAAATGTCATATCCTAGTTTTTACTTCAGAAGTAAATATATCCCATTTTTGGACTTCCCTAGTAATTACGGTGTCTTTGCCTACACGTGTACCAAATTTTAGCAACTTGGGCAACCTGGGAGTACGTTAAACATGCCTCAGCAACAGCCTCCCTGAGCAGGGCCAGCCCATGGAGAAAGAACAGGAACAGGAAGAGGAAGCCCCACACTACAGGGAAAACAACAGCCTGCAGGCTGCGATGGCAGATATCCAACCATTAATTGCAACCATTTCATGAGGGAGCCCATTGATCCCACTCCCTCTGTGATGTGTCTGTCACTGGATTCATTACTGTCCATACTGGGAAGGCAAACCAGCAGCAGGCAGGGAGACTTTTCTACTCATGGAGGCTCTCTAATAAAAAAGTAATTGCACTGGAGGGAATTTCAAATAGGATTGATACATTCTCCAAAATGTTTAAGGTCATGGAAGATCAGGAAGGTCATGGAAGATTAAACATGGACATGTTTAATGGAAGAGCAGGGTTCTAAGCTGTGTGGGCAGCCTACACAAGTAGGGAAGACCCACTGCTGCAAACGTCTGCCTCCTCTACACATGGAAGATGATGCAACTGGCATCATAGTGGGGGCAGGGCCAATGGCTTTATCCCCACTCTCTCTCACACACTATGCTAATTGCAGGGGAGGGGATAGATGTAATAACAGGGCTATCATATCACCTGTTTTGGGGGAGAAAAATACAAATGTTTCCCTTTCAGACTTTTCTGATTATTGTTGCGTCTCAGGCTGCACAAGGCAAAGCCCAGTTTCCTAGTAAACGTGGGAGAAGTTTAATCATTTTTGACAGACACTTTGAATTCCTGATTTTGGCAGAGGGGGAGGGGCTCTAGTTTGCTAGGAATCAGTTTAACAATTCTGATACCTCCATCTGTGAGGCCAGAATAACTTTATACACATATTTTATATACAATATTTCTAACTTGTTACAGGGACAATTTATGACCGTGGGTCTTAGCTGAGAGAAGTAAAACAAAATTGTACTCGTCCCCACTTTTCAAAAATAAACAAGTGCCCACCTGTTAAAGCTTGTCAGGATTTTATTTGCAATATTCTTGAACTGAGGAATAATCTTACAGAATCTTGTCAGTTTTGATACCAACATTATGCACCAATTTTATTTTTCTTGGTGGAATACTTTTTGAGATATTCTTGGATTCATGGAAAGCCAGAAAGCAGCACTCTCTTGCGGCTGTCCTATAGCTTCAAACAGAAGCTCTATGAAATAATTTTAAATCTTTTTTTTTTTAAAGAACTGTTCTTATTTGGGACTGATGTTTTACTGTATTCTAAGCTTGTGGACCTTCTTTGGTGCTCAAAGATAAGTATAAATCCAATAAATAAATAAAGTATCTCTTCAAAGTGCTCTCAACCCTCACTTTCTGTGCGCTGATCTGGAGGTAGGCTTCCCTCTTACGTGCTTTCTCTGAATGTGGACAGTGGTCTGAAAAGCAGGACCCCGAGGAAATGGAGGACAGTAGAAACATGGAACTGGAAAAATAAGGATTGGGGCAGGCAAGGAAAGTTTGGGAAATTCTACTCCCACTGCGTATTACTAAAGTTAGTATATGACATATACATGCTAGCATGCCCACCAACATACGTTTATGTCAGTCATACAAGGCTTGCAGGGCAGGGGGAGGAGAAGCAAAGCTTAGAAGAAAGATATTATATAATCTGTAGAATGTCAACAAGTTTCTACTCACTACGCCTCTTGTGGCAATCTATTGACAGATGCCTTGTATGCCACTCATCATCTTATGATTCAGTTAAATATTATTCAACAGAGAAGGTCCTGCACATCTTGTGATCTATCAAGTTCAATACAGCCCACCATCCATGTATTGTGGCCACCAGAAGCTCAATTAACCCACTCTTTATTGCTGGCTCTCTGGGGTGGCACAAAACAGGATGGTTGCCAAGCACCTTGCAAACTTCAGTACAAGGATGGTGAGCTGCATTTGGCTTAGGGGCTCATGAGTTGTACGAGCCTGGGCCAGACTACTATGTGATTGAAGATGTACATATCTGAGCGGGTTGTTGAGTGGCCATAGCCATTTCTGGATCAATTTAAATTTAAAAACCCATTACAAAACAGTATGGGAAATCTTTGGGAAGTAGTATGGATGATTACAGAGTAAGAAAATGATTATGTAAATGTGGGCATTTTCATTCTCATATCAGTCTGATCAGACAGACTCTTCTATCTGAAATCAGCAATTAGACATCATAGCGAGCAACTCCCAGAATAATTAAATCACCCTTTTCAGAGTCAGGTGTTGAGACGGGGTGGCTAACCTGTGGCACGCCAGATGTTGCTAGGGTACAACTCCCATAGTCCCTGACCATTGGCCATGCTGGTTGCCCTGATGGAGTCCAGCAACATCTGGAGTGCCACAGGTTAGCCACCCTGCATTAAGAGTTCACAGATAAAGTGGGGGGGGGGGAGCAGGATACAACTAAAATATTCTTACCTTGCCCAGAGTTTTTCAAATTCTTTTGGATTCATGGGGATGCCACATCTATACAGGATGTCCTTCAGATCTTTTTTCAGAACTAGGCCATTTCCATCACTATCATATTCATGGAAATGCTAAAACAAGAGATGTCTTTAATAGCAAGAGCTACTATATTTAAACACAGAGAGACAGAGAGAACACTTCATCTATGATCCCAAGCAATTATAGAAACTGGAAATGTAAAAAAGGCAGCATGCCTGAGGGTGTATATCCAGAGTACATCACTTGGCTGCCACCCTTGAGCAGCAACTGTGAAGAAGAGCAGACCAAGTGTGGTACTGGCAGACACTACTGGCAATGGAAAGGGAGGGTAGCCTGAGTTGCATAGTGGAAGTGCAGCAATGCGGCCTGTGGATGGTATTCAGAAGAACCCAATGTCATATGCTGCATGGCAGGGCTGGGGAACCTTTTCTGGCCAGCAGGCCAGATCCATCCGTTGGGCCTAATTTGACAGGTGGGTGCAGTTACCCACCTGTCAATCACCTGATGTGACTATTGTATCAGGTGATGCTGTGCTTTGAAACCTGATTGATGAGACTTCAAAGTACAGTGCAGGCTGTTTGAAAGCCCTTTGGTAAACAGCCCCATGTTGCTCTTTAAACTTCTGAAAACCTGAGGCTTCTTGGTTTTCAGAGGTTCAAGGAACAGCACTGGCAGGGAGAAGTGGTTTCCATTCAACAGAAACTGCTTTACCCTCCCTGGAGCAAGGCATACTCCCATTGTTCATTATAGGCAGTGGGAGCCCACCTTGCTTCAGCAAAGAAACAAGCGGGAGCTTACTTTAGGCTCCCGATTGTTCTTTTGAAGCCACATCCTTACCTGCTCCACACCTGCTGTATGACATCAGGTGTAGAGTAGATGGGTGTGGCTTGCCCAAAACAGCCTCATGGGCCAAATGGGAAGTTCAAGTTTGGCTTGAAGGCTGAAGGTTCCGCACCCCTGCTGTATGTATTGCAGAGAGTTGCAATGAAGCAACTATCTCCAAACTGAGCACTGAGAGGCATGGGTGCGCTATATGAAAGCTAATAATATGATATAAGAAACAAACTGATTAAATAATTAAAGACACACGTGAACTGAAAATACCCACCCACATATAAGGCTGCCATGGTGCCTTTGAATAATTTGTCTGCTTCTCCTTCTTGTTATCCCCTGCTGTGGATAAGTAATTACGTTGCATTTTCCTATTACATATGACTGGATCTTTCAATCAGTCCAATGTGGAAGCACAGAAGAATTTCATACTTCTATCTCAGTGGAGGCCGTCTGGTGCATTTCTGCATAAGACACTGCCCTGGGTTTGCCTCTTTCCAACGATGAGGTGTATTCAGAAGAGTAACGTAGAAACATAATGGTATGGGCTCCACTGGAAGTGTGTAATTCCTACTCTTAACTAAACTTTTTGTGGTATAAGAGAATGAAATGTACTTTTAGAGTTACTGCAACTATCAGAGATTTTGAAATGCTACCTTAGAACAAGGCTGGTCAGACTTCAGGTTTGAGAGACCTATTCTGTTTTAGTGCCTCTAACCACAAGCTCACTCCATGAATTTTTTCCTGTACTAGATCTGAGCTTACAGCCCTTTCACAAAGATAAACAAACAAATAAATAAATAATCAACCAATCAATCAATTAACCACTCTTGGTCTCACTGCCCTCACCCTGAAAACTTCCTTTCTTTTCCTCCCTGAAGACTAATGGGGGGGGGATTAAGGGGGGAGCCTTTTTGTTGTTTTCATTGCTAAATAACTGGGCATCTTGCTGATCAACTGCAAGTCACCCAAAAATCTACCCATAGATTCCAATCTAAATGCTGCACATCCCTGCCTAGAGGCTCCAAGTATTGCAATACATTATTTCAAAACTTGATCATTTATCAGCTTTTATTCTAGCTAAATGCTTGTTTTTTTAAAAAAAAAAATACCATCAAAGATGAACACTGAGTGAAGCTCTAAAATTGTTGTTAGAGATGTATATCTGTTTAAAGACTACATGGAGCTTACCACGGCTAGGTCGTTCCATCTGCTTTGTGCTTTGATACTGAGATGGTAATGAGCTTGTTCACAAGCTAGGTCTGCATCCGCTGCTATCTGTTTGGGTCTCAGAAAGAAAGGATTATTATGATAACTAACTGTGGTTTTCTTTTAATGGGATCATTAATATCCCACAAGGTTTGTTTGTTTGCTTGCTTGCTTATTATAGTTTGTACAGATAGCTTTAAAATCTCAGCTTAGACATCTGGATACAAATGAATTCCTTATAAATATTGCCACCCTTCTCCAGCTGCAAGTTAGGAATGATATCTTTAAAACTTCTGTTAATCCCTGTTATCATTTGCAGATGCAGATTGGTCAAATTGCTTAATTGCAGATGAGATTTGAGGGGGAAATATTTATAAATCAAAGCAATAACATAAAAGATGGAGTGCCTCTGAGACCCAAAGTGGCTCAGGAAAATTATTACTTGTTTTCATTGGTAAATCAGATTAGTTGTAACATTATTTTCTTATGGGGATATGCCAAATTGTTCCACTGTGAGCAGATGTTAAAGGTACTGGGCACAATTTAGCACCAGTCCTCTTCAGGTAAGTGCACTTAGGACTGAACAAGATTCCCTTTCCAGAGTTCCCAACAGTGCAGACATAGTTTATATAGGTAGAAATTGTACACACATAGACCCTTTCACAAGCAGTGAACATGGAACACACTCTAGGGACAGGAGAGAGAGCAGTGGCTATGAACCAGTTCCCCCCTCTCGTGTATTCATCATAATGTGTGGAAGCTTTATTTGAGACTTTAAATGTAATCCTGTGCATAGAAGATCAGTGGGACTGGCTGAAGTGGGAAGTGAAATAAAGGTCTGGTGTGGATGTGGCCAGGGACAGCTTTGGTTTAAATTTGGGTGGGAGGCTACATGTGCCTGCTGTAGAATAAAAAGGTGAAGGAAACTCTGAAAAACAACGATACTGTCCACAATATTTTCTTTTTCAAAAGGGGCTTCTCCTCTGCCCAGTGCCCGCCCACCCAATCCCCTCCCCTTCCTGCCCCTCCCCCAGGTCAGTTTCACCTATCCTAAGCATGATTGCACAGTAGTAAATCCCACTGAACTCAAAAGGCATGCAAATGATCAAACCCCTCCTCATCCCTCCTAACCCCTCTCTTGCCCCTCCCCATCCCCTTCCAATACTCTCCTTTCCCCCCTCCTCCCCCCCTCTGCTCTCCACCTCCTCCCCCATGGACAGTTCTACCTATTCTAGGACTAGGACCTGGGAGACCAGGGTTCGAATCCCCACACAGCCATGAAACTACCTGGGTGACCCTGGGCCAGTCACAGCCTCTCAGCCTCAAAGAAAGGCAATGGTAAACCACCTCTGAATACCGCTTACCATGAAAACCCTATTCATAGGGTTGCCATAAGTCGGAATCGACTTAAAGGCAGTCCATTTCATTTTCAAGCACGATTGCAAGGGAGTAAATCCCACTGAACTCAATAAGCATGCAAATGATCAAACCTGCCCTCCCCTCCTCCTCCTCCCTCCCTTCCATCACCTCTCTTTTGCCCCTTCCCTCCCCCTTCCTTCATCCTTCCCCCTCCCCTTCCAATCCCCTCCTTCCCCTTCTCCCTTCTTCTCCTCTCCTCTCCCCCCTTTCTCTTTCCATTTACTCTCCCCTCCCCCTCCCCCATTGTCAGTTTTAGCTATCCTAGCCATGATTGCATGGGAGTAAATCCCACTGAACTCAATAAGCATGGAAATAATCAGATCAGCCCTCCTTCCCCTCTCCTCTCCCTTCCTCCTCTCTCCCATCTTCCTTCTCCCTCCTCCCTTGCCCACTCCAAGCCTCCCTCCCATGGTCAGTTTTACCTATCCTAAGCAAGACTGCACGGGAGTAAATCCCACTGAACTCAATAAACATGCAAATGATCAAACCTGCCCTCCCCCTCCTGCCTGCTCCCCTCCTGCCTGCTCCCCTCCCCATCCCATGTGGTCAGTTTCACCTATCCTAAGAATGATTGCAGGGGAGTAAATCATTTTCCTCCTCCCTTGCCCACTCCAAGCCTCCCTCCCCATGGTCAGTTTTACCTATCCTAAGCATGATTGCACGGGTGTAAATCCCACTCAACTCAATAAGCATGCAAATGGAAGCATACTTGGAAGAATTTGGTAACGTGCTTCTGAGCATATGGGGAGTGGTGGCAACACCTGCAATCAGCCCAAACAACAGAAACAAGACATGTGCTGTGTTGATCTCGTTTTAGCAGGGAGGAAGCAACAATATTAAAACAGTTGATATAGTATAGATAGTAACTTAAAAATGTTTGATTTACTATGCAATTTTAGTGAAGTTTCCTATAGGAAATCATTTTCTTTTGATTCTGTTTCTGAGAATATGTGATGTACAGCAACACTTTGTAAAAAAACTGCAAAAACAATTGTGGAATAATGGCACTGACTGTTCTGCAGAATAGTTTCCAGTGGACATGAGGAGTGTCTCAGTTTGCACAAGATAAAACAGTGGGAGGTGAAATATATTCTAGAAAAATTCCAGCTATGCTGTATGTTTTTAATTGATCATGCCCACCTTTCCTCGCAAATTGCCTCCTGCTGATCTCAGAGGATATCCTCCCCGAATCTCAAAACGGTTTCTGCCCTTCCAGGGAGACAGTGGACATGATCTTCACTGCACAACAATTTCAAGAAAAATGCCGGGAGCAGAATCGACCTTTATATATGGCTTTTATTGATCTGACTAAGGCCTTTGATACTGTGAATCAAACCGCTTTCTGGCCCATCCTTCTGAAAACTGGATGCCCTTATTAATTTGTGAATATTTTGCGACTCCTTCATGACAACATGACAGCAACAATTTTGGATAACAATGGCTTTCAGAGCAATCCATTCAGAGTCGGATCAGGTGTAAAACAGGGATGTGTCATTGCTCCTACCTTATTTGCTATCTTCATTGCTATGATTCTACACCTTATTGAGGGGAAACTTCCCACTGGTGTGGAAATCACGTATCGAACAGATGGAAAGCTTTTTAATCTCAGTAGGTGAAAGCAAAAAGTAAGGTAATGTCAACCTCTGTCGTAGAACTTCAATATGTCGATGATGATGTAATCTCCACACATTCAGAGAAAGATCTTCAAACTATCCTAAATGTCTTCACAGAAGCATATGGAAAGCTTGGGCTCTCACTTAATATTAAAAAACCCAAAGTGCTTCATCAACAGGTGCAAACTAGTCCTTCTGTAGCACCATCAACCCAGCTTAATGGTGTGACGCTGGAGAACGTTGATCACTTCCCTTATCTTGGCAGCCATCTCTCTGTAGAAGCTGACATCGATGCTGAAATTCAACATCGTCTGAGCTCTGCGAGTGCCGCATTCTCCCGAATGAAGTGTAGAGTGTTCGAGGATCGGGATATTCGCAGGGAGACCAAAATGCTTATTTGCAAAGCTATTGTACTACCGACCTTACTGTACGCCTGTCCCAATTTCTTGAAAGATTCCACCAACGCTGCCTCCGGAAAATTCTGAAATTACTTGGGAAGACAGACGGACTAATGTTAGCGTTTTGGAAGAAGCAAAGGCTACCATTGTTGAAACAATGATCCTTCAACATCAACTTCGCTGGACTGGCCATGTTGTTCGAATGCCTGACGACTGTCTTCCAAAGCAGCTACTTTACTCCCAACGTAAGGAAGGAAAACAGGGTATCGGTGGACAGCAAAAGAGGTTTAAAGATGTTCCTAAAGTGAATCTAAAAAAATGTAACATGAACATTGAGAACTGGGAAGTCTTGGCCCATGAACATCCCAAATGGAGGTTGACTATTATCAAAAATGCTGTGGACTTGAAGAATCACGAATACAAGGTGAACAGGACAAATGAGCTAAGCAGAAGGCACGTCAAACAAATCCTCATCACGACCATCTTCCATCTGGAAACCTATGTCCTCACTGTGGGAGGCTGTGTGGATCCAGAATTTACATCCACAGTCACTGATGGACCCACTGTTATAATAATATAATAAATAATAAAATAAATAATAAAATTTTATTTGTTAGTCACCTATCTGTCCGAATTAACGGACACTCTAGGCGACTTACAGCAACAACAAAATACAATACACAATACAATAAAATACAATGCACAATAGAATAAAATACAACCACATTCATCAATTAAAACTAACATCAAAAACATCAGTTAATACATTACAAAATAATCTAGCTCGAAGTTCCTGTAGGCCTGCCTGAATAGCCAGGTCTCTAAAGCTCGGCGAAAACTCATCAGGGAGGAGGCATGTCGAAGATCGTAGGGGAGAGAATTCCAGAGGGTGGGAGCCACTACCGAGAACGCCCTCTCTCTTGTCCGCACCAGCCGAGCTGTTTTGGCCGGTGGGACCGAGAGGAGATCCTGCGTGGCTGATCTTGTAAGGCGGCTTAATTGGTGATACTGGAGGCGGTCCTTTAGATAAACCGGGCCGAAACCGTATAGGGTTTTAAAGGTCAATACCAACACCTTGAATTGGGCCCGGTAAACCACTGGTAGCCAGTGCAGATCTATCAACACCGGGGTGATATGTTCCCGGCGACGGCTATGCGTAATCAAGCGTGCCGCCGCATTCTGCACCAGCTGGAGTTTCCGGACCGTCTTCAAGGGTAACCCCACGTAGAGCGCATTACAATAGTCTAAGCGAGAGGAGACCAGGGCATGTATCACTCGTGGGAGAAGATGGACAGGAAGGTAGGGTCGCAGCCTCTGTATCAGATGTAATTGATACCAAGCTGCCCGGCTCACTGCTGAAACTTGAGCTTCCATGGACAGCTGGGAGTCAAGAATGACCCCGAGGCTGCGGACCTGATCCTTCAGGGGTAATCTCACCCCGTTAAACACCAAGTCGATGTCTCCCAACCTTCTCTTATCACCCACGTGTAACACCTCGGTCTTATCGGAATTAGCTTCAGCCTGTTAAAGACCTTATCAATCTTACTCGGCCACGGGTGATCGCCAATGAATGAATGAGTTTAAGCATAGCAGGCCGAAAACATGCATGTTGGGCAGGCCAAGTTCCTTTTTTCCACCAGCTAAAGTCATTGCTTAAGTAGCAACATATTGTAATCAGTCTCATTTTACATCAAACTGCAGTTTCAGATTCAACAGTTAATAAATAGAAATAGATCATAACCTCCAGGTTGAAACACAAAAGGCTATCTTCACCATCATATGACACTGACCAATACAAAGGCTTTGAAAATAATAAAAATAAATTTGACACAGATTTCTTGGATGAATAATGAGAGAAATATAATTTTCTAGGTTAGATTCTCTGTAGAAACAGTAGTTACACAGGAAAGAAGCAAAGCAAAAAGAACACCAAGAAACATACAAAAATGTAATTCTCCATCTTTGGAGATGGCAGGTGTTGCCACCACTCACCATATGCTCAGAGGCACATGTTACCAAATTCTTCCAAGCTACACAGGAAGTGGATTGGACTGTGAAAAACCAACCCAAATTGTGTTTGCATTTTGACAAATTTGTAGGGCAGTACAATATCTCAGAGAGGAGGTCAGGTCTCCTGCTCCCCTGGTGCATTCACTATAGCTGCCCAATTTCCCTGCTTTTTAAAGTTTGATAGAAGTATCTGTTGGCTATTACATTCTTAAACCGCAATGTTTTTTGCCTATTAGTGAATTTATTTAAGACGTGTATCCAATGTGTGCACACGGCATTATAACAGTTTTTCAAGACACGTATTTCCACATATTCAACTATAATTGCCTTTTACTAGTTTGTGGCCAGTGACCCAATCTCCCACAATATTCAAAACTCATAATTATGGTTAAAGACCTTATAGGATGGAGGGGGTAACTAGAGTATTTTAAGAGAGGTTCCAACCTCCATGTGAAACCCTGCCAAGTATACTGCAAAAATTAAAAAAAATGAACAAAATAACTCATATTGCCTTTAATCCACGCAATACTTTACACTTTTTAAACTAAATCTAGCACACTTCAGGAAATGAAATATCCAATGGAATTAGCATCTTTACTAATTGCTTTACCGTCAGATACTCAGTTTTTATATTTATCCTTTTAAAACTTTTTTAACAGTTGATTTTTTAAAAAACCGAAAACAAACCACCACCCCTACAGGCAATGTTGTATAATCTGGTACTGATATTTAACTAAAGCCAAATCTTTATTGCTTAGTGAAAGGCCATCAGTAATACAGTAAAAAGTGGGACACCACTCAAAATATGATGGGCAATCTAATAACATTGATATAATATAAACATGTGGATTAATCACAGCTTTTTAGCCAGGAAAAAACAACTTACAAATAAAAGAGCACAAACAAATAAAAATGGCATACTAACAAAAGCTTCAGCAATAAAATTAAAAAGACAGCCAGCATCAAGAATAACAGGACAATATATTCAGTAATCACTCAACGTTAAAAGTTCACCATGACAAGCCAGTTTTCACTTGCATTCTAAAAGCCAAAAGAGTAGGAGCCAGACAGACTCTGTTCAGGACTTCTTGATCCTGGGTGCTACCTTTAAGAAAGTCCTGTCCCATAAATCCCCCAAACTCGCCTCAGAGCAGAGCTTAAGCAGGCAGAATCATGTGAGAGGAAGCGGTCCATTTACTCATTCGTCTTCAGCTGGTGGGTCACAACACCAGCACTGCCACCAACAAATATATGGTAAAAAATGAAGAATTGGGTCCTACAATACATGTTTGGATTTAAGGATTTTAAAAGGTTGACTACGTTAGCCCAAACTGTATAGGACTTTAAAGGCAATAACCAACAATTCAAATATATGTTTACACAAACTGGTCTGGATTTAGATACATCAATTTGTACAGAATATAAAAGAATAAAATCATTTCCTATTAGCTGTTATTTCTCTGGCATTTAGTGCACTGAGTGGGGGATGCTTGCTGAAACAAACAGAGCTCAGGTACATCTCAAAGGTCTATGCTATTCAGTTAAATGCACTGATTAACCCTTTATATTTATTCATACCGAACATTCTCCAGCAACGTTTACTCTTTAACCTTTAAATGTGAATAGGGATCAAAGCTAGGCAACCCGTCACAGTCCAACCCAAGTTAAGAACTTTTAAATTCAAGTGAATTGGATCAATTTTAGATGGATTACACCCATTGTTTCTATTTATACGCTTAAGTTGATCATTCACAAGAGCCAATAAAATCAACCAAAAAGAAGGCCCAGGCATGATGCCAAATAGGACCCATGCATTGTCAGTGATGGGGTCTAGAACTGTGATGCTTTTCAGTACAGAAAATAACAGATTCTCTGTGAGCTGATTATTTCATCAGGGAGAGATCAGGTTCTGCACTTGAACACAACATGATAGATGGAGTGCACTCAGTCCTGCCCAAAATCTTTGTGGACAAAGCCATTGCATTAAAAATCCTCATATTAAATCCATGTATAAATCCATACATCTAAAAATATAGTTAAGTTAATGTTCAAGAGTTGCAGATGCTCTTTGTTTTCATTAATATTTCTCACAGATGGCATAATAAAAACTACATAGCTTTCACATTTGATACTTCTCAGAACAAAAGCTGCAGGCTGAAATGCTAGTTATTAGCAAAGAGAAAGCCACAAGCAAGAGCTCAAATCTTAAGGCATATGTTTTTGTCATAATGGTCAGCAATAAAGTGGGAAGATATTTTTAGATTTCTGAAGTTGGAGCAGGCTTGCTTTACGTCACCTGCTACCGCATCTCCATGTTTTCAAGCACATTAGCTGTAAGCCATTTTAGATGTGATGAAATGTGGAGGGGCCAAGATGAACGTTTAACTTACAATTCTCATTCCCTGATCTTCCTCACCTCATGAGAAATAGTTTTTTCATATCTTCCCCAGTAGGAGACACATATGCTCCCACTGTGGGGATAACTTTCTTATCTCCCAACTAGCGAAAAGAAATAAAATTAAGTTTGGATGATCTCAGAGCACTATTCAGGTGTTCAAAATCTCTCATACAAAGAGGAAAAGGAAGGATAAACACACTAGCTCTACTCTCATCACCATATCCATTGCCCATCACAAACTGAAGGGTGACAGTCTATATCAGGGATCCTGCTCTACTTGTGTAGGCTTCTTGTATGATTTAGGACTAGGGATATGTGAATCCCATGCTTCAGGGGGTCTGAATTCTCCCTCCCCCCCTTTGTCCAAAACTGCATGTAAAAGCAGGAAATTTCCTATTCTTTTTTCTTTTTCATCTTCCATGGAACAAATTATGTGATTTCTGTATTTTTGTGTTGTTCATCACACTTACATTTAGACATCCCCATTATGCTTTCATTAGGTAATGAATCATGTTCCACATTCAGTTTCTTTTGTTAAGTAGATAGCTTTGCATATTTCTTTTTGTTGGGAGAATGGGTCTTGTTGGGAGAGTTGGCCAAGTATAGGTGATTTGTTGCCATAGTAGCTTATTTGCAGAGATTTTGTTTAGAAGCAGTAACATCAGCATTAATAAGTTGCCATGTTATAAACAAAAAATCCCTTTTTTGAGGTCACAGAAACCACTCAGTAATTCACTCATGAAAATTGAGGAATCATATAAAATGGGGAGAGATTAGATGCTGGCAGGGTTTGGGGTGATGGAACATCTCCATTTTGTGTATAAATGCAATTTGGAGAATTTATCTGGCATCACTATTTAGAACCCTGAAAATCAGGGTTCTAAAATGCACAGGGAGCCCCTTGCTTTGTCCCGGCTAGTGCTGGATCCCACAGAGAAGGTGGCAAGGTAGGAAGTGAGGCAAGGCAGGAAGTGAGGCAAGGTAGGATGAGGTTGAAGGCAAGGCAAGGCAGGTCAGAAGTTGCAGGACCAAGGATAACTCTGATTGAGCAACTTGCTCCAACAAGGGTTGAGAGCAGACTGTGGCCTTCCAAGCCTCCATCACCAGACTACTTCCTCCCAGCTCCACCCGCTCATGGAGAACTTCAGTGCCTTAAAGAGTCAACCTTCTACCCTGAAGATGGGTAGAAGATGGGCACTCATCCTCCATTCCATAACCTCCCTCATGGTGAATTCTCTGTGCCACTGGACTGGTCCAGTGTGGTAGGAAGCATCTGGTTCCTGAAGTTCAGGGGTGGCACCATGAGGGTCCAGGCTCTAGCCCTGATGGTCTGGCATGTTCCTCCGGGACTTCTGTCTGCCAGCCTCAGTTGAAGTGGTCCCCTGATCTCCAGCAACCAGCTCAAAGCCTTGAACTTGATTTGACTCCTTAGTTGATGCCTCTGCAGCCTCCGACACTGTGTCTTGATTGCTGCTGGGTTCAGGGGTCATGACACCCATACAAGTAGAAAAGGCTCTCTGCCATGGAAATTAACCCTTCAAATTATTAAGGGTGACCGGGGGGGGGAGGTAGCCCATTCTTTATTAATTTTCCCAATCACAGGAGAGATTTTGAATGCCTGAAGTTAGAATCCTTAAGAAGCACATAGAACAGTAAGCACAATTGAGCTTCCTATTCCCCTGAACATTGTCACACCTGAAACAACCTTAAGTCTACCAGCTGTTGTGCTAAAGTATGTGAGCCATCTTAGATGTGATTGAAAAAAAGACAGATGATAAAACTCTCTTTGTTCTATCTTAGGAATGGTATATGGAGTAAATTCATTCTAGAAATGAATTGCTCTAATGTCTTTGTGCTGGTACAACCTTCTATTTAACAGGTTTTTAAAATGGAAGCAGTTTTCCAGGTAGAGCAGAGCTGCTATACTAGCTTTCTGGGTTGCTGTTGATTACTGGAAGGGAGAGGGAGTGGCAAGACAGTGGGGAGGTTGGTGCAGTGCACTGCTGTCAATCCGTTTTCACCGTGCCAACATCCCTTGCCATCTTGCCAATCCTCCTCTTGGTAAGCAACAGTGACCACCTGCCAGGAAGCTAGTACAGCAGCTGCATCCTGCCGGGTGAACCACTTCTGGTTCTTTACATGGGCACATATGACATCGCATCTTAGTTATTTCGGACATTGAGAAGCCACATGACAGCTCCCAAGCAGAATTTCCCAGGGAATTGTGCACTCAAAGAATCTAGGAACCACACACATGATATAAATCTCTTAAATTGGGTGTTACTTAGGAGGTGAAGATCAATTTAGCCCATGGCCACCAAAGGAGTGGAAATAGATTTGATCCAGTAACATATCTTATCTATTTACAATATGTATATGCTTTCTTTTCACCAAATTATTATTATTATTATTATATTATTATTATTATTATTATTATCTTTATAACCTACAATGTGACATATAAAAGTAGTTATTTATTTATTTATTTTATTACATTTTTAAACCGCCCTATAGCAACAAGCTCTCAGGACGGTGTACAAAAAGGTAAAAACAGATTAAAATACAAGTAAAATACAAGTAAACATGAGAACAATACGCTATAAAGAATATATAGACAAAATTAAGACAAAAGCAAATTAAAATTAAATTTAAATTTAAAATGCCTGGGCAAAGAGGTAGGTCTTTACCTGGCGCCGAAAAGATAACAAAGAAGGCACCAGGTGTATCTCATCAGGGAGGGCGTTCCATAACTCGGGGGCCACCACTGAGAAGGCCCTAGCTCTGGTTATTACTCTCCGGGCCTCCATATGCGTTGGAACCCGGAGAAGGGCCTTCGACGTCAAGCGCAGTTATGGAAAGGCTTGATTTCAAACCCATTGTGAAGAAGGGCAGGATATAAGTATGAACAAATAAATAAATAAATAAACCTAAAGAAATCGAAACATGTAGGTTCACTGCCAGATATGCTTAGAATCTTACCAATACCAGGATAATTTTCTTCCAGTGATATCCAATAAGCAGCTTGCATCCTAACTTATCTTATATTCTTGTATCCTGAAATATGCTACACAAAACATACCTTCTTTCATATCTTAGCATGTATCCTATGTTAGCTAACATAACAATAACGTAAGTAAATCCATGAGATTGCTGCCCTTCTTACTTGTAAGATGGAGTGAGCCAAGGGCGCATCTCTTTGGTTGCGTGTGCTTGGAACAACTGAAGGAATTCCGGGTAGTTTAATGTAGAGGTCACATTCATTCCCAAGATACCAAGGAGACGTGCATATTCATCATCTGTCATGCTGATCATAAAGCTATCCAGGAGGCATCGGAAATCAAGCATGGTGACTATACCATCATTGTTCTTATCTATTTTACGGAAGGCAATGTATGGATCCTAACAGGGAATATTCAGTTTAATATCAATACTTAACCTATTTTTTTCTTTTTATACAAATCACTAACTATATGACTAAACTAATTATACAACTAAATGGATCTTCATTCCACACTACTCACATAAAGAGGTAAATTTAAGTCTGTTTAGGGAACAGGCCACGTAGGGAGGGTGTGAAGATTCCTTCTTAAAAGCCTCCAAAGCAAGGCTGATCTATCTGGGAGGCTTTAGGAATGAGGTACCCTGCCCCATACTGCATTCAGTCATTCATAAGATTCCTTCTAATTTACCTGAACATACCCTGAATGGCATTTCTTTACAAAAGGTAGTCAGACATATATGTAGCCAACATGACTATAAAGGAGAAACATTTTTGGAGTCTTGTGTCCTCCAGCAAAATTACTCAGAACACATGCAACTGATTTATTAGTAAGGGTGATCCCTCAGTGACTGCCCATTCTCACCTTCTGATTGTTAACAGGCTGGCTACATGTTACACTGCTCATGTGGCAAGCAGCTTGGCTCTGGTTGTATAGAATACTAAGGCTCCTTCCCACAGACTGTCCTACAGTTGTTAAAAACTTGAGAGGTCTGAAGTGCTGGCTCATCCATCAACTTTCCCTGCATTCCCAGCAAGAAGGGAACCTCAGCATTTTAATTCCACAGCACTCAATTTGCCAGAGGGGAAGACTTAATTCACTAAGCAAGTCCAGCTTTTATCATCTTCTAAAATTTAGCTCAAGTTGCTCCTCTTCTCTTGCCCCTCTTCCCTGATAAACACCTGAAAGTTTAAAAAGCCCAGGCTGCAGCTATAAGACAACTCCTTCCCTCAGGAAAGGAATTACTGTTGTGAATTTTATAATCCCAGGTCCCCTTCTTCCCAGAAGAGAAAGGAAAAGTGATGTAGAAGTCAGCATTTCAAACCTCTGCAGTCCACCCTGCCGATATGGCTGATTGTGGAGGAGACCTTCAGTCTTCCATACCAGCAGAGATAAGTGGCTTGGGCAGACCTGCTCTGGGATGGGCCAAAATATGGAGGAAACATTCATGTTTCCATCTACAGCGGAGGGAAGTTGCTTATAAGGAGGCATCCACAGGCCCGAAAGATCGCATAATTACCATTCTTTTTCTCAGAATAGCTGTACACGAAGAAAATGTTTGCACATAAGAAATGCATATACAAAACAATAAATTATGACATGAATCAATAACAATAATGAGCTGAATGCAATTACCCTATATTCTTCTGCCAGCTTATCGCTATACTGGCTGAGGCATTCTTCAGCAGACAAGAAGTGACACTTGTTGACATTGGCACTGGCTCGGTGATTTGGAGAGTGTCCACTCAGTCTGGAATCTGAAATAGGTACATCACATGAAAACAACAAATGATCCACATGATCATGATGTAGATTTGAATAACTGACATTAGAACCAATGTTAGATCAGGACCAGGGAGACCCAATTTAAAAACCCCACTCAGCTAATCAAGATCACTGGGTGACTCTGGAGCAGTCATTCTCTCTCAACCAAACCTACATCACAGGGCTATTGCAAGGAGAGACTGAGGATCCTGAGGGAAGAAAAGGTTCACAGGGACTGGCCAGGCTACTTGAGTTTCTCACAGTAAACAGTTATTTGGCAAAAACTTCTCTGCTGTCCTTGATAGGACTGCTTGTTTGCCAGCTAACCAAGATAGAGAGGAATTTTTTAAGAGACACATGTGACTGTCAAAAGAATGTTGCATGAATCATGTTATTATCTCATAGATGTATTACTCTTCAGATTTTGTTCTCACATTTGCCAATAGAATTAAAAAAAACAATCAAACTTTTAGTCTAATTGTCTTCCCCCACACTGAGATGGAAATGCAACCACCACTAAACAACAGTACTCCATCCTCATCCTGACCCACAGATGTAGCATTTTTGCTTCTGGGGGGTGGGGGTGACTGCTTTTATCTATTAGTGAAGAGGGCTCATCCCCAGAATAAGCAAGGCTCAGATGCTTCTCCTACCCTCAAATGTGCTGCAGCAGCATTCCCCTCATTTCCTCACCCTCCTCCATGAGGAACAAGCTAGCTCCCTGAGTGACAGTTAAGCAAGTTTGTCAGTCAGTCCCTGCGAGTTTCTCTGCCTATGTTGGTGGGAGGGACTCTGCTATAGGATTCCTAAATATGCAGAGGACAACTGATATATTCAGTAATTATATGTAAACTGGGTCATGTAGAATTGTTGTGAGGTTGAAAGACCTAAGGAATGCAAAGCACAACCTGTGCTTAAAAGTTCAAATTACTCAGTAGGAATTATTATTATGTTTATTATAACAACTAATACAATCTTCCCAATTACAAGTCTACTGAGATAGAGATGAATCTCTTTATCATCACACCCATAAGAACAGCAGGAGTATAATTGTGCATTCGTTATCATCATAGACAAACAAATAAAGAACCTATACATATTTACAAAGGGGATGCTTAAGGCTGGTTATGTTATGGAGATGATGAGGTGGCTGTTCCCTATTGATTCTTCTCATACCACTCTGATGGTATGCAACTTTAGTACATCAGGTGTGCACAGGAGGGTCAGAAGGCGTGCACAATTGCTTCTAATACCAGTATTCCTGATCTAGGCATGGGGAAATGATCACATCATTGGAATCTTCCATGTGGTTCTTTTTTGTATTTCCTTATCGGCAACATTATGCCAATGGGGAACAGTAACTACACCTTTCTGTAACTTAGCTGTGGGCCCTTTGATAAAAGTGTGGGCTCATTTCAGGGCGGTGGTTATTGAGCCAGTGTGGTGTAGTGGTTAGAGTATTGGACTACGACCTGGGAGACCAGGGTTTGAATCCCCACACAGACATGAAGCTCCCTGGGTGACCTTGGGCCACTCACTGCGTCTCAGCCTCAGAAGGAAGCAATGGTAAACCACCTCTGAATACCATTTACCATGAAAACCCTATTCATAGGGTTGCTATAAGTCAGGATCGGCTTGAAGGCGATCCATTTCCATTTCAAATTACGTTTGCATCTGGTCTCAAATTTTTGTAGAATTATAATGAACCTCCAACGTAATACAAATTCAGTCTGCTTTTATCTGTTAGTGATAATCTATTATTATATTATTACAATATAATAGTATAGTATAATAATATTATATAAAGAGAAAGGGCGGGATATAAATCTAATAAATAATAAAATACTTATCAATGAAGCCCAGCTTACAGAGCTAAGACAAAAAAAGACATCAGTTCTTTCATAATAAATGTGATAAGGTATCAATAAAAACCCAGTTACCTTCAAATATTGCCACAAAATCAAGATAACTCAGCCCGCCAACTGGGAATCCTAATTTCTCAATTAGTAGATTAAACTGGTCGTCATCCATTGGCATCCCAATATCTTCCAACATCTGTTAGAGAGAAAAAAGGAAATAAGTTTTTTTTTAAAGGATTGGACACAATCCCACCACTTTTAAGACCCACTGATTTCAATAGGAAATGCTTAGCTCCCTCCCACTGAAATCAAATAGTACCTATAAGTGTTTAACTGTGGTTGGATCAAGCCTATTTCTTTCTGCCTCAAGGCCTCTAATAACTTGAGCTGCTGATTAATGGGGCAGGAGATTTTACATTTTTAAACCTATTTTTATACAATTAGTTATAAAAATGCATATGGCAAGCTCCATTTTAGAAGAAACATTCCTTTCTATCACACACAGAAGAGAATGCATTTTTAAAGACAGCACCTGTTATCACACGTCTGTATCATGGCAAAGAAAGTGTGCTCTTTTTTTTGGTCAGATCTCTTTGAGTTAAGTTGCACAACGATGCAGATTTTAATCATATAATCAGTTACACCATTACAGCAGCAATCCTATACCAACCTACCAAGGAGTAAGTCCCATTGATCTCACTGGGATTTACTTCTAAATAAACAAGTATAGAATTGCACTGTCACGTTTTTTTAATTGGCCAATGTCCTCATCTTCGGTAGCTCATTAAGCTTCCAATGTCAGTCCATAAGCTAAGCTCTACAGTCCTTGACTGAAGCACAGCTTTTGAGTGCCATGTTGAAACAGTAGGCACATTAGGAGACAATGCTAAGCCATGAAGCATGGTTTGTTTAACCATGTGGTGCATAAGCTGTGTACTGGTGCAAGAGTTGCACACTGGTGCATGCAGTTCCAACTCTCCTACTTTGCTCTTTTCTTGGTCAAGCAGGAAAACATACCACAAAGAGTCTGGCTTAGTGTTACATCCGAACCAACACTTGGGGTTTGTTTATCTTCAAACAACCATGATCTGAAGCTGAGGTTTCTTCTTGGTTTCCCAATCACAGTTTGGGAGAAACAAACCATAAACACTGGTTTGGATATAACATTAACCCAGCTGCTTGGTTTTTTACCTACTTGATTTGTTTACTCATATGAAGCAGAAGTATTCTGAGCTGTACCACTAACATGCAGCACAGTATAGGGAAGCAAACTGTAGCATTAAGTCTGAATGTGATCAATGATTTGTGGAGAGTCCCATTGAAACTAGTAGAAATACTTATATGTAAGTGATTTCAAGACTGGCCTTGTTTAGTAATACTTCCTCCAGTTTAATCATCACAAATTATTCCTGTACTTCTAATTTGGGCATATTCTTTATACTGTATATTTTTGTCCTTTTGTAATTGCTTCAATGGTGATTGTTCTTGCTATTCTATTTTACTTACTTAGTTCTGGAGATTAAAAGAAAAAAAGAAGCGGCATCATATGGCTGAATGGCATAAAAATGTAAAAAAAAGTGAGAATGCTCTAATTAGCAAATTATCACTCTTTTCAGTAGATCTTAAAAGCCTTTGAAAAGAGATTAGCTGCTTTTGCTTTAGTATAGGCTTTTGCTATCAGGTTGAATGCTTAATTCTAGAGCCATAGGAGTGTGGCATACAAAGGAAGTCACCATTGCATAAATACAATAAAGAATAAAATCTGTCTTGCCGCAGTATTATTAAGAGTTAATGGTTCTGATACAAAGCTCTATGTGCAGTGTGATGGAACTCTTGTATTGGTGAGCTTCCCCAATCTCAGGGGCACCATTTGAATTGCATGCAACTTCTCCTGACACTGAAATCCAGAAGCTTCATGCTTTTAAGAAGCTTCTCAATCAGTCTATCAGTGTTCAGTAATAATAATCCATTATAATTAAGAGTGTGATCTCCAGAACCAGTGGGACTTTAGTGCAACTTTTATTGAGCCTAGGAAAAGGCCCACATTGTACATCAAACTGTGGCACAGCTTCAGTGTCCAAACTGAAATGCAAAGGTGTGATGACAGTGGGATTTAAGCAGCCTAACAATGCACAGAACTATGACCAAGATAAGACTGGTCACACTTTGACTCCTTGTGCAGAAATGCCCAAAGAGCATGAGATGCGAGACCTTTTACTAGACCAATTAGTCTACACAGTTCTGGGAAGGGAGCTTTCAGTCTACAGAGTGCCATCAGCTGATCTGAACAAAATATCAAAATAAAAGATGTTGTAAGTTGAAGGTTTGATACCCTGGTTGTGTCCGGCTGCTCTTTAGAATAAAGAAAATCAGAAAGATTTGAGAATGGCCTTACTTAAGGAATCAGGTTACAGAACCCCATTTTGCTCTTCAACTTTTCTTTTAAAGCCAGATCATCTTTGCCAGATGATCTATGCATATAGTCTATACATTCTATACATATAGTCTAGGATCCAAAGTACCAAGGAACTGGTCTTTGAGCTCACATTTCTCAAAAGAACAATACCCCAGGACTTTGTGATGTACCACAGTGGCCTGGTTTTCAAAGGAGAGAGGGAAACCATAAAAAATATCACTAGACATATATAAGAACCATGAAGCTCAACACAGTTTACCAGTCTGTTCACCACAGTTCACCACATCGCACACTATCTGGGAATTGATAAACCCCATGTGTTATTATGGTCTGCCTTGGGGCTGCAACAATGGTGTGTATGTGTGTGTGTGTCAAGCATCTGGTAGGCTACATCATTGGGTGGGTGGACTGCATTCAGCCTGGTGAGTCACAAATTGTTCAGGCCTGAACTACAAAGTGAGAGAGATTACTCTTTGGAAGGCAACAAACACACAAGTAATTCTATGTCAAAATAATATGAGTTGCACTGAAATATACAGGTTTTTCTTTTCTCTCTATTTATGAAAAGTTTCACAACAGTTAATGCCAACTAAGTATATATATGGAACAATGCCCATACAAGCAGCACAGTCAGAAACCTAAGCTGAGCAGGTATCAGGAGAACTCAACACAAAACAATTCACATCACTTTACATGACCAAATAAATACATTCATTTAAATGTACCTTGCGAAAATCAGTTTTACTCAATTTCCCACTAGCTTGCTTGTTGCAGGCAAGAAAGCCATCTCTAACAGTAACTTCCTGCTGCAGGATACCATCCCTCAGCCTTTCAATTACTTCATCAACAGTTCTATTCTTAGTGAATTTGTAGGCATGGTCTTCAATCTGTTTCATTCTAAAATTGGAAGATTGGCAACAAAGAGAAGCACCTTAAATATGGTACCATAAAATATTTGATTAAACATTAATGATCTGTATTGTTGCAGTTATAGGGAACATAAGCACACCAGAAGCTTTGCATAAAGCAACAGTTGTTTATAAAGCTATAATTATCAGTTCCTCAGATGTCAACGGCCACATGGTCAATCTGAAAAGAGAACCAGTGAAGAGACAACTTTTGACAGCGAGTCCCAGAGTTATAAGGGACTCCGTTAGGTGTAAGATAGGTTGAACATTCTCCCAAGAACAGCAGTTTATCACCTGATCTACACTTCCAAATGGACACTGATGTGCACCCAGAGCTTTTGTGCATGTAGACAGGCCCATTAAATTTCAACAGAGGAAGTTTAATCGTCATTACAAAGAAACACACACAAGGATTTGTGCCTCTCCTCAAATAAACAGTGGACCTTGAAGGTTAGCAGAGCTTGTCTGAGCATTTTCTTGGAAGTAAATATAACACTATAGTGGGTAAAGTAATTGGTATGTGTCATGGAGGTTTTAGAAGGCATACCAGTCAGAAAGCTAAACAACAAAAGTAATGGTTCTCTTCAGGAAACCAACTCAGACAAAACTAAGTCTACTGCTACCTATTGACTAAACCAGTGATTCTCAAACGGTGCGCCACGGCACACTGGTGTGCCGCAAGAGGTGACTAGGTGTGCCGCGAATATTATGAAAGTATATTTTAAAAATGAGAAGAAACCCATTTGTATAGAGATTTATTACATCCATGATCAATTAATATATATTTTGCACACGAAATGCGCCAAAAATTTTTTATATGTTTTACAGTGCGCCGTGAACCAAAAACGTTTGAGAACCACTGGACTAAACCATAGAACGACACTAGCCACACAACATGCGCATGCACCACACTAATACTTTCTGGTCTGCAACAGATACACCAACAAAGGAGGGCTATATTTCAGCTGGAAGGCTGGAGCTCTCCCAGCCTGTAGATCAGGTATTCCTCATGATAAGTGGCGAAACACTGTATTGTGAGGAAAATTTACATGCTGCAACCAACCCAGAAAGCAGTCTCTGACCCCATTCAGGATATAGCACATGCAAAGGGAAGTTTGTGTGGATGTACTATTGGACCAGTGGACATCTAGCTAAAAAGTTCACTAGATTGCCTTGGGCAAGTCACTCTCTTTCAGCCTAGCCTATCTCGTGTGTTTGTTAAAAATATAAAATGGAACTCGGTTCATTGGTACAAGTACAGAGTACAAATGAGATAAAATGGAGAACTAAATTTATATTAAACTGGCATTGGCAACACCACCAGTGTATGTGTAAATGTATGTGTACATGCAAATCACAGCACTTGAACATTTGCAACGGCCAGTCCATGGAATGTGTTTATTATATATGGAGAATATGTAACAGAATGCTCTTTTTCTTTTATTTGGGAGCAGTAGCAAAAGAAAGTAGGAACTGACAGGTATGGAGTGTCAGAAAAAGATTATTTACTGGCAAAACATTCTGCGAACATTTATCTCTAAGCACACATAGCCCTGGTAAATATAACTTTACAACATTCCAGTGACTGATGTAATCCACTTGCATTGTTGTTGCAGAGTGGTCAAAGAATCTCCAGAAAATAGAGCATTATAGGTTCATTCATTTGGTTTTTCATCACTTGATTACCCAGCACTTGATAATCCACAACTGAAAGTGTGAACGATTCCACTGAAAAGCAATGTATTGAAGTTGAAATGATATAGGTCATATGAACATTCTCTGACAATTCATGGCTCACTCACATTTTCAAATCATCACACTTGATGGTGCAGCTGTGACGAATGTTTGCATCATCCTAGTGTACAGGACAAGTTCTAATTTCTGGAGTCAGTCGTGTTCAAGAAATGAGCTGTATATTTGCTCCCTAAAGCAGACTAACAACATACATTTAATTTTTCATCAGTACTCTTGGATGACACAGATTATCTTGACCCATTCAAATCTGGGTTCAGGCCTGGTTATAGGACTGAACCGGCCTTGGTCGCCCTGACCTATATCGGGAGAAGGACAGGGGGACTGCGACCCTGTTATTCTTACTTGATTTCTTGGTGGCTTTTGATACTGTTGAGCCGATTTAGTAAGATGGGTATTGGAGGCATTGTTTTACAGGATCATTTTCAGAGAATAGAATTGGCCAATTGTCTTTCAGCCCCCTGGCAGTTGTGCTGTGAGGTGCCACAGGGTACCATCTTGTCCCCCATGCTGTTTAACATCTATATGAAGCCATTGGGAGTGGTCATCAGGAGATTTCGGGCAAGGTGTCAATAGTACATTGATGATACCCAGCTCTATTTCTCTGTAACGTCTGGATTGGGAGAGGCCTTGCAAGCCCTGGACCAGTGCCTAGACTCAGAGGTGGGCTGGATGAGGACCATAAACAGTCTGAATCCTAGCAAGACAGAGGCACTGTGGGTGATGGTTCCTGAGTTCGGATAATTGGTCAGTTGCCTGCTTTGGATGGGGTTGTACTCCCACTGAAATAGCAGGTCTGTAATCTGGGGGTGCTCCTGGATCCATCTTTGTCACTAGAGGTCCAGGTGACCTCAGTGGTTAGGAGTGCCTTTTACCAGCTTTGGCTTGTAAGACAGCTGTAGCCGTTTCTGGACCGGGATACTTGACCACTGTTGTCCATGCACTGGTAATCCAGGATGGATTACTGTAATGTGCTCTATGTGGGGCTGCCCTTGAGGTTGGTCTGGAAGCTTCAGCTGGTGCAAAATGGGCAGTGTGACTGCTCACTGGGGCAGGATATCACTAACATGTCACCCCATTGCTGAAAGAATTGCACTGGCTACCTATTAGCTACAGGGCTTAGTTCAAAATTCTGGTTTTGGTGTACAAAGCCGTATACAGCTTGGGACCAGTCGATCACTACGTTCTGCAAGTGAGGGCCTCCTGCAGATACCATCTTATCAGGAGGTCCATTCTGCACAACATAGGAAGTGGACTTTTAGTGTTGTGACACCTACCCTTTAGAATTCCCTCCCCTTAAATATTAGACAGGCACCATCTCTGTTATCTTTTCAGTGCCTACTGAAGACCTTCCTCTTTCAACAAGCCTTTTAAGTAGAGACCTTATCCCAGTCTTCGTCTGTGTTGGAATTGTTTTTTAAGATGTTTTTAAAACCTTTTTAAAAAGATGTTTTGAAAGATGTTTTTAAAGATGTTTTTAAAGATGTTTTGTTGTAATATATTTTTTAAAGTCTGTTTTTATTATGTTTTAGAGTGTTTTAGTGCTTTTGTTTGCCGCCATGAGCTCCTACTGGGAGGACGGGCGGGATATAAATCAAATAAATAATTGTAGAGCACCAAGTTATTCTGAGGCATGTACACCAGTACCCAACCAAAAGACAGAAACAGAAGCCTGCATGGGTGCTATGCAGATAAGAACAGGTGTAATTCTCAGTTACTGAGGTCAGGAGCCCTTATTATGTCTCCACATTCAGCTCTTTACTTTCTTCCATATAAGTGAACAGATATTACTCATGTTTATGGAGAAAAGTAAAGCGCTGAACTTTGCTGCTATGGAGACACAACCTATCCCATGCCCCTCATATCTCTATCACAAGGATAAGGATAAAAAGATGATTAGATGTATTGAGAAACATCATATGTTCTTTTTCAAGCAAAACATCAGAGGAAGGTCAAGGGAAGCTTAAGGAGTTTTGAAAGCTGTTTTTAAAAACAAAAACACAGGAGAGTTTCACATGTATGTGCACAATACCTTTCTGAAAGGTCCACCTGCTTTTTCTCTTCTCTCTGTTGATTTCCTCGGGATGAAGGGGTACTGGCAAAAGCAGTTAATTCTTTTGGCAAGTCGGCAACTCCTAAACTATGTAAGAGCATCCTGTATAGGACCCCTTCTGAAGTATCATCTTGATATTTCTGATATAATCTGGACAAAACAGATTTAAAATATTATTATTTCCTGAATAAATAATATTTTTGATGGCAAAAACTATTTCTCTCTCTCTGTCTCCCTAGGTTTCTTTGGGTCAGGCCCCAAGAATTGTTAATCTGCCTCTGCCTGTAATGGAAGGGCTAGGTAAATGCTAGCAGTTAAGACTGAAATTACTACTGTTAATTAAGAGGATGGAAGATAAGAAGAAGGATGATTGCCAGTGCTAAGAAACAATGGCCACTCGTCCTTTCTTCTGCTTTGAGAGGCAACTCTCACCTTAGTAAGCCCTGATAGTTTGGATAAAAAAATGGAAATGGACTGCCTTCAAGTCAATTCCGACTTATGGCAACCCTATGAATAGGGTTTTCATTGTAAGTGGTATTCAGAGGTGGTTCACCATTGCTTTCCTCTGAGGCTGAGAGACACTGACTGGCCCAGCATCACCCAGGTAGCTTCATGGCTGTGTGGGGATTCGAACCCTGGTCTCCCAGGTCATAGTCCAACACTCTAAGCACTATGCCATACTGGCTCCTATGCTGGTTTGGATAAATGCCTATTTTTAACATTCAAAAATAGTTGATAAACATTCTGAATATTTTACAACAGGCTACTGCCTGGATCAAATACAGTTAACAGCATTTTTCTAACCACAACATTTACAATTGCTTTAACTATCACATGAATACCACCACATGGTTTATATTATGTTTATATTCTTCGGCTCTGCATAATATGTCAGAAAACAACTTTAGATTTTGCTTTTCACTTCAGAAAAAAATCATCCTTGGTTACTACATTTAAAATCAAAAATTAAAGTTGTGAAGAGAAAAGAATTACTGTTTGGCAATACTGCCCATTCTCATCCGATGAGATAGAAATGTGTCACAGCGCATACAGAAAATATATACATTTAATTTACAGGAGTGCTTCCAATGAAATGCCCTTAACAATTACCACTTGGATCTCCAGTCTGGATTTTACCTGCCAGAGGGCCAACTGCAACATGCAAGCCAATCAATCTGCCCCAGTAGAAGACAGCACTACCATGAAGCAGAGTAAGAACAAGAGACTTAGGAGTCCAATTAAAACAGAACCCCCCTCCCAGTAACTATGTGCCATTTACAAGTCAATAAGAACATTGTGTCAGGACACGTGAAAACTCAGAAAGTGATTTCTTTTTTCTCAGTGCAGAAAAATCTTTTTATAGCAGGATTCAACAAATGTACGAGTTAAATCCCTCTGTCTGTTTATGAAACCTCCTGCACATATTTGACAGCCTTACATCCAATTTCAGTGTATTTAGAAGAGTCGTATCAATTTGACTTATGTGAAAATACTGCAGCTTGGATCTGAAATCCCTTGTCAGCTGTGTTTGCGAAAGAAGACTGCCATCCACTGTTCCTTGGAGTAATCTGATTAATCTTCACAAAGACACACAAATTAAAATCAAGATAGACAATCAGTCTTGCATAAGGGTGTAGGTTAGTCACTTACCTCTTAATCCTGATTATTTAGATTGGTGGCTGTCAAAAAACATTAAGGACTGGCTATGACATCAAAGGCAACCAGGGCACACCCAGTAATCATCATCATCAATATGTGTATGTATTTATGTGTACACACACACACACACACAGAGAGAGAGAGAGAGAGAGAGAGAGAGAGAGAGAGAGAGAGAGAGAGAGAGAGAGAGAGAGAGAGAGAGAGAGATGAGAGAGGAGAGAGAGAGAGAGAGAGAGAGAGAGAGTTCTATCTAGCTGCCTGAATAAATACTGTATTGTATTTTTGTGCCTAAAGTCTCCAATACCAGGGCTGAATTTCTACATATAGTATGCAATAGGTCCATTGTAAGTTATGGAGGGGAAAATCACAAGTTCATATCATTCCATAACCAACACTGGGAAAGCCATTGTTAGGCCATTTGTAAATTTGCTAACCTAGAGTACAGAAGGAAGCCTGGAAACACCCAACCAGTAGAACTTATGTCACGCATCTACTGCTATACAACTTGTAACTGATACTTCATGTTATTCTTGCTGATAGTGGCCTAGTTTGCATGTCATGGTAAGGCATAGCACAAACATCCAAGCTCTGGAGGAATAGTTCATAGCCTCTTTCCTCCTCTCTGGTCCTTTTTGCTGTCACAGTGCACTGAGCTAAGCTAAGGTTTGGCTGTGTTGTCCAAACCTGGGCTCATGGTTAAGCTCTCTCTAGAGCAGCCTTTCCCAACCAGTGTGCCTCCAGATGTTGTTGGACCACAACTCTCATCAGCTTCAGCCAGCACTGCCCACGGTCAGGAAAGATGGGGATTGTAGTCCAGCAACATCTGGAGGCACACTGGTTGGGAAAGGCTGGTCTAGACTAATGATGAGCTGTGACCAAGGTTTGTTCTTGGTTACAACTCATGGTTGGTCTAGAGACAACTTAGTGTTTGGCTAAGCATGGCACTTGAACCAGGCCAGCATGTTTTGGCTCTTAGTTTCCCAAGTAACTTAGCTTTAATTTTAAAAAACCAGGCTGCTGCCACCACATAATTATGGAGAAATACATGAAAAAAAATGCATTTTGAAGGCTCAGAAACCACACAGGGCTTGTTTCTGTGTTTGAGTCTGCCTTGTCTCTTCCTATGACATTTCTGCTCTCTCAAAATATCCCAACTCCCTGTTCTTCCTGCACCATCTCTCCTTCCCTCCCCCCCAAAAATTCTTAATTTAGCAAAAACCTAACTATTGCACTTATGTAGGCATACCATAATTTGTGAAGCCAAATGCAGCCCACCAGTCCCAGGCAAGCAGGAAAGCATAGGGTTGCAGGGCCTGAGATTGATCCTGTATCTTTAGGAGAAGAGAAAGTCAGCCAGGTGCAGGTGTTCTTGCAACCCTGTAATGGGAAAAACCACAAGGTGGAATTCTCCCTTCCCCCTGCACAACTTTTAAAGATACAGAAGACCTTTTGGAGGCCAGGCCTGGAAACCAAGAGGTCTTCTGTATCTTTAAAAGTTGTGGAGGGGGAAGGGAGAATTCCACCTTGTGGTTTTTCCCATTACAGGGTTGCAAGAACACCTACACTTGGCTGACTTTCTCTTCTCCTAAAGATACAGAATCAGTCTCAGGCCCTGAACCTGGCAGCCCTAGGAAAGCATGAGGTTTCTGAGCTCTTAGTGGGGCACCATACATTGTCTGGTAGTCTTTGTTCACTGAAGTTCTTCCAAGCCAGGTCCAACAAACACATTTTGAAAGCCCTCCTCAAACAAGAGAAGTGAGATTTTAAAATCCAGTCCAGAGAAGAATCCCAAGCTCCACACCGGTCTTTCGGCCAATCCCCCAATTCCCACAGTGCTCTCCATCCCAAGACCTCCACTCCACCAAGCATCCTCCTCACCTTCCTTCTCAGGCCTTACTTAACTGGGCGATAGTGGTGAGAGAAGCCATGGCACACATGAGGAGAGGGAATGAGGGAGACATTTTCCTTTGTCCTCTCCTGCCCAGCATCCTGACATGTTAGTTCACTAATTCCCAGACCATCAATTGACCTGGAGGCCCATGGGAGATGACAAAAACAGTGTTCCCTTCTTCATCCCCCATTGAGGAAACTACCCTACAACTAAATATCCAGTAAGGGCAGCTCCAAGGAGCTACTAGAGCCCGTGTCAGAAGCCTGCAATTATTGTCCCACTGGATAGCAGTTGGCCCAAAGTAGGGGCAAGCCCTGAAATGAAGGCATCTTCACTGCTGTGGGCCGACAGCACCATGCTTGTCCCAGAAATGGGAATAATGTCCCAGCCAGAAGTGACAAACTGGGAAGAGGGAAGGGTGGGAAAGAGTTGCTTTATTGCTGAAGCAATGGGGATTCTACCTCCTATGGGGCAGGCATTGGCTACGGATGCAGAGAGGTATATAAAAGCCCAGATGATATGGGCTGAGGAAAATTTCCTGCTACTCTTCTCATGCTCAGAGAGACTGAGGACAAATGCAGGAGAGAGGAAAATGAATTTGGGTGAAGAATGGCCCTTCCCCTTTGCCTATGGAGATGGGGCAGATTCTACTGAGAAGGGGTCAAAGCCCTGAACCATCCTAGGCAGTAAAGAAGAAATTTAGACCCACAAATGTATTCCTTTATATTTTTCTTACATGACATCAGGACTTGACTTTTGTCCTATTTCTGTTTCACACTTATAGGAAAGTGCTGGCTGTATCAGAACAGGAGATTGTGGTGAGTCTTGCAGTTAGGCTTAAGTAATAATAGGAAAAGGGGAATGAAGAGAAAAAAAGTAGAGGCACTGTGCATGCTTGTGATCTAAACAGACACTGAACACAGACAGAAAAGTCAAAGGACTTCCTGGAGCATTTGACTCATAAACAGTATACATGCCTGTCTTCTGGGGTGTAGGCTGAAGTCGTATGTGAAGAAAGGAAGACTGCTGGAAAGCCACTGGGGTACTGCATTTGAGGTACAACACCTTATATGGAATCCAGGGTTTAAGAACTATACAAAAAGATGTAAGAACATGAGCTTGAGGGTGTGTGATTCGTTTGGACCTGGAACACCAACTCTGTGGGCTATGAGCTGGAGAGTATAGGATCCTGGGCTGACAAGTACCTTTAATCTCTGCTACTTAGGAATGTAAAAAACGCCTCTTTTGTATATTCTTTAAATACTTGTGTGACTTTGAATGATTGTGTGAAGCTGTGTGCATGTATCTTTCAATAACGATAACACTTGTTTAAACCGCCCAGGGAGCCATTGGTTATGGGCGGTTTATAAATGAAACTAAATAAATAAATAAACCATAACCTCATTTGTTCTGATTGCACCATGTTTAATGACCAGCTCTAAGGATCAGGCAAAAGTGGTAAGGAAGTTTTGTAGGAGCTTCTAAATCAAATTTCTAGTACCTAATTAAAAGTCTCTAAAATTAAATTCCTACACCAGACAAAAGCATGTAGCTGTCGGAAGGCAGAGCTGGGGTCCCAATCCCGGGGAGCTGGATCCCGGAGAGTTGGGAGAAGAGTATTCGGATGGATGGCAGAAGGAAGGGGGAGGAACTTCCCCCCTTTGGAGCGAAGACGAAACAGAGGAACTGCCAGTGATAAGGTCGCTTAGCAACGGGGAGCCTGAGCCCTCCCTGGACATTCTCACGCCTTCCCCTCTTTCAGGCTCAGAGCAAGAGGGGGAAGAGGGAGGGCTGCTCACAGCTGAAAAGCGGGGAGGCAGTTTACCATCAGCCCCTCCCCTATCCCCCATCCTGGAATCGGAAACTTCAGAAGAGGAGGGGGTGATGCTTCCCCCCTCACCGCGCACACGCAGACAGCTGAAAAGACAGGAGAGAAGGGGGGGAAGGCGGGCAGTACCTGAGGGGCAGTTAAGGAGGAGCGAAAGATTGCGCGCCCATTTGGCCCCTTCTTAAAGAACAGGCGGGAAGAAGTCCCTTGCTCTGTCAACTTTCTCCCAATGCCGCAGGACCTGTATCCCTGTATTGCTTCATGAGAAAACGCAGTCTTTGTTTGGACATTACCCTAATAAAACACGAATTAACTACAGCCGTTGGTCTGGTTCCTGAGTCACATCCTGGGCCTGACAGTAGCAGGCCACAGGCAACTTCCTGGCCTTATTTTCCTATCCCAGAACAATTATAGAAAATATAACCTGAAATTTTCTCCACTCTGTTTTAACATCTCCATAGTTAAAACTATTAAAATACTATAATTTTGGAGAACGTTACTCCACCTTGTCCCTGCCGTGGAATTTAGGTATGGTAGGTTCGGTCAGATTCTCTACAAGGAGTAGCCACTGTGGTGCCCTCCAGATGCTATTGAACACCAACTCCCATCAGCTCCAACCAACATGGCTAATGGTTAGGGATGGTAGGAGTTGTAGTCAAACAACATCTGGAGGGCACAATTTTGGTTACCTCTGTCCTATGTCAATTGCTTGAGAATTCATGCTCCGCATTGTTAGGCAACGACAAACTGTGCATATGTAAATTTGTTGCAGTAGCAGGAAAGTCTAAGGGTCAGATTAGATGTGATTTTTAAGGAACATGATTCAAAACCATGCTCAGACTAGCCTAGCTGTTAATCTACAAAAAGTCTGCAGGGACCCCCAATCCAGATCAAGCTCCTGTTTGCCCTGAATTTAAAACTGGGACAAATTGCTGGTTCTGGGTTGGTGGGTGGGTAAGTGGCAATTTTGATCTTGAAACAATGGAGGCGCAAAAGGTTAATCTCCTGTCTTCTGGACCAGCCCTCCCCCACCCTAGCTGCTTTGTATAAAACAAAGGGGCATGGACAGTCTAAGTGCATTTTAAAATCATATTTCACATCTAGTCCGACCCTAGTACATTGAACTTGTCAAGGATTATCAATTCCTCGGCACAGTCATTCACCAAAATGGAGACAATAGTTAAGAAATTAGAAGAAGGCTAGGACTGGGTAGGGTAGCTGTGAGAGAACTAGAAAAGGTGCTCAAATGTAAAGATGTATCACTGAACACTAAAGTCAGGATCATTCAGATCATGGTATTTCCGATCTCTATGTATGGATGTGAAAGGTGGACAGTGAAAAAAGCAGATAAGAAAAAAATCAACTCATTTGAAATGTGGTGCTGGAGGAGAGCTTTGCGCATATCATGGACTGTGAAAAAGACAAATAATTGGGTGTTAGAACAAATTAAACCAGAACTATCACTAGAAGCTAAAATGATGAAACGGAGGTTATCATACTTTGGAGACATAATGAGGAGACATGATTCACTAGAAAAGACAGTAATGCTTGGAAAAACAGAAGGGAGTAGAAAAAGAGGAAGGCCAAACAAGAGATGGATTGATTCCATAAAAGAAGCCACAGACCTAAACTTACAAGATCTGAACAGGGTGGTTCATGACAGATGCTCTTGGAGGTCGCTGATTCATAGGGTCGCCATAAGTCGTAGTCGACTTGGAGGCACATAACAACAACAACAACTGACCCTACTTGAATGGTATGAAGCTTACTTTGCTGGCTTTCTGGCAGAGTGAGAGCTGAGCCCTGGACTAAGTGAACCTTTATAGTTAACTTCTAGCCACTCAAGGGAATAGAAACGCAGTCATTGGGTGAAACTGTAGCCCCAGTGGCATTAAAAGTAACTTTTTGATTACTTCCTCACACACACACACACACACACACTTTGTCATATCTGTGCCAGAGACTGAGATAAATAGGCAGAGCAGGTAGACTGGCTCTGGATGAGATCAGAGCAATCAGCATACTGTACCTCTGAAACAGCAGTGAACAGATGAGGAATTAGCAAAAACTGGAGAGGGTATAGCAAAAAGAATGAAACACAGATCAGAACTATTTTCCATAAAGTGCCCACACACTAATGCTATTTACGCACCAGTGTTGAGGAGTGGGGATACTAAGGCTCTTGTTTGGGCAAATACAATACTTTTGTTTTGTCTTATAGCTGTTTGTTGTTGGTGGTATTCAAAAAGCCTGAGCACTCTGACTGATTGCTGCCAGACTGTTATCTTCATTGCTTCAGTCTCAATCTCTATAGCTTTCTGTTCTTGTTTTCTGTTAATAATTTTAGACAGCAATCAGTTCACAATTCCAAACCTTCCCAATTCAAGGGTAAGGTTAACCATACATATACATACATGGCTATCCAGAACAGCACTCTATGATCAGAAGAGCACTGGACAAAGTGTGGTTCAGTCAGCAGCTCATCAAGAGCAAAGCCCATAGCTCACTGAAGGGGCATAAAACGTGTGGGAACCCAGAAAAGAATGGATGGATAATAACAAATGCTCCACTGGACCTCAACAATAAGGACCAAAAAGTGACAGAGGATGCATTTTCATCAGTATCATAACCAATTCTATTTTTTTTTATTAAATGTATACCCCACCCTTCCTCCCAGAAGGAGTCCAGGGCAGCAAACAAAACCACTAAAAGCACTTTAAAACATCTTAAAAACAAAATACTTTAAAACACATTAAAACAAAATACTTTAAAACACATTAAAACAAAACATCTTTGAAAACATATTAAAACACAACATCTTTAAAAAACAACTTTTGAAAACAACTTAAAAAGCAAGTCCAGCACAAATGCAGACTGGGATAACATCTCTATTTAAAAGGCTTATTGAAAAAGGAAGGTCTTCAATACAGTAGGTGCTGAAAAAATAACAGAGATGGCCCCTGTCCAATATTTAAGGGGAGGGAATTCCACAGGATAGGTGTCACAACACTAAAGGTCCACTTCCTATGTTGTGCAGAACAGACCTCCTGATAAGATGATATCTGCAAGAGGCCCTCACCTACAGAGCGCAGTGATCGACTGGGTATATAAGGGGTAAGATGATCTTTCAGGTGTTGTGGTCCCAAGCTGTGTAGGATTTTCTACATCAAAACTAGAACCTTTAACTTGGCCCAGTAGCTAACAGGTAGCCAGTGCAATTCTTTCAGCAATGGGGTAACATGTTGGCAATACCATGCCCCAATGAGCAGTCATTTTGCACCAGCTGCAGCTTCTGAACCAACCCCAAGAGCAGCCTCACATAGAGCGCATTACAGTAATCCAGCCTGGAGGTTACCAGTGCATGGACAACAGTGGTCAGGCTATCCCAGTCCAGAAATGGCCACAGCTGTCTTACCAGCCAAAGCTGGTAAAATACACTCCTAGCCACTGAGGTCACCTGGGCCTCTAATGGCAAAGATGGATCCAGGAGCAGTCCTATACTACGAACCTGCTCTTTCAGAGAAAGTACTACCGCATCCAAAGCAGGCAATTGACCAATTATCCAAACTCAGGAACCACCAACCCACAGTGCCTCCATCTTCCTAGGATTCAGACTCAGTTTATTGGCCCTCATCCAGCCCACCAATGAGTCCAGGCACTGGCCCAGGGCTTGCATGGCCTGACCTGATCCAGATGTTACAGAGAAATAGAGCTGGGTGTCAGCAGCGTACTGCTTGCCCCAGATCTCCTGATGACTGCTCCAAAGGGCTTCATATAGATGGTAAACAGCATAGGGAACAAGATGGTACCCTGTGGCACCCCAAAGCATGGGGCTCGAAAGACAATCAGCCAATGCTATTCTCTGAAAACAACCCTGCAGATAGGATCGGAACCACTGTAAAACAGTGCTGCCAATGCTCAACTCACAAAGTTGGCTCAGAAGGATATCATTGTCAATTATATCAAAAGCCACTGAGAGAATAACAGGGTTGCATTCCTCCTGTCCTTCTCCCAACAAAGGACATCCATCAGAGTGATCAAGGCCAATTCAGTCCCATAACCAGGCCTAAACCCAGACTGATGGGTCAAGATAATCTGTTTCATCCAAGAGTACTTGTGATTGCTGCACCACAACCCTCTCAATCATCTACCCTAAAAAGGGAGTGTTTGCAACCATGTGGTAGTTGTCACAAACCAATGGGTCCAGGGTGGGCTTTTTCAGGAGTGGACAGATCACCACCTCTTTCAGGGCAGCTGGGACCACTCCCTCTCACAAAGATGCATTGACCACACCCTGAATCCACACAGTCATATACCCCCTTAGCAAGCTTTAATAAGGCAAGAAGGGCAAAGGTCAAGAGGACACGTTGCTGGCCACATCATCGCAAGCACCTTGTCTACGTCATCAGGCCGCATCAACTGAAACTGTTCCCAAGACGTTGCAGCAGACATTGCATTGGACACCTCACTGGGGACTACGGTAGATATGGATGGGGCATCACGATTGCTATGGAGGCAAGCAACTTCACCCTTAAAGTGCCTTGCCAACAATTCACAGTGGGCTTCCAAGGGGTCTAAAGCTCCATTTCCTGGAGTTAATGTTAACAGATCCCTGCCAATACGAAAAAGCTACTTGAGAATGCAATGGAGGCATTCTCTTATATTAAGCACTTGCAGCAATCTAGGCTAATGCATCAGTCATAGCATCAAAATGTGGAAGGCCAGACCCACTAAATTCTAACAATGTGGTAGGTATTGTGCAGCATAGCTGTGCACAGAAAAATATTTGCTTCAAAATCTGCTTCACTGGCTCAGACTGACATTGTGCTTTGCCTTGGCAGAAGTTTGCCTTGGCTCATTTTCTAAATTCACTACAATGGGGAAATTAGCAAACACTTCAAGTTTGGCAGAAACTGGATGAAATATGTCCCTTCCGAGCGGATGAAGCCTGCTAAATGTCAGACAAACAGTGGCAGGGTGTTTGACCTATGTCCCTTTAAAGTATGGATTTTTTTTTTTAAGGGAAAATGCCCCCTGTGGTTTTACAGGCAATTCCTTGTTTGTTCTTTGTGGTGGATTGTGTGACTGTGCTGCACATACATATATAGTATTATAATGTGCACCAGGCACTGCTGTAAAACCCATCCTGCTTGTTAAGCTCACAGAGCCCCCGTTTCCTATTATTTCAGGAACAGAAGGGAGTCCAAATCATTCTACTCTTGTTTCAGAGCCAAGAAGCTCAGCTCATCACTGTGGCTTTCTTTGAAGAACACTTGTTTGGGGGTCGAGTAGAAAAAGAGGAAGCTGTGGATACATTTTGAGTTGGCAGCAGACCCTAGCTATGTTACCTTCCTGGTGGAGCTCATGGCCCCATACTATAAGCTGTTGGCAAGCACTACCCTTGGCAGAAAGGTGGTGCCCTGTCTCAGGCAGCCAGGGAAAATTGGTTGGAGGAGCTCTGGAGGACAGATCTTGGTTCACAATGTGGGGACTTGGTGGAACTCTACATGCCTGATGTTCAAGAGGCTGGCCAAGCAACAAAGAGCTATTCACAAAATAGACAAGGTCAGGAAGTCTGGTGTCAATCACCCACTTAGCAGGCAGCAGTGAACCACTATCTCCCAATAGTTCTCAAGCCATTCTTGGAAGCAACAGATACCCTGAGCACATACGCTGATGCTAAAACATATAATCAGATAGGTAAGAGAAGAAACCACTGAGCCAGGTGCTGATATGTTCTTCTCAGTCCCTTCCAAAAACACTGTGGATGGAAGTAAAAAGGATAGCCCTTGTAAAGTGATTCCCTGGTTGGAAGATAATTTAAAAAACAGCCAGTCAAAGTTATACCGCCTCCTCTTCCTCTTGTTTCTGCCTGCCATTTTCCATTTAGAGAGAGTGAAGAGATGTTTGGGGGAGGGGAAAATGTATTGAATTGGGCAAGTAAGTTTCAAGACAGTTCCAAAACCTCAGTGTCAACCTGCTTTACCTTGGACTGCCTCATACTTAGGTCCCCTTAGATTTCCATTTTGTCCAAATATCTCTGAAGTTGGGATATTCACCTCATCCAAGGAGAACGCACAGCCTTACTATGTAGCACAAAGAAAGAACAGGGCCCTTGTATCCAAGCATCCAGGAGGACACAATTTATAATCCAGCACTGGACAGTACCACTTTAGGTAATGACTGTGATTGATCATTTGAAATATCTCAACAGGAAATAGGGACTGAAACTATAGTGCTGTGGAAATAGAAAACACTTGAACTTGATCCAGTCTTAATACAAGTGCAAGGCCCCAACTGAGCTCTGTTCCCTTGTTACCTCCTCTCGGCTTACATACACACAAAAGTATGTGATCAGGCAGCACAAAGGATCACTGCAGGCAATCAGAAGTCTATGTGTGCCACAAAATTCCCATCCAGCTCTCCCTCCATTCACCATGCAGAATATTCTGGTACAACTAGTAATGTGGAGGACAACAGAGGAAACAGGCCTTTATTGAGTCCAGTAGAAATCCTCTGGGCTTAGACTGGATAAGGCTCTGTTTTTACAAGTGCATATACGATGGAATTCAACTGCTTATAAAAACGTTTCGAAGACAGCTAAGATTAAAATGCAAAATGAAAAGCAAACATTTGAAGGGATTGTTAACTGCTACTCTAGTAACTTACGCGATAAAATGGTCATCAGTTAAGGAGGGACAGTAGAGTAGAAGAACTTTTCGGAAATTATTTCTGCTGATAATGCCATTATTTCGAGGGTCAAATGTCTGCAAGGCTTTGCTAAATTCATTCCAGTACCCTTTGATCTGTTCAGTTAGGACATCTTCTGCCTAATATGCAACCATTTTGACAAGGAAATTGAAACATTTACAAAGAGTTGTAGCACTCTGTATAGAAAAATTATACTTTGATTACTAAGAAAATTTGTATTTACTTTTTAAAAAAACGTCTTGTTACTTACAATGTTCCAAGCTTCAAGGACATTGGTTGGCTTTTTAGCCTTCTTTGAACCATTAATCCATTTTGAATCTGTCTGGGTGGACACAAAAGTATTTTAATTACAACTTTTCCACTATACAATTTCCTAAGTACTGCACAAGATCAAAGGCAACAGTTTTTTGTATTTGAAAATGGAGTCAAAAGTAATACATTTTGTAATATAGCAGGTAAAAGAAAAGACTGTGAGAACATGATAAATGAATGAAATAATATATGTAATAGGGTGGAGGGGGCAGAGATGCTTGGAAATTCCATTAATAACCACGGTTTATTGGTTTAGTGTGTTTCAGTGAATTCATTGTAAATTGGACAGATTTTAAACACTGGGCTGGACTAACTGGGATATCTGAAATGGAGCTGAGTTTAAACTTCTCCAGAGACCCCTAGGCCCTGATCAGAGGTAAAAATACAATCACTGCTCACCAGGGCCCGGAGATCTAAGTCCCTACTAAGTCCTTCATAGCAAGTACCAAGCCCTCCTCACATTTCTTGACCAGAGATAGAGAGTGACAAGGAGAGTATAATTTTTGTGATGAGACAGTCAAGCTTAACATAAGCCAATCATGCTCCCTCGAGTGTACACAAAGAAAATGGGGATTTGGGGAACTGCAGATTCCATGAAGGAAACTCTCAGGAATATGTACAAGGGAGCCCCCATTGGTTGCAACTCCTTATGCAGCTGCATATCCCCTTGTTTAGGGATGCATGTCTCTATACTTCATATGTTTGTTTACAAACAGGCTCTCAGCAATACCATGATTCAGCTCAAATACTGAAGTAAGGCAAATGTCCCAAATCATATTCTTTTTTAAAAACAAATAAAAACAGAATGTGGATTGTTCTAAGCTTGTTCCTTCATCATTTTTTGCAGAGCTATTCACACCATTAACTGTTCAACAGGAACCGTGCATTTTGTGAACGGAATACTTCTTTTGACATCACTAAGGCCTCTTGATATCTTTTTTTAAAAAATCCTCGTAGTTATATTTGCCTAAGCCAAAGAGTCAATCAAAGTTTGTTTGACTGATGCATTGTTACCCTTAAAACAATCAACATGAAATATCATGTTTGAAGAGCTTTGGTTGAAGAGCTATTTATCTTAATATAATGCAGCAACAAACAAACAAATAGTATAGTCTCACTCCCACGAAGAGACTGAATAAAAAGGTCTGGGGCTGATGTGAGTTGTAGTCCAAAACATCTGGTGGGCACCAGGTTTGTGAAGGCTTAGCTACGTTATAAGCTTTTACCCATAGCATATCACAGCTCCCAGGCAAAAGGTAGGTAGGTGGGTGTTGTTTTTTAAAAAAAGGAATATAAAATCTTTGGACATTTCAAAGGCATAGCCATGAGAAATGTATTTCTTTTAAAAATTTCTATTCTGTCTAATTCTCCAAAGAGACTCAAGGGTAACAGCTCAAGGGTAAGAACTTAATAATAAAAAATAATATAAATTATATATTAAACCAAATTAAACCCCATCACACAATCAACCACAAGTATCACAATAGGACTTAGTCCAAAGAAATCTTTCAGATTTGTGCCTGAAAGCACTGGGAAGCCAGTGTAGAGCCTGGAGCAACGCTGCTATATGATGTCAGAGACCTTGTTCAGGAGATGGGCTACATACCATCCTTACAACTCTTCAAGAGCAACTATTTTAAAGAGAAAAGGAAGTGCTGCTGGCTCCAGGATTTAGGTAGTGCACTCTGAGAGGCCTTCCTAAGCTGGAAGAGGTAGGGTGTGCAAACTTGGAATTGTCTCATGCTGTATCTGAACTCTTTGAGTGCTCTGTGCAAAATAAAATGATGGTGCTTTGGTCCACTGGCTCCTTTGCCAGGCGTAACAGAAGGACCTTTGCTCCTCAGCCACTATGAAGATGCAAGGAGAAAAGTCAGCATGCGCTACTGCCTTTTATATGTTTCTCCAGCTCAGACTTCGGCTGACTCAGTCTTAAAAGTATTATACAGTAGGAATACGTTATTAACTGCTTTAAACTGCAAAAAAATAAAATAAAATTAAGGAATGAGCCTCTTAAACAACTGTTGCTTCCTTTAAAACTAGATTTCTTTTTCAATTAATTTAGCTGTATTCAAAGCACAAGACTACATTGCCCCATACTTTGTTCTAGTCACACATAATATAAGTGCTAATAAATACTTACTATTGAATCTTTGTCTTCAAATAGATTTAAAAATGTATTGTAGCTGAGATACCCAGTGTGTTCTGGATCTATGATCTTGATTAGTTCTTGGAAGTCATCATCACTTATTCGGAACATGATACAATCTAAAATGCGACGGAGTTCATTGCTTGTAATTTTTCCATCCTGATTCTAATAATGTAAAGAAGGTATAAAAGTGCATTGAGTCCCATTCTACTGGATTGTGACACCAGCCTTCGACGTCAAGATTCTTAATTCTCCGGTACTGTATTTAGAAGTTATTTATTGATTTTAACTATTGTTTTACTGTTGTTTGAACTACACTAGTTTAAGATCACCCCCACTTTAGGAATTGATGGAAAAACTGTTTTTAAATCTCTAAATGCGCTACTATTTTAGCTTTTGCTAGCTATAGCAATCTGAAACATATATGACAATGTCATTGTTGGCAGGTGATTTTCTAAAAAAAATCATACTGTATTTCTTGCTCTTGATATTCTTGTAATTTGTTTTCTCAAAGTAGGTAGCTGTTTTTATGATCTTTCTGCTTTCAGTGGTGCTTGCTCTCAGAAAAATGGATCTAGGAATGCAGCATAAAATTCATGTATGAATAGAAATGTTTTTGGTTGGAAAACCACCCAATAGCCACTGAAATAAGAGGAAATAAATTGATGGCATATACACTACTGTTACTGTTGGTGGTTTGACTATCTTACTGTTGGTAAAAGTGATCTATGCTATACACTAACCAAACAAATATGAAAATACTCTAAGCAATTTATGTGCAGGGACTGATATACTGCTTGTTAAAATTAACCATTATCCAAAGCTTAATTTGTGCCAGGGCTCAGTAGGGTCATCACCAGCATCTGTTTTCAATACAAGGGCTCAATCCAACAACTTTCTTCCTAAAAATTAAGCATCAGTGACTGGTTACAGGTATTAATTTAGTGATATCCTAGTGGAGAGCCAGTGTGGCGTAGTGGTTAGAGTGTTGGACTACCAGGGTTCGAATCCCCACACAGCCATGAAGCTCACTGGATGACCTTGGGCAGTCACTGCCTCTCAGCCTCAGAGGAAGGCAATGGTAAACCACCTCTGAATACCATTTACCATGAAAACCCTATTCTTAGGGTCGCCATAAGTCAGAATTGACTTGAAGGCAGCCCATTTCCATTTTTCTAGTGGATGAGAAAAGGATATATAACAATGGCAACTTTCTGCAGGGTGGTTCAGACATTCAGTCTCCCCCATAGGGAAGCCTTGGGTTTGCGTGCACAGGAAATCATATACAAGGATGGCATGGGAACCATAAATGCCCATGTACTCATGTAGATACAATTCCCCTAACCACAACTTCACCCATGTTTGTTTTCTGTCCGTGCTGAGCTTGGAACACAAGTTGGCTAGCTGCAGTAACAGGGCATTTTATGCTGTATCCTGTTCTACATGGGCTTGAAACCTGCAAGGGAAGGGGTAAGGATTATTAGGGACCAACCAGACAAATCAGAACTCTGGGATAGCTCCTAGTGGGCCCGGCTGGCTGGGTTAGAGAAGATGCTTTCTCACCCAGGAACCAGAATCATCTGAGAACTTCATAATCCTGGCACAGCCTTCCTTCCCTTCGGCTCTGCCCTGCTGGAAGAGCTACAGCAACCTGCAGCTTATTCTGCAGTTGCAAGCTCCTGTGTGGCTAAGGATGCAGGGGAGTCATTCTCAGATTCTCAGAATAGAGCAATGTAGAAGGAGATGTGGAGGGCTTCCCCTCAAGTGGGGTGACAGGTGCATTGTCTGGATCCAAATTCTCGTTAGGCTGATAAGGGGACATGACATGAGGAGCAATACAGCCAAGAGTAGACAGAGATGGAGACAAGTACAAGTAGCCTCTTTATGCTCCAGCACTGGTGCTGTATCAGGAAATGCTGCTGCTATGTGGAATCAGGGACAGAGCAGAGCTCACTGTTGCTGACCAGTTGTGGCTCCAACATTACTCTCCCCACTGTTATTTCCTCAACCCTGCCCCATGCATATGCCTGGAACAATGATAGTACTTGATAAACCTCTTCATGTTTTGTTTTGCTCTCCTACAGAGAGCCAGAATGACAATAATAATACAGCAAACAATTTACTTCATAGTTAGTTTTAAGATTCTTATTTTCTAACCAAGTGATAACGGTCTTGCAAAACCATTTCTGTTCTTTAAAACAATTTCCCACATAGGCTGATGTTACTGTATTAAATGTGGAGAAAGAACAGATGCAGGAGGGGAAACGTTAGTTCTGCTATTACAGAAGTACTATGTGAAAATATCCACCATCTAATTTGCAGGTGATGAACGGAGAGGCTATTTCTTCATGGTACTTTTTGCTCCTCCCCTTTTTGTAGTGGACACTTCCCCCCCCAAAGAGCTGAAATTAGAGTATGTTGAGGAAAACAAAGTAGTAGCCAGATCATTGACAGCAGAACTCTGCTGTTGCTACAAAAGAAGAAGAAAGGTTTAGGAGAGAAAGGCCTCTACTGATGATCCTGCCAAATGTTACAGAATTCTCCCCTATCATCCCCCCCAAATCAGCAAATGCCCCCCTGAATCTTGCTTTGTCACCAAGAGCCCCCAAACTTTCATACCTGAAAGTCCTTAGTAGAGAACATTTGGCTCAGCACTGTGTGAGAAACGTTTTATAGCTCCAAGGCCATGTAGAACATTTGCAAAGAAAAGGACTACAATGCTTCCGCCTGCTGGAGGTGTTGAAACTAAGAGTTTGTTTCTTTAAGCAGAATGAGTTAATATCTTCACAAGGAATTAAAAGAATTCACAAAGAATTGAAAGAGGAGGGCTTTTACTGAAACACAGAATCAGAAAGATTTGCTATAGTTTAGTCACAGAATAGATTTTGTTTGGCTTTTATTTTATTATCAAACAAGGTAAGTTTGTTAAAGGCAGCAAGAGCTGGTTTGAATAAAAGCAATATTACTGAGACTTCAATAAGAGATTTCATGGTTAGGGTTATCACTGGGTAGTAATGATACCTATCCTGTAAGATCTGATCTGGAATCATTTTGCTCATTTTTGGAAGAACCAGGAAACCTTGGAGCCAACCCAGTCTCAATAAAAAATAAAAATAAAATTAAAAACTAAGGGTCATGAAGTGCATCACAAAAATGGAAGAACCACAATCTAATCCCGTACAGATAGTCTCACGTGCGACACTAGAGCCTATTCTGCACTCAAATGAACGACCAGTTCTCAACTGGTGATCCTTAGGCTTTTGAATGAACTCTTCCCTGCATGCCCAGCTCAATAGTAATTAATTATTAATTATACTTTATTTTTACCTCGCCCTTTTTCCAAACTGGAACTCAGGGAGGCTTACAAATAAAACTACATGTAGTTAAAAACATACAAAAATATACAATTAAGATGCAATTAAACTATACACAACTTTAAAACCATGAAACAGGCACTTAAAATACTAAAAAAACAATTTAAAATAATACAAATAACAGCATAAAACAGTAAACAAACTTTGTAGATCCCAATCCTAAACACCTTCTATCTCAAAAGCCTGTCGGAATAAAAAAGTCTTTACTTGCTGACGGAAGGATGGCAAAGAGGTGGCCATTCATGCCTCCCTAGGAAGGGAGTTCCAGAACCTAGGAGCAGCCACCGAGAAGGCCCTATCTTGCGTCCCCACCAATCGCGCTTGCAAAGGTGTTGGGACTGAGAGAAGGGCCTCTCCTGAAGATCTCAGGGCCCGGGCAGGCTCATATAGGGAGATACGGTCTGACAAAGTATCCAAGACTCCTATTGGGGCATAGAGGCCAATGTGAACATGCTCATTAAGTCAGAACCACCCAGACTCAGAGCCATAAATGAGACTATCGCCATTGACGCTGCCTCTTTGGAAGCAACCCCCACCTGTGGCAGTCTCCCAGCTTCTCTTCAGGAGTAACAGCAAAAGTGGGGAAGGGCTGTAGCTTAGTGGTACAGAACAAAAATACTCTCCATTGTCTGGATAAGGATGGCCCACTCCCCTTGGGAACTATCTGCTGCTCAGGGCAGCTGACATTTGGGAGGGATTATTTCTCCTAAGATAGCTGTGGCCGAGAGCAACAGCAGCAGTGAAAACTGCAGTTGCAGGATCAGGAATCTGGGGCAAGACTCTTATTAATCCCTCCTTCAGTACCTCATAGGAACATAAGAAGCTTGCTTCTACTGAGTCAGTCCATTGTTTCATGCAGCTCAGTACTGCCTATCCTGACTGGCAACGGCTCTCCAAAGTTTCAGGCAGGAAGTCTTTCCCACCTTTACCCGGTGACACCAGGGATTGAACCCAGGACCTTTTGCATGAAAATCATATTCTCTCACATTGTATGCCATGGATCCACTTGCTTGCTAATCTGACTAGCTGTTCCCAGGAATCCAACTCTCTCCCATTTCCCTTAGTTTTTCAACAAAGTCTCACTCATTGATGGACTTATTCATTGACTGACTTTCTGTCGTATATAGACGTACCAGCTTGTGCAAACTTAACTTAATCAGCTTCACTCAACAGGAAACCAGCTTCACCTCAGCTTTTAGAGAAAAACTTAAGAATTTCTCTTGACAATCCAGTTTTCCTTGGAAGGTCATACCAAATGGGAGGAAGGGCAGAATATTATACAGCCAAGAGAGTGGCTGTATACTATAGTCAGCATGGATTTTCTGCATTCCACAATGTTAAATTGAAAATACCCCCATGCCATTCTGATGCTCCCCATAACCTCATTTCAAAACAAAACCTTACAAAACTTAATAGTCCTGAACTCAGAAAAACTTCCATAACAACCCTCTAAATTTTTATGGCGATACACAAAACAGTCAGAGAGAACAGAGAGTTCAACGTGTAAAAGAGAGAGAGGAAAACCAGACCCCTTTTGGACTTTTTTCTGACAGAGTTCCCATAATTTGTTGAAATTAATTAAAAATCAGCCATGTTCACAGAGGACCTGAAATCCTATTACTGATTTTGCCCCATATTCTGACCTTCATCTTATGCAGTTTAAAAGTTTAAAAAATTCCTGGCTAATTTTTAATTAATTTAAGAAATTTTACATGGAACTCAATGATAAGGCCAGGCATGTTCAGTAAGAACCAACTGTCAGTGTTTTAAAAGCCAGACTTACAGCTGCTGGGCTTGGCTAATCAGGGGGCCACACCCACACCAGACCTTTATTTCACTTTAAAAAATCATGGCTTCCCCCAAAGAATCCAGGGAAGTGTCATTTGTGAAGGGTGCTGAGAGGAGACTCCTATTCCACTGACAGAGCTCCAGTGCCAGAGTGGTTTAACAGTCAGCTGCTCAGATTGAAGCTCTGTGAGGGAAATAGGGCATCTCATAGCATCTCTCAGCATCCGTCACTAACTACACTTCCCAGGATTCTTTGGGAGAAGCAATGACTGTCTAAAGTGAAATAAAGGTCTGGTGTGGATGTGGCCAGGAACACAATGTTTTCCTTTTAGAAAGGAAGGGGGCTTCCCCTCTGTCCAGTGCCCACCCACCCAATCTCCCATCCCATCCCAATCCTCTCCCCTTCCCCTCCCTCCCCCAGATCAGTTTCACATATCCTAAGCATGATAGCACAGGAGTAAATCCCACTGAACTCAAAAAGCATACAAATAATCAAACCTGCCCTCTCCTCCTCCTCCCTCCTATCCCCTCCCTCTTGCCCCTCCCACATCCCCTTTCAATCCCCTCCTTTCCCCACCCCCATCCCCTTCCAATCCCCTATTCCCCCTCCCCTCTGTTCTCCCCCATCTCCCTCCTCCTCCCCCCCAGGTCAGTTTCACCTATCCTAAGCATGATTGCACAGGAGTAAATCCCACTGAACTCAATAAGCATGCAAATGATCAAACCTGCCCACCCCTCCTCCTCCCTCCCACCACCTCCCTTTTGCCCCTTCCCTCCCCCTTCCTTCACCCCTCCCCCTCCTTCTACTCCCCTCTCCCCTCTTCCTCTTTCCCTCTACTCTCCCCTCCCCCTCCTCCTCCCCCATGGTCAGTTTTACCAATTATTAGAATTGCGTGTTAATGTTTTTTAATAATGTTTTTAACCCTTTTAAAAATGTTTTAAAGGTTTTCTTTTAATGTTTTTAATGTTGTTTTGTTTTAATGGATTTTAAGGTCTGTTTTTATGATGTTTTAAAGTGTTTTTAGTGCTTCTGTTTGCCGCCCTGGGCTCCTGCTGGAAGGGCGGGATATAAATCAAATAATAAATAAATAAATATCCTAGGCATGATTGTACAACAGTAAATCCCACTGAACTCAATAAGCATGCAAATGATCAGACCAACCTTTCCCTTCCTTCCCCTCTCCTCTCCCTTCCTCCTCCCTTCCTCCTTCCTCCTCCCCTGCCCACTCCAGCCCTCCCTCCCCATGGTCAGTTTTACCTATCCTAAGCATGACTGGATAGGAGTAAATCCCACTGAACTCAAGAAACATGCAAAGGATCAACCCATTCTCAGCAAACTTGCACAGGATCCCATTTCTTACCTCCCAGATTAAAAAGCAGAGAAATTCACTAATATGCAAAAAACCTTGCAGCTCAAGAATGTACCCATAGCCAACAGATATTTCTATTAAACTTTAAAAAGCAGGGAAATTGGGAGTCTATAGTGAATGCACCAGGAGAGCAGGACACCTGGCCTCCTCTGAGATATTTTACTGCCCTACAAATTTGTCAAAATGCAAACACAATTTGGGTTGGTCTTTCATAGTCATATCCACTTCCTGTGTAGCTTGGAAGAATTTAGTAACATGTGCCTCTGAGCATATGGGGAATGGTGGCAACACCTGCAATCAGCCCAAGTAACAGAAACAAGACATGTTCTGTGCTGATCTTGTTTTAGCAGGGAGGAAGCAACAATATTAGAACAGTTGATAGAGTCACTTTAAATATGTCTTACTTGGCAATTTTAGTGAAGTTTCCTATAAGAAATCATTTTCTTTTGATTCTGTTTCTGTGAATTTGTGAAGTGCAGCAACACTTTGCAACACTAAAAAAACCTCCAAAAACAATTGTAGAATAAAGGCACTGAATGTTCCGCAGAATAAATTCCGGTAGACATGAGGAGTGTCTCAGTTTGCACAAAATAAAACAGCAGGAGGTGAAATATATTCTAGAAAATTCTAGGTGTGCTCTATGTTTTTAATTGACTATGCCCACCTTTCCTTAAGTGTAGTAGTTTAAGCATAGCAGGCTGAAAACATGCATGTTGGGCAGGCCAAGTTTTTTTCCCCCAACAGCTAAAGTCATTGCTTAAGTAGCAACATGTTGTAATCAGTCTGATTTTACATCAAACTGCAGTTTCAGATTCAACTGTTAATAACAAGAAATAGAGCATAACCTCCAGGTTGAAACACATAGGCTGTCTTCACCATGATATGACATTGACCGATAAGAAGGCTTTGAAATTAATAAAAATAAATTTGACATAGATTTCTAGGATGAATAATGAGAGAAATATAATTTTCTAGGTTAGATTCTCTGTAGAAACAGTAGTAACACGGAAAAGAAGCGAAGTAAGAATAACACCAACAAACACAAAAATGTAATTCTCCATCTTTGGAGATGGCAGGTGTTGCCACCACTCACCATATGCTCAGAGTCACATGTTATCAAATTCTTCCAAGCTACACAGGAAGTGGATAGGACTGTGAAAGAGCAACCCAAATTGTGTTTGCATTTTGACAAATTTGTAGGGCAGTACAATATCTTAGAGAGGAGGTCAGGTCTCCTGGTCCCCCGGTGCATTCACTATAGCTGCCCAATTTCCCTGCTTTTTAAAGTTTGATAGAAATATCTGTTGGCTATAGGTACGTTCTTAAACCGCAAGGTTTTTGCTTCTTAGTGAATAAATTTAATAAAAATATAAACAAAATAAATGATTGTTTCTGAAAGCCTAAACTTTACTTTTCTGGGACCATGTTCAAAGTGCTAATGATGATGATAGAGTGTTTGGAAAAAGCATTTGGCCTTTGCCAAAATCTGAGATTAGAGCCTATTTAGGATGTTAGTCAGTCACTACTTATGCTAGAATAAATCTAGCAAACATGAGGTTGATCTTTGAAACTAATGATCACCTCTGAACTTGTACGCTTGTCCAGAAATAATTAAATGTACAGACTTCACCTTTGAGCTACAACATGTGAACTAGGGGCTGGTTCACTCTAGTGCCTTGGGAGAGAGCCTTGGGAGAGAGTCACTAGATGTTGGACAGATAGTGTGTCACAATTTATGTGAATTGATGCCTCAACTTTGGGGTTGTCGACATTGCTGCTGCAATCTGCAGTACAGGCTGCTTCTGTGTGCTGATGCTAATTCACAAATATAGCTTCTCTGCATGAATGCCACCTCACACTCACCTGAGGCACATGGGGACCACCAGGTAACATGAACCAACCCTAAATTTCCTGCAGCCAAGGTTCTTTTTCATCTCAAATATGTATTGTCTTCAAATAATTTTCTTCATTATAGTCTTTAGCTCTCTGCAGTTTCAGTGGGATTTTAATCTCTTGTTTGAATGAGGGACTTAATCTACTATGTGCTACCATTATCAACTGTGGTATGTGAAACTGAGAGCTCTACTTTGTAAATAGTTGAGAGAATTCTCTTTTGTGAGGGATTAACTGCACAACTGATGCCACCAGAGCTGGTGCGAAAGACACAGCAATTGCTATCTAAGTGTATAAGACAAGAATTGCAACCTAGCTTTTATATACAAATCCATAATAAACATGCCAGTAGGAATTCTGCAGAAATGCCTACTGCTCATTTTGCTGGTGCCATCTAGACTATGAAACCTTTAATTTTCCCTCCAGTTCATTATTTGCTTAGCAAATCCAAATATATGAATTGTACAATTTTTAAGAACAGTCTGCAACAAATCAAAATAATGAAAGTTGTATCTGTTCACCATGGGGACAATTGCACTGTCAGGTTCACATATCATGAAGTTGCATCCAGAACTACAAGCCTTTTTTACAGATGAAAGAGTGATATAAGGATCTCTCTCTCTCTCTCTCTCTCTCTCTCTCTCTCTCTCTCTCTCACACACACACACACACACACACACACACACACACACACAGAATTGGTAACTATTCAGCCAGCAATTGTTTAAATGTCTTGTCCCAACATGCACCTCTATGGTAACAGAATTCATGGTCACTTGATATAAGACGATGGGTAACAAGCAACAATGCTCAATCTGTTGTTTAGAAAGAAGCTAAGATAAATTGAAATAGGAAACAGGTGGTTGCCTGCTGATCTTCTTTTGGGATTCCTTCTAGCACCTCTGGGATAGGGTGGCAACAATCATCCCACCTGGGTAATGAACATTTACTGAGGTCACAAGACCACACCATCTAAATCTTGGCTCTGATTATAGAACTATTTAATATCCCAGTGCTTTATTACCTTTCACTTTCACTCAAAAAGAGAAGCCCCTATTTTGTACTGCTTCCTTCTTAAAGACCATCCACCTCCTCTTCGATTTCATTGATCAGGTTTGGCATAACTTGCATTATCAAATACCATATCAATCACTGGAAATGTAGTTAAAAATGTGAGGTTGCAATCCCATTTCTAATTCCTGATTATTTACTCTAGCTACATGGTCCTTATATGCACATTACTGAAGGCAGGTTTGAACCCTATTTGTGTGCATCCCCTAATTCACAGTGAGGACACTGCTTCCTAGATTACTCACATCTGGATTATCCTAATAAATCAGGAATCACATGGTGAATGTGTTGATGGCACAGTGCTATCAGATCTGGTTAAGCGTGGCCACTAGTGAGGATAAAGTCATTTCAAATGAAGGACAATGCTTTCTGAATAGGCTAACACTTTGAAACAATTACCAAAAATTCATCATTATGCTTTTAAATGCTGCTGAAAATGTTTGTAAAAATGTCCGTAAAACCAGATAATACTTTTGGCTCAATCCTCTGTTCTGTAACAGAAACTTTCAAATACTTCAGATTTTTAACTCACTGATCTACCTAAGCCAGATCAAAACAAATCTGTGGGATAAACTATGTTTACTCAAAGAACATGAAATTGAGGAAATGAATCATATAAGTCAGAAAGGATAATGGAGAGCAAGTCTAATCTAGTATAACACAGGATAGTAACTTCCTTGAGTTATTTCTACATCAAATGTGGACCCCCCTGAATATTTAAAACATGGTTGCATATAACACACACGCACACCACACCACACCACCAACTGTGGGACCATTCATCTCCCATGAAGGGAAAAAATGACTACCACTTTTAAGGGGGCAAAAGTTGCAACACTTTTTGAGGTAGGGGGAGGCATTTACATTTTGAAAAGATGTCCAAAGATTTATTCCCCTTTCTTTTAACTTAACAAAAGCGAAATCGCTCTAAATGCTGGCTTGGCTTGACTCAGCAGGCTGGGTGATATCCCTTTTTGAAATGTGAGCCAGCCAGCATGGCCCTGGGAATACTGGGTCAGCAATCTTTCCCCCCCTAATAATGTCTCTCGGAAGATTACAAAATTGTGTAGCATCATTCCTGGCGGCAGGCTGGCCCACATTTTGAAACAAAATAGCAGCTAGGCTGCTGAGCATATCCAAGTCACTGCTTACTTTGGTACACACACACACATCTGAAAGTGATACTATATTTGCCTCTGAATTTTCAGCTAGGTTTTTTTTTTTTTTTTAAGTAAATCTTTAGCCTTTTTATTTTTTATTTACCCTCCTCTAGGATGTACACCTTAATATGGTGAGGGGGGTTGAAAGTGTCGAAGAAGCTGAGAGCAATGCCGTCAGGAGTGTAGACCAAAAGGCTTGATTCCTACCAGGGGCACCCAAGGCGGAACTGTCAAAACTGAGACACCTAACTAAGATGCATCCAAACTCAGAGAAAGTCAATGGTAAACTACCTGTGAATACTTCACACCATGAAAACCCTATGAACAGAGTATCCAAAATGCAACACGAGATAGTGCTGGAAGATGAGACCCCCAGGTCAGAAGGCACTCATTACTGGGGAAGAACAACGGACAAGTATGAGTAGCGCTGTGACTAACGACACAGCTGGGTCAAAGCTGAAAGGAAGCCCAGAGACTGATGTGCACAGATGCAAAAGTAGAGTCTGGAGTCATACAACGTACACAATAGGAACATGGAATGTGAGAAGTATGAACCAGGGAAAGTTAGAAATTGTCAAGCAAGAAATGAAACACATCAACATTACAATACTTGGCATGAGTGAATTAAAATGGACGGGAATAGGACATTTTCAATCAGGCCACTCTAAAATATTTTATGCAGGAAATGAGAAATTAAGAAGAAAAGGGGTTGCTTTAATAGTGAGAAGTGATGTAGCAAAAGCAATTAAGAGCTATAATGCAAGGTCTGAGTGAGTGATATCAGTGAGATTAAATGGGAAACCTATTAACATAACCATCATCCAAGTCTACACTCTAACGGCAAACACAGAAGAAGAGGGATTGGAGAGATATTGACCATTTGGTGATGTCCACGTGTACAGTCATCTTTTTAGTTGCTCAAAAAATGTGTTTGCAAGAAACAAATTATTAGCTTCACAGAATTCAGTAAGTCTTTCTCCTGCTTCATTTCTGTCTCCTAAGCCCCATTTTACCACAATTTCCAGTTCTTCTCTGTTCCCCACTTTTGCATTCCAGTTCCCCATGATTATCAGCACATTTTGGTTTGGTGTGTGATCAATTTCTTCCAGTACTTGTGGGTAAAATCTCTCCAATCCCTCTTCTTCTGTGTTTGCCGTTGGAGAGCTGACTTGGATGATTGTTGTTAATAGGTTTCCTGTTAAATCTCACTGATACCACTCACTCCGACCTTGCATTATAGCTCTTAATTGCTTTTGCTGTATCACCTCTCACTATTAAAGCAACCCCTTTTCTTCTTAATTTCTCATTTCCTGCATAAAACATTTTGTGGTTGCCTGACTGAAAATGTCCCATTCCCGTCCATTTTAATTCACTCACGCCAAGAATTGTAATGTTGATGCATTCCTGCTTGACAATTTCTGACTTTCCCTGGTTCATGCTTCTCACATCCCATGTTCCTATTGTGTATGTGGTACAACTCCAGACTCTCCTTTCACATCTGTGCACGTCAGCCTCTGGGCTTCCTTTCGACTTTGACCCAGCTGCGTCATTAGTCACAGCGCTACTCATGCTTGTTCATGTTCTTCCCCAGTAGCTCGTTGAGTGCCTTCTGACCTGGGGGTCTCATCTTCCAGCACTATCTTGTGTTGCATTTTGGATACTCTGTTCATAGGGTTTTTATGGTAAGAAGTATTCAGAGGTGGTTTACCGTTGCCTTCCTCTGAGTTTGGATGCATCTTAGTCTGGTATCTCAGCTTTGACCATTCCGCCTTGGGTGCCCTTGCTAGGAGTCTAGCCTCTTGGTCTAGACACCTGACGGCATTGCTGTCAGCTTCTTTGACACTCTCAAACCTCCTCACCACATTAAGGTGTGCATCCTACAGGAGGAGAAAAGACAATACTGGTGGGAAAAACAGAAGGGAGCAGAAAAAGAGGAAGGCCAAACAAGAGATGGATTGATTCCATTAAGGAAGCCACAGAGCAGAACTTACAAGATCTGAACAGGGTGGTTTATAACAGATGCTATTGGAGGTCGCTGATTCTTAGGGTCGCCATAAGTCGTATTGACTTGAAGGCACATAAACAACAACAGAATTTTCTGCTTGGTTGTTTTTTTTAAAAAAAGAATTCTTAGCCTTTTTGTTGACAGACATATAAGGAAGATGATGCCAATTCCTCAAAAAACTGTTCCTAACTTCCAGCGATTTGGCTGATGAGTACAAAGGCACTGGGATGACCACATTAAGTTCTATGCAATTCAAATTATTTAACAAAATCAGATAATTTTAAATTAAGCATTATGCAACTGCCTGTGCTTTGGTTCTTGCTATCTTATTCTGACTTATGAGGACCCCTCCCAATCTAGGCTTAAGATCTCCCCCAATGAAATTTCTGGCTATGGGCTTACTGCTAGACAGGTTATTACCAATAATGATACATCGCCTTAAGGCAAATCTGGTGCAGTTAAAAACTTGTGAAGAAAATTAAAGATTTGTGAAGAGTTTCCAAGGCTCTGCTGACTAGAATAATGCTGCCATGGTGCAGCAAGGAGGAAAGGATAAGTAATGGTTATAAATGACCGCTCTCACTCTATCAAGCAAAAGAAAGGCCTTCTTCAGGGATGAATAAGCATCTTGAATATGTCCATGCAGCTTTAACAGAATACGATCACTCGACAAAGCTTCATTCAACTTTCTTATTCTGTAAGAAGAAAACACTGATTGATTTACCATCTGAGTTCTTAAACTGCAAGGTTTTTTGCCTGTATTGAATGTACTATTGTATTCTACACAGGCTGGGTGAGAAAGAAAGCAACAAGCCCACCTGGATGGAGGGGTGTGGGACAGCAGCATGGGACAGGGGAATTGAGTATGCCATCCTACACTTCCTTGTTACATCAAGATGTCTTGTGGTCATTTCCTATACAGAGTCTTAGTAAGGAGGGACACAGGTGATGCCACTCCAATTTCAGTGATCATGGGTAGAGGAAGGTATAGCCATAGGGAAGTGAGCTACCATAGAAGATGAGGGCAAGGCTATCTACAACTTGTTCCTTGGTCCATTTCTGTCATGGACGGGTCCACAATTCTCATCTGCTGTGCCCACTGGCCTGTGTGTACTGTTGTGTGCCAGATCAGTGCACAATAAGACCACACTCATCCATGATTAGATCATGGATGAAAATACAGATTTGGTGTGCATTACCGAGACCTGGGTGGGTGAGTCAGGAGGAGTTGATCTGACCCAGTTTTGCCCACCTGGATACTCAATACAACACCAACAAATGCTGGGGGGGGGGAGGAATTGCTGTGGTCTACAGAACTTCCATCTCTGTCACCAGGAAACCTCTCTGTCTTGGAGCTGACTGTGAGGGCCGCACCTGGTGTCGGGCCAAGGAAACAGTAAACTAGGGGTGATGCTGGTGTACCCTCCACCCTCCTGTCCAGCAGCTCTTCTGACTGAGCTGGTGGAAGTCATCTCGGTTGTGGCATTGGAGGAGCTCAGAACGATAGTCCTGGGTGATTTCAATGTCCATGCTGAGGCTGCCTCTAGTTCTGGCTTGGGACTTCATGGCCTTCATGACAACCATGGGGTTGTCTCAAGTTTTCACTGGCCTGACACATAGGGCAGGGCATACCCTCAACTTGGTTTTTACTCCAGATGGAGGAAGGGGTGGTTTGGTGATGGAGGGGTGGATATAACTCCATTGTCATGGTCAGACCACTTCCTGGGAAGTTTAGGTTTATGACTCCGATTCTCCCCTGCAGGGGTGGTGGACAGATTAAGATGGTCTGCCCCCGGAAACGAATGGAATCCACTGGATTTGTGAATACCCTGGAGGAGTTCCCAGTAGATAGAGCAGGTGACCCTGTTGAAGCTGATGTCACGCAGGTAGAACAGCAAGGCACGTCTGTCTCTTAACATGGTTGCCCTGGAGCAACCTCTTCGGCATTGTGGAGCCCAGTTTGCACCTTTGTACACCAGTGAACTAAAGAAACAGGCTGGACAACGGCTAGAGTGTAAATGGAGAAAGACACGCTGTGAGGCTGATCGTGCACGAGTAAAACATCATAACTTTGCCTACTGTGGGGCCGTGAGGGCGGCGAAGAAGGCCCACTTCTCTGCCACCATTGCATCCTCAAGTAGCCGTTGAGTGGAGCTTTTCTATATTGTCAGGGGTCTGTTGACTTCAAGTCCAGGAAATGGAGTTTTAGACCCTTCGGAGGCCCACTGTGAATTGTCTGCAAGGCACTTTGAGGGTAAAGTTGCTTGCCTCCATAGCAGTCTTGATGCCCCATCCACATCTACTGTAGACCCCAGTGAGGTGTCCAGTGCAATGTCTGCTACAACCTCTTGGGATTGGTTTCGGTTGATGTGGCCTGATGATGTGGACAAGGTGCTTGCAATGATGTGGCCAGCAATGTGTCCTCTTGACCCTGCCCTTCTTGGCTTATTAAAGCTTGCTGAGGGGGTTTGACCGAGTGGATCCAGAGTGTGGTCAATGCGTTATTGTGGGAAGTAGTAGTTCCAGTTGCACTGAATGAGGTGGTAATCTGACCACACCTGAAAAAGCCCATCCTGGATCCATGGGTTGGTGACAACTACCACCCGGTCGTTAATACCCCGTTCTTAGGAAAGGTGATTGAGAGGGTTGTGGTGCAGCAATTGCAAATATCCTTGGGTGAAACAGATTATCCTGACCCATCAAATCTGGGTTCAGGCCTGGTTATGGGATTGAATCAGCCTGGGTTGCCCTGATGGATAACCTTTATTGGGAGAAGGATGGGGAGGCGCAACTGTTATTCTTACTTGATCTCTTGGTGGCTTTTGATACCATTGATCATGGCCGACTTGGTGACATGGGCATTGGAGGCACTGTTTTACAGTGGTTCCGATCCTACCTCTATGGTTGTTTTCAGAGAATAGAATTAGATGGTCATCTTTTGGCCCCCTGGCCATCTTGTCCCTCTTGCTGTTTAATATCTATATGAAGCCATTGGGAGCAGTCATCAGGAAATTTGGGGTGAGGTGTCAGCAGTACGCTGATGATATCCAGCTCTATTTCTCTGTAACATCTGAATTGGGAGAAACCATGCAAGCCCTAGACCGGTGCCTGGACTCGGTAGTGGGCTGGATGAGGGCCATAAACTGAGTCTGAATCCTAGGAAGATGGAGGCACTGTGGATTGGTGGTTCCCAAGTTAAGATAATTGGTCAGTTGCCTGCTTTGGATGGGGTTGTACTCCCTCTGAAAGAGCAGGTCCATAGTCTGGGGGTACTCCTGGATCCATCTTTTTTTGTAAGCCGCCTTGAGGGCCTTTGGCCAAAAGGGGGGTATAAATAAATAATTATTATAATTATTATTATAAATAATAATCTTTGTTGCTAAAGGCCCAGGTAACCTCAGTGGCTAAGAGTGCCTTTTATCAGCTTTGGCTTGTAAGACAACTGTGGCCATTTCTGGACCAGGATAGCGTGACCACTGTTGTCTATGCATTGGTAATCCAGGATGGATTACTGTCATTCGTTGTATGTGGGTCTTCTCTTGAGGTTGGTCCGGAAGCTACAGCTGGTGCAAAATGCAATGGTGTGACTGCTCACTGGGACAGGGTATAGCCAACATGTCACCCCACTGCTGAAAGAATTGCACTGGCTGTTAGCTACCGAGCTAAATTCAAGGTACTGATTTTGATATACAAAGCCCTATACAGCTTGGGACCAGGATATCTACCTCTTATATATCCAGTTGGTCACTGAGCTCTTCAGGTGAGGGCCTCCTGCAGATATCTTATCAGGAGGTCCGTTTCGCACAACATAAGAAGCGGACCTTTAGTGTAGTGGCACCTACCCTTTGTAATTCTCTCCCTTTAAATATTAGACAGACTCCATCTCTTCCGCGCCTACTGAAGGCCTTCCTTTTTCAACAAGCCTTTTAAGTAGAGACCTTATCCCAGTCTGGATCTGTGTTGGAACTGCTCTTCTGAAGGAGACATGAGGGAGCTAGTGGTGAATCACTGAGCCTGGTGAAAAGACTGTGTCTTCTCTGAACATTATTTAATCCAGGCTGATGTGACCCCTTGGAGTGTAGCACATCTATCACTTGTAGTGTGGATTAGCTTTATTAACTTGATTTTGTCCTCTACTTATTATGCATTAAATGTAGAAGTTTTTTATTTTAATACTGGATTTATCCCACATATATTGTGTTTGCCTAATTTGACTGTATTGCTATGTTTTATAACAAACTGTTGTTCAAACAGTATGTATTTTTATGCTTGTTATGAGCTGATTTGGGGCACAGCTCACTGTGGGAAAACAGCATATAAAAAACTAAATTTAGAATGTCTGCAGAAAGCTTATGCGACTACATGAAAGCTGGGAACAATCTCCAAATCCTAGCTTCCTGATGTCAGCCTCTTTCAACAAAGGCGTGGTTTTCAAACTGTATGTGATTCTTGAGATGTTTACTAGGGGTTCCTCAATGAGAAAATCAGTAATAGTGGACACCTTTCCCTGGAACATAGCCTTCCCCAAGTAGTGGCCTCTGGATGTTCTGGACTACAACTACCATTAACTATGCTGGCTGGGGCTGATGAAAGTTATTGTCCAAAACATCTGGAAGGCACAAAGTTGGAGAAGGCTGCTATAAGACAACTTGATTAGTGAAAACCTTTAATGATATTTCCCTGCAATCAGCAGCTGTCAGAGAATGCTGTATGCATTCCACAGTCCACTCTCAGGTCACATTAGGTGACAGAGACCCCACAATCCTGTTAAATGGAGGGATTCCAAGATAGGTGTGCAGAGGTTCCTTGACACACAAATTGCTGATGGTAGAAAGTTTGAAAAATGCTGCAGCAAAGAATTTCAGGGGCAGGGTTTCTCATTTCTTGGACCTCTTCAGACATCACAGTTTTTAGATGAACACCTCCTAAGTGTTAACCTGGGCCCTGGCAGGCCTGCATACCCAGCAGTTATGGTAATGCAAACAGTAGACCAGCCATGATGAATTAAGATGAATGACAATATGTCATGTCTGTGTCACTTTTGTGTAAGCTTCCTGTAGCTTTGTGTGCAGTTTTGCTGCTTTGGGTGAGACTGGCTGAGACCTTGGCATTGTGATAAGAGTAGCAGCAAAGAGCCAACACCCACCCACCCCCAGTGAAAGCATATCATGTTTTGGCAAGCCAGTGCTGGAGTGCATCAGAATACCCTGCACAGAGATATAACAGGGTTCCCAGTTACTCTCTTCCTCCTCTCAGACTAATTATAGAACTTCATGGTCTGCATCTTGGGTGGGTCCATCCACATGAGTAATGAAATAAATGGAAAACTGATGGAGGAGTCCAACCCCTGGTCCCAGTGCTGATCAATATGAAAGTGACTGATTTCAGTTACAATCTTGAGTCTGTAGTCTTACTAGTTAAGCTTCCTTCCTGTTCCACTGGATTGCTGCTGAGCAAATTCAAACCTTAATTGAGGGATCCAAATAGTGTTAGTCCACTGGCCAGGATTTAGCACTGGCCTTGACTGGATCTCCAAAATAGTGGGCAGAGCAATCCAAGTGCCGGGAAGCCAGCGGAGGGGGAGGCAGCAGAAAGCTCCACCGGATCTTCCTCCCACTTGGGAGCCACTGGCCGGGTTGAATACCAGCTCCATCAGGAGCCACTCATATTAGCTGGCCGGAAAGTGCCCGCTCTGACTAATAGGCCTCCCAGAGAGTAAGTGCTCTCTGTAGGCCTCAATGGGACATTTTTTAAAAAAATTACTGCACCAGCATTTTGGCCAGCAGAATTTGAAGGGGGATCGGGACCTGGGGGAGGGGTCTGAATGTGAAGAGGATCTCACATAATTCCCCCTCCCCGCAGCTCCGCCCCTGCCACACCTCCAGAACGCCCCATTTTCAGGGCTTCTGATGGCTTCCACCGTCCGTCCCCTGGGCTGGCTGTCCCCGGTGGACCCCCAGTGGCACCAGCAGGTTCCTGGTGGAGCCACATCTCTGCCACAGCGGAGGGCTGGAGGCCAGCAGAGCCTGGCACAGCTGGGAGCCTCCCGCGCAGCTGGTGCTCCGCAGCATCCAACTCATCCCAGCCCAGTGGAAAGATGAGTTGGATTGCACACTAAGAGGTTTTAATGTACCCCAAAAACGTAAAATGTGAATGCAACAAACACATGTTTCTAAAGCACATGCATTGGACAGTTACACATGTGATGGGGCTGGGGTTTCCTGTGGTGTCTTTTCAAATGTATACTCAATGGCAAACATAGGTTTTCTGCCATGTAACGCGTAAAACAGCCCTATGTGACAGGATGATGGCTGATGCAAAGGTTCTCTAGCAAATCCTGGGCTAAGAGCAACAAATAGAACCTCTCTCTTACCTGTGGTGTTTTCTTGTAGGAGATGCCTGGCCGCTATCAAATGTCATAGGATCTTGAAACTTGTCTAAAAATTTCTCCCAAGGCATATTTTTGGAAATTTTTATTCCAAATCTGATAATAAAACAATACATATATGTTTGAGAAATTGTATTTTATCAAAAAGCTTACATGCAATTTGTCAACACTGAGTTATGAATCTGGACAAATTTAATGTGATCTGAGGCCTGTGCCTACACTGTGATCTGTAGTGGTGGAGTCCTAAAATAATAGAATAGATTATACCTCTGCACATGCTGTGCTTGTGAAAAAAATCCTCCCTGCCTGCCGGAAACTGGCACAGGAAGGAGCTGTTCAAGCTAGAATTTGTCTCTCTGATGTGTTACTTTTTTACTTGCAGAGTTGTGTGTTTTTTTAATGTAGGGGAACAATGTAAAAAAAACATTCCCCAACTGTGGACTAAGAGATACAGTTCCCTCTACCCCTGCAGATTCAATCACCTCATTTTGGTGCATGTGTTAGCAAATCCTGAATATCACGGTCAGGGAAAATAATCTGAGAGTAGAGTAAGTGAAAGAGGAATGTGTAGTAGCAAGCTGGAGGTGACTAGTAAGTCAAGTCACAGAATGTGGAACATGCCTAGATTATGACACACACCCCTCTCCCTCTCTCTCTCTCTCTCACACACACACAGTGTGGGAGTCACTTCCCATAGTGATACTTGGCTCTGGGAAGCATGACAATTGCGAGGAAAATGTTCATGGGTGTGTGAGTGAAGGGGACTTAAGGTCTGATCAGCACATGCATGCATCCTTATTATATCATCACTTACTGACTCAGTGCATATTGATTTGCAGCTGAATTTGCAACCACCTCTACTGAAAAGTACTGTGTTTGAGGTGATGTTCAATGACATGAAAAATTCTGCGATGATCTGCGATGACAATTTCACTGACAATGAAGTTACTACACAATGACCATATGTGTGTGAACTTGCACTCAGATACAAGTCAACAGGTGTTGATTAATCAAATGAGAAAACAGGTGTAATGCATGTATGAAACAGTCCTAATGTTAAAAATGATATTTTAATTGTGTTCATACAGGTGTTGTTCATGGTATGTGAGCAATACGTATTGTGTTTGTAAACTAATACCATTTGTGCGGAGCTTGGAAAAGTTACTTTTTTTGAACTACAACTCCCATCAGCCCAATCCAGTGGCCATGCTGGCTGGGGCTGATGGGAGTTGTAGTTCAAAAAAAGTAACTTTTCCAAGCTCTGCATTTGTGGCAACTACCATTTTTTGGGTATAGCCATACTCAGAGTAGATCCATTGAAATTAATGGACATGACCAACTGAAGCCCATTAGTTTCAGTGGGTCTACTCTGAGTAGAATTTAGTTGGATGCAACCCCTAAAACTTTAATCTGAAATATTTATAGGATAGGGTTTTTTTTATTAAAACAATATTATTTAAAACAAAGCAGGCCACATATGATCAGCACAACTATCTGTATAATGGTAGCAAGAAGATCAACTCATACCGAAAAACTTCAAACTTCAGCAGAGGAATCTATAAAACTGATAAAATCAGTATCAAAAACAGCAGCAGAAACTATAAAAACCATTAAAACACTATGGTCTTAATTCGTTTCATAAAAGACAGATGCATTCCACTGAGAAGGACCCTCTCCCTGGTTGCCACCTGCTTCATCTCAGTTGGCAGAGGTACCCAGAGGAGGGCCTCTGAGGTGGCAGAGGGTGGCAAGTTCATATGGCAGGAGGCAGTCCCGAGCCTTTCAGGATTTTATAGGTTAAACCATGTACCCAGTCTATGTCTGTATCTGTACTGGATTTGAAATTGTGTTTATGTATGAAACTGTTTTACTTACGTTTTTATTGTTAAATCACTTCAAGACAGTTTATAGAAAGCTATTCATAGATGGAGTTAATTAAACACAATACAACAGAATGCCTTGGACTGAGCCTGGAAAAACGCCGGCAGCCAGTGCAGCTATGTTAAAAGAAGTGCTGTATGGCCAGAATGAGAAGTTCCAGTCAACAGCCAAGCAGCCACAATTGGCATTACTGAGCCAGTACTTCAAGGGTAGACTCGTCTAACACATTAGAGCTGGTGTAACCAGTGTGATGCCCTCCAGATGCTGTGGACTCCACCTCTCATCAGCCCCAGCCATCATGGTCAACGGTTGGGGATGATGAGAGTTGAAATCCAAAACACTTCTAAGGCACCACATTGCCTACCCCTGCATTAGACTAATCCTAACCCGGATGTTATAAGACCTTTGATAACTAACTCTATCAAAGAGGGGCTGCAGCTGGTATTCCAGCCTATGGTGGCGAAAGGTACTTCATGCCATGAATGCCATTGGGGAAACCAACGTAAAAGCTGGATTTAACGAAACTGTTCCTTAAAGGGGAAAGGGCAACCCAGTCCAAAATCAGTGACAACATCTCCAAAACCATAAACTAACAGCAGTTTCATCTGCATGGAATAAGTTTCAGTTTATTAGCCAGGGTTCTTGCTCAACACTTCTGCTCACCTGACTCTGATGTAAAACTCAACAGACAGCCTCACCCAGCTGTTTCACGTAGATGTTGAATAGTACAGAAAACAAGATAGAACCCTTTGGAACATCATGGCACCAAACTAGAGTCTTCTGGAACCAGACCACCAAAATCACCAAAAAGTGTTCCTATTTTTATCCCAGGCAGGCAATCTAGAAGGATACCATGACTGAGATCCAGGAGAACCAACAGGGTTGAACTCTGCCTATCACTCACTCTTCTGGGAAGATAGGAAGCTGCCTTATACTGAGACAAAGCATTGGTCCATTTATCCAGAGATTCCTGGATGATGCGGATTATCTGGATCCATTTCAATCTGGTTTCAGGACTGGCTATGGGACAGAGACGGCTTTGGTCGCCTTGGTGGATGACCTACGCAGAGAACTGGACAGGGGGAGTGTGTCTCTGCTGGTTCTACTGGACCTCTCAGCGGCTTTCGATACCATCGATCATGGTATCCTTCTGGGCCGCCTTGCCAAGATGGGACTAGGGGGCACTGTGTTACAGTGGCTCCAGTCCTTCCTGGAGGACCGAACCCAGAAGGTGGTACTGGGGGACTCCTGCTCGACTCCCTGGCCATTGACCTATGGGGTCCCTCAGGGTTCAGTTTTGTCCCCCATGTTATTTAACATCTACATGAAACTGCTGGGAAAGGTTGTCCGGGGTTTTGGGGTTCGGTGCCATCAGTATGCCGATGACACTCAGCTCTATTTCTCTTTTCCACCTGAAGCCAAGGAAGCCGTACAGGGCCTAAACCAGTGTCTGGCATCAGTGATGGACTGGATGAGGGCAAACAAGTTGAGATTAAATCCTGATAAAACAGAGGTACTCCTGGTCAGTCAGAGGGCAGATCAGGGAATAGGGATTCAACCGGTGCTGGATGGGGTCGCACTCCCCCTGAAGTCTCAGGTTCACAGTTTGGGTGTACTCCTGGACTCAGCTTTGAATTTGGAGGCCCAGATTACTGCTATATCCAGGAGCGCATTTGCCCAATTAAAACTGGTGCACCAGCTGTGCCTGTTCCTGAAGCTGCCTGATCTGACTAGGGTGATGCATGCCTTGGTTACATCCCGCTTAGACTACTGTAATGCGCTCTACGTGGGGCTGCCTTTGAAGACTGTTCGGAAACTTAAATTGGTACAAAGAGCTGCAGCCAGAGTGCTAACCGGGGCTGGTTACAGGGACCATACAACCCCCCTGTTATAACAGCTCCACTGGCTGCCAATTTGTTTCCGGTCACAATTCAAAGTGCTGGTTTTGACCTACAAAGCCCTATACAGCTCAGGTCCAGGTTATTTGACAGATCGTATCTCCCTACGTGAACCTGTCCGGGATTTGAGATCTTCAGGTGAGGCCCTTCTTGTGCTCCCCACACCTTCGCAAGTACATATGACGCGGACACGAGATAGGGCCTTTTCGGTGGCCGCCCCTAGGTTGTGGAACTCCCTTCTGAGTGAGGTGCGATCAGCTCCTTCCTTGCCGTCTTTCTGGCGACAAGTAAAGACTGTTTTATTTCAACGGGCATTTGGGGTAGAGAATGACCAGGATTAAGTGTCATAGGATTAGTGACTATATTATATGATTTTATTATTTTAAACATTTTAATATTTTATTATTTTAAATTGTCCGCTGTTTTTAACGTGTGTTTTATGGTTTTAATTTTTCTCATAGTTTAATTCTTTTTTAATTGTATACTTCTGTATGTTTTAATGGTGTTGTTTTTAGTTGTAAGCCGCTCTGAGTCCTATTGGAAAAAGGGCGGGGTAGAAATAAAGTTTATTATTATTATTATTATTATTATTATTATTATTATTATTATTATTATTATCATCTCAGTATTGTCTACACTGACTGGTAGCCACTCACCAGGGTTTCAGGCAGGAGTCCCTCCCAGCCCTACCTGGAGATGCCAGGGATTGAATTTGGGACTTTCTGCATGCAAGGCAGATGTTCTACCACTAAGCTACAACCTTCCCCAAGGGCCCTTCTCATGTTGTCCAGCAAGGTAACCAAGCAGTTTAAATACCAGACCCAGACCCGAAACTGGACTGAAATGGGGCTAGATAATTTGTTTCCTCCAATAATGTAAGGAATTGTGCACCACTATCTACTCAAACACCAAATTTGCAATTGGTCAAGAGCTGTTATAATCATCCAAGACCCAAGCAGGACCATATCCTTTAAGGGGGCCGAGACCACTCCCTCGAGTAAAGAGAACCAATAAGCTGGGGATCTGTCATCAACACCTGGTTTGAGATCATGGTTAGAAGACTGTTGGGCAGTTGGGTAGAAAGTACACCAACAGAATCCCTATATATTCTTGTGTACCTGCCACCAAAACACTCTAGATTTAGGATTAAATGAATGACAACCAACTTTAGGTGGATGGGCCCTGTGAACTGAAAAAGAGTTTGCTTTAGAGTCAGCGTTCTTTTTCATAGCTGTTTGGTTTCAAAAATTAAGGGTAAACAGTTTTCAGTAGTGAAATTAGGACAGATGATGGGCAAGGGAGAACTTTACATGATAATCAATACCATTCTTAGAAATATTCATGTAATATTAGGCCTTCCTCCAGCAGAATATGAACTGATTATATACAATTCAAGATTTTACATCATTAAAATGTGTAAAAGAGAGACACCGATAAAACGTTCATACATTAATATTACATTCATGTAATAAATATTACAAATACTTCCCTGCTACCTCATGCAAAATGGGAGGAATATTTAAAAGCGGGTTCCCTGTAAGTTGAACACCCTCAGAGCAGAGGGCAAAATTTTAAATCTTTACAATAGAATTAACTTTTAATCTTGAGAAAGCCAGTTGTGTGTGTTTCATTTCTGCATCACAACACTGAAGATAGTCTTTGTTGCTGAATTCAGAGTGCCACAGCTTTGGAATCACATTATCTGAGCGGTATCACCTGAATATATCTTACAGACTAGGACACATCAGTTTATAGCATCATTAAAATGACACTGTACTTTCCCATGCTTAGAAGGAGAAAAGGGTCCCCCTGGAAAACTGCAGGCAGAGATCATCACAATTATGTGAGTGAATTTAAGAGCAAAAAATGAAGTGACAAAATGTAGCAGGAATATTTTCTGCAAAGAAGTAATTGATCATCACTACAGCTGGTTGTGAATTACTCCAAGCCATTTATGATTTATATGGTGAATGTTCAATGTAATAAGGTCGTGGCAAATTCAGACTCTCCCTCAACACATACTAGCATGAAATGTTTATTAACAGTGAGCCATTTAAACTTCAAAGGGGCACATAATGAATTGTTCACTGATTTTCACAACTCATTCTTTTCTTTCACTTTATAGAATTCAATTTCAGTAGAATTCCATCCAACAAGACACATTGTTTTATTATTATCATTGATTTCATTTAATGTTTGCACTTTGCATTTCCTTCCAAATAGCAGTAATATTTTATTAAGTATTAATTAATTAAATATGGCCTCAGTAAAACCCGCAATATGGCTTGTAAGATAGAAATCCCACAATATTCCATTCATGGCCTCCATTGTGGTTCACCAATCCCCTTTCTTCAGTAGCGTCAAAATGACATGAATAACTTTAAATTAACCAAAATATTAAAGTCTGGCAAATAAACTCTGTATAAATGTAGAATCAAAAGTTTCAAGATAGTGATCTGTAAAACTTTTAAGCTGCAATTTTACACCCACTTACTTAGGTGTCAGTGAATTCACTGAGGCTTAAATCTGAAAAGATGTGTAGGATTGCACTGTTAACGTATTTCCCCCCTCAGAACACCACCTTCTTTTCAGAAGGTAAATTATAATTTTACCAATTAATCTGGGTGTTTCTAAATACACTACATTATATTGTATTTTATATTGTACTCTGTTTTATATTGTTGACTTTAAGTGTTGTATTTTACATGAGCTCAACAACCGAAATAAATTTATCTGACTGTCTATCTGTCTAATTTAGCACTTCATGGGAAAATTACCATCTCAAAGTCCTCATTCTCCTATCTGTTGCTATTTCCCTATAGACAGCTCCTCATTTTCCTCAGTAACATGTACATGTTCTCTGTCACATGATTCATCCAGATCATATGGTAACTTCCATGACAGTATCACACCTGATGCTGGATTGGATTAAGCTACAAGATGAAGAATGTTTATCCTTTTACTGATGTGGCAGAGATAGCCAACCATGGAAGAGCACATCACAAAGGTCCTGTATAAACTGGGCCTTAGGTTCTGCATGCCAAAACATATGAATTACATCACCAAGTCAAACAAGCAGCATTCTGAAAACAACTTCCCAAAAGGATGACTTAGAGTTGTATTGGTAGAATATGTCCAAAGAAAAACAGCAGAACACTTACCTATTCATTAGCTCTTGAAAAACATCATTTCGTATTGGAAACACAAAGGTGTTAAGGACTGATTTTAAATATTCCAGAGTAACAAATCCACTCCGACCAACATCAAATGCTCTGAAGGCTTTTACAACATCCTCATAGACTGAACGTAGCTGTAAAGAATACAATTTATTGTGTTTTCCTCCTAAGATTTTTAGACAGTAGTTTACAAGGCTTGCAACTTCCCCTCTCTCAGAAATGATCAAAAAACTTACCCTGCATGCTCTGACCATCAAATATTTATTTGATAACCTCATTAGAAGCCATCTTCCTCAACATACAGGCTCAAGTGACAAGGCAGTTGAGCTTCAGAAGAAGGAGAATAATCTCTTATTACAGTTTGTTCAACCTTCAAGAAGCAAATCACATAGACAACCAGCCAGCTGGAGTTATCGGTGCCAGGCCATTGGAATAAAAAAATGGACTGGAAAGTGTTGAAGTATGCAGTGATTAAGGCACTGTATTGTATAAATGCTTAAGAAACGTTTGATGAAGTACAGACAGACATTCCAATATATGGCAGCTGTTATCTGAACACGTATTTGCTTCATTCCAAGGCTTTTGCTGTCAGGATACAGAGAGTATTCAAAGCACTTCAACCTATATCTGAATTCATCCTGTGTATATTAAACCCTATTCACACACAACTGATAAGGCCCTGAAATATTACATGTGGAAAGTCAGGAAGGCTTGGAGTTAAGCTGCCTTGTGCCAGCATGGCAATAGCCCTGCTTACAAGGCTCTGTTGCCTCACAGCATGGGCAGGAGTTATTTGAAATATTGCCATGACTGATGGGAAAATCTGCTTCCATCATTAGGACTTGATACCTAGGTTTCCTTGAAACCCCTTTCTCACTAGCAAATGGGCTCTGCCAATTTTCTTTTCTTCTTTTATTTAATTATGTTTAAAATGTTGTATCAAGGCAAATCATATCATTCTTATTATATCATAATAACCATTTCATCAGTATTCCTTTAATTCCAATACAAAAGAAACAGCGTCTGGTTGTTTTGAAAGATCTTAGGGTACAATCCTAACACTGGCAGCTGCCCAGCAGGGGTTAACCAAGTGGTGGAGCCACTGCCACAGCCCTGTCAAGCATGCCAGCCAGGAAGGGGGGTGGAGAGGCAGGCAGATCATTGTGCCAACCTGGATTAGGCCTGCGCGGGATCAACAGATCCCAGGTTGGCTTAGCCTTACTCTCTCCCTGCAATTCCCTTATTCATGGCTTTCTGCTGGCTGGTGGTGATGGGGAACTCACCGACCACACTTCTGCCTGTCTGATCAGGAGGTGACAGGGGGAGCTCGATGTGGAGACCAGCAGGGTTAGGTGGAGGAACATCTCCAATCCAACCCCTTCTGCCCCCAGCCTAATGCAAAGGAGGTTTGGGTTGCTCTGCCTGAATTCCTCCCTCCCACAGTTGTTTGTAACTGGGAACGTTTTTCATTACCACAGTGCCCCAGCTCTGCTCATTGTTTTATCCAGTTGAGTCAAATAGGGGGAAAACTAGAAGCGTAACATTTCTGAGACTTGGAATCCTGCTTCAGTCTGGGGAACTGGGACTGTTACTGGTGCCACATAATACAATTCACATATGAAAGGAATTGTTATTTTAGTGGGCCAGCACCTACACTTTGGAACTCCCGGCCTACTGACATCAGGCAGGTGCCTTCACTGGACTCTTTGGCACCTGCTTAAAACAATTTTGTTTAGGTAATCCTATCCAGATATGCAGATGTTGACATGTTTTAATCTTTTTTAGCTTAAGTTTAATTATTTTAGTGCTTTTATTACTTGTTTTTAATGGTTTCTAATTGATAGTTTTAATATTTTTGTAAACTGCTTAGAAGTTTTGTTGCAATCAAGCAGTATATACATTTTGTTAAAGAAAATAAGAATGGTTAATTCTCCCCTGGATCAACCTGCGTAAAAATCCTGCCTCTGAAGAGAACACTAAAATAGGAAGGATTTTATCAGGTTGAGGGAGAAGACTTACACAGAGGGCACATATCTGTAATGCAATCTGTAATGGCTGGATGAGAACCTGTAACAAGATGGAGTGTTGGCAAGTAAAAAGTTCCTAATAGTATTTTTCCATGGCAGAGTTACAAGGCCAAGTAGCTCACAAGGCTGGAGTGGACGTGCACTCCTCAAGGACACGTTGCCAGGACAACGAGCTGTCTTATCAGTATATAGCTGGAAACTGAAACTGGCAGAGTGTGGGGGGTCGAGGAGTTTGTTAGTAGAGAGAAAGAGCTTGTAAATGTATCCTGAAACTTTTCATGTCAGTAAAAGTGACTCTTAAAACCTATGTCTTGTCTGGCTGAGTGATTCAACTGGGATCTAGCCTGTCACTATTCTGTTCTGCATTCTGGGCATCTGCTTGTGCCCAATCCAACATCCAACAAGTGGTAGCAGAGGATGGTTTCGATGCGCAGACGGATGTCCGAAGTAAAGCCAAAAGAGGAGTGAAGAGGACAAGCGTGTGAAGAGACGGCGAAACCGAAAGCTGAGCTGAAAGCTGTGAGAGAGCCGTGGGAATAACTGACTGAAGGACGGAGGTGAGAAGCTCTAATTACAAAGGCGGTGAACTGTGAAAAGTGAAAGTATGTCTGTTACGTTATTGGCCGGGATTCCCTTGGAAAGGCTGACAGGGAAAAATTATGGCACTTGGAAACAGAGAATGCAGGCTTTTCTAGTGAAAGAAGACCTGTGGAAAGCTATTGCAGAAGACCCACCCACCGGGGTGCCTATTCCAGCAGATTGGAGAAGGCTGGATGAGAGGGCAAAGGCGTTAATTGTTCTTGCTATTGATGATTCTCAATTACTGCACGTGCGTGATGCAACAACAGCTAAGGAAACCTGGGAAACTTTAAGAAATATTCATGTGAAAAAGACTGCTAGTAGTAAAATTTATCTTGCCAGAAGATTGTACCAGATGTGCTTATCTGGAGATACAACCATGTCAGAGCATTTGTTGGAAATAAACAGACTGTTTACTGAGTTGTCAGAACGTGAAATTGAACATTCTCAAACGCAAAAAGTGTGTATCACATTAGCTTCACTAGATTCAAGTTATGATAGTCTGGTGAGCTCTTTGGAAGCAATGGACGATGCAAATCTCAATATGGATTATATAGAAGGCAAACTTTTACAAGAATTTCAAAGGAGGCAGGAAATGGCAAAGCAGGAAAAGACTGAGTCTAAACACAACGTGGAAAAGCAGAACAACAAAGCTGCACAAGAGAGACTGTATGGACAAAAGGCATGTTATTTTTGTGGTTCCAAGCAACATCTTCAAAGGAATTGTGAAGCAAGAAGAAGAGAAAGAGGAAGAAAACCATGTGTACAGGTGATCTATGCTAGTAAGAATAAGCAATGTATTAACAATGAGCAGGGAAATAAATGTAATGATGTATGGGCTCTTGACAGTGGGGCTACAAATAGCATAATCAAAGATAAATCAATGTTTCATACATTTTGTGATGTAGAGGATCATGTAATAATGGCTGATGGATCTAAGAAACTGATCAAAAGTAGGGGTACAGTGAAATTAGCAGGTTTTAATACGATTATGACAGACGTGCTGTTTATTCCAGACATTGAAAATAACATAATGTCAGTTTCTAAACTTAATGGAATGGGGTTCAATGTGTTGTTTCAAAGGGGCTCATGTCAAGTCATGAAAGGGAACAAAATATTCATGAAAGGAATAGTAAGGAACTCATTGTTCTTCTTATACTTGAAACAAACAAATCATGTACTCATGTGTGCTAATGAGAAACCCCACAATGATTGTGTACATTTATGGCACAGAAAATTGGGACATATAGGATATGAAAATGTGGTGAAAACAACTGAGAACAGTAATGATATTACATTGAGAAACTGTGGTAAATATGTAGACTGCAATGCGTGTCATCGAACCAAGGCAATTGTAGCAGCAAGGAACACTAAAGCCAAGCCTAGTACAAATGCACCCACAGTACATGACAGAGAAACAGGGGTAAAAGAATACCTTGGTAAAAGTGACAAGCAAATGTTGAGACGTTCTGGAAGGGCAAATGTGAGTGTGCTAACTGACAGATTTAGGATTGCCACAATAAAGGGGAATGAAGCACAAACACACAGGGAAATGGATGCTGACACATTATACTTGGAGTGTGTAAAACCCAAAGAGATAAACTGATGATGTTTGTAAAACCTCTGTAAAATAAAGGAACAAAGAAATGTAGATGCACACTGAACTGAACATGTAAACTGAAAAATGTATCATGTGGAGAAATGTGATTTAAGTGAATACAAGAAATGTAAATGTAAATGTAATGACAAATGGAAGCAAAAATGTGAACAAATGTAAAAGGTGCTGCTTATGGAAAAATAGGTGGGGGGTGTTGGCAAGTAAAAAGTTCCTAAGAGTATTTTTCCATGGCAGAGTTACAAGGCCAAGTAGCTCACAAGGCTGGAGTGGACGTGCACTCCTCAAGGACACGTTGCCAGGACAACCAGCTGTCTTATCAGTATATAGCTGGAAACTGAAACTGGCAGAGTGTGGGGGTCGAGGAATTTGTTAGTAGAGAGAAAGAGCTTGTAAATGTATCCTGAAACTTTTCATGTCAGTAAAAGTGACTCTTAAAACCTATGTCTTGTCTGGCTGAGTGATTCAACTGGGATCTAGCCTGTCACTATTCTGTTCTGCATTCTGGGCATCTGCTTGTGCCCGATCCAACATCCAACATGGAGATGCTGCATTAGGTGGTTCCCATGTCCAGGAATTGGGTGAATGACATGTCCTTGATGGTGTTGAAGGAGCAGGTTCATAGTCTGGGGGTACTCCAGGATACAATGTTGGCACGGGAGAGCCAAGTGTCTGCAGTGGCCCACAGTGTCTTTTTTCCAGCTATATCTGGTTTGGCTGGACAGTGATAGCCTGGCCATAGTAATTCATGTTTTGAAAACTTCCAAATTGGATTACTTCAATGAGCTGCATGCAAGGCTGGATTTGAAGATAATTCAGAAACGGTGGCTAGTGTAAAACATATGGCTTCACTTTTAATTGGAACTGCTAGTTGGAGTTGTATTATGCCAGAATTGAACTGGCTGCCAATGCGTTTCTGGTCAGAATTCAAGATTTTGTCAATGACATATAAAACCTTGAATGGCTTGGGATCTAGAAACTTGAAGAAGCATCTTTCCCCATACAGTCCTGCCTGGAAGTTGAGATCTGCTGAGGCATCCCTCCATGTTGTCCCATCACTGAGTGATATACACTGCATGGGGACTCAAGGATGAACCTTCTCTGTGGTGGTCTCCTGGCTCTGGATTAGACAGAGGCCTACACTGATATAAAATGAAGATAATATCAGTTTAACTATCATGTCTTCCCATGACGAATCCTGGGAACTGTAATTTGATGAGAGTGCTGAGGATTCTCTGTAATAGCTCCCTAAACCCCCTTGCAGAACGATAGCTTCCAGGGCTCCTCAGGAAGAGGGAATGACTATGAAGCCACTTTAAATCTTTGATAGACGTGCTCAAAGTCCTGTGGGTTGGTACCTGCTATTACACTGGGCTTTAGGAATCACTATTTACAATCCATGCATCAACTGGCAGTCAATGTGTGACACTCAGCAAAGATGGAAACTGAAAAATATGGCAAGACTTCGCTACCTTAAGAGGAAGAATTAAATAAGACCTTTAGACCAAGATATTTTGATGCCTGTGGTCCAACTACACTTATCATGATAGTAAAAGTATCATAATAAAACTGTGGTTGTTGTTATTAACATTTACCTGACCTTCACTCTGAGGTCCCAGGGCAGGTTACAACAATTTAAAATAATAATTTAAATTACAATCATACAAAAAACCAACAGATAGTAATCCCGGTGTCTCTATCAGCTTCAGCAGTAAGGCAGAATAAATGTACCAGAAATCAGCCCTGAGATTTTAAAAGCTGGGAGAGGCACAAAGTATGTAAACTTTGGAAAATTGGTTGTGGAGCAGTGCCTGCTACAAGACAAGGAATGTCTCAAAGGTGAGAGGTTGTATACCACCATGGTTCCATTACTTCCAGATAAATAATTTCTTTTTGGGGAGTAGAGCACCCTGCAACTATATTGGAAAAGCTTACATTATAAGGAACTGATCTCAAACAAAGAAACAAAGAGAATATTAGCAAAAAATGATAAAGTATTGAAAGAGCTAGGAAGAAGGAGACCCATATTTAAAGTGGGAGAGAAATCTTGTATTTACTATATGAGAACAAAAATGAAATACAGTCCGGTGATCAGTAAAGAAGTAACCAGTGAACCTCTCACTATTAGAAGCTCAATATAAATAACCATTATGGTGGTACCTGACACCTGTTGGGCTTAACCTGATTAATTCAGATATATTTCGGGTGTTGGAAATGTTAGCTATCAATGTGAATTTATTCCACATGTGGTGGGAATGCCAGGCACTATATGACTTTTGGAGATAAATAATATCCATTATGCCAGAAATCAGACGAAGAAGGTGGGGATTAAGCCTTATGCTACTTTTATTTAATTTATTTAACTGGATAGAGGCAGAGATACCAAATCACATAAAATATCTAATAACTTATTCAATAATCTCTGCAAAATAGGCATGGGCATGCAAGTGCAAAAATCTATGTTCTCTGACCACATGGGAATGTGTATTCAATTTTACAGAGCTAGATAAACAAACAGATACAATGCACAGGAGAAGTGGTAGAATACTGTGATGGACAGTGGATGTTTTGTAAACTATTGGAAGGAGTGCTATGGAAATTTAAGGGTTGATAGAAATTTGTTTGTATATCTAGCACAGAGCTTGGAAAAGTTACTTTTTTTAAACTACAATTCCCATCAGCCCCAGCCAGCCAGGCCACTGGACTGGGCTGATGGGAGTTGTAGTTCAAAAAAGTAACTTTTCCAAGCTTTGTCTAGCAGCATATGTGTACTATTTAAATTGTTTATATTTTTAAAAAAACTGAAACAACAACCCTACAACACTGAGAGGCTGTTGGCCTTTAATGGTATTACCAAATCTCCTTACCTAATTGTAAAGCCAGAACTAGTGCATTTTTTCATCAGGCTCACCTTTTCCCTAAAATTATTCTCAGTGTCATCCAGATGGATTTTTGTCAAATTATATCCAGCTGTAGTTGGTGAGGGTAACTTTGAATTGCTTGTCTTTTTTTCTGGTAGCTCATTCTGGCTCTGCACTGTAAGGAAAATGATAGTTTAGCAAAACTGCTACCAGAATTATTTTAATATTAATAGTAATAACAACACTTAGCATCTATATACTCTTTTCGACTGTTCAAAGTACGTGACATGCAATGGTCAGGTAGCCTGTACAATAACTCTGTAACGCTGGCCAATAACTATCCCATACTACAAACTGGGGCAGAGAGCCACTGTATACAGATGTTACCTGCTATAAACATAATTTTGTATGAAAGTCAGATGCAGATAGTGCAGGGTCAAAATTCTGAAATGCCAAAGTTCAGCACAAATTTTACAGGATAGGAGTGGTACTCATTGACAAAAGTGAGCTCAAAACCACTTCCCTTTGTTTGCATTCTGGGCAGCTGAGGTGTGATTTTGCAGGAAGGGGGATGAAACGTAGTGAAATTCTTCAAAAAAAAAAAATTCCCAGGAAATTTGTTCTCGGAATTTTCCCAGTTGAGTACCGAATACTCACAGTGAAGCATCCCAGGCTTGATTAAGCATTGGTTCTACAGAGAGCAAATTTGGGGTCATTTTTTATAGGCCCTGAACTTCCTAATTTTCAATTTGGGCCCATTCCAGTATCATTTGTGGGAATAAGAAATGGCCTGGAGGAGTAAGGGTGTCTGTTCTGTCATTTCTTTATTCTAAAGCAAGCTGGTTTTGTTGCACTGATGTTCCGTTTCTGCCCAATACTTGCTATCCATCCTACTGTTTTGCTGAAAAATGAAATGGACTGCCTTCAAGTCAATTCCGACTAATGACAACCCTATGAATAGGGTTTTTACGGTAAGAAGTATTCAGAGGTGGTTTACCATTGCCTTCCTCTGAGGCTGAGAGGCAGTGACTGGCCCAAGGTCACCCAGTGAGCTTCATGGCTGCATGGGGATTCAAACCCTGCTCTCCCAGGTCGTAGTCCAACACTCAAACTACTACACCACGCTGGCTCTCTATGGCAGCATTATATGGTATGTGGTGTTATCATTTTGCTGTGATCTGTGCTGGTGTTACACTATATTTACAAATATTTACAATATTTACAAAATTGCTTTCCCTCCATGTTTCCTTTCAAAGTGTCATGAATTTCCAGAGGGGTAGAAACAACAAAGAGCCCTGTGATACAAGACAAAGTTAATGAAGTGGCTAATGACCCATCATAAAGCTGTCTATTGGCTGCAAACCTAACCACATCTACTCAGAAGTAAGTCCCAGTGAATTCAGTGGGGTTTACTCTCAGGTAAGTATGGTTAGGATTGCAGCCACTTTCGCTACCTTGATTTTGCAATTCAGCATAAATTTATCATCCTACCTCATTCCACTCAGGCGTCAGATTGCACAAATGAGACAAAAAAATGAAATGAACTGCCTTCAAGTTGATTCCGACTTATGGTGACCCTACGAATAGGGTTTTCATGGTAAACGGTATTCAGAGGTGGTTTACCATTGCCTTCCTCTGAGGCTGAGAGGCAGTGACTGGCCCAAAGTCACCCAGTGAGCTTCATGGCTGTGTGGGGATTCAAACCCTGGTCTCCCAGGTCATAGTCCAACACTCTAACCACTGCGCCACACTGGCTCTCTTAATGAGACAAAACAGGGTGCTTATTTTCACTTTTGTCATTGTTGAAAAGACTGTTCCCCAAAAATTTAATATTTTTTTTTTATTCTTCTTGGACATTAGAAGAAAATGAGGAAAAGCATTCAAAGGCTAGATTTTAAGCATCTATGAATCTGTGGAGTCCCTGAGTTAGCCCACAGAGCACAACTCAAGGAAGTTCCAGAGTCTGTGGAAAAATGAAGCTGTGCAATCCCTGAACTTACTCACACAAGGTAAGACCTCAACAGAGCCTCCTCATATACTCCCTTCCCAGCCCATGTGACTGGCAACATGCCCACCTTATTCCCATTCCCAGTCTCCCAGCTGCAGGGTTTGGGAGAGAACTAATACCTTGTGGGCTAATTCACAGACTTTACTATAGCTAATCTTTTTCTTTTAAGTTTTGATTTCCGTAATGCAATTTGCATGTTTGATAAGGGAGAGCATTTTGTTGAAAAGTAAAGTGAATTTTCATGCAATTCACTTTACTTTTCAACAAAATGCTCTCCCTTATCAAACATACACGTTGTTTTATGGAAATCAAAACTAAAAAAAAATAGCTATAGTAAAGACTATAAGAGTTTTTCTTTTTACGTTTCTATTAAAATCAAAGTACTGTGCCAATAAAGAGAAGAGCACTGGCTAGAGGCCTCCTAGCAAATTTTGTAATTATGTAAAGTAGTTTTACTGGATCTTTATACAAAGCCTAGACCCCAGCCCCTCAAGACACCTACAAGCAATAATAAGGTGCAGGAGGGGAGCATGGAGGAATGGCTAGAGGCCTCCTCCTCATTTCTTCCCATTGACAATACCAGTAGAGTAACTTCCAAATTATTATTTTTAAATCTAGTTAATCTAAATTTGGTATTTGTTCTCTTCATTCAACAGTTCTTACATTTACTTTGGTTTGTAGCAGTAAAGTTGAATTGTGTAACCTTGCATGATGCCAAACAGATCAATGCTGTACTTCTCTAATATTTGTGTCGGGGTGGGGAACCTCCAGCCTGTGGGCCAACCTTGGCCCACCAGGGAGTCCATTTTGGCATATGACACTACATCTGCTATGGCTCCCAAGCACCAGATAGCCAGCTCTGACGCGTGCTTGCGAACCCTGCACAAAGGATTTTGACATGTGGGTGATGTCTGGCCCTGTTTTGAGTCATGTGTCTCTTCCACAGGGACAATCAATCTGGGTTCTTCAGTTCCACGACTGGAAAAAAATATTGCCTCAGTCACTCAGGTGGCTTCTAAGTGACTATATTATTCTCACTCTCAGTCCCTCCCATATGCTATAAAAATGATATAATATCATATAATAAAACTGGCCAGCCTCGCAGGGTAGTTGTAAGGGTTATTAAGGTAATTATGTGAAACACTTGAAATGTACTGCTACTTTTGCTACCACTAATGAAAACCTTTTCCCTCAATGCACATGTTCAGAGGCATTCTATTTTAGTATAACTTCACATGCCCAAGGACTAAATCTTGGTTCTGAAAACAGATTTCCTCTTGCAATCCATGGCACAATCTGAGGCTATACAAACACGTGTCATGAAAATGCATCCATTTGTGATGCCGCTGCATAAAATGAGAAAAGTTGTGTTTCAGCTGCAGCCATTCCAATCAACTGTGTGCTCTTAACGAACCGTGTTGCATATATACTGATGCATCCTCAAAATAACTACATTCATGCTCTGATTTTCATAAATGATTTTCAGCAGACACTCATTCTCACTGAGGTGGGAAACCTGTGCTTGTGCTGTACTATTTCAGACTATTTGTGGGCTCAGGTGACTAAACACACTTTCATAGAAAAAATATCTTCCATCCACACAAAAAAGTAGGTGTCAGGGAGAATCACTGAAGCATAGCGTTCTTCCTAACTATTACGTTTTTTATATATGAGACAAGATATTTTTCTATATGGCGAAACATGAGACCTCGGCCTGTAGTGAGCACTGGGCTTCAGAGTGGGACGGAGACAGCTAGACCCCACAGGTCTGACCATAACATTGGGAAAACTGAGAAGGAAGCTCGAGATTGCAGACCAAGGAATGCACACCAAACAAATCAAGGTGAAACGGGTTTCCTGAGGGTAGAAAACTTTTAACTCCACTAGTTTAAAGGACTGCTCTTATTTGCAAAACTTTACCCAATGGTATAGAGCATGCTGTATCTTCCTTATTCAAATACCATAGCACCTTATAATTCCAATATTAATTTGGGACAACAAATTTTATTTTATCTTTGTGAAAGCATGAATTAATGTTATGCCACCCAATCCCCTTACAAATGCCTACCCGAATCTTGAGTTTCAGTAATTCTTTTCTTTTTTTTGTCCATGTTTATGCCAAGATACTGCAAGAACTCTTTATAATTCAACGTATTTGTTCGACAAACACAGTAGCGGTTCCACAGCCTAAAAACAAAATAAAACAAAAGTTCTAAATCCAAACTAAAATGCTTGAGAATAAACATATAAAATATTTACATTTATTTAAATATAAGCCTTAAAGAATTGAGTAAAATTTTCTCTTTAATTTGAACATTCAGTTTTCTCTCAGAGATTATTTGTATAGCTAATAATTGCCCTCCACTGTACTAGTCACTCGACTATGTATCAGCATTTCCCCTGGTTGACTATTTGGTAGCAAAGCCTGGATTACGCAGTACCCAGTGGAGCCCTACAAAAAGCAGTTGCACTGTGTGGATTGTTCAGAGTTCTAGCCATTCCATCCCTCCCTCCCAACATGCACACAGAGTTTTCTTTTTCTCACTCTCCAACAGTCAGTCAGCATTTGGGGGTTTCCCTCCATTTTGGGATTTCTTCTCTGCATTTGGGGCTTTGTAGGGGGTGGGCCATATACATTTTTTACCCAGTCCCACAGCTACCTTCAAATCTTAGATATCTCCATTGCTTTCTATGAGCAGTTCTCATTACCGTTCCCTGGGAACATTTAAAAATAACCTCTCAGGATGAACCAGGAAATTACCTCTGCAGATAATGAGACAGAACTTTTTTTATATACAAAGTTTACCTTCTTTCACCCTACTTTCCAGTGACCCCATTCCATTCCCTCTCCCATTTGGTTTACAATTTTTTTCCTTCTCAATCAGTCATCGCTGGGCCCTTCTGGGGGTCTCCCCACCTTAGCCTTTTTTTCTAAATTTTTTTTTGTACTTCTCAAAACATTTATTGTAATTTTTGCAAAATTATCCTATTTCCCCCTTCACAATATGGCTAGGACGATGTTTAGATTGTGAGCTATGTGACCCTTGCTTTGTTTCTTTCAAGGCTCCACTCAGAAAAACATGGGGCGGTGGGGTGGCAGCATTCACCAGACCTCTAGTTGGTTGCATTGCTGGTGCTTAGCAGGAGGCTGAAGAGAGGGGCAAGGAAGTGACATGGTAAGCACTGTGCTAACGCATCAGCGAAGCCAAGCCAGTCTTGCTGCCAGTGCATTTGCACCATGCCAACCTCATCACCACCTTGCCCCCCCACCTCCCAGTAAGCAGCAGCAATGTGACCAATCAGAGGTCAGGTATTACCACCCTACCATGCTGTCTGCTACTACTTGTAGTGCTGTGGACTTCAGGCTTCTGGGGGAGGGAGAATTTCAAAAGTGAGGGATAAAGGACACCTTTTATTCTTCTCCCAGCCTTGCCCGACATCCATGTATTAGGTATAGACTGCAGGGGGAAAGCCTCCACACATTCCAGCTCCCAATGAAGCCTCCGCACATAGAGGTTCATGTGAATAGGCCATCATGCAACACCAGGGCTGGAGGAAGCCTCATGGCCCCATACCCCAGTTAGCATATGAAGATGGGAAGGGAAATACAGCCTGACTGACTTCTGATTTCCTTAGACCTCTCTCTCTCACACTCCTCTTAATCACCTGTAAGCTCACAGGTTCTTGTCATGTTGCTGTTTTTTGCTGTTTGCAAAATTATGCTTTTTTAAATTTACAATTGTATATGCATCTACATAGGGAGCTCCCAGAGTAGCTATATGGTATTAACCATCTTGGACACTACAATAAGCAGGCGAGGCCTTGTTGATGGTGCTGCCACCAACGGACAGGGCCTTTCCAGTGATAGCTCTCCGTTTGTGGAATGCCCTCCCCAGTGAGGTGTGTCTGTCTCTATCACCATCTACATGCAGGAGAAATCTGAAAACATTCCTGTTTACCCAGGCATTTGATGGCTAAACGGGACTGTTCCTGGCAACCCAAAGATCACTGATGAAAGAATATTTTAACTATGTTTTTAACTGTAATTGTGTCTTGGAATGTTTTTAAATGTTTTTAGTAGGCGCTAAATCACCTAAATTTGCCATTAGAAGGAATGATAATCTTATACACACACACATACACACGTCCTCTCAACACATTTTAACCCCTTCCCTATTGTAATGCCTCTGAGCTGGGGTCATCAAAAAGGCCTAGATTCAAAAAGTAATATATAAAAAAGGTGTTGTCCTGAGCCTCTTTAATCAAAACAGTGCCTTCAGAAGAGAAGGTTAAGACGGTTCCGCTGGAAAAGCTTCCCTACCTCCTCTGCCTCTCACGGGTTCCATGAGAGTAATTTTAAATGAACTACTATCCACCAAAAATGAATATAGTTTGTTGTTTCATACATAAATGTGGCAAATCTCTAGAGAATAAATTTCATCATTTTTATTCTGCTTTAAATGCTCCAAATAAAAAATTGTGATCTTTTTTATGATGGTATTCACTCCAACATTCATACAGATTTATCACATTCTAGTCTGCAATGCCAAGTTTAAGATTTATTGTCAAATAAAGCCACATTTTGTTGTTTTCCGCGGGTCTGCTTTAGAAAAGAATTGCTTCTGTTCTGTAATTTCATGTACCAAATTATAAAAACAGTTTTTTGTTCTGATCAAATTCTGGAGGACATCCCAAGCACATATAAAAAAAAGAGGCGAATCAAACAGCAAGCCCAGTTAGTAAAGATGGGCTAAATTTGGTTTTGAGGTTGGTGGTAATGAGAGACATAAAATATTTAGAGAAAGGAAAACAAATGAATTGTCCATCTAATTTCTTTCATTTTTTTTCTGTAGGCTTATGTCCAACTTAGCGTTTCTGCAACTGCAGCTTATTAAAGCTCCATAGACCTCCCAAATGGAAGTCATTCCAAACTCCAGGAGAATACATCCTGCTCAGATAACCACATAGTTGAAAGCACCATCGTATAGATCCAACCTTCTTTCTACAAATGTAGACATTTTTGGCTCCTATTAGAAATCTACCCTCACACAATTGAAACCTCAGATTGGATCTATGTGTGTAGAATGAAGTGGTAGAATGGGCTGTACCATTTCAGACTACATAGAGAATATACCGCTTGTAAATGCTCTCCCATGTTTAAACAAAAATTCTCTCCTTTGAAACAGAAAACTAGTACATCAGGGGAAGGATTAAAGTCCTCCTCTTTGCTTGCTGTTTGTCTATTTGCAGAGAGATTTTTTTTCCTGGATAGAAGAGTTTTTAAAAAGGTCATTCTCTGCTTTGCAATCTGACGTGGTAAGTCCATTCTACCACCATAGGACTCTACCACTTTATTTTGCTACATCTTGTTCACTATTTTTCCCCATGTCTATCAAAATAACGCATGTTTATATTAAACACATATGAACGGTCCCAAACATGATCCTGACAGTTCCTCAGTATAAAACTCCATTCTTTACAATTATGCATAGGCTATACCACCAATAACACCACCAGACAGTTCAAAAATCCTTATTTTTCCATGAGTGCCTATCAGACTGCTTGTAACAATACAACCAAGCCAATTCTACCTGCAAGCAATCTGACCATCTGTACCCTCCAGTATCTTCTTAAGCAAGGCTGCATGTCTGCCAAAGTTCCACAGGAGTGCAGAAAAAAGCACAGAATATGGTACTGGGAGAAAAATAAAACGTTCATAAAAAATAAAATAGAAAAGAAGCAGAAGCAAGTTTCTACCCCTTATGCCTCTTAAGATATGTTTTTAAGTACAAGGGCAATGCCTATAGGGTGGCTGAACATTTCAAGCAGTTGGGGCTTCATTGCCCTTTAAAAAAAAAACACCTGCAGAATTAATTAAAATAAAATAAAATTATGCAAATCTACCCAATTTCGTGAAGCCAGGATAGAGAAAGAAGCAAACTGGGCGGTTACTAAAGTTGCTCAGAAGCCTGAAGACCCCCTTAATTACTTGTGATTTTATATGCAAATATGTTTAAAGCAAGCAGTTTGTAGAGTCATTAAGACCTTGTTGTTTAGGAATATAAACTCCATTAAAATTTCCCCAGTAAGGAATTATTCCTGTCCAACAAGATAGTACAACAGCAAAATGGTTTAAGTTCTGATAAAGTCCTCAGATGACAGAAAGCTGCAGTCTTTAATCATGACTCAAATCTGATTTTTAACCTCAAACTGCACCCCAGAACAACATTCTGTACTTTTTAGAAGTATTGGTAACTAATGCATTCTTCACAGGCAGAATTAGTACAACAACATCACGAAATCAGTTATTAAGAGGCTTTATTTCTTATTATTTTTATTAATTTATATATCGCTTACATGCCAGAATGGTTCCTAAGCAGTTTACAAGCATAAAATCAATTACAAAATCCATACATAATTAAAATACACAGTAAAACAATTCCATCAAAACATTAAAAAAAACCCCTATTTAAAATATACAATTAACAAGCCTATTAAAAAGAATAACAATTAAAACAGTTTAAAAAAGCAATTCGAACAACTAGGGCTGCAAGTCAATACATGTCTACTCAGAAGTAAGCTTCATTGGGTTCAGTGGGACTTACTCCCAGGTAAGTGTGTATTGGATTGCAGCCGAGATCAGGAATTTCAAATTCAGGGAAAGGCTTGCCTAAACAGGCGTGTCTTCAAGACCCAGCAGAATGCCAATATGGATAGGATCTCTCATATTTCAGCAGGAAGGGCATTCCACAACACTGGTATCACCAGTGAAAAAGTCTGCCACTGTATTACTACAAACTCATCACCATCAGGTAGTTGCAAAACTAGTTGTGCTCCATTTGTTGATCTTAATGCCCTTACCAGTGGAGGAGAAGACAGTTTTTCAGGTAAGCTAGTCCAGTTGGTATGGCTTTATATGTAAGTAGGAGAACCTTAACATTTATGTTAACTTGTTATAAAACAATTATATTGTGTAAAAATTATTTGGAAATTTGCAACTGTGTTTATTGCAACTGCACACATTTTTTTGGGGGGGAGGGTAATTTTTAGTGGTGTTACTCAGCCTCTTAACAGTTGAACTAAATACCAAATTCCCTGGCTGGCAATGCTGGCTGGCTTGTAGTATAGATTCCACAACCACCCGAGCACACTCATTTGGAGGGGGGGGGAACCCTTAAGGAAAACACACAAGAGATTGCAAAAACCTTGCCCCACTCTTTCCTTCACACTTGCGGCTTACAGGTGCCTAGCAGTGCAATCCTATACATGCCTTGTGAGGAAGTAAGCTGGAATCTCATTTTTGCCAATAAGAGGGATTCAATAATCAATATGTTTGAATAGATTTTCATTCCTATCTCTTTCTCCGTCAGCAAAAATATTTAACTGAAACCGCGTATACAGAGAAATGGTGACAAAACATTGTGTCAGATGGTTCCTGAGAAAAAGGGAAGTTGTGGTAAAAGAAAGATTTTAAATCTGTTTAGGGACATTTTGAAATGGTGTCAACAAGTATTGGTAAAAATGAGTACATGCACTTATTGCATGCTGTATGGACCCCTCCTCACTCTTGTCAGTTTCCTTGATGTGTAATTTTGCTGAAGCTTGCCATGCCTATATAACTGTGTGTGTCTATGTTAGAGAGAGAGACTTTCTCCGGTGTGCAGGTGACTCTCTCTCCTGATGCACATCAGTATTTTCTTTATTGCAATGAACTTGTCCAATCGACTGCTTCTCCTAAATTTGAGTATTTGAAGATATTTTCCTTCCACAGTTCTGGTGTCAGTAGTGGGATGGAAATATACTGAGTTATTCCTGTGGGTTGCTCTCGGCTGCCCCTCAACCTCCAGGGCCCCAAAAGGAGATTTCTCCATTGGAGCTTGAGAAAGGAGCTGGAAGTGGCACAGTGAGACGCTTTGGTTGACTCCATCCAAACCTTTACTGAGAACCTCAATTGGACAAAGGGGGAACAAGTTTGAGTAGTGAAAAGGGATTTAAGGAAGAAGGTCCATGGACAGGGACGCCCGTTCCGAATAAGCCAGACTCAACAAGGAAGGTGTAAGTCAGTATTTCGGTGAATTAAAGGTGGGCTGGTGTTTTGGGTTTGAGTGTGGCTTTGGTTTGTATGGGGCTCTAGTAGCAGCCTCAGCCAGTGCCGCTCACTGGATTTGGGCATCAGCTCAACGGACCTGGTGGCGGGAAGGCTGGCTTGGGTAAGTCCTTTGAATGATTACCTTGTTGGAGTTGTGGCATTGTGAAGAATTGTGAAGCTAGGCTCACAATATGTTTTAAGATGTTTTATGATGTTGTGTGATTTTTTTGGTGTTAGGAGAAATAGTGTCCTAAGTGGCATGGCAACTGTGGTCTAAGTCCAGCCCTTCTTGGCAAGAACTTTACTATAGTTTGTATGTTTATGAATAGGGAGGTGGAAGTCTAGAACTGTCATTTGTGAGACCTTTGGGCATTTTGTATGCTAACAGAGACCAACAGTCAGTGACTGGGAATTTCTGTATGCAGAGCCCAATGCAGAGCACAATCATGCAGCAGCCTGGTTTGGGACAGTGACTGGTTGGCCTGGTGGCATTATTTTGGGAATAAGAATTGCCCTAAATCTTAAATTGAATGTTATTTTATTGTAATTATAAGTGTAAGGTTATCCTATAGGACTGTGCTTGCGTAGCATTGATTACTTTGTGTCACTCCTGGCTCCATAGAGTTCAGTTTTACCCTCTTGTCGCTGAGTTCTGGGGAGTCTATAGGGCACAGAATAGAAATTCATTTTATTGAAAGATTTATTGTTTGTAGAAAAAAAGAGAAACTGAAATTGAATAGGATCTTTGTAGTGTTGCGCGCTATTGAAATTGAATTCTATAAACAACTAATAAACTATATATTCTTTAGGAATAATGAGGTTATAATATATTAATAGGTAAATCAAAGCTAAAAATCTCTTTTTCTCTGCTTGATGCCGTTTCTTTGGGGTCCCTTCTTGGAATGTTCAGTATGCTGGGACAGCAAGGCCATTAGATAAGATAAAGGGAGTAAGACCCTGGTACAGCAGCCTCAGTGTCTCCAAAGGGTCAGGAAGGGTCAGTTTTCGAATGTATTAAGTCATAGAAGGGATGGGCTGGTATTAGAATTTCTGACTATTATCTGGTTGGCTATATTTTAATGTAAGCAGCATAATGTCTAGGTAATACTTATGCGCAACTTTTGGATTGGAAGATGCTAATTTCTTTGTCTTGGAGAGTATAAAAATGTAGACATCAGTGCCATGTTTTATTGTTTTAAATTTTTAAATTGTGTAACTGACCACAATGATGACATGAATTAAAAACCTATGGAATGTTCAGGCAAGTATACATTCTGAATGGAAGGAGTTTTTTAAAAGATGTATTTTAAATTGTATTTGTTTTTAGTTATTGTAAACTGCCCAGAGAGCTTTGGCTATGGGGCAGTATACAAGTTTAATAAATAATAAATAAAAATAAAATGTGGCAGAGTTCCATCGAACATCATGGGAAACTGACTTCCCATACGTTTCCTTACTAAAGAAAGGCCTACCTTTTTGCTGCAAGCCTGTGTCCTCAATTTCTTCAGGACCCCTGGTCCATCAGACCCCTAAATTCCCCATTACTATATTAATATATAATATCAAATTGGATAAATTTCAAGTATATAAGCCATGGCAAATCCAAATCCAAATTTGGCCAAACAGTCTCCATTTTTTAATCCAAATTGTTTGAAACCCAGCAAATTGCTTGAACCCCCACAAAAGAATTCTCCTGCATTTTATATGTTTAGTAAATATGGGCAGAAAGCCATTAAGTTTTTGCCTTTGTGGCATGAATACATGGCCGGTCAACAAGGAAACCAATGGTTTCCTTTGCTTGGGACATCTGATTCTGAGAAAATGTTATATTTATGGAGAGCACTCTCAATTAGAGGACTACAAATTGATGAACAACAATGGTATACTTTCTTTCTTTGGGAAGAGGAAGTACAAGGGAGGTTTAATGAGTCCCGCATAATAAGTCTTAGAAAGTCACAACAAATCTTCTTGGAATAATTGAGGAAAGTAAGAAAAGAACTAAAAACACCCAATGTGGAATCTCCAGCATGTGTTTCTAGATCTAACTCAGTACCTGTATGTACTTGTTTGTCTGCATCTGAACATCTTGGAGCATGTCCTCTTTTGTCTGCCCAGTCAGGGACAGTCCCACGGGTTCATACCCAAGGTTAAGGAGTGGTAGTTATTTCCTTTGGGCCTCCTTCCATTCAGAATGTATACTTGCCTGAACATTCCATAGGTTTTTAATTCATGTCATCATTGTGGTCAGTTACATCAATCAAAAGGAGAGGGTAAATTGGGTATATTGGGGGAAAATGCAGTTCAGGGTTTATGTCTTATCTGATGGTCATGATAGGTGGCCAACTGCTGTGACTATTAAAATAACACAATATCTAGCTGGACCCAAGTTTTGGGATTGAGTGGTTGCTGTAATCACTATGTTTAATATTGTTATGAGCATGGGGGTTGGAATGGATGATCCCTGTGGGTCCCCTTTCCAGCCTGATTTGGAATCTTGTGCCTTGGAATGAGAAACTCGCTCTGCTGGTCAGATGAGTCTCTCCTTTGTTAAGCTAATAGAGTGGCCAGGTAGGAGAATGGGTATATCAGTTACCCAGCAACTGGTGAATGGGCCAGGAAGACCCTTTTGTCATTGAAACTCTTCAGGAGAGCCTTCCCCCCCCCTTCCTGGCAGCTAGCAGACGTTTGTGCTTTGAGTGTTTTTAGAATTTCTAGAGAATGGCTGGGGCTGGAGGCAGGCAGAGAGGCTATCCCTCTGCCCCATGGCTTTAGGATGCCTCCTGCAAACCAGATGGAAAAGCTGGATATTGGACTGCTGATGCCTTGAACCCCCTCCATCCTAAGCTCAGGTTGGAATGTGTGTAAATAAACAAACCATATTTCATAAAGACACCACAGTCTCCGAAGAAAACCAAACCCTGGATGAGCTCAGGGACCCCAGAAATCTCACCGCTCGGAGATTTGGGGAGGCACGCAACAATATTTATATGCTGGAAGTATAATTTTTATAATAAAAGGGTATTTGTGAAAAAGGATAATAGTTTTAAGTATTAAATTGAGGATATCTGTCATATTGAAGTTATCAGTAGGATTTCTTTCATATATTAATTTGGAAGGAAAATTTATTTTATAAAGAAGAGTGTGCCTATATTCCCATATTGATTAAAAGGAATATACATTTAAAATGTCAATATTTGAATGTAGACAGGGGGTACTTGGAAAAAGGAAACATTTCTAGAGTGCTTTGTTGTCTGTATTTAAGAAGAATGCTTTTACTTAAAAGTTTTTTTAATGCTGTTCTGCCATGAAAAGGGGGGTGCACCTTAGATTGCTGCAATGCATTTAGATTGCTAAAGTTCTTATACAGTTTCATGGCTTAAAACAGCATCTTTAGAGTCACCTCTCTCCTACCTTGCAGGAATAAGCCATGGTCTGTCCCATGTAGGGGAAGATGGTACAGGAGGGCTCCGCTTTATGGCGTTCCGCTGATGCGGCAGCTTTCAATCAGGGGAAATTCCCCGTTTTAAAGCCGATTTTGCCGTTTTGCGACATTTTAGCGTCATTTTCGCGTGACACGGCCCATTATAGTCTATGGGGCCCCACTTTACGGCGATTTCCGCTTTACGGCGGGGGCCTGGTCCCTAACCCACCATATTAGCTGGGCCCTCCTGTATGGCACAATAAACAGCTATTGGTTTGCATCCAAATTAGCTAACTGTCCATTTATATGTTTGATATTTTTTTTCAGAAGTAAGTTCCACTGCATTCAGTGAGGCTTATTCCCAGGTAAGCATGTATAGAATTTGCAGCCCAAACGTCCCTTTGACTCCTTCACCTAACCTAAAGCAAGCTGTGTCTGCTTGTGTGTTTATGTTTGGTGCAACACTCCCATACTTTTAGAAACTGTCCAGTGGGAAGAAATAAAGCAGGCAAAGCATTACATGGCATGGAGAAAATGGAAGGAACAGAACAGCTTCATCTGTGGAATTTGGCTTGCAGAGCTGTTAAAGGGACAAGAGCCCAGGGTGAAATGGGGACAATCCTAGCTGATGCCGATAAACTTTCATGCATTTCACGGTATGTGTTTGCCTTTCTCTCACCTTGTGTCTATCCCATCTCTTCCCTCACCATTTTCCTCTTCCAGTAACCTGAAACTCCAGAAGGTGACTGAATCCAGGAGCAGATGACCCTCTGTTCTCCTCCCCCAGAAGAAATCTGCAAGGAAGTCCCTTCCTGCAAGCAAACTGCCACACCCCATACTAAAGAATGGAATGCCTGAAGGGCTGGGCTATCTGTTCGAGGATTTTTTAAAAAGGTAACAGTAGCACCAACAGGAACTCAGAAAGAGTAAGAAAGCGTATACACCTTGCGTTTAAACCACATTATTTCCCCCAAAGAATCCTGGGAGCTGTAGTGTATTAAAGGTGCTGGGAATAGTAGCTCTGCAAGAGGTAAAATGCAGTTCCCAGAATTCTTAGGGGGAAAATAATGTGCATTACGTGTATGGTGTATACGCAGCCTCAGACTGGAGCAGAAGGGAACCAGGTCTTCATCACAAAGGGAGGCCCGTTTGAGTCCCTTGTTTAAACTGGAGCACTAATTAAAGCTGTGTTGAGCCCTATTGGAGGAAAGCTCACTGCAGCGACGTTTCCAGAAATGAGAGAGTTGAAATGATGTGGTGGAGAATGTACTGAGGAGGAGCAATGGCAGCAGTGGGGTGACAAAATCCTCCTCAGTTGGGAACAAAGGGAGAGCTTTGTGCCCCGCAGGAAATACTGGAGATGTAGAACATTGCCATCAAACAAGATGAACCGCTTCAACACCTTCTACCATCCCACTCGTTCCTCTCTGTGCATCCTGTGGGTACCACCAAAGGAAACATTTACCTGCCAGCATCTCTAACCACCTCATCTGCCCAATTCTGCTCTCACCCACCCATTTACTGCTCCAGCCCCTCTAAGAGCTCCAGTCCTCTAATCCTCTTCCTCCCAAGGGCAAGGAGATAAGAGCGGTGGCTGCTTTCGTGAATGGTGCTTGGCATAAGCATCGCTCAGGTAAGCAGCAAAGCAAAAGTTGTTCGTGGAGAGTAACGAATGAGCTCGGGCCTGTGGTAAGGAGGAGGAGAACAATGGAGGGATGGGGAAGGAATGCAGGGAAGCAGCAGCTGTAACAACAAGGGGCTGAGTGTCACACTCCCAGCCTGCCACGGCAACTCAAGGAGGACTTACTAAAAATCAATGAGGGCGGCAGTCTGCACTCTTGCTACCCTCCACATGCTCAGTAACAAACAAATACCCCCAGTCAGTGGAACTCCCTTCCTCAGTGAGTCACACTGCAACTGAAGCTTAGCTGGCTGTGCCGTGCTGTGCTGCGGCTCTGTTCTCCACGTTCTCTCCCACTCACCACGATTGCTGCTGCTTACTCCGCTCGTACATCATCTTGCTGATGTGTGCCCTGTGCAGTGCTAGCTTTTCAACAAGCCTTTTAAGTAGAGATCTTATCCCAATCTGGGTCTGTGCTGGAATTGCTTTTTAGGATGTTTTTAAAGTTGTTTTTTAAAGATTATTTTTAAAGATATGTTTGCTTTGTTTTAATGTTTTTAAAGATGTTTTAAGATATTTTTAAATCTTTTGTTTTTAAGATGTTTTAAAGCGCTTTTAGTATTTTTGTCTGCTGCCCTGGGCTCCTTCTGGGTGGAAAGGCGGGATATAAATTTAATAAATAAATAAATAATAAATAGCAGCAGCAAGCAATAACATTGGCCATCGAGTGTTCATGGAAAATGCTCTACCAAGATCATGAAATGCTGTGGGGGACTGGCCCAAGGGATTCTGGGCAACATAAGCCAATGGCCAATCTAGTCCAGCACCCTGTTCTCCCAGTGGCCAACCAGATGCCTATGGGAAGCCCACAAGCAGAACCTAAACACAAGAGCACTCTCCCCTCCTGCTGTTTTCAGCAACTAGTATTCAGAAGCATGTTGCCCATGACTGTGGAGGCAGAGCATAGCCATCATAGCTAGTAGCCATTGATAGCCTTATCCTCCATGAATTTCTCTAATCCTCTTTTAAAGCCATCCAAGTTGGTAGTCATCACTGGCTCTTGTGGGAGCGAATTCCATAGTCTAACTATTGCTGTGTGGAAAATTACTTTCTTTGGTTTGCCATGAATCTTTCAGCATTCAGCTTCATCGGATGTCCATGAGTTCCAGTATTATGCAAGAGGGAGAAAAACTTTTCTCTACCTACTTTCTCCAAGCCATGAATAATTTTATAAACTTCCATCATGTTGACTCTTACCTTTTCTCTAAACTAAAAAGCGCCAAATGCTGCAACCTTTCCTCATAGGGGAGTCGCTCCGTTCCCTTGATCATTCTGGTTGCCCTTTTCTGAACCTTTTCCCAGTTTACAATATCCTTTTTGAGGTAAGGCAACCAGAACTCTACACAGTATTCCAATTGTGGCCGCACCATAATTTGTATAACAGCATTTTAATATTAGCAATGTTACTTTCAATACTTTTCTTAATGATCCCTAGCATGGAATTTGCCTTTTTCAAACCTGCTGCCCACTGCGTCAACACCTTCATTGAGCTATACACTATGACCCCAATGTCTCATTTCTGGTCAGCCACTGCCAGTTCAGACCTCATGAATGTATATGTGAAATTAAGGTATGTTTTTTCCTCCAATATGCACAACTTCACACTAACTTACGCTGAATTGCATTTGCCATATTACCAACCATTCACTCAATTTGTAGAGGTCCTTTCAGAGCTCTTCATAATCTCTTTTCATTTTAACAACACTGAACCATTTAGTTGTTAACAGTCATCATGACTTGCATTTTATTGTGATTCCAATAGATGGCAGGTTATACAGGGAAGCAAAGAGTTAACAGCAATGATTAACAAGGAGCCGGTTGCATCAGTTTCACAGCTGCAGGAACTTAGAGTAATTAAGGAAAGGCCCATAAAAGAAAGGGGGTGGCTGCAGCAAAGTGTGGGGGATGAAGGAGTCGTATGTTGAAGGTGCTGTTATGTTCATTTATGATCCTGTGTATCCAGAGAACTTTATTCGTGTGTCTCAAGTAAAGCTTCTCCTTAACAAAGCTGTGGCAGTCTATCTGGTGTCTTATTATTGCTACAACTGGGCTACTTATACTTTCTACAACTGGGTACTGGACTGCTTATGCTTCCAACAACTGCATCTGCAAACTTGGCCACCTCACTGCTTACCCCTAACTCTCGACTGTTTATGAACAAGTTAAAAGGCACAGGTCCCAATACCAATTCTTGGGGTACTCCACTCTCTGCAGCCCTCCATTGGGAGAACTGTCCATTTATTCCTACTGTCTTCTTTCTGTTACTTAACCAGTTTCTGATCCTCAAGAGCACCTTTTCTCTTATTCTATGACTGCTAAGCTTACTCAGGAGTCTTTGGTGAGGTACGTTGTCAAAAGCTTTTTGAAAGTTCAAGGACACTATGTCAACTGGATCACCTCTATGTGCTTTTTGACACTCTCAAAGAACTATAATAGGTTAGTGAGACAGGAGTTACCCTTGCAGAAGCCATGCTGGTTCTGCTTCAGCAAGGCTTGTTCTTCTATATGCTTGGTTATTTTATCTTTAACAATCATTTCCACCAATTCTGTGTCAGATATTAATACAGCCAACCTGTAACTTCCAGGATCACTCCTAGATCCCCTTTTTAAACATTGGTGTTACATTGGCCATTTTCCAGTCCTCAGGTATGGAGCTGGATCTGAGTCACAATTATTCAAGGTGAATATTTACAATGATTCAAAGTAATAAGGCAAAGCATTCCTCCCAACATCCTGCCTTGAAGAGTCTATTACACAGAGGGGAAATGGAGTATTTTTCTGGAGTGTGCACATTATGCACAAAAGATGAGACAAACCACAGATCCAGAAGGAAAGAGATCAGAGATGCATGTGCAGCAGCCAGCAGGACACAGAAGCAGATTACAATTGACTTAGAGCAGCACAATGCAAGAGACTTCAACAACTGACTTGTACATGGATCTGAGGGTCTGGGGAATGGGTGAGAGTATGAATGGGAAGGCACCATCCCATTAAGTCCTAATGATGAGCCTTTACTGTCTAGTTCCTAACAATCACTAATCGTGTAGAATAATCCTAAATAAAGTTTGTGGTGACAAGGAAAATGTGATCAACCTGCTAGAATAAATCTAGTTGAGTATTGCAGTTTTAATGTAAATACAATGGCTTTACAAGAATCCTTAACTTGTTCTTTACTTACTTATCATACTCACAATCCGTCATCTTGAAGCAGTTGACCTCAATAATTCTTCTCAGCTCATGACGCTGTATCTGTCCATTTTGATTGTAGTCGAAAAGTCTACATGTCTTGATAAAATGTTTCAGCTTTTTGGAAATCTATTCAGCGTTTTCAAGGGAGTCATGTTAAAATAAGAAGTAAATGGTTAGTGATACAAGCTGAGGTTCAGGTACTGGACAAGTGTGCTATCAATTTTTTCTTAGAAAATGAAAATCTCTTTTTTAGATCCCCCCCCCTAAACCACAACCCACACAACACAATCTTTCAGATCTCTCTCTCTAATATGAGAAAAGAACACTTTGCATTGTCAAATGTTATGAAGATACTTTTCTCTCTAAATGATACTGGGAAAGTCAAAATTCTCTTTCAAAAATAGGAATTAGTTTCAAATACTATTCATTTCTGTTGAGTAGTTCAGAAATGATTCCTTTCTTCAGCTATTGAAACCAAGAGATATACTAAAAATGAAATGTGTTAAAGGGGGGGACTCAGAGTACTTTAAAGGAGAGTTTAGCTGTACTAAATATTTGCAAATTATTGGTATTCAGCTTTGGGGAAAATGAATATATTTTCTCTGAAACAGGGAAAGGGGGATCTTAGAAGTTTTTTTTTAAAATAAAATTGTACTAAAGATGAGATCTGTGAAATTTGCATTCCTTTTTTCTTTTTCTACCTGTACAAAACTGGGTCTTGAGATTTTAGCAATATACTGGAAGTGTCTATCAAAAGCATAAGATACGGCTCTATGCTTATTTTACACACAATTTCCATTTCAATCTTCTCTGTTTGCAAGTAAAATCCTTGCTTAAGTACTCCATGCCATCCACCATTTCACAGATTTATTCAGGGTCTGGTTGTCGGAAAAACAAGGATCTGTACCCTGAAGTCACATCCATGTCTCAAAGATGTGAGAAAATGAAGTGTCAGAAGGATGATGTGTGCCTGTTACATAAAGAAAACCCTTTCTGGAAGCAGAGTTTAAAACCCCTTCTCTTCACATGTGCACATTAGGGAAAGCAGGGCAGGAGAGATCTTTTGTGTGGATACACGCTGTGGCTTCAAGTCACCCCTGATTATTCCATAGGAGCACCTGTATACACCTGGCTAGCTCACAGGTTCCATATACTGACTATTATTCTACTAACATTAGGCAGGCACCTTCATTATACTATTTTAAACACCTGCTAAATGTTTTTATTTCAGCAAGCCTATCCAGACACATAATTCAGTTATGTATACTTGTTTTTAAATTCTGTTGACTTCATCTGTATATTAGGATTGGGGGAGTTATTAAGCGGTTGAAAAAAGTAAACAATTAAATGGGACCATACTCAGTGCATCAAGGAAGTATCTCGTGGTAAATCAGTGTGTGGTGCTCCAAGGCATAAATGGAGATCAGTTTGTGCTAGGGCTGTCCAATTTTTTTATGAGCTGAAGAATGCTCTGTGCATCCAGTGGAGTTCCTTGCTGCATAGAGAGCATTCCTTGAAAAGGCAAAGAACAGAGCACTTCCTACTATGTGCAAGGATTTTGTCAAATCACCTTTACCCTAATATGCTCTCAATCCAATGCAAAGGGCATCCAGTGGGGTATCTCAGTGTATGTAGGGAGCATTCCTGAATCGGCAGAGACAGGCGCTCTATAATGTTCATGGAGTCTAGGATTCCCCACTATGCACAGAGAGCACAACAGGCAGCTCCTATTATGTGAACGGACTGCAGCAAGCATATTTCATTCTGAAGAGCTTTCAAACCCATGAAAAGGATTTGGGTCCTTTTTATTATTAAGTAAGTGAAAAAGAAAAATAATGTTTCTAAGCAATAAATACATCTATGCTTCATTATCCTTTATATTCTATGCTTAGGCTACTTTGTACAAAATCTTTAATTAAAGTTTTTGCTTTGGAATTGTCCCCATCAACGCTGAAAGATTTTTTTTTTTAAAATGTGTGCACACACTCATATACACCATGGAAGGGCACAGCTGTGCATATATGAAGTGCTATTCAGCACCAAATGAATTGGAACAAAATAAGTACTGAGACTGTTATGCTCTTAGTTTTGGCTCCATATTCTCAGTAGCACAGTCTAACTTGTCACTTTATATTGATTCCATCTGTTTACACTCTGCAGAGGATTGGCCTCCTACAGCAAATGTTTCCTATTTACCAGCTGGTAAAGATGGGCCAAACCAGATAGGAAAGAATTAGATTATTTTCAGATCCTCATAAACATAAAATTGAAAAAAAAAACATAACAGGGGAAGCAGAGTGGGGGTGGGGTGGAGACTGAGCAATGGTGATGTGATAGCCAAGCAGCCTCTCTTGTTCATTTCTTGTCTTCTTTCCTTTGCTCAAGTCTACTTTATGTTGCTCTGGCAATTCAAAAGGGCCTTATGTTGTTTGTAAGATATTTCCTGCCTTATATGCTGCTGTTATTACATCTGTGAAAACAGGGCTGAATCTTAAATCAGGGCTGCACAACTTGTAATCCAGTAGATGAGAAGAGCTCCCTAACCGCATATAGTGGTCCACCAAGGACTTACTAAATTTCCTGGGTTTTATCTGAGCCTGGCACTGCAAAAACAAAAGAAGGGATATCAAACACCTAGCTGGTAGACCGCAACTGGGCAGGTGAGGTTTTTGAACTATAACTCCCATCAGCCCAATCCAGTGGCCATGCTGGCTGGGGCTGATGGGAGTTGTAGTTTAAAAAAAGTAACTTTTCCAAGCTCTGGGCACAAGTCCTGTGAGCCTGCAAAATGTGAAGGAATTCCTGAAAAATAAGGAACACGATCTAGCCAAAATTAAATGCTAGTTCATATTTTACTGCTGGTAGTTGTGGTGCTCTTTGCATGGTGAATGACTAGGAGGCCCCCACATGGGTAGAGAACAGTGGCTTTCAAACTTTCTGTCTTTCTGGAACTTTTCCCACACCAACTCTGGACACAGAACTTCACTCCCATGCTCCAGCTAACCCTATTAAGCAAGGACAGCCCCTATTCTCTATAACTTGTCCCAGAAAAAAAAACCTATTTAAACAGGTATTTGGAATGCCTTTATAGGAAGTGGGCAAACACGTGCAGTTGCCTTCACTAGGGCTGAGCTCTCTCCCATGATCTCTAGAAATCATCTCTGGGAGGCAAAGGTGTTGCACTATGCATGCCACCCTGAGCACCTACTGGGAGGAAGGGTGGGATATAAATCTAATAAATAAATAGATAAATGGACATGCATTGCTAAAAAATGCCAGTATGCCCTTTCCTTTCTAACCACCCCCATAACCATCAACTCAGATGGTAAATATTATTTATTTATTTATAACCCACCCTTCCTCCCATCAGGAGCCCAGGGTAGCAAACACTTTAAAACATCTTAAAAACAGACATTAAAATACATTAAAACAAAACATATTTAAAAACATTTTTTTAAAAAGCTTTGAAGACAAAAAAGAAACATTAAAAAAGTATTTTAAAAGGTTTAAAAACATATTTAAAAGCAATTCCAACACAGATGCCGACTGGGATAAGGTCTCAACTTAAACCGCCTGTTGAAAGAGGAAAGTCTTCAATAGGTGCCGAAAAGATAACAGAGATGGCGCCTGTCTAATATTTAAGGGTATGGAATTCCACAGGGTAGGTGCTGCCACACTAAAGGTCTGTTTCCAATGTTGTGCAGAACAGACCTCCTGATAAGATGGTATCTGCAGGAGGCCCTCGCTTGCAGAGCGCAGTGATTGACTGGGTATATAAGGGATAAGACGGTCTTTCAGGTATCATGGTCCCAAGCCGTATAGGGCTTTGTACACCAAAATTAGAAACTTGAACTTGGCCTGGTAGCAAATGGGCAGTCAGTGCAGTTCTTTCAGCAGCGGGGTAACATCCTGGCGATACCTTGCCGTAGTGAGCAGTCTCGCTGCCTCATTTTGCACCAGCTGCAGCTTCCGAACCAACCTCAAGGGAAGCCCCACATAGAGCACATTACAGTAGTTCAGCCTGGAGATTGCCAGTGCGTGCACAACAGCAGTCAGGCTATCCCAGTCCAGAAGCTGGTAACAGGCACTCCTAGCCACTAAGGTCACCTGGCTCTAGTGACAAGGATTATTTATTATTATTATTATTTGTTTCATTTTTAAACCGCCCATAGCGAGTGGCTCTCTGGGCGGTGTACAAGAAGATTAAAATACAGAATATCACAATAAAATCAACCTACCAACAGTAAACATACACAGCAAATAAAAAAAGATTTAAAGTTATAACATTAAACGGTTAAAATGCCTGGGAGCATAGCCAGGTCTTAACCTGGCGCCGAAAAGATAGAAGCGTCGGCGCCAGGCGTACTTCTTCAGGGAGGCTGTTCCACAGTTCGGGGGCCACTACAGAAAAGGCCCTAGATCGAGTAACTGTCCTCCGGGCTTCCTGATGGGTTGGTACCCGGAGGAGAGCCTTAGATGCTGAGCGAAGTGACCGGGTCGGTTCATAGCAAGAGAGGCGTTCCACAAGATACTGCGGTCCCACGCCGTGTAAGGCTTTATAGGTCAAAACCAGCACCTTGAATCTGGCTCGGAAACAAATTGGTAGCCAGTGCAAACGGGCCAGAACAGGTGTTATATGCGCTGACCGGCTGGTCCTCGTCAGCAGTCTGGCTGCTGCGTTTTGCAGTAGCTGAAGCTTCTGAACTGTCTTCAAGGGCAGCCCTACGTAGAGCGCATTACAGTAATCCAACCTAGAAGTTACCAGAGCATGAACAACTGAGGCGAGGTCATCCCTGTCCAGATAGGGGTGTAGCTGGGCTACCAACCGAAGGTGGTAGAACGCATTCCTTGCCACCAAGGCCACTTGCGCCTCAAGAGACAAGGAAGGATCGAAAAGAACCCCAAGACTACGAACCTGTTCCTTCAAGGGGAGTGTAACCCCATCTAGAACAGGGTAAACATCCACCATCTGGGCAGGGAAGGCATTCACCAACAGTGTCTCAGTCTTGTCTGGATTGAGTCTCAGTTTATTAGCTCTCATCCAGTCCATTATCGCGGTCAGGCAGTGATTCAGCACATCCACAGACTCACCTGTAGCAGATGAAAAGGAGAAATAGAGCTGCGTGTCATCAGCGTACTGGTGGCAACGCACTCCAAAACTCCTGATGACGGCACCCAGAGGCTGCATGTAGATGTTAAAAAGCATGGGGGACAAAACCGACCCCTGAGGGACTCCACAATGGAGAGTCCAAGGTGTCGAGCAATGTTCCCCAAGTACTACCTTCTGGCGACGATCCGCCAAGTAGGAGCGGAACCACTGCCAAGCAGTGCCTCCAACTCCCAACTCCGCGAGTCTCCCCAGAAGGATACCATGGTCGATGGTATCAAACGCCGCTGAGAGATCAAGGAGAATCAACAGAGTCACACTCCCTCTGTCCCTCTCCCGACAGAGGTCATCATACAGGGTGACCAAGGCTGTTTCAGTGCCAAAACCAGGCCTAAAACCGGACTGAAACAGATCCAGATAATCGGTCTCATCCAAGAGCACCTGGAGTTGACCGGTGACCACCCGCTCCAGAACCTTGCCCAAAAAGGGGACATTCGCCACCGCTCTATAATTGTTCAAGTTATCTGGGTCTAAGGAAGGTTTCTTTAAAAGATGGATCCAGGAGCACCCCCAGACTACAGACCTCCTCTTTCAGAGGAGTACAACCCCATCCAAAGAAGGCAACTGACCAATTATCTGAACTCGGGAACCACCAACCCACAGCGCCTCCATCTTGCTAGGATTCAGTTTATTGGCCATCATCCAGCCCATCACCTGTCCAGGCAGCGGTCCAGGGCTTGCACAGCCTCTCCCAATTCAGATGTTACAGAGAAAGAGAGCTGGGTATCATCAGCGTACTGCTGACACCTCACCCCAAATCTCCTGATGACCGTTCCCAAGGGCTTCATATAGATGTTAAACAGCATGGAGGACAAGATGGTACCCTGCTGCACCTCACAGCATAACTGCCAGGGGGCCAAAAGACAATCACCCAATGCTGTTCTCTGAAAATGACCTTGGAGATAGGATCAGAACCACTCTAAAACAGTCCCTCCGATACCCATCTCACCAAGATGGCCCAGAAGGATACCATGGTCAATGGTATCAAAAGCCGTTGAGAGATCAAGTAAGAGTAACAGGGTCGCACTCCCCCTGTCCTTCTCCCGATAAAGGTCATCCATCAGGGCAACCAAGGCCGATTCAGTCCCATAACCAGTCCTGAACCCAGACTGGAACGGGTCAAAATAATCTGTTTCATCCAAGAGTACTTGCAATTGCTGCGCCACAACCTTCTCAATCACCTTCCCTAACAATACTGATGAATGAGTTTCACTTACATCTAAGTACAAGCAATTCCATAGTGGTATTGTACATTCTATTAAAAACTGTAAAATAAATTGTAAAATAAGTGTTATGATCAGTTTACTAACATCACCTGCTTCAGAAGCCAAAGCATAGCAAGCTATAGCAGAATAAATGAATAGAGGCCCACTTCAGATGAACTGTTATGGTAGCAAGTCTGTTCAAGCCTGTGCACTCCCTCTTTTTATGAACTTCACTGAAATATTCAAAGAGATCATATCATTTTTTTGGGAAGCACTAGGCTGCTTGCCCATCTCTACTGGCACCAGTTCTAGGCATGGGATCTATTAGCCGGTGTTGCTTCAAAAGCATTCTGTCAACCTCACAGTCAGTATCGATTCAAGTTTGTTATTTATCTGCTATCAGCTGGTTTTACCAGTTGGATTTTTCCCTTCTCCAAAAATATTGATGATTTCTTTCAAAATATTGATAATTTCTTTCAAAATACTGATATTTTGAAAGGAAATATTGATAAATGAAAGAAAATATTAATATTTAGAAAAAAGAAAATATCAATATTTTGGACAGTATCAATACTTTGAAAGAAAATATTGACAAATTCCTGCTTCCTTTTTCTCCACTGTGACTAAGGCTGGTCAGTTTTCACACTAGCAAGCAAGCAGAGACTGGCTGTTTTCCTTTCAGAAAGGAAGAGAGGAAAGCAGCTTTCAGTGCCCCTGCCCCCCCTTCCTAGAGTCAAAGTGGATGAGACTTGGATTTTTCCTACTGCTTGAAGTTTGGATTATTTGGATGGAGTGAGGTGCACAGAGAGAGAGAGAGAGAGAGAGAGAGAGCTGTGATGAGAGTAAAAACAGTAAAAAGATAATATATTCGATGGAAAAAACGCTGTCAGAGGAAACCCACTGAAGTTCGGAGCAAATGGGATCACTCTGTAAAGATGGAGACTATGCAAGCTATTGAAAAATCTGGTGCTAAATCTGAATTCAGTGGAATTCTTGCCCATCCCTAACCAGATCATGCAGAAGCCCCATTTGTAACATTTGTCCCCCACCTCCACTCCTGAGGGAAGATTCATGCAAGGAGGATCAGCTGCATGATGTAAGGGAAGGTACCTGACTGTTCTTCACATGGACACAGACACTTGCAATACAGAGTACAACAACGAACTGGGAAGTTATTCCTGCTGATTTCAGTGGGAGAGAGAATTGCATCTGGTTATCCATCCCACTGAAATCAATATGACAACTTTGGTTGGATTGTGCTCAGGGTAAACAATAGTTTTCATATGATTATTCATATAAGTAATTTGTAGCTAACAAGCAGATATTGAAAGCAATACAGACTTCAAATTCAGGATAACCTTAAGGCTTTCCTGTAATTGTTGGGACATGTCAAATGAGAAAATTTGCAGGATCACAGTCACCATTTCTAACTGTTCATTATTAAGGTGTTATGTTCACCTTTTTAATGCCACCACACTAGTGAAACTAGGTTTGCTCTGATATAAAAGGGAGAACACATTTATTTATTTATTCATTTATTATCATTATTTTTACCCCGCCCTTTTTCCAAAACTGGAACTCACGGCGGCTTCCAGATAAAAGCACACATATAATTAAAAACATACAAAAGTCTAGATTAAAATCAAATTAAACAATTTACAGTATTAAAACCATTCATACATACAGTTAAAATAATTCAAACTCAGTTTTAAATAATACAGTTAGGCAACAGCAATGCAGCACCCTTCAAGACCTGTCCTTAACAGCTTTCACTTCCAAAGGCTTGTTGAAATAAAAAAGTCTTTGCTTGCCAACGGAAGGACTGCAAGGAGGGGGCCATTCTTGCTTCCCTAGGAAGGGAGTTCCAAAGCCTCGGGGCAGCCACCGGAAAGGCCCTATCTCGCGTCCCCACTAGTCGTGCTTCTGAGGACGTAGGTATCGAGAGAAGGGCCTCTCCTGAGGATCTCAGGGCCCGGGCAGGCTCATATAGGGAGATACGGTCTGACAGATAGCCTGGACCTAAGCCATATAGGGCTTCATAGGTCATCACCAGCACTTTGAATTGTGTCCGGAAACAGAATAGCAACCAGTGGAGCTTTTGTAACAGGGAAGTCGTATGGTCCCTGTAACCAGCCCCAGTTAACATTCTGGCTGCAGCACGTTGCACCAACTGAAGTTTCTGAACAGTCTTCAGAGGCAGCCCCACGTAGAGCGTGTTACAGTAATCTAAGCGGGACGTAACTAAGGCATGTGTCACCGTGGCCAGATCAGACGGCTCAAGGAACGGGCGCAGTTGGCGCACTAATCTTAATTGTGCAAAAGCACTCCTGGCCACTGCAGAAACCTGGGCCTCCAAATTTAAAGCTGAGTCCAGGAGCACACCCAAACTGCGAACCTACATCTTCAGGGGGAGTGTAACCCCATCCAGTACAGGCTGAATCCCTATTCCCTGATTTGCCTTTCGACTGACCAGGAGCACCTCTGTCTTGTCTGGATTAAGCTTCAATTTGTTCGCCCTCATCCAGTCCACCACTGATGACAGACACCGGTTTAAAACCAAGACAGCTTCCTTGGAGTTAGGTGGAAAGGACAAGTAGAGTTGGGTGTCATCAGCATACTGATGGCACCGAACCCCAAACCCCCGGACAACCTCTCCCAGCGGTTTCATGTAAATGTTAAATAACATGGGGGACAAAACTGAGCCCTGAGGGACCCCACAGGCCAACGGCCAAGGAGTCGAACAGGAATCCCCCAGCACCACTTTCTGGGTTCGTCCCTCCAGGAAGGAACGGAGCCACTGTAAAACAGTGCCCCCAAGTCCCATCCCAGCAAGGCAGCCCAGAAGGACACCATGGTCGATGGTATCGAAAGCCGCTGAGAGGTCCAGCAGAACCAACAAGGACACACTCCCCGTCCAGTTGTCTGTGTAGGTCGTCCACCAAGGCGACCAAAGCCGTCTCCATCCCATAACCAGGCCTGAAACCAGACTGAAATGGATCTAGATACTCCGTTTCATCCAGGAATTAATGTTGCTGTCTCATGCTTAGCTCTCACTGAGATAGTAAACCATTAGTTTGAGCTGCACTGCTTTAGACTGCAAGTGGACAGTCACATTATTTGATACTTTTTACTGTACACAGGAAACTACCATGTCAGAAAGAAACATAGGCTATAACTCTTCTCCCTAACATCTCATTTTCTATGTGGACATTTTTTGACATGGGGGGGCGGGGAGCATTCAGTCACAAGAGTCCTCACCTACACTGTGAAGTGGTACAAGCCTGACCGATACCTACCATCTCAGTAACAACTAGGCAGTAATCATTGTTATATCCAGCAGGAAAGGCCAGTGGTGGCCTGTAGTCCCAATGAAGCCTACAAAATTATTTTATTTAGCTTCGAGCGAACTTACATTTTAATCTAAGTCTAGTTAAAATCCTGTCACTGGTATGATATGGACTTCAGGCACCCCTTTTTTGACTCCCTATGGCAACTATTTTGTGCTGGCCCCCCATTTGGCACTTTTATAAAGGTATGAGTACCGGCACCTTGTTTTTTATTTTTTACCAAAACAGCACTGTTTTAACCTCATATCTACTCACAGTGAAACCGAGTGTGGGTCTCAGGTTTGTATTTGAGTATATAGCGTCAGGGAGCAACTGCATTCAAATAAATACCAGAACTCCCAGTTCAGGCATTACCATGTGTGCATGAAGTTAGTGTTGAAAGCGGGACAAAAGCAACTCCTGTTTGGGTTCTTTTGTTTGTATTCCAGAAGGAAGATAAGAGTTACAGTCCTCCAGCTGGCTAGGCTTGCCTACCTCTACCTATGCTCTTCTCTACCTAACTTCCTTCTGTTGTAAACCGATATGCTCAGGGAAGCTGACCTGCCCCTCCTTCCTTTGTCTTCTTCGACTGTTCGAGGAGACAGAGACATCTTTGTCTTTGCTCTCTTTCCTGAGCCATGAGGGCAAGACACAAGGCTGGGCATTGCACCTCCAACTTAGTTAGAACTAGGTATAACTTTCCTATCTACTATGTATTTCTACTATGTAAAATAGCTTTTCTTATTTTACTAAGTCTTAAGTATCAGTAATCTCAATGCAGGTAAAAGCCTGCTTCTAAGGTAAATACACACACTGGCACACGCAGCTCAGACTGCTGAGTATCTCTGCATATATATACATATTTCCCTAACAGTTAGAAGGAAGAATCACATAAATCCAAGAACTGCTCCCTATCTCATTTTATGCAAAGGCAAAGGGGGTGAATCAACAACCAAACAGGCTCTCTAGAATGGAGTTGTTGTTATGTGCAAGTTGATTACAACTTACGGCGATCCTATGAATCAGCGACCTCTAATACCATCTGTTACAAACCACCCTGTTCAGATCTTGTAAGTTCAGGTCTGTGGCTTCTTTTATGGAATTCTTGTTTGGTCTTCCTCTTTTTCTACTCCCTTCTGTTTTTCCCAGCATTATTGCCTTTTCTAGTGAATCATGTATTCTCATTATGTGTCCAAAGTATGGTAACCTCAGTTTCATCATTTTAGCTTCTAATGATAGTTCTGGTTTAATCTGTTCTAACACCCAATTATCTGTCTTTTCCGCAGTCCGTGGTATGTGCAAAGCTCTCCTCCAACACCACATTTCAAATGAGTTTATTTTTCTCTTATCCGCTTTTTGGTCTGTAATTCGCAGAGAAGAGGTCTATCATTGGCTATTGGCTCTGATGGCTAAATAGAACTTCCATGCAGGGTGACAATGTACCTTTAACTACCAGACACTAGAGACAAATTTAGGGGGACGCTATGCTTTCATACTCCCTGCTTGCAAGCTGCTTGAAGCATCTGGCTGGTTGCTGTCAGACACTGAATACTAGATGAGTTGGATCTTTGGTTCGATGAAACAAGGCAGTTCTCACATTCTTAAGCCCACCAATCTTCCATACCTGAATGTGGCCTCTATCGCTGTGTGTTTTGAATATAAGATCCTAGCCACATCCAAACATACATGTATGGGTACGTGCTCTGCCTGCACCCTGCATAAATTGGCTCAGAGGAATTTCAGGAGACCAGGGTTCAAATCCCCACATAGCCATGAACCTCACTGGGTGACCTTGGGCCAGTCACTGCCTCTCAGCCTCATGAAAACCCTATTCATAGGGTCGCCATAAGTCGGAATCCACTTGAAGGCAATACATTTACATTTAGGGAAATTTTCAGGGATGTTTTGCACTTGCATTAATTGTTGTTTTTATATATTAGCCATATTGTACTCATGATACATGCACTTCACAGCATGCACTTTTCCAACCTGAGGGCCACATTCCCTTCAGCGCAGTCTTCTGGGGGCCGCATGCCAGTGGTGGGCGGAGGCTGAGGCAGCAATGAAGCAGAACAATGGATATACATTTCACATTTAGACAGTAAGCTAGTTTCTACACACGCTCCTCTCTGTCCTCCATTAAGGCAAGCAAGAGTATTTCAAGGGCGCATTCCTGCCAGGCAAAAACACTCCAGGTGTAGGGTGTAGCCTGGAGAGTCCCAAGGGCTAGACGGAGAGGCCCAGAGGGCCACATTTGCCCCACACCCCTACCACAGAGTAATATACACCAATACAGCATGACTCTGTCCCAAGGTGTTTATAAACTAAACCCTAATAGACGGATTGGTATTACAGACCTGAAGCTAAGGATCTGAAATTGGTTCAACAGCATCCATACATTAAGACCTCAACTGGAGAATTCTTAGAGGAAAATTTAGCACAGAGCCTAAAAAAAATCCCCCCATCCTTTTTATCAGTTTGGCTGTACAGTTCTACCCACAATCACAGAGAGTGACATAAATATACATCTGTTCAATGGTTGATGTGCATCTGTACATTGACAATGCAAATGCTTTTTAAAATTTCAGAATAATCAATTCTAAATTGATTTTTGCAAATGCAGGATCATCCAAACTCTAAATCTGTCTACTGTTGCCTTCACTTCATGTATTAATCCTTTTTCAAAAAATAAGAATGCTAAAACTGTAAAAAGACCCTGAATTAAACTATACAGATATCCACATATCTATATATAGATATATATAAGCTTTATCTTAATTGCCCTTAATCAAATAAATAAACAAACACAGGCTCTTATACATTAAATTTTCTGGAAGCTTAATTGGGACCACGGGGGATATTTTCTATTCATAAATGTTGCAGCAGAAAGAAAACTTGGCTGTTTCATTTGTGGTGGGAAAATGGAAATGTTACTCTCCTGTTAGCTGTGTATATATAGCCAAGTTGAAGAAAAGCGATGGCAGCCGTAAGAACTATATTTGAGCGATGACTGATAGGCTTTACTGCAATGAGACATGACCGTCTTGGATGCAATCTGTCCTGACAGCTCTGTGATATGTTAATGCCTCACAGTCTAGGATGACGGATATAGACACCCTTCATGAGAGAAGGATGCTGGCTCCTGGATCCGATATAGATACATGTGGGTGTGATGGCACAACCAGCACTTGTGCCAGAGTAGCTAAAGCTTGGCAACCAGGGCCGCTCCATCTTGCAATGCTGCAGCTGCAAAAACTTCCTACCTAATAATTAAGCCTAGAGGGTTACTCCAACACAGTTTGCTTTATTTACTGAAATACATTTAAGGCATTTCACCAGTAAGTAAAGTCCAGTATCAGAGGTATGCAGATGTGGTTGCCAGAGGCAACCATAAATGTTTTCCTGGAGACTGCTTGTCCCTTGATGCCCAACGCAACATTGAGAAGCCCACTTCCCTTAATTCTCAACACACACAAGAGAACTCAGAAAGGGAGATATCTCACTTCATGGCGGAGAGGTAAGGAAGTGGGAGAGAGAACACAGGCCTCATGTCCTCTGGCATTTACTCTAGACCTTGAAAACACTTGGAAGCAGCAAGAGTCCACGCATCTTCAAAGCTGGCACAAAAATACAGAGGGGGCAAGGTTGATCCCTCACTGTGCACCAGGCATCATGGAAAGTAAGAAGCGATGTCTCCAAGCCCAGCATAAAATGAGAAGGGATGACTTTCATTTCCCCTGAGTTCTCTGTGTATCCCTGAGAACTTGAGAGAGAGCTTGGTGGTAACTACCAAGCTGGTAGCTGGCTGGCTATCAAAGTCAGGAAAACCCATTTCCAATCTGACAGTTACTTGCTGTGCAATACCTTCTCCCTTAAGAGGCATTCTAGCTGACTTAACGTTCTTGTCGGGCTATCTCCGGGATTAATCCACCTAAAAAAAAGTTAAAATAAAATCATCACAATATTGCAGACCAGCAATACCCACCCACTCTCAAAAAGAGCAAGATACTCAGAGTCTTAGGCAAAGAGCAAGGAGGAGGTGGCAGCAGTATTGAGTGATGGAGCCAACGGGGAGGAGCAGGACTGAAAGGCTTTGCCTAGCATTTGATTAGCTGAGAGTCAAACTAGACAAGATATCAGGAGATTCATGTGCAGCCTCCTGTGTGCTCCTTTCCCCTGCAAACTGCCACTGGGGGAGGTGGGACATAGGCATGGGGTATCTCCACTAAACTGCCAGAACAGGGATGGGGTGTTTAACCTCTTTGCCCCATAGCATTTTCCTGATCTTACCCTCGCCCCCAACTGAAGTGGTTCCTTACCACACAGGCTGAAACATACACATCTGGTACCTGTAGATTTTCCCATATGGGTGATTCTGACTGGAGAAATTATGCAGGGAAAAGGGTTTGATTTCTTTTCCTCCACCATTATTCTCCCAATTCGATTTGGGGCCTCTCTCTCCCCACAACTGCTTTTGACTAAGACAGAGAGGAGAGAGAGAAGTCTAACTATGAATTTCCCAGTGTTTCATCTAGTTTGGCCCTGGTGAATCAGCTTTGACGGTGATCTGAGAGTACTGCAAACACACTCTAAGCAATCTTCATGTCTGTTGTCAGCCCTCACAAAGAAAAGCAGCTAATTTTTTTCCAAATGTACGCTCTTGTTTGTTTACTTGTTTATACAGTGATACCTGAGTACATATTGTTCTGAAGTCCAAGATATTTGATTTTAAAAAGGTCATAGGCTGTAACTCAAGTCAGACTATAGTCCTGAACTCACTTTCTAAAATACTCATGCAGGAAAAAACAGCAGCTGTATCACCCTCCAGTGGCAGATCAGGGCATAACTTTAAAACAACAAATATACTAGGGCTATTCCCTTACATATCTGATAGAATGAACTCTAATCCACAAAATCATATGTCATAATAAATGTGTTAGTATTTAAAGTGACACAGAATTCTTTGTTATTTTTGCTACCACAAACTAACATGGCTATCCTTCTGCAAACTTAAAAGAGTAAGCAAGTCACAAAAGTTAGCAGATTTCTGTGTCCCTATGACAGCTTCTGTGAACAAAGTATTGTAGAGCTGTCGGTACCAGTCATACACATATTAATCGTGATCTCTGGTCCAATGAGTTTTTGAAAGAGTCAGGGAGCACTGCCTGACCTACTCCAGCCTAGAAGTGCCATTTCCTTGGTCAGTCTTTCTGCAGTTCCCTCTTTTACACAGAGTTGGGAGGTGGTGCTCAGCCTAAATCTGTCAGGTTGCTAATTTAAGACCCATTGTGAGCTCAGGCCCTCACACACACGCACTGCTACCATTCAGGGTCTAGAGCACTTTAAATAATATGCACTTGTTAAGCCAAATGGTTGGCTATTTTAAGGTCTAACCTACTGTCTCCTGCTGGCCTGCAAAATGTATACTGATATGGCACAGTATAGTTCAGGATAACAACGCTGTCTGCTACTTACTTATTTTATTCAGTTCAATGAGAGAATTACGGCATACCTCAAGCCTCCGGGTCAGTTTCTGGCTAGGTTGATAAATGAACTGTGGACTTACAAACTCATACTCCTAGCTACTCAGTGACACCAGCTCTGTGCATTAGAAATGTAGGGCATGCTAGCTGCATTCAGGCTGCCAAGCTCTACCTCTAGCCTTCGGTAGCTTTTCATTGCAGCTTTGTGGCAACTCATTTACAGGCTAGCCTTTCTGAGAACATAGTCTTTAAAAGAAAGGCCTTGGTGGTCCCCCCGACATAATGTAATCTTGATAAAGTGAAAAGGTAATTTATCAGATGACAAGATGAAAGTATGTAATGTTCCGTTTAGGGGTGAGACTGGCTAAATTAAAAGCTGCCTGGGATCTAGTCTAGTCACTTGCACTTTAATTCTATGGAACACCTGGCAGTAGGAAAAGGAAATGAACAGATTTCCCCCTGCCCTTCCATATCCTGGAAGCTATAAATGGGATATCGTAAGGCGAATGTCACTCCAGTGTTCCAAAGAAATAATTGTCTGCATGAGGCCTTATTTCTAAAGGGGCCAATTCCATAAAGCATAAGAGCTGCCTCTTATTTAAGATAAGCTCTTCTCCTCAGCAGTGTCCTTAAGGCCAAATGCTTTTTCTGAAACATAACTGGCTATGCTGACAAAGGAGCTTCAGCACGAGGAAGGTGGGAGTGGTGAGCCGCATCCCATAACCAAGATGATTTTGCAGGAAAATATGGCATGACCATCGTGGATAACTATGGCACACTGTTGCTGGGGTAGCTACAATTCAAGTGGAATAATTACTGGAATGCGGTGATGGCCAATAGCTTACAGGCAGCAGAATTAGGTGGCAGGGGACTCTACCACTTCAGAGTATAGGTGGAAGATGCCAGGCTTATATTATACCCCCAACATACAAACACACACAGGAAGGAAACAAACCACAATAACACAGCAGGGCACAGGCTGGAGCTATTTTCTACTCATGGGGTGGTGGTGGTTTGCTTAACAGAGGGTATTTATTTATTTAGAACATTTATACCCCATTCTTCCTCCAACAAGGCTCCCAGAGCAGCTACAATCAAAACAAGACAGTCCCTGCCTACAGGCTTATAATCTAAAAGACACAGCACAAAAGGAAAAAAGGACAGGGAGGGAAGAGCAAAAAAGCAAACTCCTGTCCTTAAAGTTAAATAGTAGTTCTTACAGTGACCAGATGGAATGAAAATAGTTCAGAGGCAGGAGGTATCTGATGGAGTTGGACTGATGGAGTTGGAGCTGATAGAATGAGCCCAGTGTCTGATCTCTACCACTGAGACAGCCTACTGGAATGGCTGTTTCCAGGTGACAGCTGAGGAAGAGGAAGCCTGATGGAACTGGCCTTTTAGTAGAGTTGATAGAATGAGGAAAATGTTGAATAGCTGTCAAAAATCTGATTCCGCACCTGCGATCTGAAATAGTACAGCCCATTCTACCATGGGAGACCAGATCATAGATGGCTTTAAACCTAAATAAGACAACCCCACTGACCGATAGGTCTATTGGTAGCCATTCGCTAAGGCAGCTTAAATGAAACATCACTGCTCAGATGTAGCATGTGTCTTCAATATCAGCTTTTAGGAGCAAACAACTGGGAATGGACATCACCATTTGGAGGAGTGCAATGCTGAACTAGGTGGACCTTTGGTCTGATGCAGCAAGGCAGCTTTTATGTATGCCTCTGAATACCAGTTGCTGAGAATTGCAAGTAAGGAGAATGCTCTTGCTTGTGGGCTTCCCATAGGGATATGTCAGGCCACTGTGAGAACAAGACGTTGGACTAGATGGGTCAATGGCATGATCCAGCAGGGCTTAAGAACATAAGAAGAGGATGTGCATGTATGAGGGTGGACCTCAGTGCTACAAAAAGCACTAGCCTACTGCTGAAGATGGTAGCCCCAGATCAAGTGCCACACTTCCACTCCATTGAGTTCAATTCTACTAACCACATGATGTCACTATGATGTGCATTTCCCCTAACCTGCTGCACATGATTGGCTGTATCATGGCTTGGGAAAACTGGAAGATAGGGAGAGGGGGGAAGGGAACTCAGCACTGGCCCACTTTTTTCAATAGCAACACCATGGTCTTGGCAATGTATAGCTCTATCTGAAATTTGCCATTACTACTACTACTAATCTCAGTTTAATCTTCCCAATTCAATTCTGAATCAACAAAAGTTCTTACTTTGTGTGGAGACTGTCGATTGGCCTAGAGAACCTCGACAAGAACTCAAGATAGGGAACAGTAACTTTGGTACAGCCTGGAATCTGTTTCAATACAAACGAGGTTGAATATGAATGGTATTTTGAGACACTCATGTTTCATCATGTTGCCCCCACTTCACTGTTCCATTAAGGGAGGGGTTGCCAACACAGCACGTGCAGAGGCCTTCATTGGCATCCCTAGGCATGGCCCCCAGACTTTGAATTTTCATTTTTTAAAAAGTAGGTCTCTGGTTCTCCTGGAAAGAAAGCCATGAAGTAAAATATGTGGGTGCCCTTTTAAACAATTTCTGTGAAATGAGCCAGCCTGGCTCCTCCTGCCTGTCAGTGTTTTTAGCTAATGGGTGAAGTCAGAGCTGTGATTGTTAAGCAAGTTGTTTGGACACCAGGCAACAGAAATCTCTGGAGACCTAAAGAGCTGCTGGTTTCCTCTCTCCTTTAGTGCACTTCTCCTGCTTCTGTCTTTTTTTCTAGTCTATGTAATCTCCGTAGTTTGCCCTTCTAGGATGCATTTTTCCTGTGGTGGGTTTGTCTGAGATCAGGTAGTCCCTAGATGTTATTTTCTGCAAATACTACTACACAGTAAGTGTGGGTGGATGTTAAAGAATCCCCCCAAGCAAATCTGAAAACTTTGCAAAGAGGCAAGAGCTAAAGACCAGGGACTCATTAAGAATTCACTGTATAGTTCAGTTACAGTACAATGTTATACACATCTATTAAGAAGTAAATCTCTCTGTTTAATGGGACTTACTCCCACATAGGTGGGTACAGGATGGCACCTAGGCTTTAGTTTGGGATTGACATTGGGGGGAAAGCTGGGTTCTTGTGCCTTTAAAAGCTCTACGGAAGGAAGAAATTCATACTAGCCTTTTCTAGTATGGGAATACAACTATGGGAAAAAGCTCCACCATGACTGAACTCTAATTATGTGTTATGCCATGCCCCTAGGCCACTCATACTGTGTCATGCCATGCTCCCTCAGCACTCTCTCAAAATTCAAAATGTGCTCACTGGTCCAAAAAGGTTGGCAACTCCTCTGTTAAGGTTACATTTAATTACATAGTTAATCTTCTATGTTTAGATATATTTGCATTCTTTTATTTTCCAACAGATGGGTTATAAGCTTTCAAATAGCCCATGTCCCTCTTATCAAAATATTTGTTATCCTAATTGCTCTTCAACAATAGTATTTATTATAATTCATACTCCATCACACGCCCAAGGAAATTTCAGGTGACTGACTACTATCATGCAAACTTACTAAAATACTTCTTCTGTTTGACATTGGGAAATATCACTACATCTGGAATCTTTTACAATAAAACTTGTAATTCCTTTGGCCTCTAATCCAAGCTAATTTATACAATCTAGCAGTTAAGTTTTTCCTGGATCGTACCATTTCCAGATGCAGATGGAGGCATATATTTTTTAATTCTTCAAGAATAAAAAACTCAATGTGCAGATAAAAACAACATGCTAAGCAGAACAGCTTGTTCTTGATTTTACAATTGTGGTTTATTCTTAGCTTACCACTTACATGGGTTCAGTTGACATCACAAGCCAGATCATGGCTTGCTTTCCACCAGTATAGGAGCAGTGGAGGAGCAAAACACCTGCAATTGTGATTGACACCACAGGGAAGAGAATTTTAAGCCTCCCGCCTTCCCATCCTAGCTGAGACTCTGATAAAAATCCCTTCCACTTGTCAATTAGCATTAGGAGAAACAAACTCTCATTGGCACCAGTGGAAGGTCTTTTCCTAATTCTAACTGAGGTGCAAACAGGGACATTTTCAGTAGATCTTGGCTGGGGAGGGAAGGCTTAACCCTCCCCTCCCTATGGTGTCAAATACAATTGCTCACCCCAACCCCGCACACAATATTTAATTTAAAAAAACAATGCTGTGATTGCTAATTACACCATTAATGTAACATGTAATTTGGCCCTTCAATAACAGAGAAAAAGTTTATCCACACCAATGAAAATACACACCTTTGCCAGCACAGCATCAAACTGTTCTTGTGTTAGCGGTAAAATGAATGTTTCAATCACTCTTTTAAATTCACCCTTAGTGACTTTCAGGGTCTGATCAATGTCAACTGTCTGAAATGCTTTTTTAAGTTCATCTTCTTTTGCAATTGTCTTCTGAAGCAAAATCTGCTCAATATCCGCTGAAGACAATATGGGATCGGGGAGAGAACTGACAGAAGCAGCTAGAAAATACAAAGTTGTAATGCCTTCTTAAGTCCAGTATACATAATATTTTACTTAGAGAACCAAGCACAAAGCCATGTCAGCTTCTATATTTCACCAAGTTTAACATTTCTGCCAGCAAGAACCTTTCAGGATTCCGAGTAGGCATAGGGAGATGGTGTACACCCAGAATTCTGCGGTCAATAGTGGGCAAGTCAGATGCCTCTAGGAAGCTTACAAGGAGGGTTCGGCTACTATTAATCCTTAGCTTCTAGTTTCCAGAAACAGATACTCTAAACATGGGCCTATCCTCCTCCTTGAGCAGATACAGCACTCCACATTTCTCCCACAACTCTTGAACTTGCAGCCTGCAGAACAGCAGATAGGTTTCCAAACTCCTGCACTATAGAGCATCCACTGAGGAAGACCTAAGGTCCCTCCCAACAGGCATCAACAGCTAGAAAGTATCTTTATTTATTTTATTTATTTATATTTATTTTGGACATTTATATCCTGCCTTTCTATGATAAAATCAAACTCAAGCTGGCTTGAAGCCTGAACATCTCATTTCCCCTTTCCTAGGCTCTTGATAAGGCAACAGCCTCAACAACCACCACCATACCTTCAAGCCTGACTCTTAATTGGAGGTCAGAGATGGTTTGGCCCATCTTACCATTTCTTTAAATTATGCTACACTATAGTTTTTACCCTGACACATCTCAGTTGACCTCAGTTAGGGATTACGCTAAATGATTTCACTTCATGTTTCCTCTCTGTAATAATGGTGTCACAAACATGCTTGTGGAGAAGGCTTTTCAGAGCTGCCTCCCCCTGCCCAGACTGATGCAGCTTTTTACATTGGTCTTTCAGAAAAGGCAAAAAAAAAATGCAGTAAGAAAATTCATGCAAAGGAACATTTTCACATAGCGTAAAGGTGCAACTGACTTGTGCATCCTGCTGTCCTCCATCTTGTCCAAAATCAATATTATGCATCTTTCCCAATTAGGAGGCAAACAACCTTCCATTTTGGAGACTTGTATGCACATATCCCTGCCTGAGGGAGATGCCCAAAATCATTTTAGAAGAGCTGGGAAAATGCTGGGAACAGGAAGTACAAGCCTATTGCTCTTTCTGTTCCCCCAGATAATTTTTACATCTGGAACAGCCTGCCTGTCTACCACTGACTAAAGTGCTTTCCTCTGCTGCCGTCAGAGCCCTACAACATAAACATGCTTACTTGAAAATGATTTGACAGATGTTTGTACGCTGCTGCGTGTTGACGATCTGCTTGACGATGTAGACTGGAGTCTTGAATTAAACACAATTCCATGGGACTGAGGATATAAATTACTGTAATCTGCTGCACAAACCACTCTGGACATGATTCCTATGGAAAGTAAAAGGGGTGACACAACTGATGAGGGCAGGAAATTGTATCAAAACTGATCCCACTTCACAAGCAGCTCAAGCAATTCCTGAGGGCTGAAACCTTTTTTTAAAAAAACCAGATGCTAATGAAGCACTGTTTGATCTGGGAGGTCGATATCAGGATCCCATGCAATACTTCAGAGCACGTTGGGGTGCAGCATGGTGTAGCAGTGGATTTCTTGCACCGGCAGGGAGGTTGGCAAGATTACCTTTGAGGTCCCTTCCAATTCTACTATTCTTTCTTTTAAAAAATCATTTTTAATTGTAAAAAGCACATAATACTTCTAACAGTATATACAATTATACCAAAGAAAATGGAGTTGCAGCAACATTTATATCTAAAGGAACAAAAGAGAAGAAAAAAACAATAGAAATAAATACATAAGTACAGTAAATAGGTACTAGATGTATTTCAAATTGATGAAAATAGTTTATATGGGTACTTATTTTCCCAGTAAGCTTGACTCCACATCAATAGAAAAATTGACCAGTTTACTATAAATTTGTTTGTCTGTTTTTCCCCCTTAAATAATAAGTGATTTTTATGAAATTGACTACCTCCCGTATTCTATTAAACCAGTTCAATATTGTGGGTGGATTAAGCTGTTGCCAGGTTTTTTGCAATTTCTATTTTTGCTGATATTAATAGTGTCATGACTATTTCTAGGTTAGTATCTAATTCTATATCCTTAAGATAATTTAGTAAAATTACATGAGGATTATGAGGTAGCATATAGCCTGTTATATCAAATATATATTTTAGAATCCTATTGCAATATACCTGCAGTTTTTGACATTTCCAGTTCTATTATTCTTACTCTTGGAATTCACTTAGCTTTCAGATAGCAAAATACCTCAGGCTGCAAACCAATACACACTTACCTGGGAGTAAGTCCCACTGAACCCAATGGAGCTTACTTCTGAGTAGACATGTACTAGATTGCAGCCTTAGTCAATTCTGAATAGGGGAAAAATAAAATCATAGCTTGATGCCTTATACCAAGTCAGACAGGTTGTCCAGCTAGCTTAGTATTATCTGTGCCAGGGGTACAGAACTTATGGCCTTCCAGATGTTGCTGGACTACAACTCCCTTCATCCAAGGCAATGCTAGCTGAGTCCAACAACATTTGGAGGGTCACAAGTACCGCATCCTGAACTATAGTGAATGGCAGAGGGTCTCCAGGGTCTCAGGCAGGGGCTTTTCCAACCCTACTTGAAGATTCCAGGGATGGAACCTGGAACCTTTTGCATACAGAGCAGATGTTCTACCACTGAGCTACAGCCCTTTCCCAAGATTTTTGGGCTCAAGCAGCACATTATGTAACTCTTTCCCCACCTGCTGTTTTTCAGCAAAATCACTCTCCCCAAAACCCTTTTTCCCATTTGGGGAGGAAGGTACAGGGAGACTACAGGAACAACGTAACTTTGCGGGTGAAAAAGCTGCTTGGGGAGCGTGATTTGAGCTCTAAAATAACAGGAGAGATAAGGTTTAAGGAGCTTCTTCCCATGTGCCCATGCTCCATTTCAAGGAGCAGCCTGTCAAAAAGTGTTTGCTAAGAAGGGGCAGAATAGTATGAGGTGACCTACTCTGTGTTCCATTCTTTGCCTGGCAACAGAAGTGGCGCCAACTGAATGGAATGTGCCTCATTGAGAGATCCACCTGACTCACACACTCTCTGTCTACTTCCTTGCTGTTATTCCAACTTCAGGTGAAAAACTTTGTTTTAAAAAAAATCTCTTTCACGTGGATGATGGGTGTGGTATGTAAAAGTGTTTAGCCTCTTGCTATCTTAATCTACTCCGTGCTCAAATTACAGGTGGGGTAAAGTGGACCTATCCTCTTACCTTTCACAATGCCCCCCATAGCTACTGTTTTTAGAAGGCTACAGAGGGCATGAGGGGTGAGGCTTTTGGATTTAATCAAGAACCCTCCAGTCCTCCTCCCCTCTATAGGTTGAGCAATAATCTAGCTGACTTTTTGCTTTATATTACTTTTTTTAGAGTTCACTCTTTTATGAACATTGAACAGCTGTTTTAAGTTTGTTTGACTTGCTTTTCAGCACAATCCTATGCATGTCTTCTCAGAAGTAAGCCCCACTGTTTCCATAGGGTTTACTCCCAGATACATGGGTAAAGGATTACAGCCTTTATTGCACATTAATGGGAGTGCTATTTGTCAAAAATGCAAATTAAAAATTCCTGAAACAAACAAACAATGAGAAGGGGAGGGAGTAGGTCAGACGTGCACTACAGTTTCTGCTGTATAGCCAGACAACAGAAGCTAACTAAGGGCCTTGACAACATACACAGGAAAAAAATTGAATGTTATTTAGAAACAAACTGATTTGACTTATGTACAAGGAAATAAACATTTCATGTTTATATGGCACTTTTTTCAAGTGCATCAATGGTTTCACAGAAATTATCTTAGTAATCTTTAGAACACCTCATGATGTGGATAGTAGCCAGGAACTGAACAGTGATGTCATAATCTTGTCAGTCAGTAGAGATATTTGCAGTCTATGTTGCCACCAGGCAAACTTTTAAGTATATTTTAAATATATATTGGCAAACTATTAAGTATATTTTAAAAATATGTTTTAATGTCATTTGAGTATGACTACAGGAATTATTTTGTTCCCTTACCTATTAAGGATGGAACTAAATGCAATTATGAGAGTGATGTTTGAGAATTAAAAGAAATCTCCATTACCCTCATACTAAAGATTAAGGAAATGAGTGAATATCCAGCACAGTGGGTGGTATTCCATTCTAGTCCTATTCAGAGTAGGCCAGTTAAAGTTAATAGACATGACTAACTTATGTTCATTAATTTTAATGTGTCTACTCCAAGCAGGATTTAGCTGAATACAACATAGTGACTTGCTTGGAGTCCCCAACTAATGACAGCCATGACAGGGCTGAGGTTTGAAGCAGGAATTTTGTCGCTCATGGTTCAAGCTCTTACAGACAACCTTACAACAGTGATGTTTATCTCATGTTCTCCTTTAAAAACAAACAAAAACACTATTCTTTATATCATGTAAAATTTAAGGGAGAAACTGATCACAATATATAATTATTTACTCTTTGCTTTGGTCTAACTCTTTTTTATTTTCTTTTTTAAATCTGATTCATAAATTTATCTGTTTCTCATTCATAAATTAATCTGTTTCCCGTATACACAGAACAATTAAGAACAGAAATTATGTCAAATTTTTCTAGTTTTATTATATACATATACACACACACACACACACACACATCTGTGAATTATTTATCAAACTTTGAGCTATTGATCTGCCATTATTTTCATTATTTTCCTTTAATAGATGGTGAAAACACACATTTTTAAAACAAGCCTTATAGATATACATTTAATTGCAGCTTGTCTCTCTGTGATCAACCCAAAGATACTGTCAAAAAAAGAGTCATCTAGTAGCTTCCTTCAAATAGACACCAAGGCAATTAACTTCCTCCTTCCATTTAGAAAGAACAAAGTAAACAAAATTTTAACCTTTACTAGAACAGCTTAAGAGTGCTATGAGGCAAAGGCTTTCCTTCCATATCAGTGGGTGTCTGCAAGGACCCCTGAACAGGATTCTGGGAAATGTTCTAGAATACATACCCTAGGCTAGTGGTCACCAACATAGTGCTTTCCAGATGTTTTGGACTACAGCTCCCAACATCCCATACTTTAGGTATGCTGGCTGAGACTGATGGGAGTTGTAGACCAAAAATTCAGGAGAGTGCCTACCCTTGCCCTAGACTCCCAGGTAAAAGAGTGTATAGGGAGTAGTCTCATTCAACACAGTAAGAAGATTTGAGCAAATATACCTGTCTGAGGAGCAAGTTCAGGCAGGTCATTGGCTTCCACGGGCTACGGACTGCCGGGGACTGTTATTCCCAAAGCTTATCCACCATTACTGGTCTTCATATCAAGGAACCACTGATAAGCTTCCAAACAACTCCAGGGTTTCTCAGAACATAAATTTGAAAACTTCTGCTATGAGGATATGCAATCGTATGCATTTCACATAAGTTCCTCAGGCAGGTTTGTTAAACATAAAAACTTGCAAACTCTCATACTAAGCTGAATTGGTCTGATAAAATATATACTTTTACTACTTTCTATGTTTTGCCCTGTACACGAAACATGGTAAGCGTTCTCTAATGAACAACTGATTTTCCATCTTCCTGTGCCAAGTGTACACAAGTCTTGTGTATAGTTTTAGTCCCCAAGTAACACACTTTCATGTAAACAAAACTCATTGGTTTCTCTAGAATTAAGGCTTGACATGTACTATGGGAGAGGCCTCAAATCCATAACCATTCAATCATTATCATGTTATATATTCTTTACAGATTATCCCATTTACCCTTCAAAGAGTGTACATGGTCCCCTCTTTCATTTGTACAACAACCCTGTAAGGTAAGTTAGGTTAAGAGAGAATGTATCTTGCCCAAAGCCACCGGGTGGGCCCTACAGTTGAGGGACAATTTGAGCTTAGTCTTTTCAGTCTATGCCCAACACTGTTTGTTTGTTTGCATTTATAGCCTGCTCTTCACCAAATGGTCCCAGGAATAGGTTCATACATAAAATAACAGATCTAAAATACACAACAGCATAAAACATAAGCAATAGTTAAAATCACAGTAAAACAGTAAAACAAAGGATTAAACAGCATTCTGCAGAAGAGGGTGATTACTTTCCATCCACATCACTATCCTCCCCCAAAGGCCTGGGTAAAGAGGTGGGTGCATCATTGAACAAAGAAAAGCATATACTGTTAGTGCAAGAGACAACTTAGAGGTAAGGGCATTCCACAGTCTGGGGTCCACCACAAATGAGCCCCTCTCACACACCACTGGACCTCAAACTTCAGTAGGTGGTGGTGTGGCAAGTAGGGCCTCTCCTGCCAGTCTTCAGGCAGATTGATACAGCAGAAGACGCTCCCTCATATATTTGGGACCCAAGCTATTTAGGGCTCTATATGTCAACCTAAGCATCTTAGATTGAGCTTGGAAGCAAATTGGCAACCAGTGCAGATCTTTTAGGAACAGTGGTACATGTGTTCCTGGCTGCTGCATTCTGCATCAGCAGCAGCCTCCAAACGGTCTTTGAGGGCAGCTCCATGTAGAGCATATTATGTTAAAGATGCAGACCCCAATGTGAAAAGAGGAAACACACATGCAATAGGAGCTGCCCACACTTTCTCAAGTTAGATTCAGAAGCTGTTAAGTTGTGTGCAAGATCATCAAGTCCATCCCTCCCCCACCCTCCCAAACAGACAATCAGGAGAATTGAACATAATCCAACCAGAGCTGTCCAAGCACAACCCTAGCACTTGGATCTGGGTTTTTAACCCAGGAAAATGTACATACAGTATCCATATACACTCATGTTTCATCTTACTCAACTGGGGTATCTATCTGTTTGGGAATAAAAACAAATGAGGTGAGGATGGCGATAGACCTTGCAGGGTTAGCTGTCTTCTAATGCAGTCTCATTTCAGCAGGGTACGTGTAGGCATCTACACACACACATATACACAGGTAATATTACTCCCTCCTGCTATCTGCTTAAAGTGCATGATAACCCAAACTTGTAAATAATCCTCTCACTTTGTCACCTGTTAAAAATACCATCAAGTGATGATAAGAATCACTGTGGCCCCAAAAGGAGGCCAAATAATTTAAGTGACTTTTTCTTTCTTTTGGGCAACACATTCATAGGTATATGTGGACAGTAGCCTAGTTTTTAAAAAATACGTGGGTTAGTAACATTTGTGGATTTAACTGCTAGGCTGCTGTAACATAAACATGGAGGAATCTGGTAGAGGAGTTGACCATGGAGGATGTACAAGGAGATGAAATATAGGACCAGGGACACTTTAATTTGTGAGCCAGGGCTCAAATTAATTTGGAATATATGAGTAATATACAGAGTGCCCTTGAGCAGATACAGAGTGTCTTTCCCTCACCACTGAGTAAGGACAAACAGCTTCCATGTGCCTCAGATGAGCAAAAATGGATTCCAGGTCAGGAGCAGTTTTTACACACTTTGAGCTCTAACACAATTTGTTTTATTCATTATGCACTGCCTTCCCAGGTCCCTTACAAAACCAACATTTTCCAGATTTGTACCAGTATCAGGTTCCTTACAAAACCAACATGTACCAGATTTGTACCAGAGCTGCAACACTGCAAACAAATGGCACACTTCATATAATATTATATTGTTTGGATTTTAATTATATATTTGTTACGTGTGCTTTTATTGTAAGCTGCTTTCAGGGTCCTTTTTAGTACTGAAAAACAGCATATTAACATTATCAGAAATAAATGAGTTAAATGGAACTTAACAGCAATCATCTTAATATTTACAGACCATTAAGTTCCCTTGAACTCAGTGATATAAAACCGGGTATCCAACTGAGCAACAACAAGCTTGATCTTGATCTTTTCAGCAGCAGTTTGATGTGCAGAAGTCCGCATATGAAGCTTTCCATAGCAAAGAAATGAGCAGTTAAATATCGCTAAAGTCTGTACTTCCAGCCACTCTTAAATGCACAACTACACTGGCTGACAATATTACGCCAGCAGCAACACTAGAGTAAACAGGCATAGGATCAGGCTGCATTCAGTCTGATCCTAAGCCTGTGTACTCAGAAGCACTGGGATTTCATTTCTAGTATGTGTGCGCAATCCTCAGCACATCTATTACAAAGCAAGTCCCATTGAAATCAGTGAGACTCAGGGCAAAAACAAACATAATGTGGGAAATCCATGATTCTCCATGATAAAAGCAGTGGTAGTGCAGCCGGCTTTGACCCTTTCCTGCAGCTTTCTTTATCTAAATTCACCCCTCCCTTAAGCTACTATGAGTCACTCAGTGGGAGGAAAAAAATACAGGCAGAATACTGGGGCTCACAGCTGCCTTAGGAGGGCAGATTAGATCAGGAAAATTGCACAGATCTCCCACATTGCTTCTGTTTCAACCCTCATTTCCAGGTAAACTTGCTAAGGATTGGACTGTATGTGTTTAGGGTTTGAGGCATGGTTACTTGCGAGTGGGCTCCATAGTTGGGTATTTCTGAGTAAATACGAGTAAGATGAGGCTGTTGGGCAAATACACTCAGAGCCAATTGTGATATTGTACATATTAATGCTGACCTGGCTGGGAAGATCCAGGCTCAAATCCCCATTCAACCATGAAGATCACTGGATGACACTGGGCGAGTCATAATCTCTCAGACTAGACTACCTTGCATGGTTGTGGTGCAGATAAAATAGAAAGACTCTCATATCTGATGCTCTAAACTCCTTGGAAGAAGGACAGGATAGAAATTAAATATGCCTCAAATAACAAACTGAAATTTTGCTGCTCAGAAGAAGCTTTTATATAACGGTTGTTAGATTTTGCTACAAAAAAAAATCTTCCACACTAATTATTTCAACATATTCCTCCCTGAATTTGTTTCATATATTCATGTTTAAAAACTAAATCAGCACCATTTCTTTACTTGCAGCCTTTTCCTTACCTAAAGATGATTCTCTCTTATTTGTTTGCAACAAATGGGAAACTATTCTAGGATCATTATTACCTGGTTAAATCTGTGGAGCTTTCCCCTGGCTAGAACAGGCAGAGAAGAATCCTTCACTCTCCTCTACAGGCAGCTTACGCATGCCAGAGGAGAGGAGGGTGGTTGAGACTACCTGGTCCCCGCTAGCTTCTGGCATATTCCACCGTCCGAGATTCTATACCCTCTTCCTGAAAGGCACGTTTCTAAGACGCTGTTGCCCCAGTAACAGATAGCAGCTTCTGATTGGGAGAGACACCCTGTAACTACCTAGCAACTGTAAGACGGGCGACAATTGGATCCCACTGTTGAAACTCCTCACGCTCTTCATCAATCCCCCGCAGTTAAAAGAGAATAAACTAGATCAGTGGAATATACTCCCAAATAAGTGTGCGATAGGATCGATCGCTCCTTTCTGACTGCAGTTCTAGCGTTCTTATCTCGAAGTAAGTCCCAAGCATCGAGCCAAATTGGATCTGCTTCAAACTAAAGTAGTACGAACGGAGAGCATGGGGCAACAGGGACTGCAGATTAGTGTTTTCAAGGATACGATCTTGTGCATGCTTACTGGGGAGTGAGTCGCATTGTACTCATTGGGATTTAACTTCAGAGCAAACATATACAGGATAAATCTGCAAGGTCAACGCCTGCAATGTGACTAAACTCCAGAGAAATAAATACCTTTGTGCTGAGGCTAGTCACTTTTTTTTTCTCCCTGGCTGGGCTCATCTACTTTGTAAGGTGTGGGTAACCTGTGACCTTCCAGATGTTGTTGGACTAAAACTCCTATAATCCCTGACCATTGGCCATGCTGACCTGGGCTGATGAGAGTTGGGGCCCAACAAAATCTGGAGGGCCACAGGCTCACCATCCCTGTGTTAACAGATGGATACATGAAGAAAATCACCGGTGAGGCTTTCCCCATCCTGCCAGGAAATACTTGCACACCTGATGAGTTTCTGCATGCCATGCAACGGATGGAGTGGTATTCACTGTGCAGGAAAATAAAATGCACAGGTTGCACAAATGCAAAATGAATTGTAACAAACAAAAATGAAATGTAACGGAAGCTTGAAATTTGACACTGTAATAGGTTTTTCCATTTCATATATTCATAATGGCAGTGCAATGCTCACATTAGTTAGAGCATTGGTTTGGTTTTTAAATGTCTGTCTAGCTTTCATGTTATCAGTATTCAAAGAAACAGAAAATACAAGGAAATGTGATTGCAGCATCCAAAGATGCTTTTACAGCACAATCCTAAATGTGTCTACTCCCATTCATTGGGGCTTACTCACAGGGAAATGTGTAAAGGATTCAAGTATGAAAACACCTTGGAGTGAAACAACTGCAAGAGAAAAATCTTTCTTTTGCATAATATTGATACTAATACACTGAATGCCACCTAACACACATTGTTATACAGATCTGCTCTCCACAAGCTATTCCTTTCAGATTGCTCAGTCTCGCCCCATCCTCCATCATCTGTGAATGGAGAAGTTCAAGAACTAAAAAAAAGGCTGCTATTCCCCACCTGGATGAACTATTTCCAGCCTATTGCCACCATGCTTGTTTCAGCCCATAGCCCCTGGGCATTCTTCTGGCTACATGACTGCCTTGTGATTGGCTGGACAATATCAGCTGTCAGTCAAGGTTCACTTGGGTTAAGACTCTTAAAAGTAGACTATGGTCATGCAGTCCTTTCTTCCTCAACAGACCATTTATGCTACTCAGGTGAGAGCAGCAGAAGCTGTTATAGCTGTTATAGAACAAATAGGCTTGAATTTTAAAAAATGTTTTTTTCTTGTTTTTTCTGTTTGTCCTCCTTTCTGTTTTATTCTTAATAAACTTTATGAAGTCTGTCTGTTGGGAACTTGGGTTCATTTGTGCCAAAACTCCTGGGGTTATTCCAGTCTCTCACATGCCTAGTCACTTTGTTCATGCTATAAGTGGGGTTTGATGGAGAAAAGCAAGCTACTTTAGTCTCCAGGGAGCGACAGGGATGCTGGATGCTGTAAGTAATTGGAAATAACTCCTGTCTGGGTTTAGAGGGGGCTTAAGAGGAGACCGGCAGTTGTGGAAGGAAGGGAATAAAAGGTTCTTTACCCACAACCCCCTTCCATTACAGACATTACATAAGTTATAGATACAACTGGTAGTAGAAATGCAACCCCCTCAAAGGGAACACGATGAAGGGAGGTTTTCGTATATAGCCGAAAATTTGCAGCAACTTATTCAATAATTGTTCATTTAAAATATGTGTATACTGTCCGTCAGAAACGATTTTAGGTGATTCACAATCACACCACAGCTAAGGCTGCAATTCTATCATTTATTTATTTGGAATTATACTACATTACCTCAGGGTAGGTCCCATGGCATAACGTAGCTGTAGCATCAAGGGTAACCTCTGACATGTATACTGGAGATTGCTGTATCCTGGCATCAGTCCACCAAGTTCAGAATATTGTTTATGGAAAATATTTTATATTCTTAAAAATTAATTAAATTGCACTTCCTGGAAGAGCAGCAAATGAGAGTCAGAGAGGGCCAGCAAACCCATACCTTAATTAACTGGCATTTTTAGCTTCATGGACACATGCTCCCAAGTCCTGCCAGGCATATCATAGCTGAGCTTTACCTCTGCTTGCCCTTAATGCTGATCAGACAGTAGGCTCAGTCTAACTGCTAAGCATGATGGTACCCATGTGCCTTTGTCATAACAAGGCAGGCTCTCAGTAGTGTCTTTTGAAGAGGGCTGGCCCAAAGCTGATGTAGTCTTGTGCATATCTAGTCAAAATAATTTCAATGCCCCCATGGCTCTTCCTCCTGAGTGCTCCCAAGCCATTCCGATATTCCTGAGCCAGCATCACAGTGACACTGATGTTTCCTTATTGTGGCCTGATCTGGCTAGTTGGCTGTCTTGCCTAGTCTGCTTGTCCCAATGTGTAATGGACAGTGCCGTTAGGAAAAGTCTTGACTGAGTGAGCAGGCAGAGAGGCAGCCTACCCAGTTCCATGCACTCCAGGAGGCATCATCTGCTTGCATGATGCACCCTAATGCAGGCATTGCTGCATTTGTTTGATTAGGCAGGTGTCAGGCAGAGCATGAGTGAGCAGTGGTGAGATGCTGGACAATAGAACTGTGTGTGCCACGTGGACCTACCCTGCGCCCTCTAAAATGGTTTGCTGCCCTCAGGTGTGATGGAAGATGTTGTCCTATTATCATTGATGAAGGCTGCTTCCAGACTGCTGCCATTTTGCAAGTGGGATTCAATCACATACAGGCAAATTTTGGTTGCTCAGCGAAAATGGATTTGGTGTTCTTGTGCTCTTGTACAACAACCCAAACTCTGGACTTACAATAAGGAAAGTGGCACGAAAATGCACTAGTAAGTATAGGATAACAATGGCATGATGTAATGTTGCATAAACTCCATGCATAAAAACAGCAGATGTGGTATAACCTCCACACAAACTTTGTGAAAAAGGATCAGGACAAACGCTCAACAAACAGGTTGTCTGGAAGAGCTCGAAGTATCTAGTCAGCAGAATGGGGTATATATAAGCTTTTTTTTCAGTTAACAATGAGTTGTTCCACAGATGATCAAACAAACTGCAGTTTCAGTCTCCAAAGCCTGGTTTGTTGTCCAGCTGCTCTTGCCTCGTGTCTTTGTAGTTTGGCAAATATCTGGGATGGGATGGCCAAACAAACCACATTTAAGGAAGAGTGCTGTGTTCACACATAATGCAAACCAGAGTTAAAACAAACCAGGGTTCATAAGTCAACAATCAATCATGGCTTTAGGTCATAGTTTATTGGGCAGAGTTCACACATAATGCTAGACCATGGTTCAGTAAACCATATTTAATAAACTATGTCGTAACAGGGTTGCCAAGTCTCCGGTTTTCACCTGGAGATTCCAGTTTTTGGGATACTCTTCGGGTGAATCACCCCAATCTCTAGACTCTTAGCTTTCATTTTTTAAAAAAATAAGTTCCTAAGTGGTCTGGTTCAAGAAATATACACCAAAATGTCAGCCCCAGCCCCCGCACAACTTCTGTTACTGTCTAATAGCCGGCTGCTTAAATCCCCACCCTTTCAGGTTTTTAGCCAGTAAGTGAAGTCAGGGTTGTGATTGATGAGGGATTTGTTGACCTCCAGGATATAGCTAGAAGCCATTGCAAGTCCTGAAAACTACTTCATTTTCCTGCTTATGTGCACATCACGAGTTGAATTTTATAGCTTTCAGCCCCAGCAAAGGGTGCCTTTTTTTCTGCACAGTAATCGAGCAGGAGATGTAGAACAGAATATCACAGCAGAATCTTGGTAGGCATGCACAGTAAACAATTTCAGTTATGATTATAATAACAGTGTACATGCTGGGTTTTTTAATTATTTGCAAAAATAGCATCTTATATATTTTATCTTTCATATAATTTTTATATAGAAATTTTTAAAAGTGTACATGCATCTTATGATGCCATTACACTGTGTTATACTTTTCTAATTATAAGGAGTCAAACAAGTTCAAATTTTCCTGGGCTGTTGAAGAGGACAGTCTATTAGTCTAATGCATAGCCTGTTTTGAAAAACTTCCCAGTATGAAGCTTTAGTCCTATAATCCCTTTTCTGGGAGTAAAGTTGCAATGCGAATCCAACATACCTGGGGGTAAACCCCATTGAATTCAATAGAACTTACTTTTGAGTAGACATGGTTAGGATTGTGCTGTAAATCAATGGAACTTTTAGTGAACACAGCAAAGGATTGTGTTGTAGATCTTTCTCTTCCTCTCCAATCCTATTTTTAAGCCATTAGGCAGGACTTACTTAAGTGTCACTGCTTTTATTTTGTAGGAAACTAATACTGATTTAAAAAAAAGTCCTGCAATGACCAACTGGTTTTGACAATAAACTATTATATGGGGTATATGTATTTGTACACCTCCAGTGTGTGTGTGTATGGAGTCTTTCCAACAATCCTGTGAGGTAGGGTTGCCGATTGGAAATCAAGGCAGCTCACAAGAAATAAATCCATTTAAAATCCAATAACCATAAAAAAGTATAAAATAGTTGCAAAACAAAGTTGGCATGATTCTGAATTTTGGGTTGCTTGAGTTAAGTTCCTTAAAACTTGAGGTTGCAGTCCTGTGCACACTTTTCTGTTTAAGTAAGCCCTACTTAATACATTGGGACTTGCTTCTGAGTAAAACATGCATAAGATTCACTATAAATATCTTTATGGGTTGTGTAAATAATAAACATATTTGACCGTCATGCTGATACAAATATTTCTTCATACTATGTCTCAACAAATATCTGATTTCACACTACAGTTATACATTATTATTTCCTTTACATTTTAAGTGTGCCTTTCTTCCTTAGGGTGGTCATGGTCCCCCCCTGTTGTTTTCACCCTGAAGGGATGATTAGGCTGATTGATGGTGAATAGCCCATGGTCACCCAGTAACCTTTGTAGCTGATTTCCATTTTTAAAATTAATTAAAATAATTTATATGCAGACAAAGCTTATGAAATATGTTGTGCATTCATTAGTGAATGGAAAACAATAATTTTAAAATATAACTTTTAAACAGGGGAAGGGATGTCACTTAGTGGTAGTGCACATGCTTTGCATGCAAAGGTCCAAAATTCAATCTCTGGAAAAGACTATTGCACGGAATCCTGCAGAGCTAATGCTAGTTCATGTCATCAGTACTGAGCTATATATAAGGCAGATTCCTTTGTTCCTAAAAGAAGAAAAAGACCCAAGGGCCACAGTGACTCTGAAATTTATTTATGTATTTTATTTACAACATTTATGTACCGCTTTATTGTAAAAAAAAAAAACCTCAAAGCAGTTTACAGAAGGAATTAAAACAATAAAAGTATTGGTGAAAACAGTTAAAAACAGGTGTTTAAACCCTCTCTGAATACCACTTACCATGTAAACCCTATTCATAGGGCTGCCATAAGTCGGAATCAACTTGAAGGCGGGCCATTTCCATTTTCCATTTTAAAAACATTCAAAATAATAAAACCAAGGAGTTAAAAACATAATAGCTTCTACATGCCTGGATAGGCTTGCCTAAACAAATGTTTTTAGCAAGTGTGGAAAAGACTACAATGAATGCACCTGCCTAATGTCAGTAGGCAGGGAGTTCCAAAGCATTGGTGCTGCCACACTAAAGGATAGATTTTCTTACAAGAGAGAACAAGTATTATGTAGTACCCATAACATGGAAAGCACATCTTGAACTTGGCCTGGTAGCAAATCGGCAACCAGTGCAGATCTCAGAGCAAAGGTATTATGTGCTGATGGGGTCTCACTCATGTCAGTGATCGTGCCACAGCATTCTGCACTAACTGCAGCCCCCGGGTCAGGCTGTGGTGCATGGGGATTTCTGTGACCTTGGCTGATTGGCTGCCAGGATTTTTTTAGTTTTGGTTAAAAACCCTGACTGGTTGTGGGATGCTGTTTTTTGCCTTACTCATAGGAATCTTGTGATTGGTATGGTATTGAATTTAGGAAATCATCACTTGTTTTTTGTTTTTCTATTTGTATTTCATTTACCTCTGACCTCACTACCTCACATCCATACAAGTAAAAACAGTGGTTCCATGCGCTCCTCTCAACCCCCTTAAACCCACTGATGATGTACCTTGTTGGTTGCAAGACTGTTTGTTTCTTGCTCAGTAGTGGTAAAAGAGAATTCACATACTGGGAAGTGTGGCTGCAATTGATGTTGTTCCCAAGCTACTGCCTGTGAAGATAGACCAAACCATGCAGATTTTCTCTCTTTCAATTATAACTCACTGGAATTGGTTTGGCTGTCAAAATGAGTTTATAGCAGTGCACAGGGTAGGCAGGAAAGGGTAGAGAATTGTCTTACTCATTTCTCAAACCTCTTTCTGAAGTGAAGGGTCAAGTCTGTAAAGACGTTTGGAGCAACCACGTTAAAAGGCAGAGGCAGGGCATCCCAGGCAGGGGGTTGCCAACCCTGCTTTGATAGTGATATCTTTGCAGAGGATCCCTAGTCAAGCCTTACCAACAGCACAATCCTAGCCACACGTACTCAAATGTAAGTCCTGTTTATTTCTATGGGACTTAGTCCCTTAGTAAGTGTGTTTAGAATTGCATCCTTTAGGGGCATCAATTTTTACTTCTGAATGCTCCCATTTAACATCTCCACAACACTAGGCTCCATTCTTCCTGCAATGGCCTTCTGGTGACTGGCCTGGCCTGAGGGCACTTAAAACCTTCTTGCCAGAAGCAAGTAGGCTAGATTAAATGTTCCCTATCCAGGCTCCCTAAGCATGTGAAAAGGAATGATCCTGTCAATTCAGCTGGACCTGGGAACACCTTCTTTTAGCTAAGGTTTCTTTCTTAATTTCGAATCAGGTGTTTTTTAACAGTATGCTACAAGCAACTGTGGTTGATACTTAATGTATCATGCTTAATGACATCACTAGGGACTATCCCTGAAATCTCAGGGTTTGGGATGCTTCTGTTCTGCCAACCCTATGGCTTAATGTTGTAAGTGAACCAGGCCATTGTGCCCAGTTCTGGGTCCCTAGCACATGTACCCATAGGATTTACATTATAATTATCACGTGTTTGTTGTGCACATGTTATATTTTAGTGTGTGGGTAAACCATATATGTATGCTGTAAATAGTTAATGTGAAGTGGCCCTACATTAATGTAATGCACATTAAGTCAAAACATTTCCTTTGCAGTGACTTGGTTCGGATGAGAAGCAATGAGTGTTTATGAGCGGTGATTGGCACAGGGATAGGGGTAGGATAGTTGACACCAAAACCCCATGCTACTCGGTAACTCTTCTTACAGGTACACTTCTCCTGACTTGGATAGTTACTCCAGCTGGTGAGGGGGGGGGCGCTTCTAGAAGTGCCCTGCTTAGATGGTATATTTTAAAGAAGGATTAGACAAATTGACAGAGTAGAGGTCTATCAATTGTTATTAGCCTTGATCATTTAATGTAACTTCCATATACAGAGATTGTATGCCTCTTAATAATGGATGCTAGGGTCAAACACCTAGAGAAGTTGATCACCTTCAAGTGTGTTTCTGAGTATTCAGAAGAGGCATATGAGTGCTAAAATAGATTATTATTATTATTTTTAAAAAACTGGGATTCACTTCCTTAGAAGAGTTGATAATATAAATTTATACCATGAATACTGATATAGCTGGTTACATCTTTTGACTGAATTTATGTACATTTCTTTCCTGCACAATTTCAAGTGCTCAGGGAGGATTGCAGATTCTGATTTCATTAATCATTGGGATGTTTTATTTTCCATTGTCCTGTTAAAAGCTATAATTGAAAACTTAACATTTAAAAACATCAATTAAAATTCAAAGTGTACTTGGGAATGCAAACTGTTGTTTTTTTCCTTTAGATGTTGGTTTCCACTCTGGATTTATGTACTTAAATACAGATGTCACACCCTCTTTCAGGAATTGTCTGGAAGCAAATGCAAATTGCTGTAAGACTCACGGTCTTTGCATTCCAATACCAGGTCCCAACGACTAGCCATGTGTAAGCATTCATTTATCTTCTGTTCTGAACTAGCAGGGGCTCAGCATCATATATAATCAGCAGAATCAAGTAGAAAAGCTTGTTCTGGGCTGTGCCTGTTCAGGCTGCAGGTGTGGGGAGGTGAATACATGCGATTTATTATTATTATTATTATTATTATTATTATTATTATTATTATTATTATTATTATTATATTTATATACCACCCTTCCTCCCAATAGGAGCTCAGGGCGGCTCCTTCACACGTGTGTAGTGGAGACAACTCCCTGTATGGCTAAAGCCAGCATGTCAGGAGAGGTTCAGCCAGGCTTCCTCATTTGCATGCTGTTCTTCTACCCGCATGGTTTTTTTTTGTTTTTTCCTGGAGGAATATTCAAATGTGCAATACTACCACTTTTAAAGTTTACAGTAATACAGTCTAGAAAAATAGGTTTGGTGACTATATAAACTGCAATGCTATCTCTATGTGGCAGATGTTTCAATAACTTTTTTAATTGGCTGAACCACTACTCTACTGGGAGATCCAGTCATCTGCAGTGATGGGAGGTAGTTAAACTACAGTTAGTTAAGCAACAAGTTAGAAATCTTTTCCATGTAGTTGAATGGTAATTAGAATTACTTTATGATAACTAATTCAAACAATGTAATTAAACTGCTTTTGTTGGTAGCTAACTACTCATAGTAATAATTATGTTCACCTACAAGGAAAAAACTATTATAAAAATAATAATTAGTTTATAATACTAAAAAGTCCATGTAAATACTAATAAGACCAACTCAGTCATTAAGAAGAATGCAAAACATTTATTTGCTACATTTATATCCCACCTTTTTTTTTCATAATTGAACCCAAGGTGGCATACATGTGGTTCCCAGGGGCCAGACCAAGACCTACTTAACTTGAGCAAGCTAATGGCCTTACGTGTTTTAGATCATACCCTGCAATTACTAGCTGATGATGTGTCAAGTTCAACTCCCCATTCCATTCCATTCCTATGGCTAGTTGCTAAGAGCATGCTCAGTGTATAATATTTCCAAGATGGCCGGCTGCACTTCAAAGCTGTGGAGGCTGATCCACTAGGACAAATGGGGCACTGACCCACCAGCCTTGGTCTGCCCTCAGCCAGCCTCTGCCTGCCTTCTTACTTGCCTCCAGTCCAGGGAGATGGTACTGGCTGTCTGCTTCCTCTGCGTGGTCTTAGTGTTGCCATTATAAAACTCTATAGAGATGAGGATGTGGGTGGGGAACTAAATTAGTCAGCTTTGCCTGATATGGGCTCTTGCTCCTGCTATTGTCTCTGCCTTTTGTCCTACCAGTCTCAAAAGGCACCACCCAACACTGACTCAAATGTGTTGTTAATATTGTAATTTCCAGGGCGTAAGGGTAAGGTATTATTTTTTAAAGTATCTGTAGTTTCAAAAGTAGTTCCAATTACTGTTATAAAAGATACAGTGAACTAGTAGTAGCTGCTATAGTTAAACCACCTTTCAAGTAGTTTAATGTCCATCAGTGCTCATCGCTTTCTTAAGCATGTGGTCTGAATTTCATTTTTAAATTTATGTATTTATCACTGTTTCCTCTATGTAGCATTTGGTACCCTTGATTTAAAAAAACCACCTTAATTGTTCTTGTCTCCTGTGCTGTTGATGGGTTTAAAAAAATTACCCCCCCTCCTCTTTTCTAAATTTGCTCAAAATGGCTAAGATGCACACATAATCAGCTTGTGAAATTCACTATCATAAGATATGCTTGTGGCTTCTTAAAAGGATTAGACAAATCCATGGAGCAAATGTCTATCATAACTATTAGCCATAGCGCAGCAAAATGGAATCTCCATGTTCAAAGGCATTATATGAGAGCTAACGTAGTGTTATTGACTGTCAGTGCAATCCTTTGCATATCTGTGATCACTAGGGTTTACTGCTTAGTAAGTGTATTTAGGATGCCAGCCTTAGAGTATAAGCAGGTTCCATCTGTAAACAAGTAGGGAAAAAAAACCTGGATTTTAAAAAGATATTTCTTCATTCTTCATAGTGAAGCCCTGTAACTGCAGTTATGGCTTTTGCATATACTTTGCTTATGCTGTACTCCCATCTGCTGGAGACTTCTTAACATCTTATTTGGTTAAAATCTGATTACCATGCTGGATCATTAGCACAGATTTCTTGGTTTGTAAAATAAAAGTTGGGGTATTTCTGTATATCAGTAACTGTCTCTATTGGAACATGAGACTGGAGCCTATTGTGTAGGAACAACCCACACTTTTGGCTCCTTGTATTTGACTATGAAATTAGATCAGTGATTCCCAGCCTTTATGAGTACAGGACACCCTTTGTAAGCTCAAACCATTTTGTGACAACCCCCCCCCCTCTAATTGTAATTTTAGTCTGTTAATTGAAAAAATGGTGCGTGGCAAAATCCTATCTCCAAATATTCCTTTCCATTAAAAGCTTCCTGCAGACAGGAGGTGTTGCTTTCTTTTCTTAATGAAAAGATCCAAACAAATTGGTATCCCCCCCTGCACAGTCTGAAGATGTGCAGTCCTGTCTCCCAACACCAGTGGGTGATAGTGTTGGACTAAGAAGCAGGTTCAAGTCCCCACCCAGCCATGAAGCCCACTGGGTGACCTTGGTTGGTTGGTCTCCCCGCCCTATCTCACAGGGTGTGTGTAAAGATAAAATGGAAAGGGGGGGGGAACCATGTTCACCACCTTGAGTAACTTGGAGGAAAGGTGGGATATAAATGCAATAATAATTAAATAAATACATTTCTGGTGCTCTGCCAACCTGCTGAGCTTTTTTTTTTTTTAATAATAATCAAGAAGCAGCAATGTGTTGGTGTAGTGGAAATCCACTCAAGGGATCCCACGACTGTCTGGCTCGAACCAGGAATGAGTGCACACGAGACTTCTAAATCAGCAAGCTGAGTTTTATTACTTACGTAAGGAGACAGTGATCACACAAGCATATCTGTCTGGGCACGGGCAGACACTTATATACCTTTACAATGTCTTAGGGCATGTGATCTTCATTAGCAAATAAGAAAATTTCCAGCTGCGACATGTGCCTGCAAAGCTGAGCAGGAACACTCTGTCAGCCGTTACACACAGCAGGAGATTTGAAATCTAACGTCACATCAGTCACTCTACCCTCCTTTGTATGTGTGATTACCCTTGCCCATCACGGATACTGAAGTTTCCACATCATTGGTGATGGGGATGCTAGATTATGCACTGCAGAGAAGGTGCACAGATTGAGGAAGGGGGTTAGTGCTTTTAGGCCTTGGGATGATAATGAGAACTGATGACTTGGTTAGCATGCACTTGGGGAATGGGAATGGAGCAGAAGACAGATCAGCGCACGCAGGCACACAAACACGCCTGCCCTTCCTGCAAGCATCTGCAGGCGTGCATGCATTTGGGCATGTGGGAGGGGGGAAGCCCTCGACTGCTGTAGCATTTTGGAGAGAGAGTTGGGGGGGCAGAGTGTAGGCGAAAGAAAGGAGGGACACTGGCACACACTTTGTCTCAGAAATGGAGGGTGAGCAAGTCCTGTGCTTCCTCACTGCTTCTTGGCTCTGTCTGGGCTGAAGGTGAGATCTCAGCGGCCTTGCAAATAAAAATAATTTTTAAAAGGAGGTGGCAGTGAAGCAGGAGCCAAGAAAGGCAGGAAGGCATGCTGCCAGGAAAGAGGGGGAAAAACAGCCTTTCCTTGCAACCTTACTTCTCTTTACTTCATGAAAAGCCCTCTCTTCACATTCTGAGCAAGGGCGTTGTCATCAGTGGCAGTGTGACGAGACTGGAGTCGGTGATAGTAATACCCTCTTCTTCCTGGTAGCTCCACCCTTAGCCACTTTCAGTGTCTGCCACGTGTTTTATAGGCAGAAACCTGCTCTCAGCGCACCTGAAAGACACTCTGCCCCTTCAGGAAAAGACCTCCCCTCTTGTTTGGAGCAAGGAGGAGGTGTCATCTGCAGCAGCAGTGGGGAGTAGATAGCATCCAGGGAGGGAAGACTTTAAAAAAAATTAATTTCTTTAATGTTTGCACTCCCCCAGATTACTTCACGGCCCCCAAGTTGGCAACCACTAATCTAGATCATTACTGCAGCAGTGTGGTATCTCACCGCAGGGGGGTGCATCCCATACTTCTGAAGAAATTAAGAAGCAGCTTGTACTAACAGGAACCAAGTCTTCTGTAGTTGTGTTTCTTTAAGAAAAGTGGAGCAACCCACTTCCTGATCTGTGTGTGTCATTTGTTGATGTCCTCCACATGTATACTGAATGCACCAGGATGGCAGGCTGGGTGGGATTGTGCCCACTGGCCCCAGGCTACCACCTTCTACATGTTCAATGGAATTGTGAAGGGATTTCTACGTACATATGGCTGTATGCCTTTGGAAGTATCCTCCACATGATCAGGAGCTCTATCCAATCAGGGCTTCCTTTTATGCAGAGCAGCCTATGTGTGTGTGGCATGTTAATTACCTACTAATTGTTAATCAGTAGATCCTATCAGGGCTCATGCAAACCATGCCAAACACTGGCCATGCATTAATCCTCATTGCATCCTGGTTCTAATTGCTCAGTAGCAACCCAGCAGGACAGGAAGAAAACACAGTTCGGGACTTAAAACCATAAACTCAAAACTTGTAACTGAAACAAATGCACTGGTTTATTGACATACAAAGCTTAATGGTATTGTAGGACAATGAAATGACAAAACAATAAAACAGCATTGTGTTGAAAGTACAACTTGAACCAACACAGAAAACATAATGAAGCAATATTTACATAAATGTAATGGTGCTTTAGTAACGCTAACATGAACCAGTTGAAAAAGGCTTTAAAAATATGCTTAAGCCAATTAATGATTAATAATGACTTGAGCCAATAACATGATATATATAAATTTCCTAGACTATCAGGGTAAGGAAGATCATTCGTTACCTATCCAGTGCAAATGTTATTGAGACCTTAAGGCCTTCAGCACAGTGTGCAAAGCAGGAAGCAAGGTTAAGGCCAGAAAAAAGGAAAAGCAACAGGCCAGAAAAAGAAAAAGTAATCCAAAAGGCAAGGTCTCTGCCCAGGGAACGCTCAACCTACCTCTTTTCTCTTTTTGTGAACAACCTGCATGCTGGGCGCACAGGTCGCTGTCATCAACCAATATGGCAGTAGAGGCTTCTCTAAGGGGCTGATACCCCCTCCACCATCTTTGTTGATGGCACACATGCGCACTATGCTGCATTCGCACATATGCCTGCCATCAGTGAAGATGGTGAGAGAAGTCTCTGCTGCCATCTTAATTGATGGCAGCTGCGTGCACACTACGCAGGGCATTCACAGAAAGGGAGAGGTAGGTGGAGCAGACAGGTGACATGGGCCCGCATGGTCTCTGGGGGACCCTGGGAGCTCCATCTCTGCGATCTGCGGCAGGGTCGGGAGTCGACCCTGCTGAGGATCATGGAAGGAGAGCACTACCCCAACACCCTAAGGAGGGACCCTTCAGGGGCCCCTCTGGGCTGCAGGGGTCCTCGGCCAGGGCCTGACCTGGCCGCTCTTTGGTGCCAGCCCTGTCCCTGCCCCTTTCAGGAAAAATCCAACTTCCCCAAAATTTAAATGCACTTTTATACTAACCAGCAAACCTGATCAGGCAGTAAAAATTATCCAATACATTTGCATGAATTTCCATAACTATGGCTGGACCCCATAATACGTAGTCCATACATAGACCATGAATTACCATAACCCATTCGTGAGGGGGACAAAATGAGTCAATGGACCCTTGCTTCTCAGTGATTTTCCACTGGCACCACCTCTGACACAGTTCAATTCAAACATATGTTACGATTTCACATTTGGTTTGTGTATCAGGTAGCTCTGTGCCAGCTCCTGTCAGAAGCTCTTCTTTGCCAGCAACAGAAAGTGACAATGCTGGCAGAAATTCAAACAGCTTGCCAAAATAAAACAAAGACTGAACCAAAGTTTCATCCATGTTGTTGTTCATCGTGGCTGCTCTATTCTGTGCATCCACTTTTAATCTGTGACGCCCTTCCCTGGCTCCCCCTGTCAGGTTCCTACCTGCTCGTGGCTACTGCCTGTCACTAGGCACCACCAGGGACTCCACCAGTCCGGACTGTCCTTTATTATGGTTTCTCTCCCCGCTCTAGCACAGATCTCAACAGATCCCCCTGCTAGGCAACCACCAGTCACGTCCTAATACTAGTATTCCCAGAGACTCTGAATACCGGTATTGTTATTCTCTTCACCGCTGCCACCATTTGTTACAGTTCCCCTTCAGCCTTGGTCATTACCTTACCCTCCCTTCTGGTCTGTGAAACCCCAGCCAAGGATCAGGCCTTTGGTAAACCAAATTAAGTATTTATTAAAGATAACAAAGCTAACAAGATTAACAAGATTTCTTCTTAAGGCACATAAGCATATGGTTTTACTCAATACTAATCCGAACTCCACCCCCCTCCTTCTCCACTCTCTCCTGGCAAACCACTCTCTCAAACCCACCAAACAACCCACTCTTTCTCTTCTCCCCCCTTAATATGGCTTCTTTTTCTCTGCCAATTTGCTGTCTGGTCACTACATATATCTTTCCTTGGGCTCCCATTACATCTCTTCCCAGTATTACTGGTTCTTGTTGCTGGGCATTAATGCCTACTTTATATCGGCCCTCTCGGCCTCTCCAAGTCATTTCCACCAGGGCCACAGGCAAACTTTCTGGCTGACCCCTCACTCCTTGGATAGTCACAGTTTCCTGAGGTAATATTACCTCAGATTTTATTAAATCTGGCCTCAGTAATGTCTGAGCGGCACCAGTATCAAGCATAAACCTGGGGAGGGTTAATTGTTATAACTGTAATGCCTCCTGCCCAGTTTTAATATTGTTGTTGCAGATGTATTGTTTTTATATTGTATTACTGTATTTTATCAATTGTATCTTAACGATTTTGTAAGTCGCCTAGAGTGGCCATCGGCCAGATAGGCGACAAAGAAATTAAATTTATTATTATTATTATTAATCTGACTGCCATATGGAAGCCTGACAGTGTACTAACATGGCATATATTGGTAGATTCCCTTTCACGCTTTTGATGAACATGTAGAAATTGGGGATGGGCCAGCGGGCATGATCCCTTCTCCCATGCATTCAGTATATACAAAAGAGCACACATGAGCAGGGGTTGACTCTCTAACTATATTGTAGATAGACTGTATTTTATAGCTGGAATAAAGGTTTTATTCTGCTAAGGGCTGGGTCCATCTTCCTCATCCTTGCCACTAAAGACAGACACTCTGGGAGCTGGACTGAATTTATATAAAATGTATCCTGCCTTTCAACCTTCATTTGTGAGGCAGGGTATAACGTAACTACAATCAATACAAATAATTAAGCAAGCAAATAAACCAACAGTACAAAAAAACCACACACACACACACAAAAGCCAGTAGGATAAACAAAAATCCATAGAGCCAGCAAAAGCAACAGATGCAAAGCAATTCAACAGTAACCAAAATTTAAATTACATCTTACATCAACACCAGTAAATATACATAAAATATAAGCCTGTTAAAACATGCAAAAATGGCAGCATTTCCACCTACGGTCTAAAAGCCATTAAACAGGATGTTGAGCAAATGGATTGGGAGGGTACTTAGGCACCGCAACAGGAAAGGTTGTTGGCCACAACCTCATATCTGAAGGACAGACCACTCTGAGCAGGACCACCGCAGATGATCTTTGTAGCTGGACAGATTAATGTGGGAGTAGATTGTTTTTCCGGTACCCAGATCCCAAAGGGGTTCATGCTATAGGTCAAAGTTAGTACGGTAGGGGCCTGTTTTTCAGTGTTCCGCTAATACGGCAGCTTTCAATTAGAGTACGGCCCCACTCATATGGCACTTGTTCTGCTTTTACAGTGTTTTTCGGGCGTCAGGCCCCATTCTATTGAATGAGTTCCGCTTTTTGGCGGGTTTCGCTTTTAGGCGGGGGTCTGGAATGTAACCTGCCGTACGAGTGGGGCCCTACTGTACCCTGAATTGAGCCTGGAAACAAATTGGGAGCCAGTGAAGTTCTTTGTGACAAGAAAATACATTCCCGGTTACCAATGCTCCTCAGCAGTCTTGCTACTCTGTTCTGAAATGACTGAAGTTTCTGAACAGCTTCCAAAAACAGCCCCACATAATTGCAGTAAGCCAGTATGGATCTTAGCATGGCTCATAGACAACTGTGGCTGCAGATTGGCTGCAGCTGGCATACCAATGGAAGCTGGTGCTAAAAGGTGCTCTGTGCCAAATTGATACCTGAGCAGCTTCCCATAAAGATAGATCTAACACCATTCCCAAGCTAAACACTTGGGTCTTTTTTTAGGAGTGCAACCCTATTCAATAGATCAAATTCTTTCTTGGTAAGCTATCTCACCAACCAATAGTACCTCGGTCTTACCCGGATTGAATTTATTGGTCTTCATCCATCACTTTACTGATTCCAGACACCTGTCGAGAACCTCCACAATCTCACCTGAACACAATGGAGAAAAAGCTGTGCATACTGATGACATTTCACTCCAAATTTCTGGCTCACACACATATAAATGAGGATATTATAGTATGAGTGATGCATGGAGAGAAATAATTCTGGGGAATACTGTATTACCAAACTAATTGAAACCTACAGCGCAGCCATTCTGAGATTCTACTACTTTTGCTGTGTTAAGGTTTGTTGTATGAAATGTGTGAATGTGCATCAGGCTTCCTGCACTGAATTGGTGTGATATCACTAACTGATTATGAAACTGTTGGAGAGATTATATTTTGAATGCTTTACCTTTTCTTTTTTTACTATCTGATTTGATGATGGCTTCGGCTAAGCAATAAAAATGTCATTGGAGATCCAGGCAGCTGTCATATTCTATACCTTTTCTGCAGCTTTTTAATGCATCCTCCTTGCTCAGGGATGGATAATCTTTTTTTCAGCCCAAGGCTGCATTCCCTTCTGGGCAATCTTCCAGGTACCACATGCCAGTGATGGTTGGGCCAGAGGCAAAAGGAGACAGAGCAATGAATATAAATTTTGCTGCTGTCCAGTAGGCTAGTTTCTACACACACTCAAACACCCAGGAGTGTAGTTATCTAGGGTTGGGGGGGGGGCTTAGACCCCTTACCTTTTTTGGGAGCCAGGTCCCATCAGGGTTCCCTGTCTCCAGCATCCTAGGAGCCAATCAGCATGAAAGAGAGTGTGTTGGCTGCTGAGAAGAATCTCCTAACATGCTTTCTTCTCCTTTCGTGCTTTGTAAAAAACCCAGCAGCAAAAAAGTCCCTAGAGAAAGAGAGTGGGATAGGAGGCCAATGGACCCAGCAGTTTTTTCAAAGTTTGTGTTTTTCTTTATTGCTGTAGGGCTTTTTGTGTCAGTTATGGAGGCCCCAATGAGTGTCAATTGCAAGCAAACCTCCATTAGTTCCTACTTCAAAAAGCCAAGACAAGTTGTGGAGTGAGAACTGAATTCTGTAACTGCAGAAGCGACAGTGAATCCTGATGATAGCATTACATCTACATCATCAAGCAGTTTGGTGGCAGGAGGAGATAAATGTGTAGACACTTAATTTAGTAATTCAAGCAATATATCTGACAGTAAGAAAGGACAGTCAAATGGTGACGGTAATAGAGAAGCAGAAAGCAGTGTTAAAGCCTGGCCAGATTATTCCATAATCTTAGAAGGTTGTATAATCATAGGTGTTGCTGTGACTGTCATGAAAGGACCCTGCACTTCTGAATTTGCCACTACACTATTGCACATATTGTCATAAGTGTTCCAAGGATATAATTCAACCTGCCAAAAACACTCCAGGGGGGTGCAAAGCAGGGCCAGTGAAGGGTATGGCCCAGGAGCGTGGGGTGCACAGTGTTGTGTCAAATTTGGAAATGCAGGGTCCTTTAATGAGTCACAGCTCCTCCGCTTCCCCCTCCCCTTTTTTGCTGCTGGGTTGAGAATGAGAACCTTGTTAATACTTTCTTCTACAACAACAAAAGTAGTGTTAGCTACTGAAAAAGGGTCTTCACAGTGGCTGACTTGCCTCTTTTCACTCGAATTGGATCCAATCAGCAGAAAAGGACATGGAAGCAGGTTTCTCAGTGGCTCACACACTTCCTTTTCATGCCGATTGGTTTGTAGGATGCTGGAGACATTGGGACCCTGTCCCCCAAAAAGTAAGGAGTCTTAAGCCCTCCTCAGACCCTGGACAACTATACCCCTGATGGGGTGTGGATGGGGAAGGGGTGTGGTCTGGGAAGAATCCTGAGGGTCAGATAGAGGCCTGGTTGCATTCAGCCCAAGTTGGAGGTTTTCCACCCTTGTCCTAGTTGTTAATTTCAACCTAAAATAAAAAAGCAGACAGTCACCATACACTGAACATGTCTTTATTGAATAAGCAAGCAAGCACAGAAGTATAATGTGTAGTCCTTAAATACTCTTAACAGTCCTAAAAATATAAAAATAAAAGTTTGCTGAAAGCCATTTCACTCACAAATATGTAAGGAGCAGTGCTGTCAAGCCACAACATTTAACACCATTTGCCAATGGCTGCACTGACAGGCAAATGCCTCCCTCTACCCCATGGAAATGCTAATTGTTGCATGTCCTTCTGTAGGAGCCCTAATAAAGTAGGGCTGCTAGATGGCAACCTGAAGAACTGTCTCTTTTAACCACCCCAAAGCTGTGGAAGAAGGATGCAGCTGGCTCTTGTACTTGTTCAGACCCATCATTTACCAGAATTGCCAAGTTTGCAACCGGGAGAGACATACTGTATGCTGATGATCAAGTGGGGGCCGCCTGTTCCTTCTGTGTGCCCTCCCTCAGCAACCACTGAACGACTTCATCAGTGACTTTGAAACTACACTGCGGATCTCTAGGCTGTAGGCTGCCAACTCTGCTTTCGCCTCCCGCTTGTTGAAGCAAGCAGAACTTTTGCACTGCTTCACGGTTAAGTGAGAGGCGGCTGCGGGCAGTAGAACTGGAGGAGGAATTGCGTAGAATAAAGACCTGTATCTGCTAGGCTAGAGATAAGATGGTTTTCTGGCTGGCAGCGCTTTATTAAAGCAGGAGAGCAAAAAAACCCCTAACTCTTATATTAACAAGCAAATTGCTACAGGCTATATACATAATATTTTTGAATAGGTATACATACATATATATAAATAAGCACACATCATGGTTATCTTTCTGAATTTATTTTGTGGCTGCTGGTCAGTTCTGAACTGTATTCTGCATGCTCTTGGTTTATTTTACACTAGGAGTGCCCTTACAGGTTCACTAGACACTGTTGCTATACAGTACTTATATAGTACATTATACCTGCTATATAATATATACATAGTCTTATTAGCATGGGCAACAGAATGAGGAGGAAATCCCCTCCTCCCGGAAATTACTTACCTCACCACTACTCACTTCTGATGAAAGCTCTGTTGCCTGCACTGGTTGCAGAAGGCTAGAATTGTAGCTAGGAATGCCAATTTTTCAAACATCTAATGTATCTGTGCAGAAATTAGCATGCCTCCAAAATATGAAAAGATTCATCAGCAGTTCAAGCCCACTTTTTTGGGGGGGGGGTCAGTTGGCAACCCTACATATAATTGATGAAGAAATGCTTTGCATTTCCAGCCTAACAACTAAATTCTCAACCTACAGGGTGGGTGGGGCAGGGAGTGGAGTGAGTGCTGGGGCCAGGGCACCAAACTGCTGAAGTTCTGGTTCAGTTGTAACTTGTTCTGGTTTCATTCAAGCTCAAGCTGATCAAGGTTCAGTGAGTGGGACAGCAGATTTGCAGAACCCGTCCAGTTTTGGCTCATGCAGGAAAATCTAAGTATGCTTTTAAGAAGGGTTAGGGTGGTGTGTGCCCCCACCTACATGGGTTACATGAGTTTTGTGGGTTGCAATAATTGCTTCACACCAGACTTCTGTTTTACAAAACAGAGCAGGGCCAATTAATTGCTCTAACTTGATACTCTTGGGGCCTACTTCTCACTGACGGGGTTAATCAGTTTCTGGACTGTATGACTTCAGACTGTAGGCGGGGGCTCACATGAAGGAATGGTCCTCCTTATATTAAAAAAAATCCCTCCAGAGAGAATGTTTTTGTTTGGGAAAAGAATCTAGTATACCCTGCTCCCTCACTCGCAGTGCAAGGTACATTTATTTATTTATTATTTAATTTGTATCCTGCCCTTCCTCCCAGCAGGAGCCCAGGGCGGCAAACAAAGTGCTCAAAACACTTTAAAACATCATAAAAACGGATCTTAAAATACATTAAAACAAAACTGTGTTAAAAACATTTAAAACAACAACAACAACATGCATATACTTCATATATGGAGGAACATTCATTAAAATGCACCCTCGCAGTCTCCAAGTGGTATAGCCCAGATAATAGTATACTGCCTTAGTGAGAGATAGGCTTACATGTTAGTCTAACCAATAAGGACTACAAAATGAAAACAACTTGAATGTTTAGTACAGTATTGGCTACATTTAAGTGTTTTGGCTGGGGAGTGAACAGAACGTCTTTAACTTGTACTGTTTTATTAGAGTGGATTGCACCATGAACCTCTGAAAGAGCAAGTGTTTGTTTTGCTTTGCATTTTTCAGCTCTGTGCGCAGAAATAAAAGACAACACACTCAGACAAGGGTTGCCAACTTTATGAACTGTTCCTGTAGTTGTCCCTTTAACAGCACTTTGGTTTGCATCCTAGTTCCATGCCATGAAAACCTTCCCTTGCTGATTTCAGTTTTATAAAACTCAGTTAAAGGCACAGAAGCAGGCTAGGCCATTTTTTAAATAAAAAAATGGCAACTCTGCATGAATCTTCCAGCTTACGTTTTACAAATTTCTTTTGGTTGGATCGAGCAACATCAAACATCTCATACACTTTATCCTATTTACTAGGGACAGTTTATCTTGTGCAGTAGCTGTCTCTAATAATATGTTGTCTCTATTTTTCACCCTCCTGCTTTGCCTTTTGAAATGTCAGGTGTGCCTTTCAAAAATGTCATTAGTGCACACAACACATATGTCCACTGGACATTTTCAGGTTTCAACATCTTCCCCAGTCTTTAGAAGCCAAATACACACTCTGAGCGAGCTCTGGGTGGTAAATGCAGAAAATACTATCTCCCCACCGCATAACTACATATTTGGATACGCTGCTAAATGTATTTGAGTTGCAGGCGACCATTGCATAATGGAGCACAATGAAATCAAACATGAGTTAAAAAATTGTTCAAATTGCTGCGATTTTTTTTTTTAAGGACACTAATCACTTTACTCACGCACCTTGCACTAGAAGCTACTGCAGGACAGGCTATTGAAGAATAAATTAATACCACATATAACAAGCAGGGAGAAGCCACTGGCAAAGTTTACTTGAGGTGAGAGGCAAGATGTGCATGTGCTGCAATTCAGCTGCAATCCTATGCACACGTACGAGAGTAAGTACTACTGAATTTGATGGGACTTATAAATAGGATTACACTGTTAAGGCTTGAGCAAACTGATGTGAGACCAGGAGTGTGACAGGTATGTCCCTATTTTCATCTGTGAGATGTTGGAGGCTTTGTAATTTTTTAAAGCTTACTTTGAAGCATAATCTAAATCATACTTGTTTAGGTTCTGGCTCAGTTTCAATAGAGACTTCCAAAACTTGGTTCTGGTGCTCTTTAATTAAGGAAAAAGGTGGGTTTGTTTTTTTTATCAGATTTGTTATGACTTCAGGCCAGACCATCTAGGCAAGCGGTCTGGATAACCTTCTGCAGTGTCATTCCTATCCTGCCTTGCCTCCCCCTTCTAAACCGGAATGAGTGGGACTACAATCTGGCAAGGAGGTGAGGTGAGGTGAAGGGAAGAAAGTGCTTTTGTACTTTTCCTCTCCAAAAAACCCCTTCAATATCCTACTTCAGTCCATCAATCCTTCCATGATGCAGCCACAAATTCAGAGCACTATGTGATTATCTCTGTGTGTTCAACTGTCAGATAGGTTAGGGGAGTGATTGGAAACTTAAAATTGAGAATGGAGGCACAAGTTGTAAAGTGTGGGACGTTCTGTCCTAATTGTGAGATAGTTTGTCAGACTGAGCCTCCAATATCTTTTCTAGCGTCACTGTTGTCTACAAGCAATTGAAAATAATTTTCTTCCACAAATCTGTAATTGCCAATAGCAGGAAGGTACTCATTCCCTCCTATAAAGCCTTTTAGAGCTTTCCCAGACAATATGCTTTCTGTGCAATAACTGGGAAGTTGTTATGAAATTGTTGCATGGAATCCAGATGTCTTTCCACAAAACAGAACTTGTAGGAAATTCCCATTTTCCCAGCACTCAAAATTGCAATAGAAGGGACTATTCCACTCCAGAGGAATGAAAGGAAGCTCCTACATTTATCTATCATATTTTGGCTGTGATCTCGGACATCAAAGTGGTCGGGAGCACTTAACCCCTGAGATAATTTTTTAGCACATCATTTGAACCTGTCACCTATTTCCCTCTGAAATGAACTTGTCTCTGTTCACTGAAATAGTTCTAGGTTTCCACTGAAAAGCTTCCATAAAATATTTTAAATACACAATCTATGTGAATCTGAAAAGGTATACATCCCTAACTGCGTATATAATACATACTTTACATGTACAGAATGCATTCCATAACAGCCAAGTATTCTTGATAATGTATCTCTTTTTAGCATATTTTCTGTTTACATAGGAAGGACAGTATAGTTATATTTTCTCTGGTTTGCTTGGATTCTGTTTGGGAACAATGCACTGAGAAGGTCTTCTGTCTGAGCCCTATTGGAATGAATGGGGATGGCAACTGTGCAATAAGTGGAGGGCCAGGTTTTTGTAACTCCCTTATATTTAGGAACACTAGGTTTAAGGCCCCTTGTATGTTCCTTTGTTCTTGGGGAAGTTTTGGCAGTGCTGTGCAAACCACACATTGAAAGCTTGGGGAACGGAGTCGGAGATCGCCATAAGCCTATGGGATTTACGGGAGTTCTGGGCCGCAGGTGCTGTGCAAAGGTGGCCTATTCCTGTGCATTGTGCACTGGAATTCCCGTGGATGGCAGAAGTAAAAACCCATTGGTCAGTGTGCTACAAGGTATGTGGGCGGAGTCGTCCTTTCAGGCCAAGGCAGAGGGCTTTCATGAAACACCCACATACCCCTGTTTCTCCCCACCTGGGAACATTAGTCAGGGGGATGCCTGGTGGTCCTCACCCTTCAAGTTCAACAGTTGCGTGCAGTGGCCCTCACTAATTTGGAGCCTTTCGGGTGGGGCAGGGGTTGCTGAGGCCAGGTCAGACTCTCCCCATGGAACCTTACCTCTGAGGAAAGGCTAAGGATTTGGGGCTTTTTAGTAGGGCTGGCCTATGACATTTTGCTGCCTGAGGTGAAGGACAAGATGGTGCCCTCTCCACATATAGAAGCCCACTAGATTGGCAGTTAAATCTTAATTCAACACTGGTGATGGGATAGTGTCCTCCATCACACCTGCGCCAGCAAGCTAATTTAGGGGTCCATGTAACATACACAGCTCTGTCCTCTAACAGAGGAATGGCCAGGGGGCTTAGGAGAAACAGCAAGGGGACTGTGGTTGCTGCCTCCAGCATCTACTGCCTGAGTTAGTCATCGCATAAGGCTAGCTCTGGTTCTTAGTTTAGAAAAAAAATAACTTAAGGCACCACACTTGTGAACATGCCACCTTTAACGCAGCTGAACTTTCTCCTTCCTCTCACCCCCCCCTTTTTTTTGTCTTTAGATTATAAATCTGAGGGCAGGGACTGTTTTGTTTTTTGAACCAATGCATATATATTTCACAAATCAAAAATGCAAAGAAGGGGGCAGAGGTGAGTGAGGATGGAATGAGTTGAGTCACGCAGGCCATTTCTGAATGCTATTTCTTGTCTCCCTCAGGTAATATCAGCCCAGTGCCTCATTATTGATCTTGGTAAGCTGCCCTGGGAGTCTCTCCCTTCCCCTTTTGGCTAAATATGAGGTAGAAATGCTTTAAATAAATAAACTTATTTCTGAACAAGCATGCACAGGTTTATGCTTCACAGCTGCAGTCTTATGACCACTTACCCGGGAGTAAGAGCCTCTCTTTTAACTCTAACATTCAAGGTCACCCAATGAAAAGGATGGGCAGTAGATTCAAAAGAGCTAAAACTATTTCTTGATACAATGCATCATTAACTTACGGAATTTATGACAGTGAGATGGGATGCTTATAATGCTGGGGACAAATAGAGAAAGCTTGTTGCCTTTGTGGCCTGTGTGTAAGCTAGAGATGGGAAACCCAAGGCCCACCAGGTGGTGTTGGCCCAATTCCCATCAGCCCCAGCCAACATGGCCAATGGTTAGGGCTGATGGAAGCTGTGGTCCAACAGTATCTGGTGTAAGCTATCCAGAGGCTTCTGGCTGACCACACTTGCAAAAAGAATGCTGAACTAGGTGGAATGTTGGTTCAATCCTGCATGGCTCTTACGTTAACTTCCCAGTGCATGGTGCCTTTTAAAAAATATTGATACACATAACAGGTACAGTCTTGTGTCCAGCAAGTAATAAATGAACGCAGAAAGCACTTCTAGCTAGGATCTTGATATCAGAGACATGCATTTATGTTTGTTTTGTTTTTATAAAGAAAAGTCAAATGTGAGGTCACACTTCCCCATTTTCTGTTTGTAAACTAAATCAAATTTCTCATTCATGGAGACAGTGAAGATGTCCTTCCATAGTCCAACTCGTCCTGAAACAGAGAGAGATTGAGAAAACAAATTAGGCTGAAAGTCATGAATGTGATGTAGCAGGACCGGTTAACAAAAATGGTAAGCCTCATCCTATAAAAGTACTAGAGAATCCCCCATTTATTGTTGGTCTCTCTCTCAGCTGCTATAATTCCTGATAGCGAAATATAACAGCTAATGGCCTATTATTATAAAAGGCAGAATGTGTCTGGAGAGAAGGCCTGCGTCGCAGGTAACCCTGCGACTATGAACAGGGAAACACACAGCATCCCCTTTGTCGAAATCCTGGTTGGTGGAGGCCATTACCCATTGTTAGAGGTAATGGTGGCTTCTGTCCTGATTGCAATGCTGTCCAACTGCAGTGCTTTACTAAATGAGAGGAAGCAAGCAGGTGCACTCAGAGTGCCTCATTGGCTGTGGCCCCTTCTCAACTATGTCCCAGATTGAAAACCAGTTTACTTGCAGCTCAGTGGGAACCACTGAGAGATGAGCTAACTCCTATCTGTCACTTTCTTTGTGTGATGCTGGAGTGAACAAATGTGTAGGAAAGAATATATTTAGATCCCAGTCCTCACTGATAAACCACAGGGTGAGACTAATGTGCTTTAAATTGTTTTTAAAAGATGTGTTTTAAATTTGTATATTTGTTTTTAGTTACTGTAAACTGCCCAGAGAGCTTCGGCTATGGGGCGGTATACAAATTAATTAATTAATTAATTAAATATTGTCACAAGACAAAAACTCTGAAGTCTAGTTGGCTGCACTGAACCCCTGAAAGATGCACAGAGGAGCTTTGCAGTTTATGGTCTCTGTCTGAAGAACTTACATGAGGTAGTGTATTTCCAAGCTTTATCAATTTATTCTCTTTGATGGAGATTTGGCACAGCAATGTGGCTAAGAGTCAGGAAGTCCCCAATTCAAATCTCAGCCCAGCCACAAACTCATTGGACCTCCTGCAAACAACTATTGAACCTAAGAAGAGCCCTGCTGGATCAGGCCACAGGGCCTTCTAGTCCACCAACCTGTTCTCACAGTCACTAACCAGATGCTCATTGGAAGTCCACAAGCAGGACCTGAGCGCAACAACACTCAGCATAAACGTTTCCCATCTGCAAAATGCAGATAGTAATATTTACTGTGATTAGGGTTGTCAAGTCTTGGGTTTTGACTTGAAGTTTCAGGGTTTTAGTTTTCTTCTATTCAGGGGAAAGTTAGGTCTTAGGAAGAGTGGCCAGAATCAAGGGACCATGCTATTTTCTGCTTGCTTCAGAGATTCTCCCATTCACTCTGCCTCACCATATCCATCAAGGCCTAATACACCTGCAGGAAAATCCATGAATCGGAGAATAGAAGCCCTGTTGAAAGTATCTGGGTAAGGATAGGAGGAGAGAGAAACAAAAGTGAAATTATTGTGGCAGTATACTACAAGCTGCCCAGTCAATCAGAAGATATGGGTGATGCTTTCCTAAAACAAATTACAACACTTTTGCAAGGGATGAGCCATAGTGGTAATGGGGAACCTCTAATGGCTGGAAATCCAACTGTGCTAAGAATAGAATGTCCGCACTTCAAGAAGGATGCAGACAAACTGGAACAGGTTCAGAAGAGGGCAACAAGGATGATCAGGGGACTGGAAACAAAGCCCTATGAGGAGAGACTGAAAGAACTGGGCATGTTTAGCCTGGAGAAGAGAAGACTGAGGGGAGATATGATAGCACTCTTCAAGTACATGAAAGGTTGTCACATAGAGGAGGGCCGGGATCTCTTCTCGACTGTCCCAGAGTGTAGGAAACGGAATAATGGGCTCACGTTGCAGGAAGCCAGATTTCAACTGGACATCAGGAAAAACTTCCTAACTGTTAGAGCCATACGACAATGGAATCAATTACCTAGAGGTAGGGGACTCTCCGACACGGGAGGCATTTAAGAGGCAGTTGGACAGGCATCTGTCAGGAATGCTTTGATTTGGATTCCTGCATTGTGCAGGGGAATGGACTTGATGGCCTTATAGGCCCCTTCCACCTCTACTATTCTATGATTCTATGAATACATTCTTGCCTTGTCTTGCTGACAACATTATCTCTCGGAAGGCAGAGGAAGGCATTAGAAGATCTGCTATCCTGGACTTAAACCTCACCAATAGTGAAGAAGAATTATTTGATGAAGTGACAAGTGGTGGGAACATTGCTAAGGAAAGTGACCATGGCATCTTGGAATTTGTGATAGCAAAGAATGTAAAAACGATATACAGCTGATTTAAAAAAAAATGAGATAGTGTCCCATGGCTAGAAATTCTGAAGGAGAAAAGAGATCAAGACAGGTGAGAGATTCTGAAAAGTGAAATTCCAGAGGCACAACTGCAAACTATTCCAATGAGAAGGAAAAGGGAGGCATCAAAAGAAGCCAGTATGGCTAAACAGTGAGCTCTCTGCTGAGCTAGGACTTTAAAGGGGTATGGATAAGAAATGGAAGGATAACCTAGAGAATTCAGGTTATGAGACAATTAACGCTCTTATTTAAAAAAGATTAAGAACATGGTTAAATAAAAAACATAACCAAGGACAAGTATAACAGAGTAGCCCAAACATCTAAGGATAGTGCCAAGAAGTCTAAGGCCTAGAATGAGCAAAGGCTTGTGCAGAATGCTAAAATCAAGAACCCTACTAGCTCTACTTGCAGCAAGAAGAAGGAGTAGGTATGCAGCTTGGGGAAGATGGATGTGATGGAGTGAAGGTATACTTCCTTCAAGGGAAATTGTGTCTGACCTGGGAACAGTAGAAGGCAGGACTTGCAGTCCAGGATAGGTAAGGAGACAAGAGAACATCCAACTACTTTAAATTAGTTCACATCTCCTGGGCCAGATGAATTACATCTCAGGGTGATGAGGAAGTTTGTGGGTGTTAATTCAGAGCTGCAGCCTAATCTTTGAGAATTCTTAAAGAACAAGGCTGCATTCAAACAACACTTTATTCTGTTTTCCTGAGGTTTCTTTACCTGTTAATTTTCATGTTTTATGTGATTTTAATTTCCATGTTTTGTGTGACATTCTGGTGGAAGTTTAGCACTCATTTCCATGTTAATTGCTTCCAGAAAAAAATCTATTTGCAACTCAGTTAACTCAGAAAATCATAGAAGTTTGGTGTTTTGTTTTTCCCATGGTTTTCTTGGAATCACACCACCACCAGTCAGGTAATAAAATTTGGGGTGGTATTCTGGCACACAGAAGCATGCATGCACATAAAGGAGGGGTGACATGTCCAATGACATTAGCTGTTGTTGTGTCACACCACGCCCACTGATGTGAATGAAATTTAATGTGACATAAGTGGTATATTGATTAAAAAAACAGGTACTGCAGCGTGCAAGGAACATTAGAAATCTGGACGTAAGTGTAAGCATTATAATCAGGAAAAATAACACAATAAACCCCACATCTGAATACAGCCCAAGTAAGGTGCCAGAAGATTGGAGACAGACAAATGGGTTTATCTAGAGGGGAGGGCAGATTCAGGAATCTACAGATCAATCAGCCTGACACAGATAGTGGGCAAAATTCTAGAACAGATTATTAAGGAATTGGTCTGTGAGCATTTAGAAAAGAAGGCACTGATTACAGTACTAGGAGCCAGCATGGGTTTATCAGTAATATGTCAGATCAATTTTATCCCCTTTTTTAAAAAAACAGAAATACTAGTTTGGTATATCTTGATTTTAGCGAAACGTTTGGCACACTCTTGCATAGATGGTGTATAGAGTATCAGACTGGGACCTGGGAGACCAGGGTTCAAATCCCTGCTTGACCATGAAGCTCACTGGATGACCTTGGGTCAGTCACTGTCTCTCAGCCTAACCTGCCTCACAGGGTTATTGTGAGGATAACATCAGGAGGGGGAGATCCATGTTTGTACACTACCTTGAGTTTGTTGGAGGAAAGGTAGAATGTAAATTTAATAATAAAATAAATTAAAAAGATAGGCTAGACAACAATACCGTTCGATAGATCTAGGCCCTATACTGTCCAACATCTTTATAAATCACTTGGATGAGAGTATAGAGGGGATTTAAGAATTAGATAATTGCAGATTGCATGAAGCAGGGTGGGACAGCTAATAGAAAACAGAAATAAGATTCAAAACTATATGGACAAGCTTGAAGACTGGGCTGAAATCAGTAAGATGAAATTCAACAGAGATAAATGTAAAGTCCTGCATTTAGGTGCAACATGTGTATAGATATCAGAAGCATAAGTATAGGATGGAGAAGACCTCACTTGGCAACAGTACATGTGAAAAAAAATCTAGGTATCTTAGCTGATCACAAGCTGAATTTCAGCAGGCAAAGGGATGCATTTTCTAGAAAGCTAATGTGATCTTAGGCTGAATTAACAGGAGCATAACATCCAGGTCATATACAGAATAGAATGGGACTATTACTTTTCTGGTCAGGTAACCTCTGGAGTACTGTGTCCAGTTCTGGTGCCATGTTTAAGGAGGACGTTTTAAAAAGGGCAACCAGAATGGTAAGGGTTCTGGAAACCAAATCCTATGATGGCCAGCTGAAAGATTTGGCTACGTTTAGCCGGGAGAACCGAAGAAGTGCCATGATGATGATCTTCAAGTATCTGAAGGGCTGCCACGCAAATGATGGAGCAGACCTGTTCTCTGTTGCTCCAAGAGGGCAGGACCAGAACTAATGTGTGGAAATAACAAGGAAACAGGTTTTAGCTGAACAGCAGGGGAAGCTTCCTAATGATAAAACTGTTCAACAGTGGAACAGACTGCCTTGCGAGGCAGTGGGCTCTATGCTAGAATTATTTAAGCCTAGGCTAGATAGCCATCTGTCAGGAATGCACTGAGCAGGATTAGGACTCGATGACCTCCAACTCTAAAATTTAATATTCTATGACCTTGAGGCACGAGGTATATCTGGGCTCTTCTTATGACCAAGCAGGTATCATCCTAGATATCCCACCAGGCATCATCCCTATCCCATCACACTCCATACCTCCCAGGCTCCACTGCTTACATCTCAAGATATGAGCACCTACAAATCTGGCAAACATAACTGGGATAAAGTTATGGTTACGGTGTTTGGAACTCTTGGAATTTGACAAAATCATTTATGGCACAAATAGAAAAGAGCTGGAAGGCTTGTGGACCTGTTCAAAGCTAATGTCAAACCTGTATACCTGCCTGCCTCTTTGGTGCTACTCTGACACCTGCTTCCCAGCTCAGTAGGCTAAAACCAAAACCAGCCCAAGGCACATACGTTCCACAGTACACATCACAGCAGGGATGGGGATCCTCAGGCCCGGGGGCCAAATGTGGCCCTCCAGGCCTCTCTATCTGGCCCTTGGGATTCTTACCAACCTACACCCTTCCACCAGGCCTGCTTCATGCCCTCCTGGAGACGTTTTGCCTGGCTAGAATATGTCCTCGAACTCTAACAATGCATCTTGCTTGTCTGGATGGAGGAAAGAGTGTATAGAAACAAGCTTGCTGTACAAAGGTGCAATTGCTCTGCCCACTTTTGCCTCTGGACCCACCCACCAGTGAGATGTGGCCCCTGGAAGGTTGCCCAAAAGGCAGTGTGGCCCTCAGAATGAAAGGGAAAAAAAGGTTCCCAACCCCTGCATTAGATGGGCAACACATGCCAAAAAATATTGGCTGCCACTGTGATAATCTAAATACCAAGTAATATATTTTGCTGACAAACGTTTTCCAACCATGTGCGTGGTCAAAGAGTTACCCACCTGAGTTCATGATTTGATTCATGAAACTGTGATTTGTGTTGGGGCATGAAGCAAATGTAAGGAACATAAGCTAACCAATGGCCTGCTTTCACAGCAACTGAGGGTTATCTTCTGAGTAAAGGTCAATGAGCTAAAAGGAAAAAAAATTAAAGAAACCCAACATAAAGCAAAATAAGGAAAATGTAGCTGATGATAAATTAAACATAGCAATAAACTAATTACACTAAATTGTTATGCTGATTACAGAACTTTTACTCACACAATTAAATTAAAACAAGGCAGGAAGACAGATATTTAGGCTGCATTTTGAAAAACAGAAAATTATTACAAATGTGAGAGAGCAAAACAAACAAATTTAAAAAAGGAAGAAAAATGTATGGATAAAAAGCAGGCAGGGAACAAGTATGATCAGATACCCTGGGAGAAAATGTCTTAACCAGCGGTTCCCAAACTTTGTTCCTCTTGGACTACTTGAACATTTCTGAGGGTCTTGGCACACCGCTTAATGATCTTTCTGCCGGTTAGCAATTGTAATGTGCTATGCTACATGCTGTGTGATTATTAATTGATTTTTTTACAGACATGCTACGGACCACAGTTTGGAAAGCCCTGGTCTAGCCAAATGGGGTTCACTTTGGAGACAAGCTGTTTCGGGTTACTACTGGTCAAAGGGCCTTAGGCACTAAGGTGGAACAAAGAGAACTGTGAACAGACAGAATTAGTAAGAAAGTGATCGTTTTGCCTTGTTCATTCGGATGCTTTGGGCTGGAGACAGACAAAGAAGGTGGGAGAGAGAGAGTACCATTGTTACCTGTGCTGCAAATACACTCACAAAACTATCTCTTCCAGTAAACCGGTTTTGCAAGCGTTTGTGGGACAAAACAAATAAATATGTATTCCATCGTGGCTATTTTTCTGAGCCAAACTAGCAGAGACTGACAATAGCAGTTCAGTTTATTTAAACATGAAATTGCCACAATCACATAAGGAAGAAAATGAGGGATGGGAGAGAATAGGGTGTGGAGGGTCCAATTTTAAAAGCAGTAGGAGCCCCTCCCTCCTAGCCAAGGCTTACCCCCCTGCAGCCCCTCTTTCCAGGCACTCTACACCTAGCCAGGTTCCAGTGCTGCAAATGATCCTGACTGAGAGAAAATGCAGATGCAGAGGGGATGGGGTGGTGAGACACTGGTAGCAGGAACATTTAGTTCCCCCTTAAACATTTGGCCCCACCCCTCCCTTTCTATATGTTCAGGACAGTTGACATCTAGTTTGGTCTTCTTGTTATACGACCTTCAACACTCTGAAAAAGCAATTGGCTGTCTCCAATCCAAGAAATTCAGTGACAAAATGCTTACTTACTTCTGTCTCCATCATCCTACTACATTAGATTCCTACCTGTATTTCCCCAATAGCCCATTGAAAAAGCCAGTGTATTTTGAGCTGAAATATACATAAAGATGTTATTCCATTGACAAATCACCCTCCTGCCCCATGTTTTTTTTAAAAAAAACCCTATAGAAAACTAGTATGTTATAGAATTATTCTGAAGTCCATAGCTTTCCATGGTTAGGAAGGCGGGTTTTTTCTTTCTTTTAAAAAACAAAATCCTAGGAAGTCTTTAAATATGTAAGGACACGCCTACACACACACACACAATCTGCATTCTGATGCTTCCCAGTCCTAACAGGGCTGCATTGTCATTATAGTTATTGCCTGAGGGCAGAGAAGGCTGCAGCAATTATATCACAAACTTTGTATCTAGAAGTGCCATAACTGTAGATTGCCCTAAAGACCTGTGAGGTTTATGGTTCCTCACTTCTGCTTTTACAAATATTTGCAATATATTCTGACACACACACATACCCCTGCCAACAGGAAGAGCTTCTGCATTGCAGCACTGGTCGATGAGCTGGTGACAATGTTCCACCATGGATTCTAATTGTGCTTTGTCGTAAGAGACACCCAGGAACCTCACCAGCTGTTCAACCATAGTTGCAAGGTCCTGTGAGGAAAGATCATGTGTGAGTGAAGACAAAGAGACAAGCCTGAAAGAGGAGGTTAAAAATAACAAACAATTACTGCAAGTAACCACAAAAGGGTTTGTCACAGAGTCGAGAGCAGCATCTTAAAATCAATGTTAAAGATTTATTTTTTATGTCCTAATTCATATGGCTGAATAGCAGAAATAAGATTTAAGGGTCCCTTGCAGATGGCTTGTAATAGTGTTATGAGCATTTTAGAGTATTTCCTAATGTAAAAAAGTAAAGGTGTCCCCGCACTTGTAGTGCGAGTCGTTTCCGACTCTTAGGGTGACATCTTGCGACGTTTACTAGGCAGACTGTATATATGGGGTGGAATTGCCAGTTCCTTCCCCGGCCTTTCTTTACCCCCCAATATATTTCCTAATGTAGGGGAATAATAATCTAAATGTAAATGTACTGCCTTCAAGTCGATTCCGACTTATGGCGACCCTATGAATAGGGTTTTCATGAGGCTGAGAGGCAGTGACTGGCCCAAGGTCATCCAGTGAGCTTCATGGCTATGCGTGGATTTGAACCCTGGTCCTAGATATAAATGCTCCAATCCAGGTAGGCATCCCTAGATGCAATGGGAACCGTGACATGAATCAAGGAGCACCACATCTGTGGATTCTGACACTAGAAAAAGCCCTATTCATATGCTGGTGTTCTGTGCACATTCACACCATTGACAATAGCACTGGTCATTTGTTTTCAGGGGAGGAGGAGCAAAGGGCTCAACATAGTGCCATGCACTATCCCAAACAAATAATAGATGCTATCACCAGAAATCTGAGTAGACCTCTGGACACACAGCTCCATATTAATGACAGGACTTTTTCATGGTGGGAACTACATAAGCAACAGCCTACTTACTGCTGTGTGTGAGCAAAGCTGGAAAAGGGTCAAACAGTATCTCTAAGTTGTGCTCTTATATAAAGGCACAAAGGAGAAAGGTATCCCTGACACACACACCTGTATGGGGTAAAAGATATGCTGGCCCTGGAGCCCTGAAGTGGCATACTAATTTTCATTGCAATGCTTTGGATTTGGGAAACCTGCCTCTCTTCCCCTCCCCCCAATTTGGATTGCTCTGTTTTATTTTGTTCAATTAAAATATGTCTTCTACAATTTAAATACCCTGCCTCATTTAAGCTTGCAAAATATGAACACCGCAAGTCATAAAATCCTATCAAAGGATAATTGGTATAATTGATCAAAAGAACAAGCTCCTGAAAGGGGCACCTATAGTTCTGGAAAGGGGAAAAAACGCCATAGGTAAAAAGGAGAAGTAGAAGACTTTTATACTATCCGAATTTACCTTGTGCATATCTTCATACTTGAGAAAGAGTACATTTGAGTCCATGTGATGTTGCCAGAATTCCTGCACATGCTCAAACCATGAGCCATACCCTACTGTAGAGAAAGGAAATATAATGGCTAGTACACAAAGGCATCATTTGTTCAGAGTTTCTCCGAAATAAAAGCTAAAAAGAAGTGCAATGAGTTTTGTTGCCTTGTTTTCATACAAAAGTATATTATATTACATTTCCTAACAAAAAGTTTAAAAAGAGGAACATGTACAATCCTTAAAAATATAAGTATAGCCAGGTTTGTTTTTGATTTGGGTAAGAAAATAAAAACTTCTTCAAATTCTGTGTCCAGATGCCATAAAACTTGCACAGCATATAGATAAAGGAAAACCACAAAAATGTATGAATTTGGTTAAGCTATGCTTACTATTTGCATGTTTAATTCTGAATACATATTGGCTTCTAATGTAGACGTTGACCCAGAAATGCATGGTGGTTCCTACTAAAAGCTTAAATACTGTATGGTTTAGACACATGTGGCCAATAGCAAGTGTGACAAGCTGAGTGGCACAAGCAGTGGGGGTTAGTGGCTCCTGACCAGGTCTAATTATAGTGTCAAACATTTCTGCCTGCCTCTCCTATACTCAACAGGTGCTTGTTCCCTGGTTCAGTATAGAAATAAAATCACATCCAGACACATGTACTATACATGTACTATAAAGCAAGCTAGAGATGAACTGCCTAAAATATCTTGGACTCGATGCACTTTCTTCAGAAGTTGGCTACCACTGGAATAAAGTTTCCAGCACTTCAGATTAGGCCACCTGAATTAATAAATTATAAAATAATCACCCACCACAACCATTACCAATATGCCATACTGCCATGTTTTAGCTGTGTGGTTAGTGAATGCCCCTGGCAGCTCCATCTCCGATCTAGAGCTAAATTAATCATTTGATAATACCTTTAATCTTCTTTCACCTACTCTTGCTTCCCATGCAATTCCAGGATTATCCACAAGGGTGCTTCATTTGTCTATATTCACTCATCAGAATTCCATGGGGCCCCTATAGAGCAAGTCTCCACTTTTAAATATCTTGGTATTTATCTATCTAACAGACTTTCTTGGGCCCCGCAGCTAAAAGCAACGACTCTTACTGCTTCCCAAGCCCTGGGCCTTGCTAAAAGGTTCTTTTATACTCAAGGAGGACAACTTATCCTCCCTATGATTAAAATATTTAAAACCAAAATACTCCCAAAAATTTTATATGGAGTAGAGTTGTGGGGAATAACTGCTAGAGCAAATTTGGAGCCAATACAAAATAGGTTTATGAGACAAGTGCTAGGCCTCCCTATGGGGACTCCATCTGCCCATCTCCGGAGTTAGGCTTACCCTCAATAGCAGCACGCATTGATCTAGCCTATATAAGTTACTGGCTTAGAATCTTCAATATGAATGATTCAGCCTTGGTTAAGCAATGCTGGCATGAACAACTACAGTCTGGTGGATGGGCAGCAGAATGCCAGGTGATACTTTCTAATTACGACCTTTCCCAAGCCAAAATGAAAGAACTAAACAGAGTTGCCTTCCGTAATTGGATTTTCGATAGCGATGCCTGTCAAGATCGGATGTCCATAGCGACAGCCCCTTTTTCATTATGGTATCCCTCCTTTAAACCTGACCATTTTATGTCCAACTATCTTGACACACTCGACAGACCCGCTATCAGAAGAGCATTTACTGCCCTCCGTTTTCAAGCCATGCCTACTGCCTATTTAGAAGGACGATATAGTGGCATCCCAGTGGCTCAACGCCAATGTATTTATGGTTGTAAGGCAATAGAGGATTTAGCCCATTACTTCCTTCACTGCCCACTTTATGAAAACCCTAGACGTAAGTTTTTACTATATTTTTTAGACTCTTTAGCGCCTTGCCCTGATGGAGAGATGGTTAACATGCTTTTATCTGACAATTTTAATTCAGTGACCCTCGCAGTCGCTAATTTTGCGCTGGCTGCTCAAAAGTTGAGAGTGATTTTTGCTAAAGAATCCTCCGGCCAGGAACAGCCAACAGATGTTCCTTTTCATGTTATTACCTTTTAATAATATTTGTATTCATATGCGCATATGGCTTATGGCTAAAAGCTGCAATAAAGATTTGATTGATGTACTGCCACATAGACAACATAAAATTTTCTTACACTTTTCATTCATGAATCTCCGACAGAACTCTTGAAATGTTCCTCTGTAGCTCATGGTACGTAGGGAGCGGTGAAACTGGTAATAAGATACCACCAGATCTTTGGGGTTGCGAGCCATGTAGATTACCTATGAACATGAAACAATTCATTTTACTGACGGATTATTTTCTTTTTCCCCTCCCCATTTCACAAAACATGCAGATAACAAATAACGTAAAGCTAACCACTCTTACCTTGGAATTACCACTGTGTAAATCTGAAGGCAAAAAACGATATGGCAGGTGGCTTTTAATGAGGCGGGAAGATGTAAGCTCCTATAAAATGCATGAAGGAAAATAAATGAATATTTAACAGTATATCCCTTTTTCTAAGTGATCCAGATTCCTCTGTGTTGCATTCCTAACTCCCTATTTCCAGCCAAAATCTTTGTTGGTTCAGATTACTACTGTCGACATTTTCATGCTTCAAATGACTTGCTATGCACGCACCACTACTCTCAGCTGTCTAGTACTTTGCTGTTGGAAAGAACCATGTGTTTTCTCTTTGATGTTGTTACTGATCCATGCAGAAGCAGGTCCCATGCTGCTTCAGTTGCATTTGAATCAGACCAAAGTCAAAGTGGGATGCATCAACAGAAGTATAGTTTCCAAATCAAGTGAAGTATTAGTTCCCCTCAATTCGGCAATGGATAGGCCTCATCTTGAATACTGTGTCCAGTTCGGACTCCACACTTTAAGAAAGATGCAGACAAACTGGAACAGGTTCAGAGGAGGGCAACAAGGATGATCAGTGGACTAGAAACAAAGCCCTATGATGAGAGACTGAAAGAACTGGGCATGTTTAGCCTGGAGAAGAGAAGACTGAGGGGAGATATGATAGCACTCTTCAATTACTTGAAAGGTCGCCACACAGATGAGGGCCACAATCTCTTCTCGATCGCCCCAGAGTGCAGGACACGGAATAATGGGCTGAAGTTGCAGGAAGCCAGATTTCAGTTGAACATCAGGAAAAACTTCCTAACTGTTAGAGCCATATGACAATGGAACCAATTACCTAGGGAGATGGTAGGCTCTCCAACACTGGAGGCATTTTAGAGGCAGCTGGACAGCCACCTGCCAGATATGCTTTAATTTGGATTCCTGAATTGAGCAGGGTGGTTGACTCAATGGACTTACAGGCCCCTTCCAACTCTACTATTCCACAATTCTATGAAAGTGCTTGGGCACTTTGAGCAGCATGTTACATATAGCCTAAAACCAAAAGTGGGAAAGTGAGCCAAAAACCTGTTCCGTGCTGTTTTAGCAAGTAATGTCCACCAGACAGTTTTGTAAATTTGTATAAATGTTAACAGAGAACGTCAACGGTCTGAAATGCGTGTGTGCCAGTGTGTGCATTTACCTAAGAAAGCAGGCTTTTACCCTGCATTGAGATCACTGAGACTTAAGACTTAGTGAAATAAGGAAAGCTACTTTATTTATAGAAATACACAGTAGATAGAAAGGCATACCTAGTTCTAACCAACTAACTAAGTTGGAGGCGCAGCACCCAGGCTTGGGAGTTGCCCTCATGGCTCAGGAGAGAGAGAGCAGAGACAAAGGTGTCTCCTCTCTCTCAGACAGTTGGAGAAGAGAAGAGAGGAAAGGGCGGAAGGAGGAGGGGCAGATAAGCTTCCCTAAGACATATCAGTCTAATGACAGAAGGAAGTCAGTCAGAGCATCACTGGTAAAGGTAATCAAGCCTAGCCATCTGGAGGACCCTATCTCCCTTCTGGAACATAAACAAAAGAATCAACAGGAGTTGCTCTTGCCCCACTTCAAACACAGACTACTTGCAAAGCTGGTGCAGCATTGTGGTTAAGACCTCTTCCTTCCAGCACAAGATTAATACCCAGACTCCATTTCAGAAAGGAGAGGAGGGTCCATTAAAATCCACTGAATAATTGTGTTCTTTTTCATTTAACTCTTCCTCCTCCACACCACAGATTCAGACAGGGAAAAAGTGATAGCAACTCTACTGCCCTAAGCTGACCCTGGCAAAATGTAGAGCAGCTGTCTCTGCTGGTTTCATTTTAGATACAGAAATGTGCCAATGAAATTAAATAGAGTATAGCATTTGAGAAAACACATGGAGTTTTTTAAACAGCAGCATTAGATGTTTCTGCTCTCTAGTCATACCCAAGTCATCCACATTCTATGCAGTTTCAATAGATAGACAGTATTTTAAAAGGGAAGGATGCCATTATCGGATATGGATACAAGTTTGGGGCCTATTGTGTAGTTTTTGCACATCTATTGCGATGGAGAAATCCCTTTTGGATACATTTTGCTATATTCGATATCTATTTAATTGACCCCCAGGTATGGCCTCAAAGTAGGATGATGTGATCACATTCCAGGAAACAGCAAAAAGATACCTAAAGATGTTATTTCACACCTCTTTAAGAATATATGGAGAGCCTTGCTAAATTAGATCAAAGGCCCATCTAGTCCAGCATTCTGTGCTAGATGCCCTTCAACTCTGTACACTTCTCAAGCAACAAACTTTAATAAGTGGTGATAATTAAACACTATTCCTCTGGATAGGTGTCAAATCTCTTTTCCTGATCTTGTCTACCTTCAGCAATTTAGGCTGCAATTCTAAATTGCACACTTATCTGGGAGTGCCCCATTGCACAGAGTTGGGGTTTAATTTTGCAATAAACTTGCATAGGATTGCATAGTAAGGCACCTACTTGGAAGGCAACCAGAGTCCTCTAATGCATTAGCTAATAGCACTTAGCTATTAGCTAAGTAAATATGGGGGTTAGGAAGTAAATCAAATAAATGTAACTATCCTATGCTTTGCATGTTACCTGGAAGTACCAGAAGAGGAAGGATGCTTCTACACTAGGCATTTAGGGCAGAACCGTCACCTTAGTTCATGTTGTTTTTACAGGACATCCACATGATGCATCCAATCATTGGTGTCCTATATTTTCCCTGTGATTCTTCCATCTTTTCTCACACCACAGAAAGTCCTACTTTTTTCAAAATATTACAATCTCTACAAGTGTAGATGCCTTTAGCAATATTCTTCCATATTTTTGAAATAGTGAGGTTTTCATGTTATTGGGAAAGTTGCAGGTCAGTACACATTATCACATTTGCAGTGGACACTATTTTATGATTCCAGTTTTGGTTTTTGGATTGCTTATTTCAAAAATGCTTTTCTGCCTACATACATATATTTATATGATGTATAGCACTATAACACCTTAATGCTATTTTTAAAGAAAAAAACCATCTGTTTTTAAAAAAGAAAACATTCACCACCATTAACCATGTTGCTAACACAGTGATGACTAGAAAGGTTTTATTTAAAGAGCATTATTGTAACATCATTATATGTTATCCTAATGCAAAAATGACACCTACGCAAGGATTATAATGGATATGTGCTAAGCTTCAAATGGCCCCACCAACAGTGGCTATGCCATGCCTACTGGTGAGGACAGAACACAGCAAGATGTACACAAAGTAAAAGTGCAATACACCTACCCAACGGTCCACAAAGTCAACAGCAATTCTGCTCGTAGTTTACAATCGTCAAATGGAGCCAAGCTGAAGTGTAAGTGGCATTTTCTCTTTTTACATTTCTAGCATTTTGCATACATTTTTCCAATGGGGCGATGTAGGAATCATCCCAAGGGAGTGCATAAATTTTGTCATCATTGAATGTTCACAATACCTCCTACACTGTTTGAGGCATTGCACATGATAAAATAGTGAACAAATCCCTGCCCACAGGCTTACAGTCTAATAAAACATGAAACACAAAAGAAGGGAATGGAAAAAAGAAGACTGCATTTCCTGCAAAATCATTAAGAGAAGAGTCTAAAAATCAATGCATTTTTAATAATATAGTAAAAGACAACTAACAATTGGCTGATGAATTTCCAGATTCTGACAGGAGAGATGACTTTCCCTTTCATACAGTAGTAGCTCAAGGGGGCAGGATGAGGATGTGCCATTCAGTTACTCACACTTCCTCTTTGGCACTTACTGGTAACATTGAGCCATCTTTGGGCCCTCTGCTTTTAAAACAAGAAAGGTAAATTGGGGCCTTGAGGCTCAAACTACCTATTGAATTTAGGGAACTGCATATTATCTGAAAGCATAATACATCTTAGAAAATGTTTAATTTTGAAATTCATTGCGCCATCTATTAGTTGTCTCAGGAAATTATTAAAAGCACATTGATTTTTACGCTCTTAATGATTTTGCAGGAAATGTAGGCTTCTTTTGTTACCATTCCCTTCTTTTGTATTTCACGTTTTATTACACTGTAAGCTTGTTGCTATTAATCATTCCAGTAACTGAAGGGGGATTTAAAAGGGGCTTTGAAAATAAAAGCTAAACAAGCAGAGGTAAAATAAAAATAAGTGCAAAAGGTCAACACATTTTGCATATACCTTGATAATGTCCAGTCCAGGTTGAGGATACTCTAGGACTGGAAGCTGCTCATCTATGTTCATTAATCCAATTTCATCAGGATCAGCTCCTTGGCTCACCAAATATACTACTTCCTGCAATAAACTGGTGCCTGCAAATAACATAAACATGAGATAAGACTCTGTAGAAAAAGACAGAAATTCTGTACTGAGTGGAGCTGATGGGAGTTGTAGTCCAAGACATCTGCATAGCACCAGGTTGGCAAAGACAGTTCTACACTATAATAAGATTGGTAACACATGTCTCTGGAGTTTTTGGAAGCAGCAATGTTTTGGAAAAGCATAGCAAACATCATTAATAGGCAGAAACTAGAGATAATCTGGGTCAGAATGCAGTTGAACCTTGAACAAATGGCAAGAAAAACATTCCATACATCAAAATATTCAGGAAAATATGCTCTCTATTGCATTATCAGAAGTCTTCCAAATACCACACTGCAGGAACCCCTACCATCACTTTTTTGGGGGAGGGCAGGGAAAAGATCTTTTTTGCTTTTTCTTCAGTGTGTGGGACTTACTGCCAAATATACTTGTTTAGGATAATACTGTAAGTGGAACAAGGACACTGTTAATAAATTGATAGCACAATCTTAGAACTCTGTCCCACTTAATTCAGTGGGGCTTTCTCCCATGTAAATGAGTATAAGGTTGCAGCCCAAGTGGATTTTCTGGAGGATTACTCCTACAGGAGTTCACTGTTCCTAAATGTTTTAACATTTATTCTGCTAATGTTTTACATTGCTATTCTTAGATGTTACTGTTTATCAATACTCTGTCTCTAACCATCAGCCATTTATCATCTTCTTGTGTTATGCTGCATCCAATAGCCAGTGTGGACTCCCTGGTGGTCTCACCCACAAGGATCTCCTGAGCCACTTGTGGATCCTAACTCTCCACAGCTCAATAGGAAACTATATGCTTTGCATGCAGAATGTCCAAAGTTCACATCTCCAGTTAAAAATATATCAGGTATGAAGGCTGGGAAAATGCCAACCTGTCACCATAGATTGCTGCTACCAGATCAGACTGCAGTGAGCTAAATACTGGTGTCTCAGTATAAGGCAACTTCATGAGTAAATTTGGGAAACGCCTCTTAGCAATTATCTCAATAGCTATTACAAATTGAACCATTCTCAGAAAAGGTTCAAATGAAACTTCCTGGTAATTAGTTGTCAGTCATAAAGATTGGGAGGCATTGACAACCATCTAAATCCTCTAAGATATTAAATTGTTAAATTGCTGAATCTGGTTTGGAATCTCTCTAATATTCTTTCAAGTGTGCCGTCTTTAAAGATATAGCTCCAATGGCCAGGTTTATATATATTTACTTCGTGATGGTCATTTCCATACATGGCCCATTGGTCTAGTATTTTGAGCATCTTACTGCAGCCTACAATGCATAAAATGCTGATGAAAATGTAGGCCAGGGGTGGCTCTCCAGATGTTGTTGAACTCCAACTTTTATCAGCCACAGTCAGCATGGGCAATTGTCAGGGATGGTGGGAGTCCAGCAACACCTGGAGGGCCACAAGTTTCTTACCCCTTGCACAGGCTGGATTTTGATGGTGCAATTGAAATTGGACTGAACCACATGGGAAATGCTTCTCAAAAATGTATTTCCACATGGACAAGTACCTACACAGCTAGCTTTCTCTGCAGCAGCCATACCACCAGTATAACACCTGGAAAGGGTTTACAATACCATCAAAATTATTTATATATTACTTTAATGTATGTGACATGCTTAGAACACTCTATCTTGTTTTGATGCTTACAACAATTCTATAAGGCAAGTCAGTATTATTGTCCACATATTCCAAAGGAGCACTCAGGCTGAGGGAAAGTGGCTTGGTTAAGGTCATGGCAAAGGTAACATTCAAACTAGGACTTCCCAATACATAACTCACATTGCAAGTCTAACCATGTCTACTCAGAAGTAAGTCCAATTGAGTTCAGTGGGACTTATTCACAGATAAGTGAGGTTAGGATTGAAGCCTTACCCAAGTGAATTCAATAGGACTTACTTCTGAGTAGATAACTTAGGATTGCTCTGTAAGGCACTTATCCACTGTACCAGGGTTAGCCAATGTGATGCTCTTCAGTTGTTGATGGACTACAACTCTTAGCTGCCCCAGCAACATGATCAATGGTCAAGGATTATGGGAGGTATAGTCCAATAACATCCAGAGGGCATCACATTGGCTATCCATGTACTATAGTACACCACCTCTCTAAGAACTACCTTCCTGGATTAGCCTAATTAATTCTAATTCTCTTTCCAGCAATGGTCAGTCAGATGGTTCTGGAAGCTCACAAGAATGGTATCAAGGTAATGTCCCTCCCTTCTATTGTTCATATGTATATTACCTCTGGTAATGTTAATAATTATGATTAATATTAAGAACCTATAAAATCCTTTTTAAAAGTCATCTAAGCTATCAACACCTCTTATTTATTTCATTTATACCCCACCTTTCTTTCCATGATAGAAACCCAAGGTGGCTTACATATGGTTCCCAGGCAGTCTCCCATCCAGATACTGACCAGACCCAACCCTGCTTAGCTTCAGCAGGGTGCTGGCCTCATGTGCCTTCAGAACACAACCTGGGACCTCTTGCAGTAAGCTTGGTTGTGCTCCCATTCTGGTCAAAGATCTGTAATATGCCACTGAGTCATCTCCTTTCTTTATATTTGACAGAATGAGCAAAGCATTCAGAGGCTGGACAATATCCATGGGTTAAAAAAAATCCAAAGTTGCATTCATTAGTGTGCTCTATCTTAGATTTCTCAGCGCTGGTTTCACTAACTCAATCATTTCAAAACTGCAGTGTAAAGCAATTTGCTACTAATATCTCCCCGTAATAGGATGCGGCCTCCATTTCCTCTATCTTATCTCCCTCATATAGTAAGCTGAAGGAATCCATTAGCTTAAGAGTTCTATCTGAGAAATTTGTGGATGTGAATTTTTGTGAAGTAATTGCAAACACATGACTCGACAGTGCTTTTAGGAAAATATACTAAGATCTCCTGTTCTGACTAGTGTGATCCCCTTTCTTGTTGGGATGTTTGTTGACCTGTTTTGTTCTTTATATTAGTGCTGAAATTCACAAATGTGTAGACATTTTAACGAAAGTCCACTGACGAACAATGCTGCAAAATTCAGAGAACCATTTGCCTCTTTCAAAATTAGAAATTCTTGGCTTTTGCATTTTTCATGTATTTTTCTTACAGGTAATTGTGACAAAATCACAATGTTTATTTCTGTTAACTCATGTTTAGGTATGTCAAGTTTAATAGAATGTTGTGTGTGATTAGCTGGAGTTTTTCAAGGAAGGGGGACTGAGCGAGTGAAAGATTTAAAAAAGGATAAAGTGACAGTTATTTAGGCAGGGCTAAGTTCATGGTATAGACAGGATTTGGATAGGGCTTGATCTGTTGACAACTAGTGAGTGGGGTTTGGGTCATATTGCATGTTGGTTTTAGTGGCAGGTTAGGTTTAGAACAACATATGTGACATCTTTAACTGATTCTGTAAACACAATAAATATTTATTTAATTAATTTTAAAAATCCAGCATTACTTCACTGCCAAACAAGGGTCTAAACCTAATAACTACAGATAAACCATATTTAACCCATTGGCCCAGGAAGGAAGTGGGATTGCTGAGGTTTGTGGTGCAGTAGGTAATTGGCCAAAGCTGAGGCAGGCGTCTTTGGGGTCACCTATTTCAGGTGGGAAGGAGCAGGGAAGGAGCTTGGCCAGTCCATTCTTTCCCACTGAGGAGAGATGGCTTTACAGTATGAGCAAGGGCTCAGAGAAAGGAGATGCTGGAGAACAGGGGCAGGGAACCTGTGAGCCCACCAATGTTGTGGGGACTCCAATTCCCATCACCCCAGGCAGCATCCTCAGGCATCCCAGGTCAGGGAAAATAGCAGCAAGAGTCTAGCAACATCTAGAGGGTCACAGGTTCCCTACCCTGATCTAGAGGATTCTGGGGTAGCCTCTCATTTCCCTCTCATGGGTACTGAGCTATGTCAGTGCCATTTCCTGAACCCCTTTAGCAGAAAGCCAGCACTGACTTGGCCAAAAGCAACACAGAAGAGTTTCATGCTTTCTTTAACTCAGAGCTGTTCTTTAATGAAGGAAATGGGAAGTCACCCTGGGGCACTCTATAAGAACTTCATTTTTCCCAAATGGGAGGCACACCACGAAGTAAGAAACAGCTTTCCATCTCCCAGGCCCTGCCAACACTCCTCACACCAAACTGAGGGTGTGAGGTGTGGCATAGCTTCTTTTCTTACAGGCAATTCGCACGGGGGGGGGGAGATAAAGAAGTTGCTACGTAGTAAGCAGCACTCCCATTGTGACATATGGAGGCACTGGCAGGGGTAAAAAAAATAGCAAGAGCTAAATGTGGCTCACAGGCCAATACTTGGCCATCCTTGGACTAGAGAGGATGTCAGAAACCCAGAGTCATATCTCTTCTCAGCTTTGAAGCTCACTGGGTTGTCAAGGTACTATGTCTCAGCGCCACCTGCCTTACAAGGTTGTTAAGCAGTGAAAATTAAGAACTGTAAGTCCTTTTCCAAACACAAGTCAAAGGGTGGGTGCTCAGCTTTAAAATCCTACATGATCTGGAACTGCAGCAGCATCTTCCCTCCCCATGTGCTGTAATCTGCTTTGAAGGCCCTCCCCAAGAGATGGCAACAGGAGAAGCAACCTTCTCTGTGGTGGCACCTCATCTACAGAACTTCGAGAGGAAGGGCGGGGTATCCATTTAATAAATTCTAGGAGGCTTGCCTGGCACTGACATTGTCTTCTTTTCAGCACCAGAAAAAAAAATCTTCATATTTTCTCTGGCTTTATCATATGCTGAGATTTCTGTACTTATTTTGGTATTTTTTATGCCACTTTAACTTATTTTCTTTTCATGGTTATGCATTTTTATGACTATATCTTTTATTGTAAACCATCCTGATAATTTCTGTTGAAGTGCAATATATGTCTATTAAAGCAATGTCCACTCTATGACACAGCGCACAAAATCCGAGTACTTCCCACAGTATTGTTCCTGGTGCTGGATGACATTTATAGTCACAAATTCATGAACAGACCTTAGAATGAAGACATAAGAACATAAGAACATAAGAAGAGCCTGCTGGATCAGGCCAGTGGCCCATCTAGTCCAGCATCCTGTTCTCACAGTGGCCAACCAGGTGCCTGGGGGAAGCCCGCAAGCAGGACCCGAGTGCAAGAACACTCTCCCCTCCTGAGGCTTCCGGCAACTGGTTTTCAGAAGCATGCTGCCTCTGACTAGGGTGGCAGAGCACAGCCATCACGGCTAGTAGCCATTGATAGCCCTGTCCTCCATGAATTTGTCTAATCTTCTTTTAAAGCCATCCAAGCTGGTGGCCATTACTGCATCTTGTGGGAGCAAATTCCATAGTTTAACTATGCGCTGAGTAAAGAAGTACTTCCTTTTGTCTGTCCTGAATCTTCCACCAGGAAGAGGGGAGAAAGAGACACAGAAAGCAGCTCTATGTTTTCTATAACACTTAGGGACATCCAATGAAGTGAATGTTAGAAGATGCCGGTAACTTGAAGTATCTGATTCAAATAATAAGAGGTATTTGTGAAACTTGCTGGGTACAAATGGATACCGTACATCGTAGTACATTGTGAAAACAAGCCATGGGAGAGTGACTGAGTAGTGGCAACCACACTGCAAGGATAAATATATATAAACCTGGCCATTGGAGCTATATCTTTAAAGACGGCACACTTGAAAGAATATTAGAGAGATTCCAAACCAGATTCAGCAATTTAACAATTTAATATCTTAGAGGATTTAGATGGTTGTCAATGCCTCCCAATCTTTATGACTGACAACTAATTACCAGGAAGTTTCATTTGAACCTTTTCTGAGAATGGTTCAATTTGTAATAGCTATTGAGATAATTGCTAAGAGGCGTTTCCCAAATTTACTCATGAAGTTGCCTTATACTGAGACACCAGTATTTAGCTCACTGCAGTCTGATCTGGTAGCAGCGATCTATGGTGACAGGTTGGCATTTTCCCAGCCTTCATACCTGATATATTTTTAACTGGAGATGTGAACTTTGGACATTCTGCATGCAAAGCATATAGTTTCCTATTGAGCTGTGGAGAGTTAGGATCCACAAGTGGCTCAGGAGATCCTTGTTTGATCTTATAGGTAAAGCAAGGGGGAAAAGATATAATGGATTTGAACAAAAATGGGTCTCCTTGAAAATATATTGAACAAGAAACAAGCTGGGATGGATGACTGCCAACTTTAAAAATTGATAATAAGTATGCAAGAAAAACACACAACAAAAATTAGAAAAAATCTTAATACATAGCATCTTAATAAATAGAAAAATAGCTATCTACATACAAGATTTCATAATTAAACAAAAGAGATTCAGGTCAATCCTTGTGGGTGAGACCACCAGGGAGTCCACACTGGCTATTGGATGCAGCATAACACAAGAAGATGATAAATGGCTGATGGTTAGAGACAGAGTATTGATAAACAGTAACATCTAAGAATAGCAATGTAAAACATTAGCAGAATAAATGTTAAAACATTTAGGAACAGTGAATTCCTGTAGGAGTAATCCTCCAGAAAATCCACTTGGGCTGCAACCTTATACTCATTTACATGGGAGAAAGCCCCACTGAATTAAGTGGGACAGAGTTCTAAGATTGTGCTATCAATTTATTAACAGATCTTGCTTAGAGTTGCAATGTTCCACAATCTAATAAACCACTTTCATAGCCAAAAACAATAATTTCTCTTTTATTTTTTGGATAGCATCTTTCCAGTATGTTAGTAAGAATAATTTAAGATATGAACATAGTCTATATTCCAAAATCAATTGGATATCCTTTAAGATCTCTCACCAATATCCCCATGACAGAACAAACTCACCAGCAATTTAAAAAGTCAGCTCTGTCCATTCTGCATTTCAAGCAGCTCATGTTACAAATCCTATATGAACAGAGTGGAGTTAAAACCAGGTTATCCACATTTTTAATGCACTATCTATGAAAGGAAGTGATGCCATATATTTATTCATATGTAATCAGATATTTATCCATACCTCATCAGAGATTGCCTCGCCAATCATTAAATCCCATTTTCAGTATAACTGATTGAGCTTCCTTCTTTCTCAGAAAAATCTGAGATCACATTTTTTCATTTCTCTAAAATTAATGTTTCAAAATAATTTAACTCAATTCATTACCATATACTCAATTCATAACCAGTGGTTTAAAAAATCTCATATTTGGAAATATTCAAATCTTACTGTCCAATCTGTTCCTCATCTGTGTTAAAAAATCAGATCTTCATTTTGCCAATTAATAAATATACTAACTCCCATTTTTATTAAATTTTGGGTAAAATAAAACAGAGACCAATTGTCATGGTATCCTCTTTGCAGGATGATCCAGAGCTCCCCATGCCAAACATCAGGATGAGCAGCCCGTATCAGCAGACTATGAGGTGGATCACAGAGATCCAAAGTTCTCAGGGGACACAGCAACCCAACCTTCTTCCCAAGACGTAGATAGCACAATTGGAGGCAGGCACTAAGCAGGCACAAAATCCTAGGGAGCACAGGCACCTAAAGGTGCAGCACTCAGTTGGCTGCCAGATACCAAAGTGCCTGTCTGAGGAAATGACTCCTCTGGAGTAAAGGGATACTCAAGAGTAAGATACTCCTCATAAGCAGACCAAATCCTCAGGCAACATGGATGGCCTGTAGTTGTACTCTGGATGAGGCTCTGCAGGCTCATACTTAAACGCTCTCAGTGCCAGGCAGAGAGTGCTAGAACAACCTTTTTTATTTTTTACCAGCTCTGTGGGTCTTCTGGTCTACCTAGCTGTTCACTGTCTCCTCCTGAGTTTGACCTACTTTTAGACCTTGCTTCTTGTGCAGTCCCTCATTTTCATTTTTCATTTCATTTTATTAAATTTATATACCGCCCATAGCCGAAGCTCCCTGGGCGGTTCACAACAATCAGCATAAAAAACAATGAAACACATATTTAAAACAGTTTTTTAAAAGCTTAAAATTTAAATTTAAAAACAAACATTTTTACACATACTAAAATGCCTGGGAAAAGAGGAAAGTTTTAACCTGGCGCCGAAAAGATAGTAATGTCGGCGCCAGGCATACCTCGTCAGGAAGACTATTCCATAATTCGGGGGCCGCCACTGAGAAGGCCCTCTTTCTTGTCACCACCCTCCAAGCCTCCCTCTGAGTATTTTGAGCATCTTACTGCAGCCTACAATGCATAAAATGCTGGTGAAGGTTTTCAGCATGGTTCCAAGGCAAAGTCAGCTGTACTGGATGCCTTCTGTCTTGTCCCCATGACTTCATCAACATGTCTTCCATCCCCCAATCCCTGGAGCAGTTTTGCAATTTTAAAAAAACATTTTCTATTTTAGGGATGAGATGCAAGATTAATGTACAAATACATGCCATTAGATACACACACGTACGTACGTACGTGTGTGTGTGTGTATTACACACACCTCTAGGTAGACGTACGGGTAGGTTCATATCGGGAGAGGCGTTCCATCAGGTATCGTGGTCCCGCGCCGTATAAGGCTTTATAGGTTAAAACCAGCACCTTGAACCGGGCCCGGAAACATATAGGCAGCCAATGCAAGCGGGCCAGAATTGGTGTTATATGTTCGGACCGCCTGGTCCCCGTTATCAATCTGGCCGCTGCATTTTGCACGAGCTGCAGTTTCCGAACCGTCTTCAAAGGCAGCCCCACGTAGAGCGCATTGCAGTAATCTAGTTTAGAGGTTACCAGAGCATGGATAACTGAAGCGAGGTCATCCCTATCCAGATAGGGGCGAAGTTGGGCCACCAAACGAAGTTGGTAAAAGGCACTCCATGCCACCGAGGCTACTTGATCCTTGAGTGACAGTGAAGGTTCTAAAAGAACTCCCAAACTGCAAACCTGCTCCTTCAGGGGGAGTGTAACCCCGTCCAGAACAGGTTGAACATCCACCATCCGGTCGGGAGAACCTCCCACTAACAGCATCTCGGTCTTGTCTGGATTAAGCCTCAGTTGATTAGCTCTCATCCAGTCCATTGTCACAGCCAGGCAACGGTTCAGTACATTGACAGCCTCACCTGAAAAAGATGAAAAGGAGAAGTAGAGCTGCGTGTCATCAGCATACTGATGGCAACGCACTCCAAAACTCCTGATGACCGCACCCAGGGGCTTCATATAGATGTTAAAAAGCATGGGGGACAAAACTGACCCCTGTGGAACCCCATACTGGAGTACCCAAGGTGTCCAGCAGTGCTCCCCAAGCACTACCTTCTGGAGACGACCCGCCAAGTAGGAGCGGAACCACTGCCAAGCAGTGCCACCAACTCCCAAATCAGCGAGTCTCCCCAGAAGGATACCATGGTCGATGGTATCAAAAGCCGCTGAGAGATCAAGGAGAATCAACAGAGTCACACTCCCCCTGTCTTTCTCCCGACAAAGGTCACTTTGTTTAGAGTTTGAACTGCCTTCAGACTGTGATTGTGGTACTGTCCATTGTTAACTTTCTCCTGCTCTGCCTGTGCTTCACCTGAAAGAGGACACAAATAGTTTTTACATTTATCCCAAATATTTCATAAGGCTGGAAAATACAATGTGATCCCTTTCAAAACTTTCTATCCTTAATTTTCTTCCATAAAAGTGCATTTGGTAGGATGGATTTCTACAAATGTTTGTTTGATGTCATTTATGTAATCTTGCCCAGATCCTTGATAACATACAGATATCCATATTATTCCATTAGCCTATAATAATCTTTTTAATTAGGAAATGAAAAACCTCCTTTTTTATTGGAAAAAAGCAAGGCTTCTTGTTCTGTACAAAATGATTTAAGAGATATTGCCAAGTTAGTATTTTTGCCTGTTGCCACTATTAAAATATGCTGTAGTAAAGAAATTATATTGGGAACAATATTCATTTTTATTGCAGATATTTGTGTTGAAAAAGAAGACTGATATTAGATTTATACACTTATGTTTCATCATTCAAAATTCCTTTGTTATCTTTGTATATCAATTTTGAAACCAATAAAAACGATATAGTGAAGAAAGAAAAAAGGAAATGATCATGAGCAGTAAAAAACAGACAAGAGGAAATATTTTATCTAGGCAGAAATGTCTGAAATTTGACATGATTATGGCACATCTAGAGTCTCCAAGCCTAAATTTGGACAAATGGTTTGGATTGTATTAATATTTAGAACTTCCATATTGGCTGCTAACTTGGATTTGGGGTAGAATCTCACTGTTAATTGCTTATGCCACTGTGTGTCAGCATTGGGTCCACAGAAGTTGTTGGACTACAACTCTCATCAATCCTGGCCATTGGCCATGCTGGCTGAGATGATGAGTGTTGTAGTCCAACATCTGGAGACCCAAAGTTGAAGAATACTGGCTCAAGTAAAACAAAATTTAGATTAAACCCCTCAAAATACATAAAATATAATCTTTAAAATAATTGGACTCCAACGGCTTACATAAAAGAGGGGAAATCTCCTTCTCTATATGACGGTGAAATCATATTGTGCTTTCAGATAGAGCAAGGTAGCACAGCACATGCAGAGGTTCCCAGGTTCAATCCCTGACATCTCCGCATAGGGCTGGGAAACACCTCTGTATGAAACTCTGGAAAGCCACTGCCCACATCAGTGTGGACCAGCCTTCTCCAATCTGGTGCACTCCAGGTATTTTGGATTAAAACTCCCATCAGTCCCAGCCATCATGGTCAACGGTCTGGGTGATAGGACCTGTACACAATATCACACTGGGAAAGGCTAGTGTAGACAATACAGGCAGGCCCCGCTTATACGGCAGGTTCCGTTCCGGACCCTCGCCGTAAAGCGGAACCCCATTGAATATAATGGGGCGCGTCACGCCAAAATGCCGCAAAATGCCAAAATCGGCTTTAAAAACGAGGAATCAAAGCCGCCACATTAGTGGAACGCTGGTAAGCGAAGCACCGGTAAGCGGGGCCCTACTGTACTGAGCTAGGTGGACCTTCTGTCTAAGGCAGTTTCCTATTTTCCTGCTTGGCGTAATGATAAGAATGACCAAGTTACTCTGAGGTGCGAGTAGTTAAATTGCCTGTATGTGCTCAAACACTTCGCTTAGTGGTTACATGCAAATTATGGGGAGTTACTTCTAATAAATGGTTGTCTATATCCACCCTTACACAACACTTTTGTGAACCTTAGATGTACTCTTGTCTGACTTTAATGTCATTTTTTCTTTTAATAAACAAATCCTGGATGCTGGACATAAGTAATGAATTGGTGTGTTCACCGCCACAGGCTAATTCTGTAATGCAGCTCAAGGACTTCATGAAGCAGTTCATGGTGACAGCAGCCAAAGCCAGGCGCTTGACAAAAGGATAACAGCAGACCAGCAGTAGTTTGCATCAGCCATGTAGATGTTTGCTTGATGCTAATATGTGCCTGATGCTGATATTCTTCCACAAACCAATCTTAGCAAGTAACATGTGCATTGCAGCTGGGGCAGAATGATGGCTTCATTACTCATTTTGAATAGCTCTGTTGTGTCACGCTACCAGTTTTGCAAGATGAAAAAGCAGCACATTAATTTACAGGCTATGATCCGGGAATAAAATACTGCAGGGATGAGACTGTGCTGGGACCATCAAGGGGCAAGCATTTCCACCTGCCTTGCCCCACCCCTCTGCCTGGGCCTTATCAGGAGGAGCTGTAGGCTGAGTCGTGCTGCTGCAGGGATAAGACTGTGCTGGGACCATCAAGGAGCAAGCATTTCCACCTGCCTTGCCCCACCCCTCTGCCTGGGCCTTATCAGGAGGAGCTGCAGGGATGAGACTGTGCTGGGACCATCAAGGGGCAAGCATTTCCACCTGCCTTGCCCCCCACCCCTGCTCTTAGTGACATTTGTTGGGGACTGTCCTTTACCAGGAAGATGAATGTTTTTGGTTTGCTGTTCCTGTTTTTTTAGCTTTTCCGTTATTGTTAGTTTTTATTGTTAGTCTCTTAATGTTTTGATGTTTGCATGTTCTGCTTTGTATGTTGCTTAGAGTGGCTGACAATTCAGCCAGATAAGCGACTAATAAGTCGAATAAATAATCTATCCATCTTTGACAGGTGTTGCAAAGACAACCCTAAAGGCAATCCGATGTAACTGCGGAAACATACAGTGCAAAATCTATACACGTTTCCTCAGAGTAAATGCCACATCGTGTTCGATCAGATTGACTCCCTGTCCTTAGCAAGTACATTTTGGATTGCAGCCACAGTAGCCATAAACAGGCATGCTGAATTTTAGGGGACTTAAGCTTTTGTACTTCTACAGTGAACTGTGGCTAGCATCTGTTTAACTGAGGCCAGAACGAGACATTTAGTAGGGCTGTGCATGACTCCCCCGACCCAATCCGGGCTCCAGATCAGATGTGACCTGGCTCTGGCCCCGAATTAATTCTGGGGTGGGGTTAATGTTTGATTAGTTTTTTACACCCAAATTAAACATTGGGGAGGGGGAGGAGACTGTGTATCTCCCCCCCCCAAAAAAGACCACACTGCAGACAGCACACAGGAGGGCTCTGTCCTGCCAGGTGTTGCTTCACCACTGCATTCCCTGTGGATGAGTGGAGGGTTCGGTTCTGCTCAGTTAAACTGTGTGCATGTGTCTCCTTGCTGGGAAAAGGCATGAGCAGCCAACCTGCAGTGCAGGACTATCTGAAGCCCCTCTTTGGTTTGAGCTTCATCCAAATCCAGGGCAGAGCCCTAACATTTAGCAGTAAACTCAAAACTTCCAACCCTAGACTTGCCTCCCAATCCGGAAAGCAGGATTGGAGACATACGTAGAGGGAAAGTGATAGGTTGGCAATGGGAGGATGCTTAACCCTTTCCTTCTCCCTGCTTTTCTCCTGCATCCCCTCACCAGTCACTTTCCCCCACTTGATTCAGAACCCTATGATTATCACCCAACTTCAAGTTCTGCCCTTGGTTCATGTTTTTAAAATAGGTTTTAGAATCCACCTTCATTCCCACTCAGGTAGTTACAGGGAAACAAAAAGTGCAGGTTGCTCTTTGGAAGGTAAGATTTGAAAAGGGACCTTTGAGGAGAGATGTGCAAGTTTCTGGATGCAGAATGAACTTGCATGTCTGTCATGCACATGCCTTTTTAAATGTTAGACCAGCAACATGAAAACAGGAAGAGCAAATCACATGTGCTTTCCATTCCCTGCAAGCAGGTAAAGTCTGAAGGAGCTTAATGTTCCACAGACTTTTTTTTTCCCAACTCTCAGTGGGACATTAGCAGAATATAGTGGCACTGTTACTTCATATTACATGTAGACATTCTAGAGAACAGTAAAGGCCAGTATCTTCATCCAAAAGACAAATACATCCTGGTATACACACATGCACATACACACATACCAATGCAAAATGTGCAACTAGAGCTAATGCTTACAAGGCTTAAATTAGTTCTAAATAAGCCCAGTTTGGGTAGTCCTGGTGTAATATCTACTCTATGCATGCAGCTCAAGAAACACTCTGCTCAAGAAATGGCTCAGTCCCCCAAATGACATCCACCACATCCCTCAGTGATGGCGAGGAGCAGGCATTCCCAAACTGGACAACTTCAGTGATGTTGCGGTTGTCACCTGTGCCATCTACATCCTCATCCGCCCAGACAAAACCATCAAGACCTGGCCACCTATCTCAGTGGAATACTAGAAAATGAGTTCAGCCACAATGGTGATGACTTCTCTTCCCTTTTCACCCACACCTGGAATGTGACACACCACCTAAATAAGCTAATTGGCTGCCAGTGTGCCTAGGATGTGTAAGAAAGCCCACAGATCTCCACCACCCAAGCAAGCCACCAGAACTTGAAGTTCTTTACTCATAGAATGAGGACCTGTTGTGAGCACTCTGCAAGAGTCAGTAAGAGAGAAATATGTCACTGCAGTGAAGAACAAGCCACCCCAGGGAAAAGTATCTGAAGTCACCTCACAATGGGACACCAGCAACCATTATATGCCTCAAGGAGACTTCACACGCTTTGCTGACTGGAGTTTTGAGCACTGTACCTGCTTTAACATTGTACCCCTCAACAAAGCTGGCATGTCCAGCAACGCAGACATGCAGTATCACCTCTGCAGATACTCCAATAAGACCCTTTTACATATGCTCTGCAGCTGCCAGCCCTGTTCAAAGGCATGAAAGCACTGGCATGATGCAATGATGAATCTTCTAGCCAAAGCCACAACCACTTTGATGGGCACCATATCTCTGAACTGGTTCGTACCCAACACAAGAAGCCAACTGAGATCCAACATTGTCGTCCACGATGAAGACCAAATGAAAATCATCGTGGCCTACATCAACATCTCTGAGTACAGAAAAGCAGCCACGAGGGAAGCCAGGGATCGCAAACTCTGCAAGTATGCCCCTTTGGCACTTAGGAGGGGGGAGTATGAAGTTTCGTTGGAGCACAGGTAGGCTGGGATCCTCGCAATGAACCCCTACTGAGAGAGCTTACAGTGTAGGCAAACTCATGCCAAGCTCATGCACAAGCTGATGATGTCAGATATCCAGTGGTCTCAGGACATATACATTGAACATATCTCAGGCCACCACCAGTATTAGGAGCTGGCTTGCCCCCCAACCCAAATGGTGGGAGACAAATTATCCATCCCCATAATTACTGTGGGGAAGGACCATTGAGATCCTGAGTAAGAAACTCACCCTCCTAACCCAGAGGAGGAAATCCCCCCATGAGGAGGGACCCCCAGCCTCTTGGCCTTTCCCCCACATTTTAAGAAGGATGCAGACAAACTGGAAGAGGTTCTGGTGGAGGGCAACAAGGATGATCAGGGGACTGGAAACAAAGACCTATGAACAGAGACTGAAAGAACTGGTCATGTTTAGTCTTGAGAAGAGAAGGGTGAAGGGAGATATGATAGCACTCTTCAAGTACTTGAAAGGTTGCTACACAGAGGAGGGCCAGGATCTCTTCTCAATCATCCCATAGGGCAGGACACGGAATAATGGGCTCAAGGTACAAGAAGCCAGATTTCAACTGAACATCAGGGAAACCTTCCTAACTGTTAGAACAGTATGACAGGGGAACCAATGACCTAGGGAGCTGTTGGGCTCTCTGACACTAGAGGCATTCAAGAGGCAGCTGGACAGCCACCTGTCAGGTATGCTTTAAGCTGGATTCCTACATTGAGCAGGGGGTTGGACTCGATGGCCTTATAGGCCCCTTGCAACTCTACAATTCTATGCTTCTGTGAACTGAGTTAGGGCCAGAGGCAACACTGTGCTGCTTACAAACCTAGTGAGTTTCCCCACTTGTGGATGCCAAAACGTCTTGAAGATCCAAGAGAGCTGAGAATCTAGTCAGTTCGGACACTCCCAGAGAATGTACAGCTACCATCCTGAGAAGGACCCTGGGCCTTGCCCCACTCCCCGGCCACAGATTCTGTGTAAAGTGATCTATCTTGGACCTACTCTAACGCAAAGCCCAGAAAAGGATTTACATGCCAGATCCTTCTACTACATCCTTCTCCCTCCTTTTTTCCTTTCTACTTTATATTTTTTTCTTTCAACTTTCAATACTGTGTGCAACTTTGCACTCCAGAAACTGTTATTTGTGACTTTTTCACACATCTTACACCACCATGCCATTCGAATAAGCCAGACATTCCAGCAACCATTGCAGAGAACACCTTTGGAGGACCACCTTGTCTCAGAGGAGCACTCCAACTGCCACGGATCCACAACTTGAGGCCGCAGTTGGCAGAAGATGACTGACCTCACCCACTGGCCCCACGTAACGCTAAAATGGCTCTGTCCCAATCTTCTTTTCTTTGGTATTCACTCAGCCTTCCATCCACCCGTGGTCGGTAAAATGAGTACCCGGCATACGCTGGGGGGTAAAGAAAGGCCGGGGAAGGAACTGGCAATCCCACCCCATATATACGGTCTGCCTTGTAAATGTTGCAAGATGTCACCCTAAGAGTCGGAAATGACTCGCACTATAAGTGCGGGGACACCTTTACCTTTTTTAACTAGTGTTTGACTTTGACCTGCCACCCATCTTTCCTGGAAAGGACTTGCATGCCTTATTTTACACTGCTTCCTACTATTACTTATTCTCTAATAGGCCAAAAAAACCCTGACGGTTTAATAACATACTTATAGCCAACAGATATTTCTATCAAACTTTAAAAAGCAGGGAAATTGGGCAGCTATAGTGAATGCACCAAGGGAGCAGGAGACCTGACCTCCTCTCTGAGACAGTGTACTGCCCTACAAATTTATAAAAATGAAAACACAATTTGGGTGCTGTTAATAAATTCTTAGCAAACCAGCATGGAATCATGTTTTAATGAAAATAACAAAGTCTACGATAGATATGGATCTAGTGCAGGATTCATAAAAAAAAATTAAAACAAGGCAAGGAGAGAGAGAATCAAGTAGAGCTTTTAGTGCTTCCTGCATGCCATAAATATTTCAGATGTGCATCTAAGGAAAGCAATAAAGATGTAGCCAGCTGGTTCTAATTTGGCATTTGCATGCTACTGCTGCTTCTATGCAGTCTACCACATTCAATTAAATATTTGCCCAGGGCATGGCAGAATCCTTAACAGCAAAAATGATGACTGGACACTGGCATAAGCAGATGCAAATTTTTTTTAATTCAAATGTGGGCCCTCTACCTATTCTTTTCTCCTGAAGTTCTCCTATTTGTGTGTCAAAGAACAAAGGAGATTATCTGGGATTATTTGTCCAGGAAGTTTTGAATCTATCTGAATTGAAGGGAACAAGTTACCTGACCCTGAACCTGGAAGTGGCAGCTGATCAGTGCAGGTGCCAGGTTATTTTGTGCCCTAGGCAAGGCTAACTACTTGCACCCCCCCAAAAAAATTGCTAACTTCAATTTTCAAAAACAGATGTCTTGTAGAAAAAATGAAAAGCACAAAACTTGAAACTGCTAAATTTATTTTAGTTGCATTTTTCCAATGGTTAAAAAAACTAATCTGTATAAAAGTGTGCCCCTCAAAGGTCAGTACTGTGCCCCTCTGAGGTCTGCGCCCTAGGCGGCTGCCTAGTTGGCCTAGTGATAGCACCGACCCTGCAGCTGATACTTTTCAGATGAGGCATTTTGGCTCTGCAACCACTCAAGCCTTTTTGTACTCCAAAGGATTTCCACTGGAGAAGGCAGAGGGCATAATTCAGAGTCATTCAATAGTGCCACTGCCACAGAGATAAGAAAATATCAGAGTTAAGCAACACCAGTGGCACTCCAGTGCTGTAGACTGTTCACCAATTAAATTCAGACGGGATACATGCAGTGCTTTTTGGGGGGGTACAAAATGAAGTGTTGAGATATATATATGGATAAAAACGCTGCGGGTGCCAGCACAAAATAGCTGCCATGGGCAGCAAACAAAGAGGCAAGTGTACTCTATACTGGAGAATACTGTCACAAAAAAGGCCTGGCTACGTGCATGTACATATGTTGGGAATCAATGCAGGGAAATGAAGCAGCATACCAAAACAACAGAACTACGGTAGAGCAGGTGCTCTCGTGCAAATGGATGCTTTCGACAAAGAGCTGGGAGTGAAGGACTTGTATAACTCTACCTTTTTCCTGTCTACACTCACAGTGTTTGGCTCATGTGCTCCTTAGGAGCATCCCCATGTTCTTCACCAGTAGAAACTGATCAGCTGTCTGTCACCAGCCCTTGCACAAGCCCTCCACTCCCAGCTCCCAGTTGAAAACATCCATTTGCAGCTCTTACTGTTCAACAACTGCATCCTGGTGATGACTTTCTACTTACATATGGTTCTCGCAGTGAGATCAAATAACCAAGCACATAGAAGAACAAGTCTTGCTCAAGCAGAACCAGCATGGTTTCTGCAAAGATAAGTCCTGTCTGATTAACCCTTTGTAGTTCTTTGAGAGTGTCAACAAGCATATAGATAAAGGAGACCCGGTTGACATTGCGTATTTAGACTTTCAAAAAGCTTTTGACAAATTACCTTACCAAAGTCTCCTGAATAAGCTTAGTAGTCATGGAAGAAGAGGTGAGGTCCTCTTCTGGATCACGAACTGATTAAGTAACAGGAAACAGAGAGCAGGAATAAATGGACATTTCTTCCAGTGGAGGAATGTAGGATCAGTATTGGGACCTGCACTTTTTGTTCGTAAATAATTTGGAGTTGGGGTGAGCAGTGAAGTTGCCAAGTTTGTTGATGATATTAAATGTTTCAGGATGGCTAAAACAAAATTAGATTGAGAAGAGCTCCAAAAAGATCTCTCCAAACTGAGTGAACAAGCAGCAAAAGGCAAACGCAACTTAATATAAACAAATGTAATGTGATGCACGTTGGGGCAAAAATCTTTATTTCATGTATGTACTCATAGAACCTGAACTGATGATGACTTATCAGAAACAAGTACTTCGGGTTGTAGTGGATAGCTCAATGAAGGTATTGACCTAGTGTGCGACAGCTGTGAAAAAGGCAAATTCCATGCTAGTGATCATTGGGAAAGGAATTGAAAATAAACTGCCAGTATCATAATGCCATTATACAAATCTATGGTGTGACCACACTTGGAATACTGTGTACAGTTCTGCTTGCCTCACCTCAAAGGATATTGTAGAGCTGGAAAAGGTTCAGAAAAGGACAACCAAAATGATCAAGGGGAAACGAGGAAAGATTATGACATTTGCAGCTGTTCAGAGAAGAGACATAACACACAGAGGTGTGTGAAATTATGCATGATGTGGAGAAAGTGGGTATGAATGCATTTCTTTACCATAGTTCGGCAGCACGGTGCCTGTGTTAGCAATGGCACCTTTCAGGTCTTCCCTAGCATCTACAAAGCCTCTGATACCCCCTCCCCTTGGTCATGAGGTGGCAAGGGTGGCTACCTTTTTCTTCCTAGAGAAGTACACAGAGCTGTAGGAGGATGGAAGAGCACTGCTTTTTCCCACCTCCCTTTTTAGCTCTATGTACTTTTCAAGGCTCAGATTAGTTCTACTGGATTCAACTTCTACCAAGATCACAAGGAAAAGTGAAGTGTGCGTCCATGAGTTCCCTTTTTCTGTGCCTTGCATTGGGGCTGATCTGAGGGAAAGAGAAGTGACCAGAGGGATTGGTGCCCACAGCTTTCACTCAAAACTCAAAATGTGCTCACACATGAAAAAGTTGGTGACCCCTATATACTTTCATGCATGTCTGTATTTGTATGTATATGAAAGGCCGTATATGGGTTGAGAGCAAATATATTTGTATAGTTGTGAAACAGAGTGGAAATATGGGAGTTTAGAGGTCAGTGTGCCTGGCATGTTGGTCAATATTTAATTGGCACATGTTCAAATCCTAAAAGAAGTAGCTTCCCACCTCCCGCTGAAATGCTTCAGAAACATCATAATTTCCAGCATGGAAGTACAGTATGGCCCCGCTTCTCGGCATTCCGTTAATACGGGGCCAGCGGGGTGATCAGCTGGAGGGGGGCTGGAGCTCCCCGTGCTCCAGCTGATCTCACCAGAGGAGGGGAAGATCAGCTGTAGTGCACTACAGCTGATCTCCTCCTCTTCTGGCACGATCAGACTCCCGCGCTTGAGCTGATTGCGCCGGAGGAGGGAAAGGTTAGGTGTAGAGCACTACAGCTGATCTTCTCCTTGGGGCGATCAGACTCTTCTGGCGCGATCAGGCTCCCGCTGGAGCTGATCAAGCCGGAGGAGGAGAAGATCAGCTGTAGCGTGCTACAGCTGATCTTCTCCTAGGGGGATAAGACTCCCACACTCCAGCTGATCGCGCCGGAGGAGGGGAAGATCAGCTGTAGCGCGCTACAGCTGATCTCCTCTTCTGGAGTGATCAGACTCCCGCTGGAGATGATCGCGCCGGAGGAGGGGAAGATCAGCTGTAGCGCGCTACAGCTGATCTCCTCTTCTGGAGTGATCAGACTCCCGCTGGAGATGATCGCGCCAGAGGAGGGGAAGATCAGCTGTAGCGCGCTACAGCTCATCTTCTCCTAGGGGGATCAGACTCCCGCACTCCAACTGATTGCACTGGAGGAGGGGAAGATCAGCTGTAGCGCGCTACAGCTGATCTTCTCCTCTGGCTCAATCAGCGGGTTGGGTTCCAGACCCCCATGCTACAGCTGATCCGCTTTTCAGCGGTTTTCGCTTTTCGGCGGGGTCTGGAACCTAACCTGCCATATGAGTGGGGCCCTACTGTACATGGAAAAGTGTACTACTTTTTCATTTGCCTGTCAAAATAAATTGAAGACAGTCTGTATTTCATCAAGATACATAATCCAACAAAAGTAGACAATAAACCAGCCTTATTTTGCCACTGTACAGAGAACACTGGCACAGGCTAGTTTTGTAAACCTGATGGCAGTCTATTCGTTTGCAAGAACGTGGGACAGGGAACTAATCTTTTATATAATGGACTCTGCAATTTCTGGAAGGAGATCTTCTTTGCCTGTGCTGGAGGAGAAGTACACCAATTTCTCCTCTCTACAAAAGGAAAAGCTCATCTGGGTCAGATTTTGACAAGAGAGGAAAGCTACCATATTGCCTTCCTCCTCCTCCTCCTCCTCTTTCACATTCATTCAGCCTAAGAAATTGCTGGCAGTAGGATGGGGAACTTGAGAAGAATGCAGTGCTGAAACTCTGGTAGTACCTGCAGAAGAGACTGAGAAGTTGTCATCCAAGAATAAGATTACTGCCAAAAGAACGTCAAGGGTTTCTGTTAAAGCCATTCTGTCAGAACACATTACAAGTGCATGTCTTTGGACTCTTGGGGCAAAATCCAAGTTAAACACTTTGTCCCAGTAAAGGAAAACTTAAATCCCAGTGCCTGCAGGAAGAAGGAGAACATCGCCACCCAGGGAAGGAGAGCCTGCTGTTGCTGCTGCTGTTGGAACACCACCTCCACCACCCTTCCCAGTGGGACTGCTGCCTGGCAGACGTGCCTCCTGCAGGACCAGGTCCCAGGTACCCAGCCAGCTGTGACTAATTTCCATCACCTGTCCCTCTTCGGAGGGATACATAAGCCGGCTGGCTGAGGTGGCCTGGGAGACCCAGTGCCTGCAGGAAGAAGGAGAACATCGCCACCCAGGGAAGGAGAGCCTGCTGTTGCTGCTGCTGTTGGAACACCACCTCCACCACCCTTCCCAGTGGGACTGCTGCCTGGCAGACGTGCCTCCTGCAGGACCAGGTCCCAGGTACCCAGCCAGCTGTGACTAATTTCCATCACCTGTCCCTCTTCGGAGGGATACATAAGCCGGTTGGCTGAGGTGGCCTGGGAGACCCAGTGCCTGCAGGAAGAAGGAGAACATCGCCACCCAGGGAAGGAGAGCCTGCTGTTGCTGCTGCTGTTGGAACACCATCTCCACCACCCTTCCCAGTGGGACTCCTGCCTGGCAGACGTGCCTCCTGCAGGACCAGGTCCCAGGTACCCAGCCAGCTGTGACTAATTTCCATCACCTGTCCCTCTTTGGAGGGATACATAAGCCGGCTGGCTGAGGTGGCCTGGGAGACCCAGTGCCTGCAGGAAGAAGGAGAACATTGCCACCCAGGGAAGGAGAGCCTGCTGTTGCTGCTGCTGTTGGAACACCACCTCCACCACCCTTCCCAGTGGGACTGCTGCCTGGCAGACGTGCCTCCTGCAGGACCAGGTCCCAGGTACCCAGCCAGCTGTGACTAATTTCCATCACCTGTCCCTCTTTGGAGGAATACATAAGCCGGTTGGCTGAGGTGGCCTGGGAGACCCAGGGCCTGCAGGAAGAAGGAGAACATCGCCACCCAGGGAAGGAGAGCCTGCTGTTGCTGCTGCTGTTGGAACACCATCTCCACCACCCTTCCCAGTGGGACTCCTGCCTGGCAGACGTGCCTCCTGCAGGACCAGGTCCCAGGTACCCAGCCAGCTGTGACTAATTTCCATCACCTGTCCCTCTTTGGAGGGATACATAAGCCGGCTGGCTGAGGTGGCCTGGGGTTTTGTTTTCTTTTGGGTGCCATTGGTTTTAGCTATGGGTGGGTTCGGTTTCGTTTTATATTGTAGTTCTTGGGTTTTTATGTAGTTTGTATGTTGTATTTTACTTTATCTTGTACGCCGCCTAGAGTGGCCGCTTGTGCGGCCAGATAGGCGGCCTAGAAATAAAATTTATTATTATTATTTATTATTAATTCTTCCCAGATAAATAAATGAGGTTTCAAAATGCTTGTTTTTGTCCTGATTATTTCCCACCCACTTCCGATAAACAAGACTGTTGAGTGGTAATATTTATAATATCGGGTTGTATCCAACATTAGTCATATTAAAGAGTAGACCCATTGAAATTAAGGAATATGATTAACTAGAACTATTAATTTTAGTGTGTCTGCTTTGTGTAGAAATTAGTTGGATACAGCCCATTGAGTTATGAATGTACAGTGCCTTGCAAAAGTTATCAGACCACTGACCAATGCTCTCATATTACTGAATTACAAATGGTACACTGAAATTTCGTTCTGTATGATATTTTATTTTGAAACACAAAGTCAAAATCAATTATTGTAAGGTGACATTGGTTTTATGTTGGGAAATGTTCGTAAGAAGCATAAAAAACTGAAACATGTTGCTTGCATAAGTATTCAATCCCCGCACATTGATATTTGATAAAGCCATCTTTCACTGCAATAACAACTTTAAGTCTTTTGGGGTCGGTATGTACCAGTTTTGCACATAGTGTCAGAGGGATTTTGTCCCATTCTTCTTTGCAGATTCGCTCCATGTCGTTCAGGTTGGTTGGACGTCGCTTGTGAACCGCAATTTTCAAAGAGCGCCACAGATTCTCAATGGGACTGAGATCAGGACTTTGACTGGGCCACTGTAGGACATTCACCTTTTTGTTCTTCAGCCACTCCAATGGTGCTTTGTCCTTGGGCTTGTGATCATTGTCCTGCTGAAAAGTGAATTTCCTCCTAATCTTCAGCTTTTTAGTGGACTGAAGCAGGTTCTCTTGCAATATTTCCCTGTATTTTGCTCCATCCATTCTTCCTTCAATTTATTTATTTATTTATTTCATTAAACTTATAGACCGCCCCATGGCCGAAGCTCTCTGGGCGGTTTACAAGAACAAGAACAGCATCAAAAATACAATATACATATAACAATATAAAACATTAAAATTTAAAAATGTTAAGATTAAAACAGTTCCAACATATACTAACTAATTAAAATACCTGGGTGAAGAGAAAAGTTTTAAGCTGGCGCCGAAAAGATAGTAATGTTAGCGCCAGGCGTATTTCATCAGGGAGGTTGTTCCACAGTTCGGGGGCCACCACTGAAAAAGCCCTTTTTCGTGTTGCTACTCTCCGAGCTGCCCTATGGGTAGGCACTCGGAGGAGGGTCTTCATTGATGAGCGGAGTGTACGGGCAGGTTCATATCGGGGGAGGTGTTCCAACAGGTATTGTGGTCCTGTGCCGTGTAGGGCTTTGTAGGTTAGAACCAGCACTTTGAACCGGGCCCGGAAACATATAGGCAGCCAATGCAAGCAGGCCAGAACAGGTGTTATATGGTCGGACCGTCTGGGCCCCGTTAACAGTCTGGCCGCTGCATTCTGCACAAGCTGCAGTTTCCGAACCGTCTTCAAAGGCAGCCCCACGTAGAGTGCATTGCAGTAATCTAGTTTCGAGGTTACCAGCGCATGAACTACTGAAGCGAGGTTTTCCCTGTCCAGATAGGGGTGTAGTTGGGCCACCAGCCGGAGTTGGTAAAAAGCACCCCTTGCCACCGTGGCTATCTGAGCCTCGAGTGACAGGGATGATTCTAGAAGGACTCCCAAACTACGAACCTGCTCCTTCAGGGGGAGTGCAACCCCATCCAGAACAGGTCGAACATCCACCAACCAGTCAGGAGAACCACCCACCAGCAGCATCTCGGTCTTGTCTGGATTAAGCCTCAGTTTGTTAGCTCTCATCCAGTCCATTGTCGCAGCTAGGCATCGGTTCAGCACGTTGACAGACTCACCTGTAGAAGATGAAAAGGAGAAATAGAGCTGCGTGTCATCAGCATACTGATGGCAACGCACTCCAAAGCTCCTGATGACCGCACCCAGGGGCTTCATATAGATATTAAAAAGCATGGGGGACAGAACTGACCCCTGCGGAACTCCATACTGGAGGTCCCAGGGTGCCGAGTAATGCTCCCCAAGCGCTACCCTCTGGAGACGGCCCACCAAGTAGGAGCGGAACCACTGCCACGCAGTACCGCCCACTCCCAAATCAGTGAGTCAGCCCAGAAGGATACCATGGTCGATGGTATCAAAAGCCGCTGAGAGATCAAGGAGAATCAGCAGAGTCACACTCCCCCTGTCTGTCTCCCGACAAAGGTCATCATACAGGGCAACCAAGGCTGTCTCCGTGCCAAAACCGGGTCTAAAGCCGGACTGAAATGGATCCAGAAAATCGGTTTCATCCAAGAGTGTCTGGAGCTGGTTTGCAACCACTCGTTCCAGGACCTTGCCCAGGAATGGAACATTAGCTACAGGCCTATAGTTGTTAAAATTTTCCGGGTCTAAAGATGGTTTTTTCAGAAGTGGTCTTACTGTCACCTCTTTCAGGTGACCAGGGACCACTCCCTCTCGCAGTGAAGTGTTAATCACTGCCCTGGCCCAGCCGGCTGTTCCAGTCCTGCTAGCTTTTATTAGCCAAGAAGGACAAAGGTCCAGCCTAGAAGTGGTCGCACGCACTAGTCCAAGCACCTTGTCGGCGTCCTCGAGCTGAACCAACTGAAACTCATCCAAAGAATCAGGACAATTTTAACAAGATGCCCAGTCCCTGCTGATGAGAAGCATCCCCACAGCATGATGCTGCCACCACCACACTTCACTGTAGGGATGGTGCGTCTTGAGACATGGGCAGTGTTAGGTATGCACCACACATAGCACTTTGAATTTTGGCCAAAAAGCTCTATCTTGGTCTCATCTGACCACAACAACTTTTCCCACATCACAGCTGGGGCACTCTCATGCTTTCTAGCAAATTCCAGATGTGCTTTCATATTATACTTTTTGAGTAACAGCTTCTTTCTTGCCATCCTCCCATACAGGCCAGTGTTATGCAGAGCTCTTGATATGGTTGACTGGTGCACCATTACTCCACTCCCAGCCACTGAACTCTGTAGCTCCTTCAAAGTGATTGTTGGCTTCTCTGTGGCTTCTCTCACAAGTCTCCTTCTTGTTTCAGTGCTGAGTTTTGAGGGACGGCCTTTTCTTGGCAGTGCCTGGGTGGTGTGATGCAGCTTCCACTTCCTGATTATTGATCCAACTGTGCTCACTGGGATATCCAAACTAATAATATTCATTATGTTGTATCCTTTTCCTAATCTATGCATTTGTATTACATTATCTCTCACTTCTGCAGAATGCTCTTTGGTCTTCATTTTCCTTCAGATCCACAGCCTGACCAATGATTCTTCAACAGTGGGGTTTTTATCCTGACAACGTGACAGCAACTTTAACAGTTCACAGTTGGAGGCCAATGGTAAGGTGACTGTGTCCTCGATAGGGAATTTCTTTCATATGTGTAAACTGGGAGCTTCCACACTACAGGGGTTGTATACTTATGCAAGCAACATGTTTCAGTTTTTTATGTTTCTTACAAAAACATTTCCCAACATAAAACCAATGTCACCTTACAATAATTGATTTTAAGTTTCAGTGTTTCAAAATAAAAGATCAGACAGAACGAAGTTACAATGTACTATTTGTAATTCAGTAATATGACAGCATTGGTCAGGGATCTGATTACTTTTGCAAGGCACTGTATTAACAACAACATCCTAGTAATTAGCTGCATCCGCACAAACAAATGTTGCCACTGTTGTTTAGGAGGAAAGGAGGCTCCAGATGGCTTGTTTATTCATCGTTCTTCTGGACTGTTTGCACAAAACTTGCACAGTGATTAGACTATGTTGGGTTTTTACTGAACATTCATTCTGACTTGTTACACAAGAATAAGCATCCACCATTATTTGCTTGTGGGCTGTTGACATGTCTTCCTATTAACCATTCATTCATCCCACACTTTTCAGTGCGCTTCCCCGTCACTTTCCTAACTGCAAAAAAACACAATCTTCTGCTGTTTGTTTGTTTTAAGTGGATTTGTTGGGATAAGGTGACAGAGTGCAATAATCCATTTAATTGTGCAAACCTAAATTTTCAGTATGCACTTGAATCCCTCCCACAAAACAGGACAGTCTTGAGGCACCTAGAAATAAACAGTAATTATATCGCAATTTCAAAGTGCTCAGGTGCTTTATATATATTATTTAATATTTTCCCCATACTACAGGTGAGGAGTGAAGGTCATGAGGCAGTGTCTTATGAAAAGCGGACTCTAGCCTATGAAAGCTTATGCCACTAGTCTTTAAAGTACAACAGGTCTCTTTGTTCTAAGACCAAACAGTAAGTTCAAGGCTAAGGTGAATTTTAAATCATGACTTCTTGAGCCACAACTCATTTTCTTCACTGTTACACTATTTTTGTGGAGACATATTTCCGTATTTTATTTCATTCCCCTGATTTCTATCCTATATTTCAGTCAATAAGAAACACCAAGGTGGCTTCTTGGCCTGACTAGACATTACAGTGAACAAGTGTCTGCTGCCAATTCACATCTTCCCAGGAACATCTAGTGCTCAGATATGGAACCTGCAGCCCTCCAGATTTTTTTTACAGACTACAGCTTTTATAATCTCTGACCATTAACAAATGGGGGGGGGAGTTTGACAGTTGGGAATCCAACAACATCTGGAGGACCACAGGTTCCCCATCCCTGATCTAGTGAAACCAACATGTGATGTCAGCACATACAGCATTCCGACACCTGCACTCTAATTCATTAGCTGCAGCTTGCTGGGCGAGTGGGGAAATGCTGGATGCAACGAAATCGCATTATGTGTTCCTTTTACTAGACATTACTAGGGTATGGTCCAGGTCCCAAGCTATGGTCTGAAGGCACATGAAGCCACCACCATATTAAGCAGGTCTGGGTTTGGTCAGTGCCTGGATGGGAGACCACAAGGCAAAACAAACAAAATGACTAACTCCCCGATTCAACAAGGGAGCTCTGCGCACTGAAACAGCTTTCTGCACGCATAGCCAACATGGATGCAGATGTGTATCTAGATCTGCAGCACTCCTCTGGGCTCTCTGAACTGGTTAGATTTGTCTTTTGATACGTATGGGAATGTGCCAGTTGTTAAGTGAGCTTAGGTACATGGAACTAGAACCAATGCTGGACCTACAACTTCAAACAGATGAAGTCACAGAAGGCTACCCGAGCACACACTAAGTATTTTTTTAAAATGTGTTTTTGTGCTGTTTCCTGAAGATCATCCTGCCCGTCATGACTGAATTTCCTCTAAGTGAGTAAGATACTGGGCCATCTATCTACCTTACCTTAGGGACTGGCCAATGGCAAGGCAGAAAATAGTCAATAGTTTGTCCCTCTAAAATATTTATGTGGGCAAATCCACATTTGCAGTCAGGCCTGTCTTTCTCCCAAGCAGACTCACAACACAACGATGTCTTGCTGGATCTGACTGAGTATCCAGTCTAACATTCCTTTTTCTAAAGCACCCAGCATGTATCTTCCAGTGCTCATAAGCAGGGGATGGGCCAGCCCATTTTGCTAGCATGTCTGAAAATGGACCGCCTTCAAGTCAATTCCGACTTATGCCGACCCTATGAATAGGGTTTTCATGGTAAGCGGTATTCGGGGGTGGTTTACCATTGCTTTCCTCTGAGGGTGAGAGGCAGTGACTGGCCCAAGGTCACCCAGTGAGCTTCATGGCTGTGTGGAGATTCGAACCCTGGTCTCAGGTCGCAGTCCAACATTCTGACCACTGCGCCACGCTGGCTCTCTAGCTAACATGTCTAATCCTTTTTAATGCCATCTCCCAAGGTGTGGCAGTCACCACAGCTTGTGATAGTGAATCCTCCAAGTTAATTATACTTGGATACACTTATGTCGCTTAGGCCTGTTCAATAAAACAAAAACAAGCTATTATTTAATCTCTTTTGCAGCCAGTCAACACATCTTAGGAAACTAGCAAACCATCATCTTCCTTTGACATAGCCTTAAATTAATACAGGCGTCAAAGCCTTTGGGCTGACACAACCCTTCTTAACCTACATGGGGTCATGCTTTCTCAGACCATTAGGCTGAGATAATCATTTTCTATTGTATTTGGGGGGTTTTCTAATTCAGGTCTCAAAACAACTTGGGCCATCTCTGCTAGTATGCTAAACCCACTGCACTCAGTGGGGCTTACTTATGAGTAAATATGCTTAGGCTCACACTGCACATAAACAGTAGACTAGACATTATTGCTCCACATAGAAAGTATTGCAGAAAACACATTTATAAGGGAGCTGGAACATGCTGGAGCCACAAAAAATTGACCCAAGAATCACCTACGCACACACTAGTGCTTTGGTGCACACATAAACAGCACTGAACATATCTGTTCTATTTTGGAGATCAAGATGAGAGATGGAAAGGTATGAAATCGTTACTCATACCGTATACCTCTATGGTAGGCTAGTCGCTTGGCTACAATCACCACCTGGCAGATCACAATCCAACGTTAGATAACAATTACAATGGTAATTAAATGACCTTGTTTTTAAAAGAGAGCGGATGGGCAAAAACTGGGATGGAAAACAATCTACCCCTTAAATGCAAGGAAAAATAAGTGACCCCTCCCTTCGTTCTCAGCCCCTTTCCTCCCGAACTCAGCCATGTTTTGTACCTGATTTGGGATAGGTAACAATCCAGACATCATTGTCTCTCACTGGAAAATTGGCGATTTCTTCCATCTTTCCCCTGCAGAAAGGGGGCAGACGCACCCCATTGTATTCAAAGTATTTGCTCTCAAATTCCCCTGGAGTGCTGGGGGTCTCGCATTCGCTTTCCGCCATCCTCCTTCTTCCTCCGTTGCAGCCCAGCAGAGGCCAAGGTGCATCAAGGATCCTGAAGAGGCCAGAGGAGAGGAATCAACCACGATGCCACCCGCTTCCTGCCTTTCGCACTCCCCCACTTTCACAAATAACGAACAGGCGTGCCCGCGGATGATACAAACGGAGAGGTTTGCAGGCTGGGGAAGGTGCTGCTTTCCCCTCGCATGAGAGGGAGAAAGAGCCCGACCTTCAGCGAATGGGCTCTGGAGATGATGATGTAATGCAGCACTGCTCAATAGGCAGGCAAGAATGGATGCAGCAGCAAGACAGGCAAAGCGGCTCTTGGATTAACCTCTCCATGCCTCCAACCCTTTGTATGCCACTGTTTCTCAAAGTTCCCAGCATCTTATAACAAACTGGCAGAATCATTGTCCCGGTTAAAATTGGAGGCACTTGTCATTCTTATTTCCAAGATAGTAGGAACCTGCCTTTTTTTGGGGGGGTGCGGAGGGCTTATGTTACCCTTTGGTTTTGAATGTGTGCTTTTGTAATGTACACATGCTTAGAATCCTAAATTGAACATTCAGTCCAGTTTGTTTGTATTAATCTGTAAACTATCATATAAAGAGATGATAGGCCCTGCATGTCCAGGTTGGTAAAGACCTCTGTCTGAAAACCTGCAGAGCTGCTTCCAGTCAGTCTTGCCAGCACTGAGCTGAATGGACCAATGGTCTGACTCCATATAAAGAAGCTTCCTATGTCGCACAATAATAATAATAACAACAACTGGAATCTCAGCAGACCCCAATTTGGGACTTAATGCCTGAACATGTTTTCAGTGCCAAATCTAAGCTCTGAAACAATGAAAATAAAATATCTCTGAGTATGTGCCAAATTCTCTCCCCTCACTAATGAGTAACCAAAACTAATCTACATCTGTTTCAAATTATTACAAGGTCAGAGAGTGATAGTATTAAGCCTGAGTCCCAGCAGCTGATATTTCAGACATTTTAAAAAATCTTACATAATGTGGCCCGTATAAGACACAATGGGTTGCATTCAGACTAAGTAAGTTGAACTTTGTTCCTACTGAAATCAGTGGGGCAAGTTAGCCATGCCTTAAGTCCCATGGATTTAATGGGAACTAACTAATTTCAGGTAATGGGGAGTACAGTCCAACTTATGGGTAGCCAGCAGGAGAAGGGGCCAGTGGAAAAGGAAGCTCTGTAGCATCCACTTGCCACTCGGGAGCCACTGACCCAGCTGAACGGAGGCTCCGTCGGGAGTCATGTGCAGGAGCGGACAGGAAGAGCCAGCTCCCACACTCCCACAAATAGGCCTACTTGGAAGTAAGCACTCCCCACAGAGCACCATAGTCATAATTTTACTAGGCCAGCATTTTTGCTGGTGTAATCCTGCGGCTCCTCCCCTGCCACGCCCCATTTTTGGGGCCAGGAGCCTGCCAGCTCACTTGGGGGTCCACCTCATTCAACTCCCCCCAGCTCAGTGCCAAATCAAGTTCAATCCAGTCCTAGGTTTTATTTATTTGTTTATATCCCACCTTTCCCCCCAAAGTGGGACTCAATATGGCTTACAAAGATCAAAACAAATATAGAAAAAAATTGATAACATACAAAAAGTTATTGTTCATATGTAATTAAACTATTTATAGAATGAAAACCATTTAAAACATATCCATTAAAAAAGCCAAAGATAAGTAGAACGTCACACTATTAAAAGACCTTGCAGTCAGTTCCTCAAAGCTTGTCAGAATAGAACAGTGTTCACTTGCCAGTGGAAGGACAGTAAGGAGGGAGCCAGTCTAACCTCCCTAGGAAGGGAGTTCCAGAGCCTTGGGGCAGCCACCAAGAAGGCCCTCTCCCGTGTTCCCACCAGATGTGTCTGTGAGGGTGGTGGGACCAAGAGAAGGGCCTCCCCCAAAGATCTTAGAGCTCAAACAGGCTCATATGGAAAGATACAGTCCTTCAGATAGCCTGGACCCAAGCTGTATAGGTCTTTATAGGTCATAACCAGCACTTTGAATTGTGCTTGGAAACAAACTGGTAGCCAACAGAACTGTTGTAACAAGGGAGTTGTATGCTCCCTGCAATCAGCCCATTAACAATCTAGCTGCAGCTCTTTAGACCAACTGAAGTTTCCGAACATTCTTCAAAGGCAGCCCCACACAGACCGTGTTACAGTCATCTAAATGGGATGTAACTAAGGCATGTCTCACCGTGACCAGATCAGACATCTCCAGGAATGGGCACAATCGTGCACTGGTTGTAACTGTGTAAATACACTCCTGAAACCTGAGAATCCAGGCTCAGGGCCGAGTCCTGCAAACCTGTGCCTTCAAGCGGAGAGTAAACCCTTCCAGCACAGCTTGAATCCCTGTTCCCTGATCTGCCTTTCAACTGCCAAGGAGCACCTCTGTCTTGTCTGGATCAAGCTTTGTTTGCCCTCATCCAATCCATTACTGAAGACAGACACTGGTTTAGAAGCAAAACAGCTTCCCTGGGTTTAGGTTGAAAGGAAAAATACAGTTGGGTGTCATCAGCATACTTGTGGCACCGGCCCCCAAAACTCCAGACAACCTCTCCCAGCGGTTTCATGTCTATGTTAAATAACATGGGACAAGTTGGAACCCTGAGGGGCTCCACAGGCCAATGGCCAAGGAGTCAAATAGGTATTTCCCCCACACATACCTTCTGGGCTCACCCCTCCAGAAATGAATGGAACTACTGTAAAACAGGGCCTCCAAGTCCCATCTCAGCAAGGCCTGCCCAGATTTGTGGGACTGGAATATGGCAACCCTAGTGAATGGGCATTAAAATGGCAAATCTGGTTCAATGTAAGCCAATGTAAAGTGATGTATGTTGGGACAAAAATCTTAATTTCACCTATACACTAATGGAGTTTATCACCCACCCCCTTTTAGAAAATCAATAAATTAAAAAAAACCTCAGATCTTCCAGCTTGCAGCCAGTGGTGGTAGCGGCTTTTACCCCAAGACCTTTCTTCTCTCCCCTCTCTGAAGAAAGAGCAAAGTCCAACTGGATCTTTTCCTCTTCTTCCCTTCTCCCTTACATCCCTCTCAAAAAGCTAATCTAGAAACTCTTTATTTTCCCAATTCTTGAATTTTGCTATTCCAAATTAGAAGAATTTGCAGAGGCCAATCTAGCTTATTATTGTCTAGATTGAATGGCAGTGACTTCCCAGAGTTTCAGGCAGGAAATAGTCTCGGCCCTACCTGGGCTTGCCAGGGATTGAACAAGGGATATTTTGCATGCTGATACACACATTTTCTGTGTACATCTAAGTTAGGGCTCAAGTTCTGTATATGACAGGGCAATCCTATGTACATGTCTACTTGGATGGAAGTCCCTATGAATCTGTTTATTTATTTATTCAGTTTATATTACACCCTCCATCCCAAAGGAACCCAGGGTGGCAGGTAAGTGTGCTTAGGATTGCAGATTAAGTTATATATCTAAGTTATACGGTTGACACAACAATTAAAAAAAACCTAATGGAATACGAAAGTTTGTGTTGTTTTTCTTTGACAATAAGCGGTTATCACATTGGTCAAAATTTGCTTTTGTTTAAAAGGGAGGAGCCAAGATGGAGGGGTGTGGTATAAGAAGGAAAGGATGGGGCAAAAGAGCCCTCTGGTATCCTGTGCCTAGAGGCCCCAAGAAACCTGGCGCTGGTGCTGGCTCGCTCCATTGCAAATTATAAATTATAATGGCCACCAGCTTTTTTTCACTCTCACTGACATGTCCTCTACCATTATAACTGACCACAGAATCAGAAATGGGCACTATCAGTAGGGAGAAGAGAGACCAGTTAAAACTGTTCCCTTTCTTCTCCAATGAGAAGACTAATTAGAACTGAGAGCCGTTCTAATTGGACAGAACTAGCAGAGCGAGGATAGTTTGAGCTGGACACTGTCAGCAGGAGAGTACTTGAAGTTGGAGAGGAGTAGAGACAGTAAGCGAGTAGCAGCTGTGCCTCAGTGGAAGAAGGAAAGGCAGTTACTGGGGGGGAAGGAAAAAATGGAGGATCTAGGCCAAGGGGCTGGGGGAGGAAGAAAAAATGGAGGACCCAGGGCCTATGCAGGAGGGAAAGGGTGTCATGTGGGTGCGGGTGGCGTATTTTATTTAGAAGTGATTTGGAGAAATGACTTGCCTTCTGTGAAACGGATGTTATGGTGGAGCAGAAGATTGTGGATTTAAAGGAGTGGCTTTATGTATGGGGGCTTGCATGTCCCACACCAGCTTTTTACTAAGGTTCTTGGGCAAGTTACTTCTCTTTAGGCCTTCTGTGAAATGAATGTTTTGTTTGCAGTACTGTAGTAAATACAGGCGGGCCCCTCTTATACGGCAGGTTCCATTCTGGACTGCCGCCGTAAAGCGGAAATCGCTGTAAAGTGGAACCCATTGAGGATAATGGGGCGCGTCGCGTGAAAATGATGCAAAACTGGCGCAAAAGCACAAAACTGGCTTTAAAACTGGGAATTTCCCCTAATTGAAAGCCGCCGCATTAGCAGAACGCCAGAAAGTGAAGTGCTTGTAAGCGGGGCCCTACTGTACTGGGATTGTTCACACCTCCATGGCAGCCATTTTCAAAATTCCAAATGTGCCCACGGTCTCAAAAAGGTGGAGACCCTATTCATAGCTATTAAGTTAATCATTACTTTTACTGTTTTAAAGGCATATATAGAATTTGACACCCACCCACCTTGTCAGTAAATCTCCCTCTGTAAATGTGTGCCTTTGAGAGATGGTTGATTAATACTTGCTAGTCATAAACTCTTAACATTCTGATGTCAAGTATAGTTGTTAGACTTGTCAACACAATGTCAACAGAACATGAAACAGCTGGAAAATTGGATCTAAAAGAACTAGTGACTGAATTTTCAACACTTAAAGCAAGAAAAGACATGTTTTAAAGCACAGAGTGTTTTTGATTAGGAGTTATTTATAATATTAAGGTTCACTGAAGAGTTTTCTTAGTTCTTTCCATATTAGATATGGTGGTAATGGCAGTTAAAGCAGGATAGCGTAACAGAAGCTACAGCTAGTGCAAAATGCGGCGGCCAGACTGCTAACAAAAACCAAGCGGTTTGAGCATATAACACCTGTTCTGGCTCGCCTGTACTGGCTTCCAATATGCTTCTGGGCCAGATTCAAAGTGTTGGTACTAACCTATAAAACCTTATACGGCGCGGGACCACGATATCTGCTGGAACGCCTCTCCCGATACGAACCGGCTCGTACACTACGGTCTACTACAAAGGCCCTCCTCCAGGTCCCGACCCATAGGGAGGCCCGGACGGTAGTAACAAGATATAGGGCCTTCTCAGTGGTGGCCCCCGAATTGTGGAATAGTCTCCCCGAGGAGGTACACCTGGCGTCGACACTATTATCCTTTCGGCACCAGGTTAAAACCTTTCTCTTCTCTGAGGCATTTTAATCTAAGTTAATTTGAGTAAATGTTGTAATTTTATTTTAGATGGTGTGCTTTTATATACTTGCTGTATTAGATTCTGTAATTTTATTATTGTATATGTTTTTATGTTCACCGCCCAGAGAGCTGTTTGCTAGTTGGGCGGTATATAAGCTTAATAAAATAAATAAATAAATAAATAAATAAATAAATAAATAAGATGATTTTGGATTTGTAGTACTAGTAGAGATCTTGGAGAGCTGCTATGGTTTGGAATATACAATACTGAGGAAGATAGATCAGTATTATTCTTGAAAGTTATCTAACTCCTTTATTAATTAAATATAGACAATAATGGTCTAATTCAGTATAATCAGGGCTGTGTGATTGCACAAAAAACACATATTGCTATGAATTCAACTTCTTATCAATCTTAGCTTTCTTAGCTCAGGGGTTTAGAACATGCTTTGCACATAGAAGATTCAATCCCTGGCATCTTTAATTAAAAGGATTAGATAGCAGGTGATGTGAAAGATCTTTGATCCACTGTTAACAGAAACAGTGCTAAAGGCACTGTAAGCTTCATGCATGAAAATCCTTACAGATTTAACTTCTGTCCCATCTGCAGATCCTCCAATGAAACAGAAAAAGAAGCACATCACAAGATACTTATACCTTCAGAAACAGGAATGGTGTGGAACAGAAGGACCCTGGGGCAGCTAAAATGATAGTGAATTACAGCACAAAGTTCTCCATCATCTGCATTACTTACTGGCATGGATCTGATATACAACTGTATTGCAATAGAATTTGGATCACACAGAGTATTTGTGCTTTGGCATGAAGCCTGTGCACAGCCAACTCTAGTAAAAGCACTTGATGCAGACTAACAGACACAGGGGCTATCACTCAGGAATCATGTGAATGTGAATCTAAGAGTTAGTTTAGAACTACAATGATGTGCTGATTATCTAAACCAGATGAGGGGAACCAGTGGCTTTCCAGATGTTGCTGAATTACAATTCCCATAATCTCTGGCCATTGGCCATGGTTGCTGGGGCTGATGAGAGTTGTAGTTCAGCAACATCTGGAGGGCTAAAGGTTCTCCAATCTTGATAGAGATGGATTTTCTCATCATAGGCCTGTGGCATATCAGTATAAAAATCACCCATCATTTTGCAAAAACAAATTAAAAAATCCCATTGTTATGTCTTGGGAAGGTCTCCAACATTTGATTTTAAAAATACTGATGGTGGGTGAGGGCAGAGGGGGCTGGAATCTGGCAAGTCAAAGGCAGAGCCAGGATAGAATTCGGAATCTCCTGGCTTTTCAGACCTCAACACTGGTTATCTGACAGAACACAGTTTACTATCTGGAATCGCACAAAATCTGGATGCTGCCCAGGTAATTTTGTTAATGGGAAATATAAAAATGTGGTAAATAACTTAAACTGGTAATTTCAGATTCACATCATGTCTGTATTCATGACTCTTGTACCAGTTATATAAATACTGTAGAATTTGTGGACACATACACACTCTTTTCCTATCCACTGTTGAATCCAGAGATTCTCAAAAAGTGTAGAAGATCTGTTTACAGGCTATCAAGGCCTGAGGCAAGAGTCATCAGGAGGAAGGATGGTGATAGAGGCTGAAGGGAAACTGATCTGAAAGACTAAAGAGGAAGTGGGGAGAACACCTATTTACTCATAAGGAGCACAGACCAGGTAACAATTACCATTGTCACATGATGTAAGCTGAATAATATTTTTGTGAGTAAGAATCTCTAGAAGAACACAGAAAAATGTCTGAACCTGCAGAAATGGAAACAAATGTCACACAGCTGGAAATACAAGTGCTGCTGCTTAGTCTAGAAAATCTTTTTGTTGATGGGAGAATATGTTAAATGCTTTAGTATATAAGCAAAGACTATTAGTCAGTACGTACCAGTATTATTTTCTCTCCTTGGATGCAGGTTTTTCCTCTCCTTTTTATAATCTAGATCATTGCAGAATATTTTGCACACTTGAGCCTTCATGGTTGTGACAAAACCATGGAAACATTTGCAAATGTATGCCTTTATGCTTCTCAAATATTCGGAAATAGGTAATCTGAAAAAGTAAGGGCACCCAAGTACAAAATAAATGTGGCAAATGTGTGTAAAGACTGGCACACATCTCTTTAAATACTCAAAAGTTCCCCCCACCCCAATATCTTCTTTGCAGGTGCTATTTGTCCCCTTTAAAAGAACATGCACCATTATTGTTATTTTAACAGCTATGCGTATTACACACCTCACAGAGTTCTTGCATCATGTACCATTTGAAATTCTCAGGGCATGAACAGCTCCTTACCCCTATTGCACTGGTTGCTTGTTTTCTTCCTGGTCACCTTCCTGATCTTCCTGCCGCAGTGAGCAGTCTCACTGCCACATTTTGCACCAGCTGTAGCTTCTGTATCAACCACAAGGGGAGCTCCACATAGAACACATTACAGTAATCCAGCCTGGAGGCTACCAGTGTATGGACAACAGTGGGGCTATCCCAGTCCAGAAACGGCCACAGCTATCTTACCAGTCAAAGCTGGTAAAAAACACTCCTAGCCACTGAGGTTACGTGAGCCTCTAGCAACAAAGATGGATCCAGGAGCACGGCCAGATTACAAACCTGCTCTTTCAGAGGGAGCACAACCCCATCCAAAGCAGGCAACTGACAAATTATTCAAACTCGGGAACTGCCAACCCACAAAGCCACCATCTTGCTAGGATTCAGAGTCAGTTTATTGACCCTCATCCAGTCCAGGCAGCAGTACAGGGCTTGCACGGCTTCTCCCGATTCAGATGATACAGAGAAATAGAGATGGGTACCATCAGTGTACTGCTGACACCTCACCCCAAATCCCCTGATGACCGCTCCCAAGGGCTTCATATAGATGTTAAACAGCATGGGGGACTAGATGGTACCCTGCAGCAATCATCCAGTGCTATTCTCTGAGAATGACCCTGGAGATAGGATCAGAACCACTGTAAAAAAGTGCCTTCGATACCCATCTCACCAAGTTGGCCCAGAAGGATATTGCGGTCAATGATATCAAAAGCCACCGAGAGATCAAGTAAGAATAACAAGGTCACACTCCCCCTGTCCTCCCGATAAAGGTCATCCATCAGGGTAACCAAGGCAGATTCAGTCCCATAACCAGTCCTGAACCCAGACTGGGATGGGTCAAGATAATCTGTTTCATTCAAGAATACGTCACAACCTTCTCAATCACCTTCCCCCAAAAGGAGGTATTTCTGAAACTGATCCCAGGAAGTTACAGATGTGGATGGGGCATTAAGATTGCTATGGAGGTGAGCAACTTTACCCTCAAGGTGCCTTGCAAACAATTCACAGTGGGCCTCCGAAGGGTCTAAAACTCCCAGGGAGGGCCAGGTTTCTTCCAGTTGCAGACTGTCATTCTGAAGGCATCTGGTGACTTTCTCCTACCGTTCAGTTCACTGCACAGGCTCTCACCCTGCACAGGAACTACACATGCACCATATGCCCTCCCCACTACCAATCTCCTCTAGATTGTTTTTTTTAAAAAAAACAGACGGGGTAGCACCCTTGCCCTCAAGACTCCCAAAGGGGTTCCCTAAGGATAACCAGGCTTTTATGCCCCCTGATCCAGCCAGGAGCTGATGCAAGAGGCTGCACGATTGACTGCAGCCTCTCTCTGGAGTCGGGGTCAGGCAGGGGGTCCCAGTCCTTGCGGCACTTACCTGAGACCTCAGCTGTCTCAAGAGACAGCAGCCCAGAGGAGCAAGCAAGCAAGCACCCAGATGCTCAGGTACTTACTCCCAGGGCAGGTCTTCTCCAGTCCCCCAGTGCTAAAGCTGTTTATGAGAAAGTCATTAGTATCATCTGTCCAAGTCCCAGCAGCAGCTGGAAGAAACCATCTCGACTGGCTGGAACTTGGGCAGAATGTACAAAATGGTTCATCAGCAAAGACAGTCAATCGCTTGCTGATAAACCTTTTAGCACACTCTGCCTGAGGATGCTTCTAGACAAGGACTTAATACTGTAAATGGTCTCAGAGATGTCGTAAATGGATCATTCATAACAGGTTTTAAAAACACACACAAACTTACAGGGTTCCCCCCTAGAGAGTATGAATCAGGATTAAATGAGGAAAAATACAGGCTGGTATTTTGATGTCAACAATGTTGTGTTGACACTATCAGAAACTTGTATAAATGTGGAGCACCGTTTCCACAATATCCATCTGTAAGCATCCTGAATTCCCAGACATTATTCAAAATAATCAGCACAGCAAGGAATTGCACTCTGGTGGGGTGTGAGAGGGATTGAATAGAGAAGGTAGTTTTCTGGGTTGGCATCCCTCCCCTCCTCCTATGGCACCACCTATATCTCCCGTTGCTGCCCCTACTGACCCTTAAATGGAAAATGCATTTTATTCTGTGGCTGTCCCTCTTTCCCTTATTTCCTTTATACTTACCCTACATGCCAGTTTTTGCACATGTTTATGTACTCATTCTCAGTTTCAGATGTAGTCAATAGACACATTCAAACAGTGAAGTCAATGATTCCTTGTAGAGCTGTGCCAACATTGACAGCATCAGGAGCATAGATGATTCCCTGCCCGATAACATGATCTACAAAAACTCCCATTGTTATTAGAAATAACTTACAACAGAGAGTTCTTACTGATAAAAGGGTTGAGTTGGTAGGTAATATTTTTGTTTTTTGTGCCAGGTACGCATGTGTTTCCAGAAACCTGCAAAGGATTGATATTCTCTCAAGGCATACAAGAGGAGCACTGAAACAAAATAATGAATGTTTTGTAGCACACAGTCACATAAATAGACTCCCAAGATAACACTGTCCAATGTTTAACCATCTATAGTGAATAAGCAGGCTTTACAGGAAATCTTTCAAATAGATGTGGTTTAAAAGTGACATATGTTCAGCCAGATTAGAGATCAAAACTGGGGCTGTTTCAGCTCTTGCAATAAAAGTTGCTATTAATGGCAAGCAAGCAACATTTCAGTAGAAAGTATCCTGTAGGACTGAAAGTATTAATTGTTTAATTGGTAGATCAGTTAATTAGACCTTAAATCTTATGCATGTCTATTCTGAAATAAGTTCTACAGATCATGAACAGGTAATATCAAAAATCAGAGTAAAGCTAAAGAAGAACAACAAAGCAATAATAATGAAAAAATACAATTTAAAATAACATCTCAGAAGAACAGAAATATCAAGTATGAAACTGATTTGAGGTTGTAAACCTAGTTGATAAATAACCAGAAGAACTATGGATTGAAGCTAGAGACATTGTCAGGGAAGAATGCAGAAAGACAATACCTCTAGTTAAAAAGAGAGAAAAACTTCAATGGATGACTGACAAAACTCTTATAATGGTTAAAGAAGGAAAGCAAGAGCAGAAGAAGATAGAAACATGGTTAGAACCCTAAGTGCAATAATACAGCGACTGGTACATAGGGACAAAGAGAACTATTACAATAGTTATTGTACAGAAATAGAAGAGGATAATAAAAAAGGTAGAACAAGAGCCCTTTTCCAAAAGATTAGAGAAATTAAAGGGACATTTAAACCAAGAGTAGGGATGTTGAATAATCAACGGGAACACACTGACTGACCGAGATGAAATAAAAGGAAGATGGAAGCAATACACTGAAGAATTATATAAAAAAATGCAAGAGAGCTGTTTGCTAGTCGGGCGGTATATAAGCTTAATAAAATAAAATAAAATAAAATAAGAATGACAGATTCATTCACGGAAGAACCATATGAAGAAGAACCAGAAATTTTAGAATGTGAGGTGGAAGCTACTCTTAAAATATTTAGAAAAAACAAATAGCATAGATGGCATATCAATAGAGTTGCTACAAGTTACTGAGACTGAATCTGTCCAAACATTGACAAAAATTTGTCAAGAAATATGGAAAACTAAACAATGACCTACAGACTGGAAGCGTTCAATATACATCCCAATTCCAAAGAAAGGGGATCCCAGTGAATGCAGTAATTATCGAACTAGTGTATTGCCTTAATATCCCGTGCAAGTAAAGTAATGCTCAAGATTTTACAACAAAGGCTTTTACCGTATATAGAGCGAGAAATGGCAGACATTCAAGCTGGATTTAGAAAGGGAAAAGGCACCAGAGATCATATTGCAAACATACGTTGAATAATGGAAAGGACCAAGGAATTTCAGAAGAAAATCACCCCGTGCTTTATAGATTACAGCAAAGACTTTGACTGTGTAGATCATGAAAAACCAGGGAATGCTTTAAAAGAAATGGGGGTGCCACAGCATACGATTGTTCTGAAATGCAACCTATACTCTGGACAAGAGGCTATTGTAAGGATAGAATATGGAGAAACCGATTAGTTCCCCATCAGAAAGGGTGTGGGACGGGTGTATTTTATCATCCTATTTATTTAATCTACTGTAAATGCTGAACATATGTAGAAAGCGGGATTGGACCAAGATAAAGGAGCTACCCTTTTTAATCCCATGCAGCCTCAACCCCCAAGTTGGAGTTGAACCACATATTCCAACATAAAGAGGATGCCCCAATTTTTAAGAATGCTCTGGTAAATTATTTCTGCATGGGAGGAAATAAGTTATTTTGAATACTATGAATGAATATTACCAAGCAGCATACAAATATATAAATATCTCCAGTCCAGTATTCAACACCATAAAAACGCATTTTAACGCAAGCCTTGCAGTGGAAATATGCACATACATACAGAGCTTGGAAGATTACTTTTAAAAAGTAATAAATTACAGTTACAATTACTTGGCCCAAAAAAGTAGTAATTACCGTCACAATTACAATTGTTCTGAAAGTAACTGATTACTTTACCTTTTCTCAAAAGTAATCACTACAATTACATTTCAATTACTTTTTAAAAAAACTCCTACAAGGTGCTGGCCTTGGCTGCTGCACATCTAAGAAGCCTAAAACAATATTAAAAATAAACACACACACACAGGGGGTAGTAGAATAAAAAATTTTATCCATAAGATTAACATAATGGCATAACAGAATCTCACATCCCCCCAAGCAATGAAGATACTCCAACTCTTGAAATCAAATTTTACACTTGAAATGCTTTTATAATATGTTTCTGTTATGTCTCAAAAGAATAAGATGCTCAAAGAGCAAGTCAGACAAGGAATGTCTTTTTACAGTCATTACGTTGCCACCAGTACTGAACAGGCGTTCTACTGCGGCGCTTGAAGGCATGCCTGTGTTGTGCTGCAAAAAACACCGCAGCACACGTGGAAAGCCATGGAGTGATGACACTTCCCTGCTGGGAGACCTCAGGTACCTCACCAGTTCCTCCTCAGCAGTGTCCGCTGCTGACTTCTTGCCCTGGGGCAGAAAGTTAAAGAAGTCATCTTGTAAGTCATCTCCTTCCTGGTCTTTATCTGAAGACTGATCACTGTCCTCATTAAGTACACCCATCTTTATTTCAGCTTTCAACAAGGCTTCCATTGTGTACCTAACAAAGAGAGAGGATATGTTAACACATATTTGTTAGGAAACCATCATATGCTCTTCATTTCCTGATGCTTGTCATGTCCCCTGGTTCAGGGTCCAGCCTGAGCCTGTGGATGATGACATGGAAGGTAGGAAGGTAACCAAGTCACCACACTCATGGGGCAGCACAGCAGACCCTTAAGGATTACCTGCAGCAACCCAAGGTTGTGATGAGGAGCCCCAGGAAGAAAAGGCCCAGCCCCTGCCTACCACCTTAAGCCCTCTGATGCCTCCCTTGAGACAACATTTCCCTTGGAGTAATCCACCCAAAGGGCTTCCCTAATGTTGGTATGGGTGGTGGCCTGACACGATTCCAGCCAATCTAGTTTGAAGCGAGGGTGTTGTTGACCCATTAGGCTTTACTACCACAGGTTGTTTTTCATCAAGTCTGAAAGTTTCAAGAAGTCTGGGGAAGAAGCAGTTTTATCAGCTGTAAAGTCTGTGCCTGGCCTGGGAATGGACAGCCAAGGCCAGACATGTTGTCATGGTAACTAGGGAGATAACAGCTGGGAAAAGTTCCAACAGTCTTCTGTTAGTGTTCTGTCTGAGTTTTGCTTTTGAAGTGAGCAGTTCTACCTAGAGGGGGGGGGGAATGGATCTACTTGCACGCTGTAAGCCTTAATGTCTAAGTAAAGACTCTTAACAAGATCTATTGCCTCTGTGAAGTTTCTTGACCACTTTACTCTCATAAGTAACGTGTACTGTCACGCAACAACCGCACACATCAACAGGGTTATGGGCCCAGATCCAGCACGCATTACACAGGAGTAAGTGGCTGGTCTGAACGGCAGACGGAGATCCAGAGGGCAGCTTGATTGATTGTGCCAGACAGAGGTGAGCGAACATGGCTGTAAACATGTCTGGAGGCTTGCCCATGGAGAAACTTACAGAAAAGAATTACGCCAGCTGGAAGCTGAGGATGCGTGCTTTCCTGATAACAGAGGATTTATTTGACGTTATTGAAGCCCCCCCACCGGCGGCACCAACCGCGGCCTGGAAGCGCAAAGATGAGAAGGCGCAGGCTTTTATTACTTTGGCTCTATCCGACTCTCAACTGCTGCACGTAAGAGATGAACCCACAGCCAGAAGGATTTGGGACGTGTTGCAGGCTTTACATGTGCAACAGACAGCGGGATCCAAGCTGTGTCTGGCAAGGAAGCTGTACCAGATGCGCTTCACGGGTGAGTGCACCATGAGTGAGCATCTCACTGAATTCAGGCGTTTGTTTGCTGAGTTAGAGGATCGAGGGGTCGAACACAGTATCCTTCAGAAGACCTATATGATCCTGGCTTCATTCGATGGGAGTTGGAATAATTTCGTGATGGCGATGGAAGCTATGCCAGATGGCAGCCTGAATGTAGCTTTTATTGAGGAAAAACTGACCCAGGAGTGGCAGCGGAGACAAGAGGCGAAAAGTGCAGAGCCGAAGGAGGCTGTCAGAAGCAAGCAGGATAGCAAGCAGGAGCAGCAACGGCTGAAAACTTGTTATTTCTTTTTTTTTATCATTAATTTTTATTCAAATTTTCAAAAACAAAACAAAACAAAACAAAAATACAAATTAAACAATAAAATAAAATGTTGACTTCCGATTTGTCGCAGATCAGTTATAGGTCTACAATATATAACAAACCTGTCTCTTAAATTATATTACAAAATCACTTTCCTCCTGTAGTTATCTTAATTAATCATCAAATATAAACATCACTTTATTCTTTCCACAAAAAGTCAAAGAGAGGTTTCAACTCCTTGAGAAATATATCTATCGATTTTTCTCCAAATAAACATATCAATTAATCCATCTCATCAAATCTATTAGGTCCAATAATTTCAATAGCCATTCTTCCATTATCAGTGTTAATTCCATCTTCCATCTTCCATCCTTGCACCCATAATAATCCTGTTAGGTCTAGTAATTTCAGTAGCCATTCTTCCATTATCAGTGTCCCATAATAATCTTGCTGTCATAGCTATAGTCATATAATAAGAGTCTGATGGGAATTTCCTTCATCACAAATAATTCCTTGCCATCAATTCTGAATGTGTTGCTGAAATATTGTTGTAAAATCATATCTCTGTTCTTCTTTTTTATGAAATGCACTGGCACATCTCTTGAGAGTTTTTCCATTGTCACATATCTGTAATTAATTCTATAGATTTTTTCTATGTCAAGCTCCATCACATCATTCCAGTCCAGAAGTTTATCCAAGACATTGATAACTTTATCTCTGATATCTTCATTAATTTCTTCAAGGACAACGCTGAATTCCAAACAGTAAACTTTATTTCTAATATCCATAAACTCCAAATCTTTTTCCAGTTCCACATTTGTTCCAATCTCCAGGGCTTGCATCTTCCCTTTATTTTTTATTTTTTCATCTTCTGATGCTTGTCCAGTTGTATCTCTGATCTCATCAACCTCCCCTCTCACAAAATCCCCTATTTCTTTAAGCTCCTGCTTTATTTTGCCAAATTCAATTTTCATCTGCTGTCTGCGCTGTCTCAGGGTTTGTTTTGTTATCTCAATCTCATCCATTATTTTCTGAAACATATTTACTTCCAGGATCTCAGCCACTTTCTTGATTGCCATTCTTAAAACCATGAAGAAAAAAAAAACACTTCTTATTCCAGCAACAAAGGGGTTAATATTCCAAGCTTGATGACATCACAGTGTAGACAGCACAGCCTGTCTTATCTCTTATATGTTCAGGAATGCAAAACAAATTTAGTTCATAGCATCAAAACAGTTAGTGGCATCGAGAACAAGCAGATTCGTCAAAATGAAATAAAATAGTCCCAGACATATAACACTCAAAAATTCATAAATCAGATTTATTTATTTTTTCTCTTCGGAATAGAAATCCCTCATCCCTTTGTATCTTTAAAATGCACAATTCCAGGCCAGCTTTTTGTAATAAAAACAAAGATAAGCTATTTCGATTTCTTTCCTCCTTAATTTCGTGAATGAAAGAGAAGAGTTATAACTCACCCAGGGATTCTTTATAGCTGATTCATTGACAAATCTCTTTTTGCTGTAACAATTTAAGCCAGATGATAAAAATAGAAAGAGGGGTGCTTGCCTGTTAATCCATTTTTCTTTAAAGAAAAGATAAATGTCTCGCTTAATCAGTTAGAGCTTGTTTGAAAGTCCGTCCGGTGCTGCTGGCTGAACCTTCTTTCATAAACTAATGAAATCCAGTCCCCCCAACAAACACAAGCTTCTGTGGTTAATCTCTACGTTTCTCCCTTCCCGGGAGAAAGTCTTTACCAGTCAAAAAAAACGTTCTGACTGATTTTAAAACTGAAAAAGCTTCTTCTGAGATGAGAGCTCGTCTCAAAGGCAGGCACAGGTGAAGCAACCCTTCCCGGAAGTCTGAAAACTTGTTATATCTGTGGAGCACGTGGGCATCTTCAAAGAGACTGTGCAGTCAAGCAAAGAAGCAGAGATGGAGGCTGGAAACAGGGCAGTGTGAACTTTGTCAGTGCAGAAAAGCCTCAGTTTATGGATACAGACTGGACTTTGGACAGCGGAGCGTCCCATAGTCTCGTAAAGGACTTACGTTTATTGCACACATCAAAAGAAGTGCAGGACTATGTTTTACTGGCTGATGGATCGAGACGAACTGTCAAAGCGCGAGGAACGGTGAGATTGAATAAGATTGGCATAATTTCTGATGTATGTTCCTGACTTGCCTTGTAATATTTTGTCTGTTCGAAAACTGACCAATATCGGGTTTTCTGTGGGGTTTGACAGAGACAAATGTGTTGTGAAAAGAGGGGGTGAAATAGGCATGCAAGGGAGCCTGAAAGATGATCAGTTTGTAATAAAAAAGCAATCAAGCAGGGTGTGTTGCGTTTGGTGCTGAAGCACAGACACATAAAGGCTGTGTGCATGATTGGCACAGAAGGCTGGGGCATGCAAATTATGAAACAATTAAGAAAACCCCGATGCATAGTGAAAACATGCGGTTGAAAGATTGTGGGCAGTTAATGGATTGTGATGCCTGCCATAAAGCTAAAATGACTATTGCACCAATAAACCGGGAGGCGAAAAGCTCGACAACCGCTCCCTACCAACTCATTCATGTTGATTTATCAGGGCTAATAAACAGTTCACGAGGAGGTGCAAGGTATTTTATGGTCATAGTAGATGACTTCTCAAGATTCACTCATGTTTATTTGCTGAAAAGGAAAGATGAGGCAGAGCAGAAGCTGAGACTGTTCATCAACAGAATCCAAACACAACATAATGTCACAGTGAAGGCGATACACTCAGACCAGGGAGGGGAATTCACAAGCAAAGCATTGAGTGACTTCCTCGAGAGTAAGGGAATAAACCAGAATTTCACAGCTCCATTTTCTCAATTTTCTAACGGGACCGCGGAGAGAAAAAACAGGATGCTGCAGGAAGCTTTGAGAGCCATGTTAGAGGATTCTAGTCTTTCACATTCTTTCTGGGGAGAAGCTATTATGTATGCGAATTACATTCACAACAGGGTGTTACACAGTGCCATTGGAATGTCACCCTACGAGAAACTCACTGGGAGAAAGCCTAGGGTGCAACACATTGAGAGATTTGGAGCCCGTTGCTGGGTCCACATTCCACAAAGTAAAAGACGTGGCAAACTTGCACCTAGAGCACAGGAAGGATTTGTGCTGGGTTTTCAGAATGCATATTACAGAATATGGATACCACAAACACAGCAATTAGTTCTGAGCAGAAGCATTAAAGTCTCAGAAAAGCCTTGGGATCAAAAGCAAACAGTCATACTTACAGGATCAGATGAAACACAAGCACAAGTATTTACACCAAAACAAGATGTGAAAGTGGAAGGAACAGATATTCCACTGAAGGATGCATTAAATGAACTGATATGGGGCAAACGTAAGACAAAGAAACGTAAAGCTGACGAGATGACAGATCCTGAGCAAGCTATGCCAGGAACAAGTTCAGGAGGGGGTGCAGTGGGAGCAGAAGCTCCAATTCTTTTAAGGCGCTCTGAGAGAGCTAACATTGGGAAACCTCCTGATAGATTTACTGTGGGTTTATTCAGCAGCCCTGGTATGCACAAAGTCGTGGAAATGGATGCAGAAACGTTATATCTGAGTTGTGTTCAGCCGAAGTTTGATTAAATAAAGTTTGGATATGTGTGACATGTAAACTGACATGCAATGTATGATGCAATGTATTGAAATGTATTGCCTATGTATAGTAGAAAATGTATTCCTAAAATGCCAGTGTTATTGTTGTAAATGGAAAATGCAGACGTGATGAAAAAAGGGGGACATGTTGGCCCATTAGGCTTTACTACCACAGGTTGTTTTTCATCAAGTCTGAAAGTTTCAAGAAGTCTGGGGAAGAAGCAGTTTTATCAGCTGTAAAGTCTGTGCCTGGCCTGGGAACGGACAGCCAAGGCCAGACATGTTGTCATGGTAACTAGGGAGATAACAGCTGGGAAAAGTTCCAACAGTCTTCTGTTAGTGTTCTGTCTGAGTTTTGCTTTTGAAGTGAGCAGTTCTACCTAGGGGGGGCGGGGAATGGATCTACTTGCACGCTGTAAGCCTTAATGTCTAAGTAAAGACTCTTAACAAGATCTATTGCCTCTGTGAAGTTTCTTGACCACTTTACTCTCATAAGTAACGTGTACTGTCATGCAACAACCGCACACATCAACAGGTGTAGGCAGGCTGCCAGAAGAAGCCTCTTGTCCTCCCAGATAGCTGCAAACCGCTTTCTTAGGGCTTCGCGCACACCTCTCAGCAGCTGAAAACAGTATGTGTACCTCTCAGGTTTGTTTTCCAGTCCTTCTAACTTGCGGTCCAGATTGCAGAGTGCTGGTAGCAAATACCCCATGAACATGCCGTTCTCCCGTTGCAGGATATCTAGGGACTGGCTAGTGGCTCCATAATCTCTGTGTATTCCTGTAACACTTCAATCTCAGCAGCTGTGATCCTGGACAAGGAGCAGCGGTCCATTATGGCATGCATTTTTAGTGGCACAGTTGACAGGAGCTCATGTAGTTGCTTCAACGCATCAAAAGTGGAATTCCACCTGGTGTTATTCGGTACCTTCAGATACACACCACATTGCGCATGGATATACTCAGCAATCTGGGCTGACTGGTTCTGCTTGGACCACAACTTGTTGCACTTTCCCATCAAGGAACGAAACTGTTTCTTGAAAGGACCAAGAAGACTACTTTTGGAGGAGTCAGAAAGCATGGCCTCTATGTTGTGTTGCCACAAGGTTGAGGGTGTGGCTAGCACATCTCTGGTGTGGTGGTAAAACAAAATCCTCTCCTGAGTCTGCAGCTTCTTCCTCTGCCTCAGGTCCTGTGTCCAGGATCTCACAGATAGGCACAAACTCCACCTCAGCCTCCTCCTCCTCCTGGTTATCACCATCATCGTCACTGGTGCCTGCAGCTTCCACTGGTTCTTTGGCCATGAAAACTCTGAATGCTTTCACAAAGTTGGAGCCATTGTCTGTAGTAGTGCACATAACTTTGTTGTGGATCCTGTACTGCACATGTACATCATGCAGTGCTTTTGAAAGGACATTGTATGTATGGCGCCCCTTCAGACGCTTACAAGCCAAGGCCCCAACCTCACGTTTCAGGGTAGTTGGGTTGATCCAGTGGGCTGTTACCCCAAAGTAACTCTTCTTGCCATTGGTCCAACAATCTGCAGTGGTTGCTATATATGCCACAGCACCCATTCGGTTTGCAAGAGTTTCTCTCATGTGGCATGCTCTCTTCTCAATTCTGTCTCTCAGAGTCTTGGCACATATGATGGTGAGATCTTTGGGGAGTCCAATGCGAACCAGATTAATGAATGATGGTTTGTCCACAGTCTGAAGTGGTAATGTCTCCTCTACAATGAAATCAATGATTCTCCTGTCGAGATTGCTCTGGGTGACAGGCTCCCTGCCAGATCCCCACCTCTCAAGGGTTGTCTGCTGCTGCTTCAGCATTTTGGGAGGAGGGGTGTCATGCATTGGTTCAGGAAGGCCACGTCTCCTTGCCTTTATTGCTTCTTCAATTGCTCTCAGCTTCTCAGGGTGTGCCCTCTGAGGAAGAAGAACAAAGCATGAATCCAAGAAAAAATGGAAGAGGTACTTCACAATTTAAACATAAATAGACAATGGACACTCTTTGAGGACCAGCATGACAAAGGCTTACCTCAAAATGTTTCTTCACATTGGATGAGGAGGAAACAGCTGATCTCAGATTTTTGATCCTTGGATGGCAGTAATTGCATCGTACAACAACATTTTCCCCACTCTGGCTCACAAATGTACAAGCTTTCTCAAAGCCAAACCATGGTACTTGCTGTTCTGCAGATGTGGCTGTGGGCAACTGGCACTGCTTCATGCCCTCCTCCTCATGCACAGGGCCTCCTTTCTGAACCTCACTTTCTAGTTCTGCCTCCTCAGGATCAACAAGCTGTGACTCAAGTGGCCGCACTAACTGACTGCTGCTCTCAGCAGCAAAACCTGCAACAGGTGTCTCTGTAATAAACAAGAGATAATGCTCCTATATGGGTGAACTTCAGCTGTGATGTGCCCCCATCTCTTCCCCATGCTGCAAGATCCCCCAGTCAGAGTGGAAGTAAGCAGGTCGATAGCACAATTACAAGAGATCCTATTTGCATCATTTTTGCTCACTGAATAACCCTGCCTGGGCCAGTCTAACCTACTATCTCACAGGGTTGTTGTGAGAACAAAATGAGACTAGGGTTCAAATCCCCACATAACCATGAAGCTCACTGGGTGACCTTGGGCCAGTCACTGCCTCTCAGCCTCATGAAAACCCTATTCATAGGGTCACCATAAGTTGGAATCAACTTGAAGGCGGTACATATATTTTTTATTTTGAATATGATGATTATGATAATAAATATGCAGCATTTCAAATTAATTCTGTATGAGAAGCATTCCATGCCAAGCTTGGAAAACCAAGGATGAGGTATAAAATGTAGACAAAAATACTTTTGACAAAATGCCGTTTATCTTTTATATCTATATCTATAATTAGCAATACAGCTGAATGATGTATGTAAAGTATTTTTTCTTTCCCTTTTCTTTTTTATTAATATTTTAGTACTACTGCTAAAGTTCTGATGAAAGAATAAAGCATTCATTAGCCAAATTCAAATGATTAGAACACATCACATGAATTCCACTGAAGTTGGAGTTTTTGTAATAGAAAATGAAAAAAACATATAACCTATGATAGCCCAATAGACAATCAGAACTAATATAAAACCCTATTGCTTCTCATTTGCAAATCTTGCAAGATCTAAGGTAACTCTAGATCATGTGAGTTCAGGTGATGCATGTTATGTACATTTGTATAGATATTAGCAGAGATTGTCAACAGTCTATGATGCTTGTGTGTGCCAATGTGTGTGTTTGTGGCAGGCTTTTACCCTGCACTGAGATCAGTGAGACTTAAGACTTAGTAAAATAAGAAAAGCTATTTCATTTATAGAAATACATCGTAGATAGGAAAGGCATAACTAGTTCTAAGTAACTAACTTGGAGGCGCAACACCCAGGTTTGGGAGTTGCCCTCACTGCCCCTTCTTCATGTGTACTGGAGAGTGACAGAATAGGGCTAGAAGCAAATAGAAAGCAAAAATGGAAAGTAGGGTAACATCCAAAGAAATACTCCCCTTTACATCTCTCCTTTCTTTCTTTCTGTATATATATATATATTTATTTATATTTATATATATCCCAACCTTCCTCGCAGTAGGAGCCCAGGGCGCCACTGACAGTGGTTGACCTTCACTTCCTAAAAAGCAGTAATGATGAAACCCCTCAACATTGCCTATTGCAGCCTGTGCAGCTTTGGCACTGTTCATCTTATTGAAGCTTACTTGAGCTTCTGCTTTTTGCACCTGCACATTCTTTTCTAGGCAGCAATTGTGTTGCAGCGACTGCACCACACAGCCTGAGACTTCTCTCCTTGCTTTGGTCACCACATGGCAATGTCATCAAGAAAGGGCTTGCACATAAATACACAAGCCTGGGCAGTGATGAGAACAGATTAATCTCAACTCTGAAATTCACTGTATGCGAACTAAACGGTACTTGTCTTCCTGGTCAAATGATTTTTTTTTTTTAAAAAACCAACTCTAGGGCTACAAGCTTTAATTTTCAGCAGATTAATTAACTAAAAGGAGAGTTGATTAATCAGTGGGGCCTATTTTTATTGGTAAGAATGAGTTTTAATATGAGACACTTGTTTATTGTTTTTAGAGTAATTTTGTGTGTTACTGTACTGGGGAATGCATGAAACAATAACAAAGATCAGCCTTGATTTTTTTAAACTGTGTGCCCTAGAGCTTCTGTATTGAATTCTTCATTGTCCTGCTCTCCTTTTAATTATTATATTCTGGAAATTCTCATAGATTTGAAGTCTTGGTGATAAGCAAATCAATTGAAATGTAATTGATCAGTTTATTGAAAGGGAGAGGATTAATCAGTTAAACATTTTAATTTTACATTGCCCAGATATTCAGCTGCAATAAATGGATTTTTTTCAACAAGAGGTGATCTTCACAGGTACCCCGCCTGGGGATGCTGTTGGAGAGAATGGGGTTTACAGGAGTTGTCTCTCTCTGGGACTGGGAATCTCTCTCTTTCTCACAGAACATGAGTTTGAGAGCTGGGGGACTGAGAGGAGGAGCTGCAAGGACCCTACTTCTCACCTCATCTCTGCCAAGAACAAAAAAATCAGCCTTAAGCCATTTATTATATGCCTAATGATTTTTTATTTTTATTATTATTATTATTATTACTGAGACATTTTTTGTCCCACATACAATTCAGTCTTGTGATTAAACAGGACAAAAATACAAATAAAAAGAAAGATGGAGTTCAAATAAATATACAATAAAAAGCTAGCCAGCATTTTAAAAGGCAGGAGTGCTCTGTCTGGATAAATACAGCACACAGGTATGCATGGGAACAAGGGGGAGAGTTCAAAAAGGGGGGAAGGAAGATTGTAGGCCAAAGTTTCAGAAGTGCCTTGTGATTGATGGAGGGGGCGGCAGCAAGGCAAGGAGAGGCAGTGGGGGGGGCAGAAGGTGCTGCAGGGGGGGCACACACACACACACAAATCATCGTCACTCACCTCCACAGCTCTTCGCTATTCTGCTGCTGCCTTCTCCTCCGTTGTCCTTGCATTGGCTTTTTCCTCCGGCGTCCATTTTTTCCTCTCAGACGCTAGCAGGCCCTGCCTATTCACCTCTTCCCTCGTGCCTCCTAACACAGATCACGAGGGAAGAGAGAGTCTGCGCAGAGGTCCAATCAATCAATCAATCAATCAATCTTTATTGATACGGTCATAGACCAAAAGACATTTATAAATAAAACTACATACGTTTATAATAAAAGGTTACAAAGTTGCAGTCATGTTAAAACAGTAAAACAATAAAACAACAAGGAAAACAGTTACAGTTGGGTGGCGGAAGCTTCTGAAAGGATAGATGCCTTCCGAACTGATTGAGCCGCAAAAATAAATTTAGCAACTGACAGGATAGTATCCTTATTAGCTGCTGACAAAAGATGTAAAAGTAAACAGTTAAGCGGTTTGTAGGCGTATTTATTTATGATGGGGGTTATGAATTTGGAGCGAATATCGTCATATAGGGTGCACTCAAAGATGACATGAGAGAGAGTTTCTATGGCGCTGACACCACAAAGGCATAATCGGTTTGCATACGGGATACGTTTAAATCTCCCTTCAAGTAAGGCAGAGATAAGACAGTTAAATCTAGCCTTTGTAAAGGCTAGACGATATTTGGGGATCGTAAGAGTTTCCAGATAAGGGGCACTGAGCATAGGCACAAAGCTCAGACCAAAGTGAATAGGAGAGCAGGTCGAGGTGGCTGCAGTTATGGAGCGTTGGAAGTCCATATCGTTGATACGAGTCCGGATAGAATGTTTAACTGTCTCTGGAGCGAGGGACATCAGATGTTCAATTGAGAGGCCAATACTTGCAAGGTAATTTGTAAACGTACGGGCCCATTTCGAGGTAAAAGAGTCTTCCCAGAGTAAAGGGAGATAGCCAGTAGATTTTTCATAAGACATTTTAAACCAGAAATTTAGGGCGGCCAACCACGCTTGAGACTCAAGTGAGACTAGGCCAGATTCTAACCTAAGGACCGCCGCAGGAACGCACCTGGGAACGCCAAAAATTTGTCTGAGAAACAAGGAGAGAACTGCCTCCGCAGAAGAGTTGAAGGCGCCAATCCATAAAGGTACCCCGTAGAGAAGTTGAGAAATAGTTTTGGATCTAAAAACCTTTAGGGCTGCCGGAATGTATTGTCCTCCTTTAGTGAAGAAGAACCTTCGAATACCACTGGCTGAGTTGCGAGCAGTAGAAATAGCCCCTCGGATATGGGGATTCCAGGACAGAGAGGAATGAAAAAGTATACCAAGGTATTTGAAATGAGAAACCTGTTCTATTTTATGGGTATTAATTGTCCATGCGTGAGCAGGACAGTGCTTGGCAAAAGCTAAGATCTTAGTTTTGGAAAAGTTTATAGATAGTTTGTTATCATGACAGAAACTCATAAAAGCTTTAGTTAGGCGTTTGAGTCCTACTTTAGAAACAGAAAGGAGAACAGCGTCATCTGCATACAATAACAAGGGACAATGCAGGTTTGCTAACTTAGGGGGGTGGAAGTCCGGGGATTGACAATAAAGGGACAGATCATTCATGAAAAAATTAAATAAAAGTGGGGCTAGTATGCAGCCTTGTCTAACTCCTTTTGTTGTAGTAATGGGGTTTGTGAGATGACCTTCACGACTACATCTAACACGAAAGGATGTGTGGTGGTGCAGACGGCTAATTAAGAAGAGGAGTCTCTTGTCGATCGTAGATTTTGCGAGTTTCGCCCATAGTATCTCCCTAGGGATGGAATCAAAAGCCGATTTCAAGTCGACAAAGGCAACAAACAGGCCGTTACCCCAGCGGTTCTTGTATTTTTCAGCTAAGTGATTTAAAATCACACAGTGTTTTATCCCAGACCTACCTTTCCGGAAAGCTGCCTGCTCCCTCCCAAGGATATTATCCTCCTCCAACCAAGATGAGAGTCTCTCTTTTAAGTAGCAGGCATATAGTTTGCCAATAATGGAAAGGAGGCTAATTGGGCGGTAATTTGCTGGGTCCTCTTTGTTCCCTTTTTTAATTATAGGGATAACTATGGATTCAAGCCAAGACTCAGGGAAGCATCCGGAATTATTGATCAGAGTAAAGAAATTTGCTAGAAGAGGGGCCCACCAAGCTTGGTGCGCCTTCAACATTTCAGAAAGTATGTTATCAGGTCCAGGAGCTTTGCCGGATTTCAAGCTAGCAATCAAATCAATAATTTCTTTTTGGATTACAGGTGGCCAAGTGGGAAGATTTGTTAAATTATCAATAAAGGAAACAGCATTTACAGTCTCGTTGTTTGCAGAAAAATATTTCTCCCAGAGGTATGGGGAAATGTGGCAAGGGGCCGGATTTAGTGGGCTCATAGAACCAGAAATCAGCTCCCAAAAACACTTCGAATTATTTGATCTGGAGGCTTGAATTAAGGCTTCCCAATCTTCGTGCATCACCTGCCTTTTTTTGATGACTATCATATGCTTGTAGTATTTTTTGATAATAAAATACTCAGGGGGGAGGGTGGTTAAATTTTGGTGTCGATATTGAAGGTATAGCCGTCTCAGCTGTTTCTTAGCATCAAGACAGTCCTTATCAAACCATCTGGGAAAACCAGTGGTAGGAGGAGCCCTGAAGGAAGAAGATGGTGGGATAATAGAGGCTTTAAGTTTGGTAATTAAGGAGTTATACGCTATTGACGCTAAATATGAATCAGAAGCATGCATGATCTCCCTCTGTAAGGACAGGGCAGAGGGGGAAGTGAGAAATAAGGCCACATTAGAGGCTACTGTGGGAGTCCAAAATGTCCTTTTATGGGTAGGGTGGATTAGATTTGCCAGTAGTTTATGGGTAAGGAGCAAGTGACCGCGTTCTGGTAGATAAAAGGAAAAGGTAAGGGGAAGGTGATCACTATCCTGTCTGGAGCCGACAGAAAAGTCCAAAATAAACCTGAACAGGGAATGCGAGATCAAGGCGTAATCGATGACACTGCACCTGAGGCCAGAGATGTAGGTAAATTCCGCACATGAATCTATCTGCTTATGATCGTTCAACATTATTAGGCTGTGTCTAGCAAGGAATCGGTATAAACATATTCCACCATAATTTATCTTGGGGTCCTTGGAAGTCCTAGCATAGCCTGGGAGGTATGGGGCGGTGTCCTCGCCCCCCCAGAGGTTTGAAGCAAATAGTTCATCATTGTGGGGGCCAGACCTGGCGTTGAAATCACCCATAACAATGAGAGGCGCTTTGGGGAATTTAGCCTCGAGTGATGTTAGATAATTGGTAAGAACGTCCCAGTCACAGTCAATTTGTGCCCGAGAGGCATGAGGGGGAATATAAACATTTACTAACAGAAGAGAAAATGTGCTAAAAGATAATAAAACAGCCTGTGCAATGTTTTTACAAGGGGTTAAACTTATAGAGCGAGCTGTTACAGAAGTAGAGATGAGTATGGCTAGGCCTCCTTTGAGTCTGCCTTTGGAACTGGGTTGGGAATAGGTCGCTGGTAAACATGAACAAGAGAAACCATCCACTATTAATTTAAGGGTACACCACGTCTCCTGTAAGAAAATTAAGTCAAATTTGTTCAGAAAAGTAATAAAGTCAGGAATTTTTTGTTTGGCATTCCACCCTGCAATGTTCCAGGAGAGAAGGTGGAATGTAAAATTAGGTGAGAGAACAGAAACCTGGCATGCATTAATAATTGGATTCGTAGGATGAGAAATTTCCTTTGCTGTATAAGATTTGCATAGTGAGTGCTGTGATGTCCTGAAATGAGGGTTTACCATTTTTTCAGGAGATTCACAGGATAGAATCGGGTTTTTAGAATTTAATAAGGGTTGTCAAGTCAGTTCAGGAACCTCATGTACAATCACATCACATATTGTGCTAGGTCTACAAACATTTGAGTAACAATGTGGCAGTACCTTTAAGGGAACTTTCAGAGGAGAAACTTGAATGCTGGATGGTGAGTTCAGTTCATAGTCCTCCAAGTATCTGGAACATGTCCTTTTTGCCCTTAGATTGTTTAACAGATTCTGCATTTTGTTTATGACCTCACTTTGTTCATTCTCAGTGAATGTATGGAAACTATTTAATAGTTCCTCCTCTCCCTCACAAGCAAAGTCAAATGCAAGATCTTGATTTTCCTTACTGTTTACCAGAGAAGGAGGTGACTGTAACGGAACGAAAATGGGAGCTGGTGGTGGGGAGGAGCTTACTTCATCCAAAATAATAAGATCAGAGTTTATGGAGTTAAGTGTTTCAAGGTTTAATGTTTCTTGTGCTGGGGGAGTCAAAGGGGATAAATTCTTTTCCAGCATAGTTGGTCCTAATGATAGAGAAGAGCAGTTCATGTTTAGTGTGCTTTTAAGAGGAAGCTGTTCCAGGAATGGATCCAAGTTTCCAGAGTTTGATATATTTTTGCTGCTGTTCAAGGAAAACTTCCTCCTCTCATGTGAAGAGATAAGGTCTGTTGTTGGAGTTCTCTTTGTGAACAAGGAAATTGGACTGGCCAGGTTTGTGAAATGTCTCTGAACGGATATTCCATGGTAGCTGAGAAGGGATTTATTTGCAATTATCCGTGCTGTTGTCTCAGCCGATTTAAAGGTAAGTAAAGCAGACGTTTTTGTTGAGGGGTTGTAAAGGAATTCCACATACGAGATATCGTCAGGCCGTAAATCCATTACACCTAACGACTGGAGGGCGTAACACACTCTTTGCTTCCTGATGTTTACTTTTTCTTTGATGTTAAGAAGAGGAAGATTCAGCAGTGCAAGTTTGTTTGAATTATATTTGAGAAGCCAATTCCCATTTGTATTCTCTCGTCGTGAAATCTTGTTATTGGTAGAGCATATTCCGCTATAGGACCTCGGGTTGGGGTGAGTAAGTAGCTCTGGGAGATTTGGACTTTTTTTGCTTTCTGGTAAGGCTTTGCAATAAGATCTAGGGGGTGTTCTCGCTGTAGATGAAGCAGATAAATTCTTTGTTTGCGAAGCTGTTTGCTGTTGAGCTTTAAGTACTTTAAAAAGTTTCTGAAAGTTCATCTTCTTACTCCTTGGCGGTTTGTAATTTTTTATGTTTTTGGATTTTTTCTCCTTAGGTGCAATACGAGGTTTCTTTATGTTTGCACACTTCAGTGTTGTTGTTGTTTTGTGGGGGGGAAGAGTGTAGTTTAGGCTCAAATATAGTTTGGATAGTTCTTCCATAAATGATTTTAGAAGGTTGTTTGTTTCTTCCAAAAAAGCTTTGATGTTTTCAGTCTCTTTTGCCACAATGGCTAATTGTAACTGCAGACATTTTTGGCCAGTTAGAAGTAGTTTTTGGCCAATTTGTGCCAGTGCCGTGGTTTCAGTAACTTCTGTAGAGCAGGCAGAAGAAGGCTGTGATTGAGTAAAAACGGGAGTCTGGCTGTCGATGTCTGTAGCATGCACAGTAGACAGAATGTCTAAGGGGGAATGTAAGTCAGTGTCCTTGTACAGAGAGGAAGATGGCGTCTCCTTGCTTTCAGGTACCTGCGGCAGAGAGTTGATCAGACTAGGTGTATGCGTCTGCCCAAAAAGGGGATCTGTGGATGTTCCATACACCAGGCTTTGTATAATTTCTGGGTCATCCCTTGCCTGGAATTCCTCACTCAAGCAGGTACAGAATTGTTCTGTTTCGATTTGGGAAGGGGTTTTCTCAATAGATCGTGACGCATTTCTCTTTGTCTTATCCGCTTTGGTTGGTAAAAAGAAGTTTGTAATTTTAAGCTGTTGATCCCCATTCCCAGATTCTTCCAAAACCTGGTCTGATTTATGGTCATGTTCATAACATCTTTTCCTTGTTTGAACCATTTTAAAAACTATAAGGTTTGCCTTTTAAACTCTAAGATGAACGGAGGTATAATTATAAATTGTCGACTCCAAGGCTAAGTAGTTTTATCTTAGGAATCCTTAGATTTTGTTATGGTAAATTATATTCCTTGAGTTAGTAATGCGAAGCAGAGTTGTGACTCACCGGCTGATAAAGAGTCTGTTTTCTTGCTGATAAAATGGTTCCATAGCCTTCAAAAAATAGGTGTTGTTGATGCTGTTAGGTTCCAGAATAAAAATTTCCAAAAAATATCTCTAAAGATAGCAAAAAAGAGGCGAGGTGGGTATGAGCTCCAGAGCTCGCTAGTGGACCAGCCTGCCAGCAGCCATCTTCCCCCCATCCTCTCGCAGAGGTCCAATCAGTGTGAGGCACATGTCTTGTGTTAACCAATCACAGCCAGGAGCTGACTTCCCCTTGTTCCCGCCCCCAAGTAACGTCCAACCTAACGTGGAAACGTTAAAGTTGCAGCTGAAAAGTAGGGAAATTACTAGTCGTTCCGTTACTTGCCAAATGTAATGGAATTACCCACTCGTTATTTAAAATTGTAACGAATTACAAGTAACTCGTTAAAAATAACGAGTTACTTCCAAGCTCTGCATACATACCAACACTTCCTATTCACTCTAACTTCACTTTTATCATTTAATGTCTCATTTTCACACCCATTTATTTATCTAGAGAATTTATATACTGCTTTTCACTTCCATGACAAATTCTCAAAATCATAAGAACATAACATCATACAATATAGTTAATAAAATCCAATTATTAAAAGCAAATCAGAACAGCAAGAAACAAAAAACAAAATCAGTAGCAGAACAGCAAAAATGGTCAGGGGTAAGTTCATCACAGAAGTTTTGCCCCACTGCAAGTTGTTCCCAAGATCTGCACTTAATTTTTCCCATAGACATGAATGGTAGCCATTCTCTATTGTGCTCAAAGACCCCACTAGGGTAAAAACTAAATATGCTTGCTGTTCCTGGTGGTCCCATTCTCTAGAACAGCACAGAAGTCCTCTGACAAACAAGAATTTGACATCAAATTATATTTAAAAAATGTAAATATGACAGACACGGATTTCCCCTTCCCACCATCTCTGTCCTGACCACCAAAAGCCAGCCGAAAATCAAGCTTATGCAAAGCAAGTCAGCATACATGTTGAGGATATATACATTTTATGGAACTGATCTAACAAAAGTCAGTTGCTAGCAAAACGCTAATCACTATAATGATCACTAATCCCACAAAAGTCAATAGCAGTTGTTCAATTCTATGGGAGAATGTAAAGGGCTGCATATGGAGGTGTGAGAAACAAAGCCTACTCCTGAGTTGGAAGGCAATGCACCGTTCCGATAGGATCCTTGTCAGTCACATTCGGAGGTGTGTGTGTATGTCCTATAAATAAAGAAGTCCTATGTGGCAAAGACACAAATGGGTGCCTCTGATAATATTTGTTTTGCCAAAGAGAGGAATTAAAACTAACAAGCCCTAGGATGATGTGTTGATTATACAGGCTAGTAATACAGAAAACATAGTGAGATGATTGTTCTTTAATCTCTTATGTTCTGTTGAACACACCACTCCTGAACAAGTTAGTCGGGTGGTATATAAGTTTAATAAATAAATAAATAAATAATAGGGGGGGAAATCTAGGAGTCATCCTGTGCATTTTTGCAGACACAGTCTTAATAAGCAAAACCCTAAAATGATAGTGGACAGCACGATGAAAATGTCGACCCAGTGTGCAGCAGCTGTGAAAAAGGCAAATTCCATGCTAGCGATAATTAGGAAAGGTATTGAAAATAAAACAGCCGATATCATAATGCCGTTGTATAAATCTATGGTGCGGCCGCATTTGGAATACTGTGTACAGTTCTGGTCGCCTCATCTCAAAAAGGATATTATAGAGTTGGAAAAGGTTCAGAAGAGGGCAACCAGAATGATTAAGGGGATGGAGTGACTCCCTTACGAGGAAAGGTTGCAGCATTTGGGGCTTTTTAGTTTAGAGAAAAGGCGGGTCAGAGGAGACATAATAGAAGTGTATAAAATTATGCATGGCATTGAGAAAGTGGATAGAGAAAAGTTCTTCTCCCTCTCTCATAATACTAGAACTCGTGGACATTCAAAGAAGCTGAATGTTGGAAGATTCAGGACAGACAAAAGGAAGTACTTCTTTACTCAGCGCATAGTTAAACTATGGAATTTGCTCCCACAAGATGCAGTAATGGCCACCAGCTTGGACGGCTTTAAAAGAAGATTAGACAAATTCATGGAGGACAGGGCTATCAATGGCTACTAGCCATGATGGCTGTGCTGTGCCACCCTAGTCAGAGGCAGCATGCTTCTGAAAACCAGTTGCCGGAAGCCTCAGGAGGGGAGAGTGTTCTTGCACTCGGGTCCTGCTTGCGGGCTTCCCCCAGGCACCTGGTTGGCCACTGTGAGAACAGGATGCTGGACTAGATGGGCCACTGGCCTGATCCAGCAGGCTCTTCTTATGTTCTTATGTTCTTATTTACTTTCCCACTTACATTTAGTGTAAAATCTTTTTTATATATACTAGTCTGCTGTGGTCTATGTACTGAGTTCCGTTTCCCTTTCTTCTACTGCCCCCATATTCTTGCTGTCTCAGAATTATCTTCTTCTTGTTGTTAATATGCCCTTTGGTTATGCAAAATAGCCCTTTCTCTTCTCCTTAGGGTTTGGCACCCCATGGACAATAGAGTTCTTGTTAATGGATTTTGATGGTTTGTGGCTACTTCATGTCAGTGGAGCTTGTGTCGCACTGCTGCTGCCTGGATAGGGCTGAAAGGATTCCGTCTTGAACTGCCCATGTCCCCTCCAAGAAATCTTTCAGACTTGTCACTGTGAGTGCATTCATATGTCCATCCAACTTAACTAAGAAGAGCTTCTCGGTGGACAGAATAAGAAAGAGTGGTTTCGTTGCAAACACAGAAGCTCTTTTCTGTCCACACCACAGTACTCTGTATCCATGTCATCTGGAAAAAGGAGAAATAGCATATTTAGGCCTCAGTGAGGTGATAGGAAGAGACACCCTAGAATAGGCTGCATGTGTCAGGGAAAATCTCAAGGCAATGTTTAATCCCAGGAGCATGGCCAGTGGCTATTATGGAATTATGAGATTATGGAAGTTGGAACTTGGAACACCATAGGTTCCCCACCCTTGATTAATCCATCATAAGCATGTTGCACAATAATTTTCAAAAGATAATTGTAGGAATACTTAAATGGCCACATAAGCGTGTTTCACAACAACTCTCAAAACATAAAATTAGGAATGTTTATGACTGTACAACACCTATTATCACTATCTAAATAGAGTACTGTTTGGTCATTGGTGTGTAGCATGACAGATTAAGGGGGGGAAAGGATCCAGAAACAGATGTGAAGAGCCTCTTTATTCATCCTGAAGGCAGGTGACATTCCAGAATAGGATTTGAAACTATTTGTGGCACTTGTAAGGAACATCCAACCCTTGTCAATGAAATGTACATGTGATATCTGTCCTGACTCTTGTGTCACATAATCCTATTTTAAATTACTTTGTCTTTGTACCTCTTCCTCTAAGTGAAAGAACATTAATAGGTTGCTAAGAGGAGCTTTGGGTGGCCTTGAATCACTGGCTGATATCAGATAATGATAACTGGATTGGATCCAAAGATATCCTTTGTTTGACAGAAGAAATCTTCTGGTGGAGGGATTCAATTTTGGCAACTGTTTTTCCTAGTTAAGGATGCTTTTCAATTTGTGTAGCCTGACAATGTTGACAAGATCTTTTTGGGTGACCTTTGCCCATCCTGACAAGCAGCCAGAGGAAGATTGGTCAAGTGGACCACCCATGGAAGAAGGCATATTTTGATCGAGCTTTAAGGTGGCTAGGATTAGACCTTTACTGAAGAAACTCCCTCGAGTCTAGATCCTACTGTGGTGCATAACTCTAGCCAGTCTCAAATATTCTATTTTTGGGTGAGACACTTGAGCATGTAGTGGTGACTCATCTCCAGAAGTTAACAGAATCATAGAATAGTAGAATTGAAAGGGGCCTATAGGGCCATTGAGTCCTACCCCCTGCTCAATGCAGGAATCCAAATTAAAGCATACACAGCATCCACCTGCCTCTTGAATGCCACAAGGGTTGGTGAGCCCACCACCTTCCTAGGTAATTGGTTCCATTGTCATACTGCTCTAACAGTTAGGAAGTTTTTTCTGATGTTTCCCTGAAATCTGGCTTCCTGTAACTTTCATGGATGAAATGGACTGTCTAGACCCATTTCAATCCAGCTTTATTTGGAGATGGAGACTGCTTTGGTTCTGCTGGTGAAGTGCTCTTCTTAGTTCTGCTGGATCTCTCAACCGCCTGCATTCCATACAATGGTGTTGTTCAGATTGCTTAGCCAGGATGGGTTTTGTAGGCACTCTGTCATACTGGTTTCAGTCCTTCCTAGCAGGTTGTTTCCAGAAGGTGATGTAGAGGGAGTCCTGTTTGAAACCTTGGCTTTTGGTCTATGGTAGCACTAATGGATTTCCTTTGGTCCTCAATGCTGTTAAATAACTATATGGGGAGTCGGGAATTGGATTCATTTGGTAGGTCAGATCCTTATCTCCCATACACCCCATGGGCCAAGTTTGACAGGTGAGTGGGACTCCCCATCTGTCAATCACCTGACATCACAATGTCAGGTGACCCATTTTTCCCTAGTACACAGCACTCTACAATCAAGCTGCCCATTATGGCTTGTGAAGCAAAGAGCATTGTGCTTTCTAGCACAATGAGCCAATTGGCAGTGCCTGCAAACTCCCATTTGGCACAGGCACAACTTTATCTGCCCCATCCTTGGTGACTTGGCCAAGATGACCTGGCAGGCCAAATGTGGAAGTCTGGTGGGCTTAATTACGCTTGTGGGGCGGAGGTTCCCAACCTTGATCTATACATTGCTACTGGGAGACCTTGTCTGGGATTTGGAGTGTATTGTTATCAGTATGTATATGATGTCTAGTCTTTTCTTTCCATCTTGATTCGAAGGAAGGAGGATGTCCTGAATCAATGCTTGGTGGTAGTAATGGGCTGGATGAAAGTTATGAGGACTAACAAATCTAGACAAGGCAGAGGTGCTCCTGGTTGGGAAGGACTTTGGTTGGATCCAGCAGCACTATTCTTATGGTCTCATATTGTTTATGAAAACTTCCACTGCACCTTGCTGTGCTGACACGTACCATAATAATCTGGGGTTGGGTGTTGCTCAGTGTCTAGCAGCAACTGGAGCATAGTTTCTTTAAGATTAAGTTGTCAATTTGCCATCACCATGTAATTTAGTTGCTTTAGCCCAGAGGTGTGGGACATCAGGCTTGTAAACTGAATGCATCTCTTCAGGCTTCTCTGCCTGTCCCTCAGGACTCTCCCTAGGCCACAGGTCTCCCTGGCCTTGCTTTATGCCCTTCATGATTGCGTTTGCCGGGCTAGAATGTGGCCTTGAACTGTACGAATGCCTTTTGCTTGACTGGATGGAGAAATGTGTTTTTTTTGTGTGTGTAGAAACCTCTGGCTTTTGTGTAGCTGGAATGCAGCCTAGTGTACCAGGCTAAGAGTCACAGCCACTGCCCTGCCCACGTTTGCCTCTGGCCCTGCTCCTGTTGGCATGCCCCCTCCAACAAACAGTTTCTGCATGGCAGAATGTAGCCCATGGGCTGAGTGAGGTTCCCCACCCCTTCTTTAGTCCAAAACATTAAGCGTTCACACAGACTTATTTGTTTTACATACTATTCCAAAATACATTTATACGGAATTGTCATACTGATTCCATTTTACATATGTAAGCTGTAGGCTCCTTGGGACAGGTATATATCTTTTTATTACCCTGTTTATTATAATGGCGCCATATATCTATATTTCATTTACTATTTCAGCTATTCAAACACAGAATTACAGGCTCTGATTCAGACAACATCCAGACCATCCCCCAAATCCTTTATGTTTTGAGTCAGGATTGATGGATCATTTTTTCTGTTAATGTGACGTTTCTTTTTATTATATTTGTTAAATTAAACAAATCTGTTTGTTAAATCTACACAGGACCATACATATAGGCCCTGGTAATGCTATATCTGTGCCCTCAGCTTCCCAATTCAGGTTGGCTGTGGCGCTCCGAAAGATATTGGACTCCAACTCCCATCATCCCCAGCCAGCATGGGCAATGTTCAGGGATGATGGGAACTGTGGTCCAACCCCATCAGGCGGGCCACAAGTTCCACACCCCCGGTGTACAGGTTTGCAACCTTCAGGATTTTTCTCTTTCAGTTTGTTCCCTATCCTTATTGGAGAAAGGCGGGCTGCAATAAATAAACATGCATATAAATAAATGGAAATAGTAATAACGTAGAAAAATGAAGTTACGTGAGTATTTTGATCCATACCGGGCCATTTCCAGCGTCTTCTCAACATCTCATTTGCTGTTCCAACCAGCTTCGAGGAAAGACCTCAGCCGATCCCACCCTAGTTGGAAGCTTTACATGACCCACAAATCTGAGAGGTCAAAACAGGACAGTAAGCTCTTCCCATCAGCGGCATCTTGCCATCTTCCTTCCCCTTGCCGCGCCAGAGGCATCGGCCACAGACACATTCTGTTTTGCATATTCCCGCCGATTGGCTGAGATGTCTGGCGCCACATTCCCAGTGGGAGGGATTCGCATGCTGCTTGTGTCGTCGGCTTGCGCTGCCGCCCTTCTTTATTATGAATAGCGGCGGCCGGTTGTGAGGAGATCGAGCCTTCGGCTAAGTCGGCTGGTTTCGCGACGTTATCTCTGCGCGCGCCTCGCCGCTCCCCGCCCCCTCCCTCGCCGCCTAGTCTCTCAACTGTCGTTACGTCGTCCCACGTTTCTCAGGTGGGAGATGGTCGGGATGCTGGGCGGCGAGGGCGGCTGGAGCGTGTCGTTCGCGGGATGCGGGTTCTTGGGCGTCTATCACATCGGGGCGGCCACTTGCCTGCAGGAGCGCGCCCCGCGCATCATTCGCGACGCCCGTCAGATCTGCGGGGCCTCCGCGGGAGCTCTCACCGGCGCCGTCCTCGTCGGAGGTGGCTCTCTGGGTACGTGTTAAAGGAAGGCATGGAAACGTGTATATGCGTGCGTACGAGAGAGAGGCACACTTGAGGATGCCACTTCACGGGGGTTCCTGCGCCTTTTGTTGTGTAAAGCTCACTTCTAGGGCTCCAGGGCTTGGCCAGATTAGCAGTTTAAAAATAGTTTTTATCAACTTAAAGATTCTCTCCCCAATTAATTAGGCAGCAGGTTTTAAAAAATTTGCCCACATTTAAGCCAAGGATTTATAGTGAACTAAATGACAGGCATTTTCTGAGAAGAGGCATTACAGGTTCTCATCACACACAGGAGTTAATATCTCTTCTGAGATTGTACCTTCTGTTAAATGTATGGGCTAGAAACAAAAATAAAGCTTTGCCCCTTCTTCAGAACTGTTGTTTTATTCATGTGCAAATTTATATAGTTTGATTCAAGCTGCAATCCTGTACCTGGGTGAAAGTCCCTTTGAATTTTCTTAAACATTGGACTGTATGACTTATTTAATCAAAGGGCCAAGTGGGCGGTATGACTTCTTTAAACAAGTGACAGCCTTTTTTCTGTCACCCCGCCACATAATGGGGAAAGTCTCACAATAAATTTATTTCGATCAAAGATCATTACATAGAAACATGAGTAATTAAAGTCATATAAAATACATAAAATCATGAGTGAATAAAAAGTGCAAAATTACGATCAGTATAAATTTCCTACATAAGATCATTTATCACTGTTTTCCGACATGCGATAGCAGCAGCACAGAAACTGGCCACTCTTCCTGTCTGTCTGCCAATAAATATGTTAAGTAGAACTCGCTGGGTATGTCCGGAATGCTTTGTAAAATTGGGGTAATAAAAGAGTAACAGAGATACCTATAAAAGGTGCAATATAATAAAACATGACCTACAATTTCCACTTCCTCCGTTCCACATGGACAGACCCTTTCGTGATATAAGGTACCCTTCTATATCTTCCCTCCAGGAGGGCAGATGGAAGTACAGCTGTGAAAGCTCTTCTATATTTAGGGATATTCAAGTTTGTTAAATAATGCATAGGCCCCAGTGCTCTCTCCTTATCCCTGAACTCAGGGAGCCTGCCATCAAGACTCAAGTGATTTTGTAGTTCTATATCCCAAATTCGCTGTTGGATAGTAGTTTTTGCTTTAGCATATCGAAGAGCAGAAGGGGTGAATCCCAGATTTTGCAGTTTCTCAAACAGCGAGCTTTTCCATCTTGACTGATACACATCAATTAATGTCAAAGGGGCCAAACCCACAGGAGAAAAAGCTTCAGCCAGTAATGAAGCCCAAGAATCCATGAACGGGCTTAAATAGTAATTAGCCCCGCTTCTAAACAAAGCAACACATTAGACACACAGCTTGGAACTCCAATATTGTGACTAAGCGATTAGGTATGACAAGTGGCAGTTCATTGCATGCCAATGCACAACTTGTGAGTAAAAACATTAGGAAATGAGAGAGGGGAATGACTGAGAATATAAGATGGGAGTGGGGTACTAAAAATGTTGCAGAATGGAGGGCTTGGAAATATGGTGGCTATTGTGTGGGGTGAGGAGAGGCAGTAGTGTAGGTATGGTGGCCGCATAGAGTGAATGGGAAAGTCAGAGGTGCTATAGGACTTGCTGTGGGAGTGGTATCATAGTGCTATAGGATGCTACTGGATACATGTGGAACTGCTCCCCACATCCCCAAGCAATTGGAAAATGAAACGGTTTGGTTTCCTTTAGGTGGGAGAGCACTACAAGCTTACAATGTTTTGGTAACATTTGCTTTATTTACAAATATGCAAACAGTGAAATCAGTTATGCTCCTGCAAGCAGATAGCACACCTACTAATTTTACATGAGATTCCCAGCTAGTTCCAAAGCCACACTGTATTGTATCTAAGCTTTCCAGCTAAGCTTTCAGGATTCTTTCCTCTATATTCGCTGCCTTTTCTTCTCACACATACACCCATCCTGCAGTGCAATCTTTTGCCCCTTCTCTAGGTGTCTATCATATTAGCATACTTTTTTCAGGCCCTGGACCATTAGAAGTGATCAAGCTGGCCAAACTTGCCACGATATTATGGGTAGGGTGGGGAGCCATGAGGATATCAGTGAGAACATTATATAGGGTCAGTGATGTGGTGCGGAAGACAGACTGGTAAAAGACAGCATATTGGTGTATACATATGAGGTTCTCGGCTGCTTAGGGGGAGGGGGAGGAACCTGTGGTCCTTCAGATGTTGTTCAACTACAACTCCGATCATTAGCGATGCTGGCTAGGGCTGATGGGAGTTGGGGTCCAACAACAATTGGAGAACCACAGGTTCCCCATCACATAGGATTGCTGAGGGTCAAACTACATGTGAAGCTAAATGCAGTATTAGTTTAATATATGTGTGTGTTTATCTATGTGAATGGAGAGGGGAACTCTTTCATCTGGATCCTAGCTAGAGAGGGGAGAGTTAAACCTTTGATTTGATTGTATGCTTCCTTTCTTAGTGAATTATATGATGTCAAATGTATCTATTTTGGACTGATACCTTTAAGCTTAATCTCATGTGACTGCTGAGATGGTTCAAACTGGACTGTGATGTGTTCTAAGAGAATCTCTGTTGAATGGGCAAGAGAATGACTAATGAGACTAACTGGTTAATTTTCAATAATGCAGATGTGGTGGGGACAAAGGAGAGAAGAAAGCTAACTACTTTTCCATATTCAAAATTGTCTGTAGGTATTAAGGAAAGGACATTATACTGTAGAGGCTTGCTGCAAAAATGTAGTGATGAGAGAAGCAAATCGTGTTAGGAAATTAATAAGGAATTAGCAAGTACGTATTATGTGATTCTGTAAAGAATTTGGTGTGTCTGCTGTTAGAATAATGTGTGAAATTCTGCTTGTTCCCACCTCCAAAAGACTCTAATAAATTTAAAAAGGTGCAAAAGAGAAACTAAAAAAATTCATCCTGCTAGATGGGTGATTAATGGAAAATTATACACTTTCCAAATAATGGGTATTTTCTGAAATGTATATAGGTGGTAGCAAATTTAGAATATACAAAGCAGCACTATGTCAGGAAGCACATAATTAATTAATGGAACTCATTTCCACAGAATGTTACGGTGTCCATCAAGCTTAAAGGTTCAAAAAAAGATTGGATAACTACATGACTGGTATGACTACTAGCTACAATAGCCAAAAGCACATTGGCAATTATAAGACTTCGCTACTATCCAAACTAAAGAGACCAAAGATCTTGAAGTCTTGTAACAGGAAATGAATGTTGCTATCATCCCTAAGTGGAAAACACACCTGAGGCATATGGCTTTCTACTATTGGCAAATAAGATTGGATGGACTATTGAACTACTTTAGCATAGCAGCTTTTACCTACTTAAAAAAATATATAAAAATGAGCATTTCTCTTTCTTAATTGGTTTGGACCTATGCAGGTTGTTTGGGTCTTATGCTGTGTTATAAATTTTAATATACAATTATATTTCAATATAATTGGTTAAAGGCAAGACAGGTCTAAGATTTAGTACAAAGTTTCTTTATTTACTCATTACTTTGTTTGCTCCATTCACAAAAGAAAAATCTACTCTTCCAGAATGAATGTGAAATCCTAACTTTTTACCAAGCAGATCTGTGCAGATGTTTGAGGTTCACTTGTAGGTTTGTTTGTTTTTTATCCTGACTCAGATGGAAGTTGCTGTCAGCTTTTGTTAGTCATTTTTCACTCCCAATACCCAAAATTTATTTGGATGTAACTCACATCGATTTTAAAGGACATAATATGGGAGGTTTGTTTAGTTACCTTTAACTTGCTTTATACAAAGCTTCTTTCTTGCTGTAGGGTTTAGAGTGTTGAGGTCAAGGCTTAGGTTAGCTTTAAAGTGCTTTTCCTCTTTAGTCTATGCACAGTGAGGGAACACATTGCACGGGTTACAAGTATGGGTGGAATGATCTGTGTGTGTGAGCATTTAATTTAAGATATAGAAAAGATACATCAGTTAACCATAATGTGCTGAGTAATATTTGGACCCCACAGTTAGAGCAAGTTCAGCAGAGGTGTCCAGAGCGCTGTCTGTTCTACCTGTATTGGAGCAGTTTCAATTACTGTGGCCTGAGGATCTGGACAAGCTGCTTGAATAATTGCGGCCCACTACCTACCCCCTTGACCCTTGCCCATCCTGGCTACTGAGAATTAGTTATAGGGGTCTGACTGGGTGGGTCCAGAGAGTGATCAATGCTTTGCTGGAGGAGGGGAAGGTACCGATGGTGCATCCCCTCCTTTAAGACCACCTCCCTGGACCCAGAGGTGTTCAGCAACTATCGCCCTATGGCAAATATCCCCTTTTTGGGCAAGGTGCTTGAAAAGGTGGTGGCAGTTCGGCTTCAAGCATGCTGAGAGGAAACTGATTGCTTGGATCCATTCTAGTTCGGCTTTAGGCCTGGCCATGACACTGAAACTTCCTTGGTTGCCCTGGTTGATAGCATTTGTCGGGAAAGAGATAGGGGGAATGCGACCCTGCTCGTTTTCCTTGATCTGTGTGGCTGTTGATACTGTTGACCATGGTATCCTTCTGGAACATCTCAAGGAGGTGGGGGTTGGGGCACTGTGCTTCAGTGGTTCCACTCATACTTCCAGAGCTGCTTCCAAAAAGTAGTTATGGGAGGCTATTGTTCAGCACAATGCAAATTACCCTGTGATGTTTCACAGGGTTTCATTTTGTCCCTCATGCTATTTAACATACGGTGCGGGACCACGATACCTTGCGGAACGCCTCTTCCGATATGAACCGGCCCGTGCACTACGTTCTGCTACGAAGGCCCTCCTCCGGGTTCCAACTCACAGGGAGGCCCGGAGGGTGATGACAAGATCTAGGGCCTTCTCAGTGGTGGCCCCCGAACTATGGAACAGTCTCCCCGAGGAAGTACGCCTGGCGCCGACTCTGCTCTCCTTCCGGCGCCAGGTCAAAACCTTCCTATTCTCTGAAGCATTTTAAGTTACACTGATTTACTTTTTAAAATGTTTATTGTATTGGATTGATGATTGTATTTTAGTATTATTTTGTTATTCATTGTATTTTTATGCTATTTTATGTTCACCGCCCAGAGAGCTATTGCTAGTCGGGCGGTATATAAATTTAATAAATAAATAAATAAATAATAAATAATAAATAAACATCTATATGAAGCCACTGGGAGGTGTTATCAGGAGATTTGGAGTGAGGTGCCATTAGTACGCAGATGACACCCAGCTCTACCTCTCTATTCCATCTGAACGAGGAGAGGCAGTTGCGGTGTTGAACCAGTGTTTGGAGGCAGTGATGGATTGGATGAGGGCCAATAAATTGAGATCAAATCCTGAAAAGACAGAGATGCTATGTGTCCAGAGTTCTCATGTCCGGGAGGTGGGAAGATGGCCTGTTTTGGATGGGGTTGCACTTTCCTTGAAGGAGCAGGTCTACAGCCTGGTGTCATGGCCCCGTCAGAGGACTCATCAGACGAGGATGACTCGGGAGTAACAGCAGCAGACCCAGAAGGAGAAACGGAGGAAACTCCTGAGAACCCAGCTCCTTCTCCCCCTCAGCTGCAGAGCACCCCAGACACAGCTGAAGCCCTTCAGCCAGATGCAGCCAGTGAACAGGATACTCCCCCCTCACCTGCAGAACATAGACAACAGAAGGTCAGGCAGAAGAGGGGCAGGCCTGTCCACTTAAGGCCAAAACACTGATGGCTCACACCTGCTGACAAACCTTCTCCTTAAAAGTCAAACCTTGGGTTCAGCTTGTTGCTGACTACAACGTCAGGCGTGACTACTGTGTGTCTTCCTATCCCCTGAACCTTGACTTGGACTGATCTCTCGGCAAACTAGACCCGGACCTTCACTGACATCTCTTCTGGATTTCTGGCTTGGCACGTAAGCTTTGAACGGCCTCTGCCCTTATCTTGCTTCCTCCTTGCTAGCCTGGCAGATTTATAGCCAAGCTGCCGGCTGAGGACTTACGGCCTGGCAATTACCAAGGAATCTCCAGCCCTGCCTGCACCCTCACCGACACTGCTGTCTCAGTGAAGAGCTGACACCTGGGGGTTTTCATTGATCTAGCACTGTCATTGGAGGTTCAGGTGGCCTCAGTGGCTTGGAGTGCCTTTTTCCAGCTCTGGCTGGTTTGCTAGCTTTGGCCTGTTTTGGACAGAGAAGAGTTGGCTACAGTGCTCCATGCTCTGGCAACTTCCAGGTTGGATTATTGTGAAGTACTTTATGTGGGGCTGCCCTTGAAGAAGACTCAGAAACTTCAACTGGTCCAAAATGCAGCAGCCAGATAACTGGCTGGGGTTCCCCTTAGAACTCATATAACTCCTATATTAAAACAGGTGCATTGGTTGACAGTTCGTTTCCAATTCAAGATGTTCATGTTAGTGTTTAAAGCCCTAATCTACTTGGGTCCCAAATATCTGAAAGAATGCCTCCTTCCCTACAGACCTCTTGGGTTTTGTGATCATCAGAGGAGTTCCTTTTGGTAGTTCTGCAACCCTTGGAAGTTTGGAATGGTGGTGGCCTGGAGAGGGCATTCTCTGTGGCAGCCCCTAAGCTGTGAAACTCCCTCCCCACCCAGGTGCATCTGGCAACTTCATTGTGCAACTTTCAGCGAATGCTGAGGACGCACCTTTTTATCCTGGCCTTTGACACCTGAGATATATATTTTTAGGACCCACCCTATTTTCTGTGATTTTGTTTAGGTTGTTTTTAACTGTTTTTAATTATGTGTTTAAAATTGTTGTAACCTGCCCTGGGACCTTTGGGTCAAGGGCGGATAATAAATTCTAATAATAACAACAACTTATATCAATTCCATTTGTTTATATTTTTCTCCAAAGTTTTATTTTGTTCAATGTTAACAAACTACTGTTATGAAATACATAATTAAAGAACTATAGCAGTTGCCTTTTAGGTAGTCCTCACCAGGGCTGTGGGGTCGGTATGTCAAACCTTCAACTCCGACTCCTCTATTTTTCTACTGTCCGACTCCAACTCAGACTCCTTCATAAATGGCAAATGTATATTAATTTTTCTACTGTCTGACTCCGACTCTGGCTCCTTCATAAATGGCAAATGTATATTAATGTATTAATATTAATAAATTAATATTAATATTAAAATATTAATTTTATTTTGAAGTCGGAGTCAGTACATTTCTTCCGACTCCTACTCTACCCAAAATTGCTTCTGACTCCACCCAAAACTGCTTCTGACTCCGACTCCACAGCCCTGGTCCTCACTTTGACTTATTTGCCATGGAACTCCTCCTTTAAGCTGCAGAGATTCTGGAGCATGTTTGACAGAGCACACTTGGTTCACATACTCTGCTTGGATTGAGATTGAAACATTGGAAGAAGGAAGTAGACATAAAAAGGAATGCCTCTTTTAAGAAGGTACTTATAAAAATATGCTGTTTTGGCAGAGTACCTTTTTAGTCCATTAAAAGTTTTTAACCGATTAATCTAACCAATTAACTATAATTGTAATAGTGCCAATATCTATCATGCCACATTATTCTTTACTCATAAGGACAGGGGTGGCAAACTTCAAACTTCTGGTTTATTTTTACTAGTATCCTGAAGTCCACCAACCATAGCCAGGTGTAAACCAGTGGCATGGAGATGGGGTGGGGCAGGTGTATACTTAGGTTTAAAGTAGGGTATCTTTGATGATTTCCTCAGCCCAGAAATCAATTTTCAGTACCAGAACTGAGTTCACAGTCTTTCATTCAAATACCCATCCTTGGTTTTCATCCAAGCTTTTAGTTTCAACAACCTAATTATTGATCAGGTTATTAAACAACTGAGAGTCATACTTTTGCCAGTTGCAAAATGCCCAGAGAAATTGTCTATCCATGTCTGACATATGATACTCCTCTTCAAGCCTGGGCACATATTTCAGACTATTCATCTGCATATCGCCTCTTTAGGCAACCAGGTGACTGTTTTTTCTTTCTCAGACTTCATCATCTCTGAGGCTGCTAATTCTGACTTAGTACTCTGTTTATGTACAAGTCTGTGGGCAGGTATTATATATACAACATTATGTCTGAATGTTTGAGAAGTAACATTCTCAACTTCATCTGGTACAGAGGCTGCGACCCTACCTTCCTATACATCTGCTCCCACGAGTGATACATGCCCTGGTCTCCTCTCGATTAGACTACTGTAATGCGCTCCACGTGGGGTTACCCCTGAAGACGGTCCGGAAACTGCAGCTGGTACAGAATGCGGCAGCACGCTTAATAAAGCAGAGCCGTCGCTGGGACCATATCACCCCAGTGTTGATGGAGTTACACTGGTTGCCAGTTGTATACCGGGCCCAATTCAAGGTGTTGGTATTAACCTTTAAAACCCTATACGGTTTTGGCCCAGCTTATCTGAAGGAACGCCTCCAGTATCACCAAATATGCCGCCAAACAAGATCAGCCTCACAATACCTTCTCTCGGTCCCACCGGTAAAAACAGCTAGGCTGGTGCGGACCAGAGAGAGGGCTTTTTCGATCATGGCCCCCACCCTCTGGAACTTGCTTCCTTTTGACCTTTGACATGCCTCCTCCCTGATGGCTTTTTGCCGAGCCTTAAAGACCTGGCTATTCAGGCAGGCCTATGGGATCTCTGGGGTGGGTTGCTATTATGCTGTATTATTGAAGGATGGTTTAGATGAACTGATGTTAATATTATGATTGTTGTATGCATATATTTTATATTGTATTTTATATTGTGTAAGTCGCCCAGAGTGTCCGTTAAGTCGGACAGATGGGCGACTAACAAATAATTTTTTTTTTATTATTCTCTGATTAAACACACTTGAGTACAAAAAGGTGGTTAATTTCTGATGAATCAATATAATCCTGAGCTAAATTATAGGTTGTTAATAGCTGAAAGGCAGCTTGATTTAGGACATAGTGTTATTTTAACATGGCAGATACCATGTATACCTGAATATGTCATGGTATAGTAACAACAACAAAAAGAGAAACATTGGCTCAGATCCCAAGATAAGTAAAGGGATTTTATGAAAGGAAAGTCTCCCTCAACCACCACCCCTTTAGCCACTTGCATCTCTCTAAAAATCTCTCCAGAGGGCCTTACTGAACAATGTGGGGTGCAGTACAGGGGACTGCTGGAGGAGGGGCTATTGCCTTAGCAGTTTTCTGTACCCCATGTGAATTAGAAGCCTTGCATCACTCTCTGACCTATTAGCTCAGGCAGTTGTGTTGATAAAATATACAGTAAAATGAAATGGATTGGTAGAGATCTTGTCAAGACATGAGAATACTGGAAACCGTGCTGCTCAGTATCCACATGGTAATGAATCCGCATGGTTCTATAGCCCATGGTTTTGGAGGTTCTAGTGTGTTTAGATTTTTTAGAAGCATTATTGTGTTAGACTATGTTTTCACCATGTTTTATGTTTAGTTATTGGAATATTTTAACATTTTATGCCTCCTATAGAAAGTTGGCCTAAAATAAATACAAATTAAATGTATTGCACCATTCTGTGCCAGATGGCATTATCTAGAGTGGGAAGTGCATGAGAAGCGAAAGTGGTTTTGAGGTCATGTGGGAAATTTTTGAACATCTTTTTATTTCAGGTAAATGCATCAGCATTTGTGTAAATGGCTAGCTCTCTAAATTATTTTGTGGGCAGTTTCATTTCAGTCTCTTCCCATGGTCTGTCTCCCTTTGTTATTAAATCAAGTGGGATAGAGATGGACAGATACAGGAAACTTTCCTGGATCTTCCCATCTGACTCCCCTTTCTTGATCTCCTTTTCTTCTCCCTCAATGGAAATGGGCACCAAAATGCAGTGATTGCTGCCCATGGAGACCGTGTGTGCTTCTCTGTGTGTGTCAGCCTTTTTAGCTGAATTGGATTGTTTTTATTTATTTATTACTTATTTTGTATATTTGTTACCTGCTCTTCACAAAAGTTCCCAAGGCAGGCTACACTAAGAATAAAAATACAGTCACATCTGAAATAGAAAAGCAAAAAATAGCAAACCTCCTCCCAAAACAGATTTTCTTTCTTTATCTGATACTAACATTCTTCTGTCCCCATGTGTACATCTAAGGGGAGAGCTTGAGTCTGTTATTGGGAAGGCTGTTCCACATACCACTGCCCCTCAGTGGAATTGCTGACAGAGTCTCTCCAGATGAATGCAGCTCAGGGTTTGGTCTGTATGGGAGGAGTTGATATTTCAGGTATGTTTAGGGCTTTATTTGTCAAAGACAAGACCTTGAATTGGGCTGGGAAATGAATAGGCCACCAGTGCAGCTTTCTCTGAATAGGTGTTAGTTGAGTACTTGGTCACACCTTAAGTACTCTGTCAGCTGCATTCTGCACTAGTTGCAGCTTCCAAACCGTATTCAAGGGAAACCCCATATACATCACAGTCCAGGTGGGAGGTTGCCCATCAGTATAATCCCCCACACCTCCTGAAGGGACAGTGAACCCCACAAAAAATGCCCAGGAAAGATTCACCAAGTTCCTGCAACCCCAGTGTGCCCTTTGCATCTGGTGGCAGTTTTTCTTTACGAGAAATGTGCCTCTATTGTGCTGCTTTACTGTGCCTGCTGCAGCTTCTCTTTTCAGTCTCTGAGCCGCTGCTTGGGGTTTCGGAGCTACTTTGGTTTTACAGGTGCCTAGCTCTTCTTTGCTGTGGGTTGGGAGCAGCAGGAGCTATTCCTGGCTTTTTATTCCTTCCCTTTTCTCCAGAGTCCACATTATACTCTCCTCTTCTCCACCAAAAAGCATTCTCCAGACCCCTCCAACCCAATAGGAAAGCTGATCCCTTTTCTCCCATGCTATTGAAGCATGCCCCTTGTCTTTCCTTGAAAGAATCCTACATAATTTTATGCTTCTGCTACCCCTTGAAGTGTTATAATACCATTTTTGTACGTTGTAGCACATTGAATGGCGTGTGAAAATCTTCATTAAGTACCTTAGAGGATTAAAGTCTTATCGTTAAAATGTTGCCTTCACTTTTTAATCATTGTTCCAATTAAGTGAAAGAACATCCTTTCCCAGTGACTGTTATCTATAAAAGCAAGCATATCAGAAAACACACTTTGAGCTCAATTAAGTTTTGCTGTTTCGGGCAAGTGCTCAAATTTAAAACGAAACTTTCTGAAGGTTTACTATCTTTAAAATGATTTTTATTTTTGCTTTCCTACAACAGTGAAAAGCTATGTGGGCAAATTCTACTTCACCCTATTTTCCTTTGCCAAGTAACACTTAGAATGATCCACATTTAGCTAGATTTTTCATTGATCAGAGGCCATGAGTATCTTTGTGCTTGTGCGTTGAGTAGCACAAAGAAGAAATACTTGGTTGTGTATTGTGTATTGCAAACAAATTGATAAGCACCTCCACCTTTTAAGAGAAATGCAATAGCCTTTAATTGAGAGCAAACAAATAAGCCAATAAAATAATGGCCTAGAATGAACAATCTTATGGCATTTAAAACACACACAAACAGTAAAATGCCACTGTCGAAAATGTACTGGTCAAATAGCCCTCCCATTGCTGCTTTCCAGTCACCTTTGCAACCCTCAGATGGGAAAGCAGCTGGTAGAGGTGTCTTTGATTTTTAAAAAATGGCCTACTGGGAAAAAATTAAGTACTCCTGTTACCGTTATTATGATCAAATTTGCAGGCTCTCGTTACTGCATTTCCATAAAAAATAAATCAGATGCACCAACAGTTATGTAGTTTGGTGCTTTATGGCTACAATCCTATACACCACGGATTGGGAACTTGTGCCCCTCCAGATACTGTTGGATGACAACTCCCATCATCCCTAACCATTGGTTAATGTGGCTGGATCTGATAGGAACTGAAGTTCAACAACACCTGAAGTTCCCCATGCCTGCTATATACATTTGCCAGGAAGTTAGTCGTATTGAACTCAGTGAGGCTTACTTCTGAGTAGACGTATAGAAGATGGCAATGTAAATGGCTTGTTAAAATGTAGATGTAAAATTATATTTTTTCTGAAAAAGTATTTCTTTGGGTCATTAAATGAAATATGAATTGTATATAAACCTTCATTAATCCCTAATTCATAGGTAGGTGGCGATTGTGATTATAAGTGCTAATTATAATTATTTGATTAATCCTGTGTTCAGTTCTGTGACCCCCCATTTTAAAAAAATATGTTTTATTGAATTTTTACAAACAGGTAAGTATTCCTGTGACCCCCTGCCTGTCCTGCATTAGTAGGTCAAATTCTGTTCAGAAAGTTGGCTTAACTTCCTCTCTGGAAGTGAAATAAAGGACAAAAGTTGTGACACAGATAAAAAGCAACCCTAATAAACTGGTAGTGGTAGTTCGTATGCTGTCTTCTGATTGGGTGCAGAGAATAAGCTGAGACTCTGCTGACATGTGGTACGATTAGTCATCTCCCCTTTGGAGAAGGTTACTACAGGACATTAACCTATTCCACTTCCTGGGAAGCTGTTGGGGAGGGAGGGAGAGAATGAACATTCAATGCCTTCAGATTACCAAAGTACTATCAATGGCTGATCTAAAATACAATATTTAGAAAGAATTTTGGAATACACTCATTTCAGAACAGTTACGCAAATCTGTGAGCAGATGGCAGTTGTTTTCATAGCTGGTATAATTACTATATTACTTATTGATGTTTAAACCTTTTTTTGTTCTTATAATTTTAAAAGAAATGACTGGTCAAGTTCTCAGGTCTATTATTCTACTTACACTGTGTATTTCCTCCAAGTTTCTCAGAGTGGCATATGCATCATTCCAGATAATTTCCCATCCATACAGTTTACAGGCCTTAATTTCAGCAGTTGAATTGCATGTCATATACCTTCAGAGGATTCTCTAGTTGATTATGTCAGCTTGTTCAATAGGTGTGTCAGGTTTTCTTTCCTCTGACAGATCCACTGCCAAAATATTCCTAGATATTTTACTTGTTTCTTTCAAGGAACATTACAAAAAGTTGTAATTGTATTGGAGGTTTGCTGATTATATAGGGAGATACTATCTATGTACATGGTACTTTACAAATAATGATATAACAGGTCCCTACTTCAAGGAGCTTACAATCTAAAACAGACACGGAAACAGAGGAAGGAGAGGGAAACGGAGGCAGGGAAACTTGTTTCATTGACACAGATTTTGGCATACTTACAATAGGTTAAAGGACTTGGGGGATGAGGAAGCAGCAATTCCAGAGGGAACAGGGGAAGGGGAAGGGAGAGCATGGGTGCTATAATATTTGAAACAGGCAGCTGAGGCAAAATCAGAAATTCAGACAGACAGGTAAATGTAAATACAGGCTTTTCAGGGGTCTCTGGCATTAGCTGAATTCTCAAGGTAGGAAGGACTACAGAGCAGCCACCTGGGCAAAGATGTCATATCTGAGCAGTCTCGATTCTCTGGGTACACACGAGCACAGATCCATATTTATACATAATATTTTAGATTCTGTCTCATTAAGCTTATATCCAGAAACCTGGTTACTTCTGAATAATAACTAGAACTCCTCTGAATGAATTAACAGGATTCCTCCATTAATGCAATATCCTGTACATACTGTGCTAATTTACTTTCTCTGTCTAGTTCTCATGCCTTTTACCACTGCATACTAAAATAAAGTCGGAGTCAGGAGACAACCCTATTGTGTACCTCTCTCAAAGTTATAGAATCAGACAATTAATTATTGGAGATCCTTGATATAGAGAACCATTGTATCATAAGTTTAATGAAATAAATAAATAAATAAATTTGGACTCCCAAGCCAAATTTAATTAGCACTGCCTTAAAAAAAACCCCAATAACCTCAATTCAGATATTATTTATTTATTAAATTTATATCCCGCCCTTCCTCCCAGAAGGAGCATATTAAATGCTTTCTGAGCATTCAGTATGATAAATGCACTTTACGTCTTTTGTTTCATGGCAAGCGATAATGCTTCCTTATACTACTAATTTCCTCCTTTGTACAAAATGTGCTCAATCTTCCAAGATATAACAAGGTGTAAACTCACTTAGTCTTGCTTCCAGTTCTTTAAACAAAAAGTTGTAGTCCACATCTCTTTAGAGATATGATTCTGTTTTTTCAAATTGCCACTAGACTTAGGAATCAATAGGATGAGTTTCCAAGTTTCCAGAATTCTGCCTTGCAATAAATGTTCATTTACCACCTTGTCAAAATTAGTGTCATGTATCCTCTTTTAAAAAACCACTTCAAATCTCACATGCAATAATGTATCTTTCAGTGGAAGCTTGTGCAGATGTTCTGGCTCTAGCCAGAGAAGCAAGAAAGCGAAATCTCGGCCCTCTTCACCCTTCATTCAATGTGATGAAGATAATAAGAGATGGACTCTGCAAAAATCTTCCAGAAAACACTCATGAGCTGATATCAGGGAAACTTTCCATTTCACTTACCAGGGTATCTGATGGCAAAAATGTGTTGGTATCCAACTTTAATTCTAAAGAAGAAGTTATACAGGTATGTTTTCAGTTGCTTTATAAAAACCTTGTTGCATTACCAGTTTTAATAATGTTTAGAATAATGTTCAGAATATTTCACTTCAGTAATGACCCAATGGCTGAACATTCATATCAGTTTATTTCCTCTATATTCATTATCTTCTCATTTTTGGTTTTGAAAATTGTATACAGTGGCTGTCTGTTTTTGAGCTAAAGATAGGATGATTTATGTAACAACATAAGAATAGCCTGCTGGATCAGGCCAGTGGCCCATCTGCTCCGGCATCCTATTCTCCAGTGGCCAAGCAGATGCTTGTGAGAAGCCCATAAGCAGGACTTGACCACAACAGCACTCTCCTGCGGTTTCCAGTAACTATTCAGACACATACTGCCTCCAGCAGTGGAGGCAGTTTGTGCTAGCTCTAACATGGGAACCCTTGAAACGGAGCCTGTACAGCATCCTTTCTGAGGTCTTCTCCTGTACAATATGTAAAGACCATGTGTTGCTAAAAGTATATACAAAGGCAGATAGGGAATTGAATTCCCTTACTTCTGTTCACTTCACACATTAGGAGCATATGAGGCTGTCCTGTTCCATGTGTCTATATGGAGAGATTTTTCAGCATATGGAACAGGGCTTTCTCGGTGATGATGGTGTTTTAGTGGCACCAGTGATTTTTTTTGTATATGTTTTTTTAAAATGACAAAAAAGAGCAAGAACAGATACAAGGTAATTAAGGAATAACTCCCATCCCCAAACCCCAAATATTCACCAAGTTATTTGATAATTACAGCAGTAACAAGTTTCCATTTATCACAGTGCAAATAAGGAGAGAAGAATCATGAGAAGTACAGAGTCTGTTGCAAAACGATAGATTAATCTCTGTCCCAGAACTGGAGGAAGGCACAAGACATATTCAGTGTGTGCCTTCATATCTCCCTATACATTTTAAATGGATGCCAAATAATAAAAAGGGGGTTGACTTTCCCTTTGGAGAGTCTTTATGGAAAAGTAAGTTTTTCTGCCATAGCCATGTGCCCTGGTCAGTTTATCCATGCTTTATGTGAGTTCAGCTAATTTCTGGTCTTTGGCAACCTCCTTCAGTACGCAGCCCCTGTTAACAATCTGGCCTCTGCATTCTGAATCTACTGTAGTTTCCAAAAACTCTTCTGAGGGGGCCCTATGTAGAATACATTGCAATAATCCATATTTGATCTAACTAGGGCATCTTTCCACACACAAACGAGTAAGAATTTAAACATTTTCTGCTAATTTTTCTTTTGGTATAGCACAGTGGGGAGGAGAGCCTGGCTGGGAGTCCAGAGTCTGTGAGTTCAAATCTCCTGGGTGTAAAGGGCCAGCTAAAGATCACCCCCACAGTGAGTGGCTCGGGGGTTATGTGCCCTGCCACCTGTGCAGCCGTGGGCAAGCTGCATAGTCCCAAGGAGCCCGGTTGCCCCCCAGCTGGCAGTTGCGGACAAGGAAGGGGCTGGCTTGTGCAGCTGTGGCAGCTGAGCAGGCCCTAGCCAGCTGCGGAGGACTAGCCTCAGAGGGAGGCAATGGTAAACCCCTCTGAATACCGCTTACCATGAAAACCCTATTCATAGGGTAGCCATAAGTCGGGATCGACTTGAAGGCAGTCCATTTCCATTTCATGTTTGTTAATGATTTTTCATTTGGAGTGTTCTCTCATGGAAGTAGGATTGAATCCTCTTTTTTGAAGAGAGAATGTAACATTCCTCTTTTTTTCATCTCTTTCTTTTTAAAGGGGGAGGGTAAGTGCTGGAAGCCTAAATTACCTAACTTTTGAACTTTAGCTAGTAATAAGTAACTTTAGGGATCCAGGAAAACTTTCAAAGTGGTGGCTTTCAACTGTGTTCCAGGTAATCCAAGAATTTGTCATTTATCATGACAAATTGCTGAGGAACTTTTGGATTACTTGGAACAGTATATATAATATTTGGTTTTTGGTTTTGAAAAAAATAGTAAAATTACATTATCTCTTCAAAAAACAATTCTATTATTTATATAGAGAGAATTGATTTCTGTTTTGTACATAGCTTTGAGGTTCTTTTAAAGAGATTAAGAAATTTTCTAATTAAATAAGTAACTAATCTTCTCAGTAAGAAGACTGGTTATCTGTTCCAAAATTAACAGTGATCTGTCAGGGTTATCCTTTTGGGAAAGCCTGGTGGAATAACAGTGTCTTCAGCAGGTGCCCAAAACACCCATCTGATATTCACTGGAAGGGAGTTCCATAACACTGGGACTGCTACACTAAAAGCCCTGCTCCATCTCACCGGAGTGGACCTTGGGAACATGTGACTTTAACTAGAACTGCCTCCCATTATGATTTCAGCAATTACAGTGGTGTATTGGGGGTAAAGCAATTTCTCAAGTACCCTGGTCCCAAGTTGTTAAGGACTTTATAGACCAATACTAAAATGTTAAATCTAGCTTAGCAGCATATTGGCAGCCAGTGTGGATCCCTCAGCAAAGTGCAATGTCCTGGCAATAGGTTGCTACAGTTAACAGCCTAGCCACAGCTACCTCCTGTTTCTGGACCAAACCTAAAGGCAGCCCCACATACAGTGCATTACAGTAATAAAACCTCAATGTTATCAATGCATAAACAACGGTACCCAAGCCATCCTAGTCCAGAACAATCATAGTTGTTTTGCCAACCAAAGCTGGTAAAAGGGCACTCCTTGCCAATGAGGACACCTAGGCCTCAAATGATGATGGATCCAGGAGTACCTTCAGACTATGAACCTGCTTCTTCAGAATGAGTTCAACCCCATCTAGAGTAGCTAATTGACCTATCTCCCAGACACTGGAGCCACTTACCCCCAGCACTTCCATTTTGCCTAGATTCAGAATTAGCTTATTGAGCCTCATCCAGCTCACCACTGTGTCCAGAAACTGGTCCAGGGCTTACACATCCTGTCCCTATTCAGATGTTACAGAGAAATAGAGTTGGTTGTCATCAGCATACTGGTGACACTTAACCCAAAATCTCCTAATGATAACTCCCAACGGCTTCATACAGATATTGAATAGCACCGAGGACAAGATAGCACCTTGGGGCACTCCATAGCACAACTCATGGTACTGTCTGACTAGCTTCTCTGATAACAGGTGGACAAGCTGTCTTTCAGTCTTCCCCTGGAATGTATGGCCCCAGGGATTGGCGGGTATGTTTTAGGATGCATTCAGTTCACAATTGGGTGATGGTGAAGTACAATAGGTGAGGTATACTCCCAGAATTCTTTGCAATTTGCAGGGGTTTCATAGTTGTCAAACATAGCTTCGCTAAATATTTCTACACCATCTTTTGGGGCAAGACCGGACAAGGCGGACTACAATAAAAAAAACCCTGACAAATAAAAATAGCATCAGACATAGGGGTAGCAGCACAAACAAAAGCACCCCCTGCTATCCCCACAAGTATTTGGGACCCACTTAAAGGCTGTAAAGAAGGGGCCAAACAGACTTCTCGGGGTGGAATTCTATGAAGGTGAGACCTCCACTGAAAAGGCCTTTTCCCTGTTACTGACCAACCTGATTTCACCTTAGTGATTCTTCATCTGGTAATCAAAGTACTGTACAACGATTTCCCTAAAGATAGAATATCTGAAAATAATTGTGTTAGAGCATTGCTTTATGACAAATCCTCCTATTAGAAATACAATGTGCAACTCACCTTTCTTTTTCTATAGGCTTTGCTTTGTAGTTCATTTGTGCCTATATATTGTGGCCTCATTCCACCTTCATTTAGAGGGGTGGTAAGTACTTGATGATTCTTATATACTATAAACTGTTGAGGATATATAAATTTGGAACCTTGCTGCGCTTTCAAGTGCAAATAATGTCAATCTTGGAGGCAGGCATATCACCATGAGAACTATGAAAGGGAATCTTGTCTGTACAAGAATTTAAACATATTATTTGTGTCATCAGTTGCTTTAAAATGGTTCATTAACACTAGAATTTCTTCGTACTTATCACTGTCCTGTTCTCACCAGGCTCTTAAGGAGGCAAGAGACTTCCCAGCAATAACACAGATGAGGGCAACACCAAGGCAGTATCCAGGGCCAGTCCAAAGTCAGAGTCCAAACAGTCCACAACAACAAAAGGGTCAGGCAAGAAGCAAAGTCAGAGCAGTCCAAGGTCAAGATCCAAGCAGTCCATGGGCAAAGCAGGGCAAAGGCAAGACAAGAGGCAGTTCCAGGGTAGTCCATGGTCAGGTCTGGAGTCAACTGGAGATCAGCAGACAGGTCAGATACAAGGCTGGTGTAGATGTTGTCTAGCACCTCTTCCAGCCTAGTACTAGGGTTTTTGACCTAGAGACCCCAAACCTCAGCTGACTCTTATTAACCACTTTCAGCCAGATCTTTACTCCCGAGGGGTCTCCCAAGGAGTTCTTTACTCTTGAGGAGTCCGGGCCTGCAGTCGGGCATTCCTCCGGATGGGTCATGTCTCCAGTTGGCATTTGAGGTAGCACCTCTCCCTTGCGCTTGGGACATGCTCAGCCTCAATGTCAGAGGCTGAATTTGCCCTGGGTGCAGTCAGCTCTTCTTCGGCCTCATCACAGGACCCTGGCTCCTCATCCTCAGGTGGAGCCTGAACCAGGGCTGAGTCCAAGACTGGAACCTCCTGGTCTTCTTCTGATGAGGACTCCCCCAGCTGGAACCTGACAAATCAAAAGGTCCAGTTTCCCAAGGTCTTGGAGCAATGGTGGAAGAAAATAAAGGGACTTCAAATAAAGGTCAGAATTCATTTTCTGCAAGATTGGCTATTCTTCACAGTAAAAATTCAATTTGTTTCCCATTCTGTTTGACCGTAGCCTGTACTTCTTCCCTCAAGGGACCCATCATCTTATGGGACAAAGTATCTTCTGTCTATTCAAAAACTACAATTTTTGGATCTGAAAATAATGCTATTCATGCCCTTATAAGACACTCATTGCTCCTGTTTTTGTTGTGTGGTATAGGACACACGGGGCCAGCTCAATATTCTTTTTGGCAATGTTAGTGACAAGTAGCATCACTCCCCTTTCATCTCTGCAGGGCATATTTTTCTTTGGAACCTGTATACTCCCTCACTGCACAACTCTTGTACAGGAGTGCACACCTAGACACGAGTGTGATTTTTTTATCCCCGCCTTCCTGGGCTACAGCTTCTTCCCAGCCTCCATACGAATCCGTTGTGTGCGAGCAGCATATTCTGCTATAATAACTGAAAAGTCACATGTGGGAGTATTGTGCACAAGCTAAAATGTGCTTGTGGCACATTTGATGTGATTTCCCCCATAATCTGTTATCTTGGGACTGATTTTGTGCCATTTATGTCCAGTAAATGGGATAGCGATGAATGGATAGTCAAGTTTATTATACTTATATGACATTTGCCATTCTGATGCCTGTGTCTTTAATGCACTTTACATAAAATTAGTCCCAGGACAGCTTCATATCAGATAGGTAAGGGACTGAAACTTTGTGTTTACAAAATAAGCCACGGTCAGGGCCAGCTCATGATGTAACACATTTCAGGGAAACTCCTCTAAATGTTAAATGTTTTTAAATATTACTTAGGACAAGTTGATTTACTTACTTGTTTATTAGATTTATATCCCACCCTTCCTCCCAGTAGGAGCCCAGTAAGAACCTGATCTCATCTGATCAGGTTGAGAATGAAAGGACTGAAGAAATAGGACATACGTGCACAAGTATGTAGATCCCCACATTGCATGATATTGTATACACAGTGTGAACCAAAAGGGTTTTTGCCTGACCATGACACCTTTTTGCCTGACCACATGTTGACTACTGTCAAATGGGAGCTGTGGGAACCATCCTTGGAAGAACATTGTATGCAAATCTCTTTGTGTACTCTGTTGAACACACACATCTGTACATGCAGATTTTGCATTGCTACATGATATGTATGTGTATACACGCACATAGATTTGGCACTAGAAACACACAGTAGTTTGCATCGGGACTCAGGCTAGTATCCATTGACTGAGGACTGCTTTGCAGAGTACAACAGGAAGCAATCTTAAAGATGAAATACTAATTGTTATCTTTTAATTTTTTAAGGCCCTTTCTTAAGCAGTGTATTTCAAGGGCGTACTTAGAACTTGAAGAATCTTGTTGAAGGCTGCCTGCATCTTAGCTGAAAGAAAATATGTAGATGTTGATATTTGCTAGTGTGGTTTTGTCTTCCTATTTTAGCAATAAGAAAAAAAGTTTAGAAAGATGTTTCAGAGCTAGCATGTGCACACTTTATTAAATGATTAAAAACTAGTCTTAATGCTTGTGTGAAAGTTTTACTTGCCTTTTTCACCTTCAAAATCAAAACTGCAAAGAATAAACGGTTTGTGATTTGGTGATTAAAAGGTTTTGAAAAGACTGGTGATCTAGATTTCTAAGAAACCATCCTATATCCATCTCTTTTTACCTTTTAAAGGCTCAAAACCTGTATGAGATGCAGAGCAGCATATTAGACTAAATCCACGGTTCATGTTAATCTGGTTACTTTGCCCTCCTGGCTGGACAATTCTGTTAACTAAAAGGATTTAGTTGGGATGACAAACATGAGACATGCTTGAAAGCCTGTTTAATTTTCTGAATTGGCTGCAACTGATGTAGGAGAAAATTTGGGTGCGGGGAAGAAGGTGTTATGAAGTGTGCACTTTGCACACAAACCTGCAGTTCTCACATGCAACTCTGATACATATTTTGGGGGATTTTTTGGTGTTTGGGGTCTTTTGATGTAGAGACCTGGACATCCTCCAGAATGTGGCACCACAAGAGGTAATTCACATATTTACTAAGATATTAAACAGAACAAGCAGCACACTAACAATAGGCTACATTTGCAAGAGTTTAAAATGAACAAAAGAGGCAAACACACATAGAAAAACTAAGATGCAATAAAACCGAGCAGGGGAAGGAGACGGAGGATAAAGTTGGATGAATTAGGGGTAAGGGGAGATGGAGTGAAGGTGGTACGAGAAGGACAATGGGTGCTGAGGAGAGCTATTTCCTCTAGGAAGAGAAGGGGAGGTGGTCAAAAGAAAGTAGGGAGTCTAAATGGTCACTATATGGAGCCTTGGGAAAGTGTTTAGGCAAGAATCAGAAGAAAGCATGAGACCTTTGGGGCAATGACTGAGAAAAGTTCTGTTTTTGCACAGGGTGGCTACAACTAGGGAGGGAAGGAGAATATGACATGTTGGGGTGAGACAGCCAAAGAAGAAGAGCATAGCAAGGAGAAGAAAGAGAGGTCTCCCTAGGAAACAGATTGTTTGAAAGCAGAAGACAGGGGAAAGGAAGACAGAGTGAGAGTTTGGCTAGCTAATGGGCTTAGCCAGGGAATAGAGAAGGGACACTGAATGCTTGCCCTCTTCTGCAAGGCTTGGGATCCAGAAGAGGAAAAGAAGAAGGAGTGAGGAATTCCACAGGAAAGTTCCTGTGCAGAGAGATGAGGTCTGTTTGGTATCTGAAAGATTCCTAACTGATAAGGCGGCAAGCATCACCTTTTATGCTCTAATTGGGCTTAAAAATAAAATAAAAATGACTACAAATCCTGTCTTCCTGGCAGTGATCCAGTGTTAAATGTTTTTTAATGCTGTGAGTCAGAAATATTTTTTCCCGAGATGTCTGAGAAATGGCTTCTAAACTCAGGCACCACAAAAGTCTCTAGACAGTGGCCTGGCTTATGTGTGAACAAGGCCAGTGACAAGTGAAATTATATTCTTGAGACAGAAAACAAATTGATCCAGATGAAGCATCACTATGGGCTTGACAAGTCTTACAACAAGAAAACTGGTTTCTGAAAATACTAGGCTTTTTGATGCTGTGGAGCAATTCAGCTGAGTTTTGCTTAAGCAAATAAAATTCCTTGTCTTTCTCTCCCCCCGCCTAGCGCTATGTAGATGGTGGAATAAGTGATAACTTACCACAGCATGACTCCAGAAATACCATCACAATTTCACCTTTCACTGGGGAGAGTGACATTTGTCCCAAGGGCAACTCTGCAAATTTCCATGAAATGAATCTCACCAATACCAGCATTCAGTTTAGCTTAGGGAACATATACCGTTTAACTCAAGCGCTTTTCCCACCAGAACCCAAGGTATGTATATTCACCATGGTCTCTTATTTATCTCTCTAGGTATGTTGGCACGTATGTGTGTGTGTTCCAACAATGGAATGCTAGACAGCTTTATCAGAGTTGATTTCTGGGTGCATGGCTATATAACTTGCTTATGTCTGGCTGCAAACTGACAATGGCATGAACGTTAGGCTAAAGCCAGCATACCATCAAACTGTATTAATAATCTGAAATATGTAAGATAAACTTATTTTAATATATGTACTTAAATTTAAAGTCCTTCAAAGGTTGGAAGCCACTGATAATATATCTGTTTTAAAGCAACAACAGTGGGATGGACACACATGCAGTCACATAGAATCTGATGAAAAAATATAAATCTGGCTAAATCCTTTTCCTCAAAAGCCACCTGAATGAGAGCTGTTGAACACATTTTGATTCTATGACACTTCTGGCAACAGCAACCTCCTTGCGGTAAATCATCCCTGTTCCAGGCACAGCCGTGTTTGTAAATGCTGGCTTCATGGAATGGCAACATCATATTTAGTATCCACACACCTACTTCATATTCCCTGTGGCTACAGGGTGGCAGGGCATGAAAACTTAAAAAGTGATTGTGCTGATCCACATGTGGATTGTTGTAACCAAGATAAGGATGACTTGCTGGAGGGTGACTGTTCTGGTGGCATCTTCCTGGTGTACATTTTAGGTCTGTTGCACACTTCAGATTTGGTTTTGGTCAATTTCCAGTGAGACGGAGTCTTGGAATTGTGAGACACCCACGAAGAATAACTTCTTTTGCATGCTGTTCTGAATTGTCACCTAAACAATAAATCTAAGGACATTCTTGCTTGAAGTTGGATCATGATCTGACTACAATGGCATATTCATGCAGGCTAGATTGAAGTCTAAGATGACACAATTTAGAAGCCTTACGATGCCAGAAGTAATATGCATGCCTTGATTCAGCTTCCACTAACTGAGAATTTGTTCCAGACTTTGAATATTTGGGTTTTAACTTCTTTTTCTTTTGGGGAGATGAAGTTTTCTACATCTTTCTTTTTAAATTTCCCGGTTGTATGGGTTTTAAAGACTCTTTTTTCTTTTTGGTTTTGTTTATGTAGGACCCTGAAACTATACAATACTAGGTGGCCTGGTGGTTCAGCTGTATCACTGGTTATCCTCTTGGAGAGCTGTTTTGAACTAAAACCCCACCTCCTTGGGAGAATTGCATACTTAACTGTGTGATGTTTAGGGAAATTGCCAAGAAGGGAATTAGTATGAATGCACTGTCATTTTTCTTCTATGTTGCTTATCTGAGAATCACTACTCAGAGAGGCAAAAGTGGAGATATTTTGTACATTTACTTGCACACAGTTTGGGGAAGAATACTAATAGTCTAGCAGCTTCTTGATGTTTAACTTTTTTTGTGAACATTGAATGATGTATTCATGTGTATATTATTATTCATCAGTTCAAAACTGTAAGCTATAACAGCTTTGAAGTGAGACCTTAGCTTTTTATCTCGCAACTGCCAAAGTTTAACACTCTGTCTATAGGAAATCCTGTACTGGAGAAAAAGGAACACCATAAAAGCTATACAAATATAATTCTTGATGGAAATTACTAAATATGACGTAATTGTTGGACATCTTTCTTTGAATGTCATTGTTCATCAATTGTAACATTCTATGACATGAAGCATTATGGGAGAATGTTGGCAAACATATCCCATAGGTTGTGCACAGGGGAAAGCTGGTCTCTCACTTTGGTAGTTCATCATTGAAGCTGATAATTGAATCTAAGGACTTTATTGATTCATTTGAAGGAAACCAGTGACATTGTGCAACCCTCAGCAACACATTTTGCAAAGATCTTTCTGTGAACAGAGAAATGGTCATCTGATGGTCCTTGATTCAAGGCTTAGGTCTGCTCACTTGCTAAATTGAGGGTGATGGTTGCATGCAGATAGCATAGTTGCAATTAAGTTCTTAGCAACCCCAGATGCCAAATTAGTAAATTTTAAGCAAAATGATACCTATGATGAAAAAATAACTTTTGCTGGATCTCTAGGAAGGTTCTAGGAAAATGTTTTTTCACTTTCTCTGCTCCTTTCTCATATGATATGGCTAGAATATGTTCTGGACTAAGTAACTGATAATTTTAAATTACATTTCACTTTGACTCCCTAGGGCAAAGGTGGGGAATTGGATCTGACCTTATCTTTCCTACCTCCTGTAGTCCACATTTGGTAGGTGGGTGGGGCTGCTCATCTGTAAATCACCTGATGTTACAATGTGATCAGGTGATGCGTCACTTTGAAGGCAAAAATCAGCAGACTGTCAGGACTTCAAAGCACTGTGCATGGCTTTTTGCAAGCCTCTTGGAAAAACCCTGCGGGGCACTTGAAGCTCTGATTTGAAGGTGGGTGTGGATTGGTGGGCCTAATTAGGGCTGCAGGCTGGACATTCTTCACCTCTGCCTTAGGCCTAGTAGCTTATGTGCATTTCCCCCCAGTTTCCTCTGATATTCTAATAAGGGTGGAATGGACTACAAAAACCATAAGATATCAATTTTTCACTAAATTAAAGTGAAAGAATACCACACAGCAGCAATTCACTTCTTACCATTGTTGAGGACTACCTCAAAATAGAGTTGTGGAAGTACACAAACATGTTACGAATTTTTTTCAGTGCTGTCAGGGTCTGTTTGACCCCACCTGTCAATGGAAGGTTAATTGCCATGATAACCTATGCATTTATTTCTGTAAACTGCTTTTTGGGAATTTGGTAGGCACTTCCTTCAGTTTACTAGTTTTTTGTAACCTTATTTTCAGGTGCTAGGAGAGATCTGTGAACAAGGATATTCAGATGCTCTTAGATTCTTAAAAGAAAATGGTATGTCACTGTTTGTAATTTCAAATATGAAGTATGGTGAACAGAATCTTAGTTATAATATTAAAGAGGTCTGCACAGTTTTGTATTCAAGGAAAAGATGATGGCCATAACTCATGTCTTGGTAACATCCAGTTGAGGTCACTGTAACACTGTGTGGGGCTGCCTTTGAGGAATGTCTAGAAACTTCAGCTAGTTCAAAATGGTAGCATTAACTGGAACCCAATATGTAGACTGTATATTGTAGACCTATTGCATCGGATCATCTTCACAGGCTCTCAAGCTGTTTCTGAACCCAGTTCAAGCTGCTTTCCCCCTACACAATTGGAGACTTAGATATCTGAAGGATCATCTCTTCCCACATGATCCTACCATGCACTTAGCATATCATCTGTGTTCCTCTGCTATCTGAAGTGTGGCAGGTAGCCAGGTGACAGAGGGACCTTCCAGTTGGGGTGTCTAGGCTCTAGGCAGAAGGCCCATTTGGTTTCCTCACTCTTCAGGTAGCCAGGTGTTTGGGAGTGATTGCCAGTAGACAGTGCAGTTCAAGGACAAATTGAGAATGGCTATATAGAGTCTCAGGCAGTACAATTGTGGTTTCAACTCTTAATTGTATAACAAGGGATTCTACTTGCAATGTGGCTAGTGTTTTCTAATAAAAGTGGGCAATGTTGTGCTTGCCAGGGTCTTACTGTTCTGTCTGCTTTTAGTGTTAGGTTTTCCCCATACATGTACATGATGCAGTTGTGAGTATCATGAGACATTTCTCCCCGAAGAACTTGATGAGAATGAGTTGCATTTTGGTTTATATAACCTTGGTCATACACTTTGGGAATCGTGGACCACAGAAAAATTGAGATATATAATAAGTTAGTCAAACTTGGAGAATCAAGCTTGGACTTAAGTTACTTGTCCATTTCAGGAGTCTACTTTGCTATGCTATGCCAATCTTGTCTTCAAATATAAACGTTAGCCAAATCGTGAAAGCTGATTTCAATAAACTCAGAACAATTGTAAGTATGGTTACATGGCAAGCGACGCTAATGAGAAAAGGAGTCCAAGATGGGTGGGAGTTTCTAAAAAAGGAAATTTCTAAAAAAGGAAATTCTAAAAGCGCAATGGCAAGCAATTCCAACAAGGAAAAAAGGGGGGAAACAGCAGAAGAAGCCAATGTGGCTTCACAAAAAGCTGAAAACAAAAAAAGACACATACAGGAAATGGAAAGAAGGCCAGGCCACAAAGGAAGAGTACAGGCAGGTATCACAGAATTGCAGGGATGGTGTCAGGGAGGCTAAAGCTGAGAATGAGCTGAGGTTAGCGAGGGATGCTAAAAGCAACAAAAAAGCTTTCTTCAGGCACGTCCATAGTAAAAGACAGAGAAAAGAAACAGTGGCACAGCTACTCAATGAGGAAGGCAAAATGATAACAGATGACAAAAAAGGCAGAAGTGCTCAATTCCTACTTTGGTTCAGTCTTCTCCCAAAAAAGGGTCTATGATCCTCCCGGGAAACATGAAGTAGAAGGGGCAGGATTGGAGCCTGAGCTTGACAGACAAACGGTCAAGGAATTACCTAATCACTTTGAATGAGTTCAAATCGGCAGGGCCCGATAAACTGCATCCTAGAGTATTGAAGGAACTGGCTGAAGAACTCTCAGAACCACTGTCTATTATCCTTGCGAAATCGTGGAGGACTGGTGAAGTGCCGGATGACTGGAGGAAAGCTAATGTCCCTATCTTCAAAAAGGGCAAAAAGGAGGAACCGGGGAACTACAGACCAGTCAGCCTAACATCAATCCCTGGAAAAACTCTGGAGCAGATTATAAAGCAGTCAATCTGTAAGCACCTTGAAAACAATGCAGTGATTACTAGGAGCCAACCCGGATTTATGAAGAACAAATCCTGCCAAACTAATCTTATCTCATTTTTTGATCGGGTAACCTCCCTTGTAGACTGTGGGAATGCTGTGAACATAATATATCTCGACTTCAGCAAAGCTTTTGACAAAGTACCCCATGATATTCTGATTAGCAAGCTAGCTAAATGTGGGCTGGATGGAACAACTATCAGGTGGATCCACAGTTGGCTCCAGAATCGTACTCAAAGAGTGCTTATCAATGGTTTCTTCTCAAACTGGGTGGAAGTAATGAGTGGGGTACCACAGGGCTCGGTCCTGGGCCCAGTGCTCTTCAACATTTTTATTAACAACTTGGATGAGGAGGTACAGAACATGCTTATCAAATTTGCAGATGATACAAAATGTGGGGGGGGGATAGCTAATACCGTGGAAGACAGAAACAAAATTCAAAAGGACCTTGATAGGCTGGAGCATTGGGCTGAAAACAACAGAATGAAATTCAACAGGGATAAATGCAAAGGTCTACACTTAGGAAAAAGAAACCAAATACACAGTTATAAGATGGGGGATACTTGGCTCAGCCACAGAACATGTGAGAAGGATCTTGGAATTGTCATTGATCACAAGCTGAATATGAGTCAACAATGTGATGTGGCTGCAAAAAAGGCAAACGCTATATTAGATTGCATTAAGAGAAGTATGGTTTCCAAATCGTGTGAAGTATTAGTTCCCCTCTATTCAGCACTGGTTAGGCCTCATCTTGAATACTGTGTCCAGTTCTGGTCTCCGCACTTCAAGAAGGATGCAGACAAACTGGAACAGGTTCAGAGGAGGGCAACAAGGATGATCAGGGGACTGGAAACAAAGCCCTATGAGGAGAGACTGAAAGAACAGGGCATGTTTAGCCTGGAGAAGTGAAGACTGAGGGGAGATATGATAGCACTCTTCAAGTACATGAAAGGTTGTCACACAGAGGAGGGCTGGGATCTCTTCTCGATCGTCCCAGAGTGCAGGACATGGAATAATGGGCTCAAGTTGCAGGAAGCCAGATTTCGACTGTACATCAGGAAAAACATCCTAACTGTTAGAGCTATACGACAATGGAACCAATTACCTAGCGAGGTAGTGGGCTCTCCGACACTGAAGGCATTCAAGAGGCAGCTGGACAGCCATCTGTTGGGAATGCTTTGATTTGGATTCCTGCATTGAGCAGGGGGTTGGACTTGATGGCCTTATAGGCCCCTTCCAACTCTACTATTCTATGATAATCTTTTACTGAGGGTCTTCCTACTCCTCTCTTTCACACACCCACTAGGAACCTTAAACTTCAGGCTTAAATTGTCCTGAATATACTTCATTTTACAGAAATCCCACTGTTTTATAGTCACAGGTAGCCTTGCGTTTTGTTCCTGAAATCCAATGTATGTTTTCCCAAACATACACTGAAGCTTAGGCATTCCAACTCTTACCAAAAAGACCCAGATATGGGGCTGACACAGGAACAGCTGTAGCAGTATAGCCGCTTCACACCGTGTCCTTCTGCAGCCCTGTTTTAAGCCAACCTTACTTTATTATTTATTTTTTTAGATTTATATCCCACCCTTCCTCCCAGTAGGAGCCCAGGGCAGCAGTACCAGCATGTAAACAATACCAGCATGGTAGTGTTGTTGGCTTGCTTCAGTTGTTAAAGCCAAACCATGGTTTGTTTGTTTGGTCATGTTGAACAGGCTTCTGGCTCAGGTGCTCCCACCTTTTTGCATGTTCCAGTTCTTTCCATTCCTGTTTTGTGCAATCGATAGTTTGCCTCCAAAACAGAAATGGAATCTTGTTCAGTCTATGATTTTCACCAAACATAATTTGTCTGGTGTGGATATCATGGGAAACTATAGTTTGTTTAAGCCAGGGAGGGAGGGAATTGGAATGCTCAAGGTGAAGACTGTTCGTGATAGCCAAAATATGGCTTGCCTGTCATATCCTAAACAGGCATTTGGGGTGAGGCACAAGGAATGCAGTTTTCCCTTCGGCTGCCTTTCCTGACCAATCGGAGCTACAGAAACTAGCACAGCCGCATACTATAATAACAATAAATAAAATATTTGCTAATTTTTCACAAGTTGCCAGGGATAGGGTGCCAGTTTTAAGAGATTCATAGGTGCTTGTTTCCCACTGTTTTTCTGTTCTTGCATTGACCATTTCAGACAACATATGACATTCTTACTCTTAAGTTTTGAAAGTTTATACTAAGTTTTTGACCTAGGAGTTACATAATGCTCCAAATGTTTATGCTCTCTTCCTGATGCATTTTGCACCATGATGCCTGCATGCTCTTGAATAAAAATACCATCATATCAGAAACTATTTTTGCTGTGTCTCTCTCAGGTCTGCTGCATGATTCAGTTTCTTTTGACTTGGCCTTAACAAAGGAAGATCGGCAGGTGGTTGCACAGACTCCAGCTTATACTGACAAAAAAATAGTTGTAGCAAATCAAGCCAAAAAGGAGATGCAAGATGAAAAAATGCTTATTGACCAGCTGAAATTAGCTGCTTGGCCATTGGATGGAACCATTTTTGAGAATCTCCCTCCTAGACTCCGTAAAGGTAAAGATTTAAAGTAACCCCATTTTTGTTGTAAAATGAAGTTTCATTAAATTATTTCAGTAATTAGTAATGGTAGGTGAAAATAACAATGGGTGCAGTCGAGTCTGAGTTCAGCACTTGTAAAGTCCCAGGTGATTTCACTGGCAGAGAGTTTAGCATACATTTAGATCTCTCCCATTGAAATCAATAGGACATTAAGGTGTTTGGCTTGGGTTGGATAATGACCAATGTTTTTTATTGCATTTGTAGTGCCTGTTGTTTTGGAAAGCAATATTGTTTCTGTAACATAATATATAAGAACTGGCCAGAGTTAATACAGTGATAAGATAAATATAAAATACAATTTGTTATTCAGCTTTTTTTGCTAATTTTCTTTACACATTTTAATCTTATATTTAAAAGAACGAGTAAACCTATTATTATTACTTATAACTGGACAAATTATAAACATGCATTATGGGAGTGTTTTGAATACAGCGCAAACTGATTTAGTAAAACTTGGGTATAGATTTGTGCACTGCAGAACAGTCTTCTTTGGCTAACGTATGGAAAATATTAATGCTGGCTACTAACCAAACCTTGGGGCACATCTGGCTTTCTGGATGCACAAGGAGAAGGAGTGCACCCATCAGACAAGCCATAGCAGAGCAAGTGGGGGTGAGAAGGAGATGGAATAAGCTAGGTTGGCTAATCCATTTTATCCTTTTGCTTGTCCCTTGCCTCTCACTCAGCTTCCTGTCCTCCATGTTCAGAAGGGTTGGATCATAGGATTTATATTTTAAGGATGTAAGGAAAGAAAAACAAGTAGATTACAGGGAGAATCATACAGTAAAGAAAGTACTGAATAGAAATCTTGGCTGGCTTGTTTTGCTGTGAGTGAGCAAGTAAATAAACAATTTTTCCAAGCTTTTGAGAGCCATATATATATATTTCTGAGTTAAAACAGTGGGAACGCTTATTTTTACAGTGCATTAGAGTGTGAAAGAGTAAGAATTACTGCCCTTGGAGAAGCCTCCCCTTCCTTTTTCCCCATGAGTCTGTTGATTGGAAGGGTAATGACTCACAGATCAGTGACACAATGAGCATCCTCTTCTGAGGTTATCTCAGCTGCAGGTCTGCTTCTGGAGTGCTAGAATGATCAAATTGCACCTGCAGTAGAGACTTAGTAGAATTACCTGTCTCCAGTAGAAGCTGCCTGAACATGGCTGAAGTGTGTGCCAGTAAGATGGCAATGACTTGGCCCTGCTGCATATCATAGGGTACTAAGTGCATTTAGTTGAGGACTGTCATAAGATGGCCTATTATGGGCCATCTAAGTGCATGATTCCAGACAATGCTGGGTCATTCTTGCAGAAACTAGAATTCATTATGTTCATGTACTGTTGAGATTAATGACTGTATAAATAACAGCATTGCAGGAGGCTTGTAAAGAGAAATGTGGACTCTATACTCAACTTTCTAAATTTCTACCAATGCGACTGATGTCCTTTATGATGTTGCCGTATACTCTGCCAGTTGAGTCTGCATATTTTGTGGCCTTAAGGTGAGTGTTTTGAGTTTGGAAGAGTGCCCTTCTTGTACTAGCGATTTTATGTAGCACATTTCCTAAGTGCTCAAAGCTCTTCACATAACATCTCAGTAATGCTTATAATTTTTTAAAAAATCATTCTTCATTTGTATATACCAATTTTCTTATGGAAATAAAAAATATCCTGCAAGATAAGCCAGTATTATCCTTGTATTGCAGATGGGATGGGGTGGAGGGGTGAAATATTGCTGAATAACATGCTTAAATACCTTGTGAAATCATGGTTGAGGTTTGATTGTACTGGAACCTCCTGGCTTACAGTGCATTCCCTTTATATTGGTGTGCATCTCCAGTGAAAAGTCTTGAAATTGGGTGCACAGAGAACTCTGTTCAGGGATTTTGTGTAATTATTATGAACCTTTAAAATAGATCTTATGAATAATATTCCTAAAACCTGTTGTAGAGAGAAAATCCAAATTAAACATGATAGCTAGTCATAAATAATGCTAGAAAGGATTTGAGGGCAGGGGGATAACCTGATGCCAATATGTAGCTTTAGTAGTACAGCTTGTTTTTGCTTCTTCACCATCAGATGACATTTTCTCAAATCTGGGTTCTTCCTGAAACATTCTTTTCGTTCTTCCCTGCAGATTAGTAGACTGGTTTCCCGATATCCCTGATGATGTGCGATGGATGCAGGGCCAACTCTGTCAGGTTGTGGGTACAATATATTCCAAAGCAAGAAAAAGGCTACTGTGTATTCCCAGGTAAATCTTGTGCTGCTACATGCACCTTTACTGATCAGGTGCAGATCTGTTTCTGGCTGCTTAATCACTGTTAGAAGATTAAGAGTATGCTATGGATCAATGCATTTCCTCCCAATCATTTCCCTCTCCTCTCCTCCATGAAATTCCCCAAAGAGAGCTAGCCGTGGTGTAGTGTTATTTTGGCAATGAAATTAACACTGAATATGGTCTGTTGTAGATGTGATATTAATCATGTGTGATTAATGCTCTTTTTAAAAATTCTTTTATGTGACCTTAAAATCTAGTCTCATTTTCTTCTTCCCTGAATAACCTTTCTAGCATTAGTTTTCTTAATTCTCCCTTCTCCTAGTTTTTGTGATTCAAATCTGTTTCTAACAAACTTTTTCTCTTCCCCTGCTCCTCATACTTATTCATGTTTTAATTTACCTGCCTTCCACAATTTTGACTTTATCAGTCTGCATTAGGGTTTGCTGTGATGCACATTTGTCTGCACAAAAAACTGTAGGAAATGGTGCAGTGCAAAAGGAAGGCTCTAAGACAGCAGTTAGGCAGCTTTCACTGCTTTTTTTTTAATATGGAGCTACTTTTGTAGAATAAATGTGTAGTATTTGAAGCAGACCAAAATATTAATTGATGTATGCGTACAATCACTGTGCAATACAGAAATGAGCATTTCTAGGAATTTTTGCTTTTATCCAACATTGCACAGGATCGCACAGTAAGATACTTTTGGTGTGTCACAATAATTTCTGCCCTGCCAAAAACTTCTTTCTACCCCAGATCCCTTCTACGGTTGCAATATATTTTAAGACACCCACCCTACTTTATCCATTAGCAAAAACTTGGATGGGATAGAAACGAATGCTAAGGAAATTGTAATATGAATAAAATCATCACACCAGAAATGATCACTAAAAATAATTGCTTAGCTGCTTCCCCCCACCCTCTCTCTCCGTCTGTGGAAAAGACCAGTCTACTAAACACATTGCTGGTGTAAAATGAAGAGAAGTAATAAAAAGATTAGTAAAGCTACAAAAACTAATAAATAATAAATTTTAAATAACATGAATGAAATTCTAGTTAAATTAGAACTGCTGATAAATTGACGAAGGTGTTACCAAATATAAAAATTGCATATAATGAAGATTTGTACATTTTTAAAAAAACTATTCAGTCATCTACTGCTGATTGGATGATGGGGAAGACTGTATCCATTTTTATTTATGACAAAAATCAAAAGTTGCTGAAGATTTACTAACATCTTCTTTCTTCTTTACAGTAAAGAAAATAGTACATTGCTTAGAAAATGCCAGACTGCACCACTGAACACAAATCTTCACTTTTCTTATTGCTCTGTTAAAATGCCTCATTCTTCAACTCACCTTGAAGAGTGGCTTTTGGATCTTCCATGCCGTAAAGACTTAGTTAAGAAAGAAGTTGAAGTTGGTATAAATGAAAGCTTTGACTCCATTTGCCCTTTTTTCATACACTCTGAAGAATCGGGGGTGGATTTTGACTCCTCCTCTGAGAAGAGTTTCCAGACTGCCTCAGAAGACTAGCTTGAGGACTGCTGCATAGTCAAAGAAATCTCAGTCTTGGAGGCATCAGTTCATCTAGCATCTTGCCAAACAGTCTTTTTGAAGACCTGTTTACAATAGATGCATTTGGATTATCTTTTGTGGAAAGATAAATGTGCTGGTGTAGCGTCCTGATAGTGACTTAAGGGTTAAAAAGACCCTAGTGCAATAGAACACTGTTTACCCAAACAAGATTTTTTTTGGGGGGGGGGAGGAGTATTTGTAGCAAAACTATAGCTTTTAAAATACAGTTGTGTTCCCTGTCTGTCTTTATATAAGTGGTGTTTGCACTTCAGTAAAATCAAACTATGTGTACTTAAAGGGCCATGGCATGTAGGAATTTTTTGGAAGGCCTCAAACGTGTTACTTCCCTTACATCTAAATGTATGGTACTGGTGGGAAGTGTTACCATGTCAGTTACACTCCCTGTTGTGAGGTTCCTTCTTTTTTAGGAATATCTTATCTAGGAGCATTGTGTGTTTTAACAAGTATATTTTTTTCTGAATGATGCTTCCCCCCTCCCCCAATTGAGTTGGAAGAGAAGCCACAGATCTACACACATGCCACTCCATACCAAGGTATCCTTAAGGGCTAAATTCAACCCCAATAAACAAGGCTATACTTAAAATATTTTACTGAAGGAATCTCATTGCAGGCCCTTTTCTTTTAATGTACTGTTGATCAACCATGGAATGAACTACAGATGTCATCAAGACGCCCATTGAATGATTTATCTCCATGGAGTAAATAGCAGAGCATTACAGTGTGACTTGTAATTTATGAAGCTTAACAGCTTCTGTTTATTACATGTAGCTCTAGTAATCAAGCAGCACTGGGAACCTTGTAAGAACAAGATAAAAATCTGAAGAGTGAACTGTATGTGATTTTCCTGAAGTAATCATTCTGTCCTCAATTTCACTAAATTCAAACCATTTTTAGCCCAGCCTTTACTGACAAAATGTGAAAATGTGCCAATATTTTTTTGAGTTTTATTTATAGATTAAATTGCCATAACATTGAGCGCTGACAGTAATGTCAAGTAAAAAATAAGCCATTTTTCACATGGTTTTCATTTTAGAAGCACTTGTTGGGATGGTAACATAAAAAGTCTCTCTGAAATCCTTGATACCATACTGATAGTGATACATGGGTACTCCTTGATCCACAACGTTCATCACTTAGAGTGACAAGGATATTCATTTATGGCACAAGGTTTGCATCTCATTATCAGAAATGATGAAAGAATAGTTTTCAACATGCTGTATCAGACTGGTACCTCGAGCAGTTAAGCGATCTGCAGGCAACCATACCCTGGCATAACAGTTGTAGAACTGGTGTGGTCTGATGCTGTCTGTCATAATGATCAAAGGGCCAATTATCAAATGGATTTTGGTTGTGATGTCTCTGTTAGGAATGAGGTGGCTTATATGTTGACAAATATCAAAGCCTTCAGAGCTGTGGGAAGCCTCATGTATTTCTTTTAATTACTAACTGTGGGCAAGTTTAATTTTGACCAGTCTTTTAGTTGTGATTTCATATTATGAAAACCAAAGGAAGTGCTGTGTCTCAGAAAAAGAAGCTACTTTAAACTGTTGGTAAAAATGTTTCCCAAGGTGTTCAATTTTTAATATTACAAAAATTGTCTTATTTATACCCTTGGTGCTATTTCATTCAAGGTACTGTCTTTAATACATTATTTTGTGTGATAGCTGGTTTTAATCATTCTTTTTAAAACAACTTGATTGTATTTCCAAAATGAACCAAAATATTGCTACAATCAACAATAGCAAAATAAAAAAACAGTGTTTTTGATGTCTACTGTTTATGATAGCAAACTGAATTTAAGAGTACTTAACTTCCCGCCCCGGTCCTCCATAAATACATTGTATCACTGGACTTATTTAATGTTGTCTTTTAATGCTGAGGTTGTATTTAAGCTGTGGCATTACAAAAATTGAAGTACGCGTTTCAGCTTGTAACACTGTACTAAAGAGCACCATTGATTGTGTTCTCTTTGAGGATTTAAAAAAGATTTAAGGATTGGTGCCTACTGTTACTGTAGAGTCATCCCTCCCCCATCTCCACATAAGACCATTGAAATACCTAGAGAACCAAAATCATAAATGATTTCTACCTCCTTTTTTTGTAAATGATTTAGTTTAAAAATTGATGAAAACCTTAATATTGAGGTTTGTATTTCCTCTGTGGAGTGGCAATATTTTTGAAATGTATATTCTGCCACATAATTCCACAGGACAAGAAATTCTTTTACACAGAAGGTATCTGTTGTAGCCAGCTTGCTCCAGTCTCTGGTGGTTGGAAAAGAATGTGTTTAGCTGAGATGAAGATAAGCAAGGTGGCGATGTTGGAGAGAGTGCAAAGTATGTATGTACATGCATAAAAGGATTACAGCTGTACTGCAGCAACTATATCTAGCAGAGTGCTTGGGTCCAGAGTTCCTTTTCTCAACTTCAGTGACGCTATGGAAAATGCCATTTGGTTTTAAGTCCATTAATGTTTCCTGCCAAAGTGCAGTATTTGCTACTTGTACTATATTCTGTTCAAGCTGAAGAATTGATATTTTTGTTATACAAAAAAGAAATGTCTCAAAGCAACTTAACTGCAAACTAAAATATAGATAAAATCAATTAAAAGCCCAAGTTAAAAATAATACACAATACAAAAGAATATAATGCAGCACAAAATAATAAATAATAATGACAAATCCTACCCCGGTACAATATTACCACCTCAGCAGAGTCTAGCTTAACCAACAAAGCCCAGGTAAATAAAAATTTCTTAGCCTGGCACCTAAAAACTGAGAATGATAGCGCCAGGCATGTTTTCCTGGATAGAGCATTCCACAGGTGGGGATACCACTGAAAAAGTCCATTCTCATAGAGCCAGCTTATGCATCTCTCTCAGATGGACATAGAGAAGAGCCTTTGATGAAGACGGCAGGGTCTGGGATGGTTTGTGTGGGGAGAGGTGGTCCTTGAGGCCTTGGGTCCTGAGCAGCATAAGCCAAAACCAGTCCTTTGCGTTGAGCCCAGAAACATAATTGGTAGCCAGTGCAGTCAGGCCATGTTCTTACATACTCAGACTTTCTGGTCTCAGTACTGTAGCTGCTGAATTCTGCACTAGCTGTAGTTTCTAAATTGTCTTCAAAGACAGCCCCATGTATAAAACATTGGAGTAATTTAACCTAGAGGTTACTAGCATATAGACTACTTAGGTTATCCTTTCCCAGGTAACAGTCACAGCTGGGCATGAGCTACTTGTGCCTCCAGCAAGCAGTGGATCTAGAAGTACCCCCAAGCTGCACCTCTGGTCCTTTAGTGGGAGTGCAACTTCTTCAGACACAAGTTCAGCTCATCTATCCAAGTCTAGGGAACTGCCCATGAACAGTGCCTCAATCTTATTTAGATTGTTTATCTAGATTAATCTCTCATCCAACTACTAAAGTGAGACAATGATCCAGCACAGCCTCTGCCATACCTGCAGAGGAGAAACGGCTGCATGTCATCAGCATATTGATAACAACACACTCCAAATCTCTGGATAATCCCACTCAGCAGTTTCATACAGATGTTAAACAGCATGGGGGACAAAACCCCTGTGGAACCCCATGTTGAAGGCTAAGCAGCATCACCCCGAAGCACCACTCTGAAGGCAGCTGTCCAAATAAGACTAACCACAGCAAAGTAGTGCCACCCAGTCCCAATTCAGACAGCTGAATAGTTAATGGTACCAAAAGTTGCTGAGAGATCAAACAGAGTCAACAGGCACACTGCCCCTGTATCTCTCATAACAAAGGTCATGATAGAGGATGACCAAGGCAGTGTCCATGTGAAAACCAGGTCTAAACCTTGACTGAAAGTATTTCTAGAAAATCACATCCAAGAGAGCCTGGATCTAGTGAGTGACCATCTGCTCAAGAGCCTTGCCAAACAAGGATGATGGTTATATAAATCTTCTGTATCCAGGGAGGATTTCTTAAGAAGTGGCCTTGCCACCACCACCTTTAGGCATACAGGGACCACTCCCTCTCATAAAGAGGCATTAAATACCTCCCTGGCCCAGTCAGCTGTTCCCTCCTTGCTAGTTTTTATCAGCCACAAAGGGCAAGGGTTCCCAAACAGATCAAGCGCCTTGTCCACATCCTTAAGCTTTACCAAATGAAATTCATCCAAATAAAATATACAAATTACTTCAGCAAATATTTCACAGGACTCTTAACATTGTACATGAATTTAAATTTTCTTGCACCATGTTACACTACATAATGAAAACATTTCATTATTCTTTTAATCATTTTTCAATACAACTTGTAACAAAATAAGATTAAATTCTTGATAATTAACAATCCTCTATACTATAGCTACAATTACATAGCAAAAAAATTAATGAAAATTTGAACAATTTACTATTCATTTGAACTTGCATTGCTTTCATTTTGAAAATGTGGTGTTTGAATTCTGAATGTTCCCCCCCCTTATTCCTGTGTGATAGGTAATGTGAAGCCTGCTTGTATACATATTTATTTGGAAATAAATCTCCAGGAGCTGAGTGGGTTTAATCCATGTAAATGTGCATAGGATCGTAGGTCATTCAATTTAGTAGAGATTAAATATAACATTTTGGAACGTAGAGATAAAATGCCTTTTAAAACATACATACACACAACTATTAACGTACCAGTCCTACACACATACCTGTTTTGCAAAGGTGAACACGTGTGTATGAGAACCCCCACAGATTAAAGACAACATATCCAAAGTTTTGGCACTTTTAAAGTACACACCTAAATTGGACCTCAAAATATTTAACTTTGACCAAATCGATCCTAAAGCGCGTCCTACGATGTGTGCCTTTTCAATTTTCTCCACAAAAATGTGCCAAGAGTTAGACTCAATAAAGCCCCAGCTGTTTACCAGGGGTCTGTCGGATTTCATAGTTCGGTTCCAAAACTACAATTCCCAAGATGCTTTAGCTGAAAGTTTGTCATTTAACGTTTTTTGACGTGTCACTTGGGAGAGGCACTCGTAGCCGTCTTAATGGCTGGAATCTGAACGGGGGCTTAAGGTCCCGCCCTTTGCCTCTGTCAGCCCTTTCGTCACATACTCGAGGTTCTCGCAGGGCTTCGCCCAGCGGTCCAATCATAGAAGGAGTCGAAGTACCCCTTCATTGCGTCTCCTTCCTCATAGACATAGAAAAAGATTGTCACCAATTGACTTGGTTTTCTACTTTTTTTATGATCTGATGCAAAGTATACGGTGTTGTCACTACTGAGATGGCAAGAGACAGAGCGACCTCACTTTACGCCGATGGATCACGAATGTTACAGTAACTATCATAGAAACACGAAACTTTTAGAATCACGATTTCCTTTCTCCCTGGGTGGAAGTGAGAGTTATTCGTAAAACGAAGAAACCCAATATTTTAGCTTTTAGACCATGATAAAGCAACAGCCAGAAATAAATAAAGGGTAGCGGCAAACACAGCAGTTGGTGCTCTTTCGAATTTGGTCTTACGTCATGTAGAAAAATGTGTTTTCCCCCAAATATTTATTTATTTATTATTTATTATTTTTCATTTATTAGGACGCATTTCTATACCTGTTTGCCTGGGAGAAGAATCTGTTGAATGCAGACTTTCTTCTAAATAGCATGACAAAAGAAAGTGCTTCTCTTCACGCAGCGCATAGATAAACTATGGAATTGGCTCCCTCAAGAGGCAGTGATGGCCACCAACTTGGATGGCTTTGAAAGAGGATTAGACAAATTAATGGAAGATAAGGCTGTGAGTGGCCACTAGCTCTGACGGCTATGCTCTGCCACCACAGTTGGAAGCTGTGTGCTTCTGAATACCAGTTGGTGGAAACCACAGCACAGGAGAGTGCTCTTGTGCTCAGGTCGTGCTTCTGGGCTTCCCATGGGCACCTGGCTGGCCAATGTAAGAAAAGGACGGTAGACTAGATGGGCCACTGCCCTGAGCCAGCTGATTCTTGTTATGCGCTATTAGACGTGCTATGTGCATGAATGCGATTAAACACTGAATTGGGGTTGCAAAGTGGCCTGATAAGGGCCATTTTAAGTAGTCTGATCCTTGCTACAAAATTTGTATAGGGGAGTTTGGGGTTCTCAATCCAGACTACTGTTACCTGCACCTCGAACTATGGCCTACATGGCAGGGTGGTCGCAACCTTGTAATGGTACTGGCATTGCAATGTTTACAATTCTTTAAAACTTTTAAACTCACACACACATTAAATAAGACATGAGTTAGACACAGCAAGCACGTCTGTGTTGGCTGCCACCGTTTGCTGGAGGGAGCACGTTGCAACTTCTCAGCTATGCCAAAATCCTGCATTTCCCCATTGATTTCTATTGGCCCCTCTCACTGTTCCCGGTGGACACAAAACGGCGTTCAACGTGACCCCTGTTTTTTCCTCTCGGAATAGATGAGATACTGTAGTACTTTCTTATCTCTATGAGGGTTCCCGGAAACCAAGACTGTTCGTATCATTTTTTCCTATTCTAAAGTCTCTGTCTCTCTCTTTTAGTGGCGTTTTTCCCTTAAGCTGATGGCTTCGGCTCAGCTGTTAGGCCCCGCCCCTTCCGCCCTTGTCTGGCCAATCAGAGATGCTCGGGAGGGGAAATTTGGGGTTGCTGTCTACGTTCTTGTCATGGCTGATTCGTGCAGCTTTTGCATGTGATGCTCGCTGGGCACCGTCTCCGGCCCCCGCTTAGGCTGGCTGGTAACAGCTGCGCCTCTTCCCTCCTTTTCTTATCGCTTGGCATCAGTGCGGAGCCATGGGGACAGTCCACGCGCGGGTAAGAAACCCGCCCTTGGCCTGGCTGGTTTGGGTGGGGATAGGGTTGGCGGCAGCGGCGACCGCGACCTTGGGCAGCAGAGTAAGGAGGCAGAGTCAGAAGGGCCTCAGCCTACCTTCATTATCCCCTAAACGGTTTCGGAGTTTTTCACTTTGGAAATACAGGCCCTGCTCTTTTGCCTGGTGTTTCTTTCTTTTTTTGGTGGAGGTGTCACTTAGAAATATTGGTACTTTGTGTTAAGTTCTTCTTGGCTTGTGGAGAGTTCCTCTACAAGAAAATGTGCCCTTAAGAGTGTGCTGAGTGTCTGTGGAGAGTATGTGCCCGCCAGGAGGCTGTTTGGGTATGCTGTGGAACCTGGTGCCTCCACTTCAGATTGTCTACATTGCGTATTTGTGGACTTGCATACGTTATGCTGGCCTGGAACAACAGAATTGGAGGGGAGAGGCTTGGGCTATACCTTGGGCCAGCTGTTTGAGTCATCTGCATGGTAGTTAGGAGGCCAATAAATAAAGAGCCTTAATGAATAATTCTGCAAACTGGTAGAGCTTCTGATGGTGCTTCTTGTGAGATTGAGTGTTCTACTTGGCAGGAGAATGTTTATGCACTTGTTATGAATGCAAACTCTTAATGACACATATATACACATGTACCACACTAACTTGCAGGGGACACCTGATTTTACATTCTTTTAGTGCATGTGAACATCCTACAACAGCTTAAGTTTACAAAATAACCTTAAAGCAACATACAAAAATATTTGGAGACAAAAGGTGGCAGTCCTACTCAGAGTAGACCCACTGAAGTTAATAGACATGGCTAACTTAGGGTCATTAATTTCAATGTGTCTACTCTGAGTAGGACTTCGTTAATACAACCAGAGCAATAGCAAAACAGCATAGCTTATGATCTTGAAGAAAAATGAAGAGCTGCAATTGAACATGTAATTTGAGGACTTAAAAATATAATACAAGATTTTTTTCTGTAATAGAGAAGGAACCAAGATGATACATTAATCAAAAGGGCAATATGTCTTTAACTTTTTTCCCCATCACACAATGGGTAACAAAAAGGCAGTATTGGGGGGGGGGAGTTGCAACATTAATGGAGTAACTTTATTCCCAGACAGATGCCTGAAAAGAGTAGTGATAGATGGAGTTTAAGAGGGCTATTCCAAGAGGACATTCAAAGCTCAGACTCAAAAGGTCATTAAATATAGATTGATGGTTTCCAATGGTGTCGGGTGGAAGGGTTTGGATTTGTTAGGCACTGGGGAACATTTTGGGACAAGCCGGGCCTGTAAAAAAGGGACGGGCTCCACTTGAACCAGAATGGAACCAGACTGCTGGCACTTAAAATTAAAAAGGTGGCAGAGCAGCTTTTAAACTGACTGAGGGGGGAAACCCGACAGGAGCTGAGAAATGTCCGGTTCGGAATAAACCTCCCCCCTGGGATAAAAACCAAAGAAATGATGAAATTTTAAAAGGGGTAGGCCTAGAAGTAGGCATTGTGAGAGCAGGGGCACAGGATATAAATTCAGAAGAGCAAAATTACCACAGGCCTAACCACAAGTGCCAAAGACACTTGAAGAGAGACACTGCTTACAAGTGCCTGTACGCTAATGCTAGGAGCCTGCGAACCAAGATGGGAGAACTGGAGTGCTTGGTCTTAGAGGAGAGCATTGATATAGTGAGCATAACGGAGACCTGGTGGAATGGAGAAAACCAGTGGGATACGGTTATCCCTGGTTATAAACTATATCGGAAGGACAGGGAAGGACGTATTGGTGGCGGAGTCGCTCTATACGTGAAAGAAGGCATTGAATCCAGCAAGCTCGAAACCCCAAAAGAGGCAGACTCGTCCACAGAATCGTTGTGGGTGGTGATACCATGCCCCAGGAGGGACTTAATACTGGGAACGATCTATCGTCCCCCTGATCAAAATGCTCAGGGAGACCTTGAGATGAGATATGAAATTGAGGAAGCATCCAAACTAGGAAATGTGGTAGTAATGGGTGACTTCAACTACCCGGACATAGACTGGCTGCATATGTGTTCCAGTCATGACAAAGAAGCAAGGTTTCTAGATATTCTAAATGACTATTCCCTAGACCAGTTGGTCATGGAACCGACCAGAGGGACGGCAACCCTGGATTTAATCCTCAGTGAGGACCGGGACCTGGTGCAAGATGTAAGTGTTGTTGAACCGATTGGGAGCAGTGACCACAGTGCTATTAAATTAAACATACATGTAACTGGCCAATTGCCAAGAAAATCCAACACGGTCACATTTGACTTCAAAAGAGGAAACTTCACAAAAATGAGGGGATTGGTAAAAAGAAAGCTGAAAAACAAAGTCCAGAGGGTCACATCACTCGAAAATGCTTGGAAGTTGTTTAAAAACACTATATTAGAAGCTCAACTGGAGTGCATACCGCAGATCAGAAAAGGTACCGCCAGGGCCAAGAAGATGCCAGCATGGTTAACGAGCAAAGTCAAGGAAGCTCTTAGAGGCAAAAAGTCTTCCTTCAAAAAATGGAAGTCTTGTCCAAATGAAGAAAATAAAAAAGAACACAAACTCTGGCAAAAGAACAAGAAGACAATAAGGGATGCTAAAAAAGAATTTGAGGAGCACATTGCTAAGAACATAAAAACCAACAACAAAACATTCTATCAATACATTCAAAGCAGGAGACCATCTAGGGAGACGATTGGACCCTTGGATGATAAGGGAGTCAAAGGTGTACTAAAGAACGATAAGGAGATTGCAGAGAAGCTAAATGAATTCTTTGCATCTGTCTTCACAGTGGAAGATATAGGGCAGATCCCTGAACCTGAACTAACATTTGCAGGAAGGGATTCTGAGGAACTGAGACAAATAGTGGTAACGAGAGAGGAAGTTCTAAGCTTAATGGACAATATAAAAACTGAGAAATCACCGGGCCCAGATGGCATCCACCCGAGAGTTCTCAAAGAACTCAAATGTGAAATTGCTGATCTGCTAACTAAAATATGTAACTTGTCCCTTGGGTCCTCCTCCGTGCCTGAGGACTGGAAAGTGGCAAATGTAACGCCAATCTTCAAAAAGGGATCCAGAGGGGATCCCAGAAATTACAGGCCAGTTAGCTTAACTTCTGTCCCTGGAAAACTGGTAGAAAGTATTATTAAAGCTAGATTAACTAAGCACACAGAAGAACAAGCCTTGCTGAAGCAGAGCCAGCATGGCTTCTGCAAGGGAAAGTCCTGTCTCAGTAACCTATTAGAATTCTTTGAGAGTGTCAACAAGCATATAGATAGAGGTGATCGAGTGGACATAGTGTACTTAGACTTTCAAAAAGCGTTTGACAAGGTACCTCACCAAAGGCTTCTGAGGAAGCTTAGCAGTCATGGAATAAGAGGAGAGGTCCTCTTATGGATAAGAAATTGGTTAAGAAGCAGAAAGCAGAGAGTAGGAATAAACGGACAGTTCTCCCAATGAAGGGCTGTAGAAAGTGGAGTCCCTCAAGGATCGGTATTGGGACCTGTACTTTTCAACTTGTTCATTAATGACCTAGAATTAGGAGTGAGCAGTGAAGTGGCCAAGTTTGCTGATGACACTAAATTGTTCAGGGTTGTTAAAACAAAAAGGGATTGCGAAGAGCTCCAAAAAGACCTCTCCAAACTGAGTAAATGGGCAGAAAAATGGCAAATGCAATTCAATATAAACAAGTGTAAAATTATGCATATTGGAGCAAAAAATCTTAATTTCACATACACGCTCATGGGGTCTGAACTGGCGGTGACCGACCAGGAGAGAGACCTCGGGGTTGTAGTGGACAGCACGATGAAAATGTCGACCCAGTGTGCGGCAGCTGTGAAAAAGGCAAATTCCATGCTAGCGATAATTAGGAAAGGTATTGAAAATAAAACAGCCGATATCATAATGCCGTTGTATAAATCTATGGTGCGGCCGCATTTGGAATACTGTGTACAGTTCTGGTCGCCTCATCTCAAAAAGGATATTCTAGAGTTGGAAAAGGTTCAGAAGAGGGCAACCAGAATGATCAAGGGGATGGAGCGACTCCCTTACGAGGAAAGGTTGCAGCATTTGGGGCTTCTTAGTTTAGAGAAAAGGCGGGTCAGAGGAGCCATGATAGAAGTGTATAAAATTATGCATGGCATTGAGAAAGTGGATAGAGAAAAGTTCTTCTCCCTCTCTCATAATACTAGAACTCGTGGACATTCAAAGAAGCTGAATGTTGGAAGATTCAGGACAGACAAAAGGAAGTACTTCTTTACTCAGCGCATAGTTAAACTATGGAATTTGCTCCCACAAGATGCAGTAATGGCCACCAGCTTGGACGGCTTTAAAAGAAGATTAGACAAATTCATGGAGGACAGGGCTATCAATGGCTACTAGCCATGATGGCTGTGCTCTGCCACCCTAGTCAGAGGCAGCATGCTTCTGAAAACCAGTTGCTGGAAGCCTCAGGAGGGGAGAGCGTTCTTGCACTCGAGTCCTGCTTGCGGGCTTCCCCCAGGCACCTGGTTGTCCACTGTGAGAACAGGATGCTGGACTAGATGGGCCACTGGCCTGATCCAGCAGGCTCTTCTTATGTTTTTATGTTCTTATGTTCTTAATACTAAAGTGAACTTAAACATTAGAAATGACAGAAGACCCAGCAGCCTGGGATCTTTACTACAGTGGAATGAGGACTACATTCCAATAAATGACCAATGCAGGTTACTCCTAAATATATATGCTTGTTTTAAAATCTTAGTGATAAGTCTTGCTTGAGTAAAGAAGCCTGCTGTATTCTGTGAGATATTTATTCGCTAGGTACCAATTATACTGACAGCATACACTATAAAATAAAAACGTATGCTGAAAAATGTAAAACTGTATAAGCTGATGGGTTTATATTATGTGGTATACATTATGGGCTGTATCCAGCATTAGTCATACTCAAAGTGCACTATTGAAATAACTGGAGTTAAGTAACGTAAGTCTGTCACTTTCAGTGCATCTACTGGGTGTGACTATCATTCTGTTACTACTAGTATGTGTAGTGAAACTGCATAAGACAGATGTGGGAAACCTTTCGCTCTCCAGATGTTGCTGAACTGCAGCTCCCATCATCCCTGGCCATTGGTCATCATGCTTGTGGGGCTGATGAGAGCTGTAGTTCAGCAACATTTGGAAGGCCAAAGGTTCCCCACACTTGGCCTAAAAGATACATGAATAAGATATAAAATGTATGAACACAACTTTGAATCCTTGCATGGTAAGGTAGACGGAATGGTTAAAAAATAAGTACTTGAAAACATTAAAACATAAAATACCATTTACAAATGGAACCCAATAATTTACTCAGTTGATATATTTGGTGAATTTGTATCTTATTCAGAGTTTGGAACCTCTTCCAATGAGTGGACCTGATTTTGGTGCTATAGGGGAAGAAGCTGAACTAGTTGAAGTTGAACCAGAAACGAAACAAGAAATTCTTGAAAATAAAGATGTGAGTATTGGGGTAATCTATTTTCTTCCATTTTAAATATTCTCTGATTGCTACTTGAAAATAGTGTTGGAATTTTAAGAAAATAGGTACAAGTCCAACAAAGCCAACTGATCTTTTTATGTGGGAAATTGTATAAATTCAATCCTGGAGATCAAAATGTAATGAATAGTTTTTTTTAAAAAATGCACGTTTATCAAAATGCACAATTAGTCCTCTTGGAGTAGTTATAGGAAGCATGCTGAGCTATATTTTCTTATTAGTTTAAAAGTGAATGGGAGGCCTTTTTATTGATATAGTTTAGCTAAGTCTAAAATTCCATGTTTGGAATAAAAATCCTGGAGAGTTGGAACAAATATGTCTAGTATACCCTGTTAGTATTCTGAGTAAAATAATTGGTGTCAAGCGATTATGCATCAGGAAGAGGAGCACCATAAGTCTTGCAGCCCAGGTGCTGCAAGAACCAGTTCACAGAAAGGCAGATGGGATTGCATAAAGCTATTACTCTGAGCATGTGTGGTACAGGATGGTGCTCAAAGACTAACAGTTTGCAGTCATTGCAAGAGAAGACATTTGTGATGTCATGATTTTAGGCAGAGGAAAGTTCTTATGTTTTAGTGGTTAAGAATTCTCTTCAGGTATTTGTAAACGTGTAAAGAATAAAATAAATTACTATTTGAGGTTTATGAACATTTCATCCACAAAAATAATACAAAATCCTGTTTACTATGGATTCTTATTGTAGCACTTAAAATTCTTGATTTTTGATTCATGATGAGAAAGTGTTCTGTGTTGTTTTGGAATTGTTGCATTGTAATGCAACATTTATAAGTTATGTCACCATTGTGTTTTCAGGCTAGTAGAAATTTTAGTTGTCTTGAAATGTTTCCAGGGCTAATAGTTTAAAGATAATGATCTTTATCTTTAGGTTGTGGTTCAACATGTGCACTTTGATGGACTTGGAAGGACTAAAGATGACATCATCATGTATGAAATTTGTGATGTTTTCAAGGCTAAAAACCTCATTGATGTAAGTAGTGACGCTAGGCATGCTTTCTGAAACTCTCAAAAGCTTGAATATTTTATCTAAAAAGTGTCAGCATCTTTGTTTAATATGATTATTTTTTTATTTTATTGGATAAGTCTAACACAGAATAGTTTCTTGACAACTTAGAACCAAACTTAAGAAATATACCAAAATGTTAAAAAATAACCTTCAAAATTTAACACAAATCAATACATAAAACACCAGCCCCAATAGAAAACAAGCTTATCAGCAACTCAGAGGAACACTAGTATAAAGCCTTGACACAGCAGGATCGTATACCATGCAAATCTAGACATTACCCACATTTTATGCCAAAACAATATTGCAAAACATACTGTACCAGAATCATAGGTGTGTTTTATAAGCAGATGCTCAAGTGTATAAATGTGGTGGTAGGCTGCATTCCTATCCTTGCAGATGTAAGCCCCATGAATTTCTGTTACAGTAGGGACCCGCTTATACAGCGGGTTAGGGACCAGGCCCCTGCCGTAAAGCGGAAATCGCTGTAAAGCAGAACCCATGGAGTATAATGGGGCCACCGTGCGAAAATGATGCGAAAACGTCACAAAAGAGCAAAAATCGGCTTTAAAAAGGAAAACGAAAGCCGCCGCATTAGCGGAACGCCGGAAGCGAAACGCCGGGAAGCGGGGCCCTACTGTATATATAACTAAACTTGGCATTGTAGCCTGTGCATTATATATGTAGGGGTTGGGTGATAAACTGGTTTATATGAGATCCAGTCTGTGAATTAGACTGTTAGTTCAGCTGCTACTTTATAAGTAATAACAGTGATCACATGAATCAAAGCTTCATTTATTGTGCATGCTACCATGAAATTATTTATTTATTTATTGTTTGGTTTATATCCTGTCCTTCCTCCCAGCAGGAGCCCAAATTATACAAAACATGCTTAATTCTTAAATGAGAGAATGAATAAACTTTATGTTTATCAATAATAATATGTTCTGGATTTTCATTGCTTTCACTTATAACTTCAAGATTGCTAAAACATTTATATCTGATTATGGGAACTAGATTGGTAAATTGTTAAGCTGTATTTTTTGTATATGACTGTCATGCACAAATCTGAGAAAGGGAATGGAATTTGTAGGTCCTTACTGATGTGCTATTGATAAAATGTTTGGGAAATCTGGTATATAATGTGTAATCTGATAAGAATAAGTAATCCAAATAAGTTAAGATCTAATCTTAAAATTCCTGTGGCTTGGAAATCCCATTTGTCTAATGAAAATACAGAGCCCCCAAAATATAACTTGGTATTAATTTTTATAGTGTGTAAAAGAATGATGTTCAGAGTATGGATCTGATAGATGATAACATTTAATCATTGTGTCGTATTAAAATGCAAAACCAAACCTTAAATATTTTGAAGGTTATGAGGAAGTCTCATGAAGCTCGTGAAAAGCTCCTCCGTCTAGGAATTTTTAGACAAGTGGATGTTCTAATTGATACTTGTCAAGGTAATTATCAGGGAGTGTGATTTGTTTTTCCATGAGTTTTAGTATAGATTTACAGTTGTCTAGTTTGTGTCATTTTTAAATACACAGGGTGCTGTCCGACTAAGTAACTCAGTAGACTAATTGAAATCAATGGAGTTAAGTAACAAGTCCATTGATTTCACTTAGCAACTCACATTGGATATTGCCCCCTCTGATTGGACAGATTGTTTTATACCCGTGTTCTTCCCAATAGTTCTAATACAGAATGCAAGGGAAATAGCTACTATTTCAATATATAATTTTTGGGGTAGCAAAGTATCCTTCAGTGTGACAGGTTGCATTTGCTTTCATTTAATTCTATGGGGAAATAAAGGGTGTAGTTGGTGACATTGCCAAGGCACTACCGACTCCAATGACAGGGCCTGGGTATTGAGTTTGCCCACAATTAAAATGCTGTACTTGTTTGCCACCATCTAGAGCAGATTGGTGCCCGTCAAATGTTGTTGGACTCCAACTCTCATTAGCTACAGCAAACTTGGCCAGTAGTCAGGAATATTGGGAGTTGTAGTTCCAAACCTCTGGAGGCCAATGGAATGGGGAGGGTTGATATAGACTGTCCCTTAAAAATCATTTGAAGCTGAAAAACCAGTACTAAAAAGTAAACATTATAAGAGGCTGACACAGATCTCTGCTCCTGTCCTGATTAGATGTTGGGGCTTAAATCTCCAGTTCCACTGATAGGTGTCCATAGTTCGAACCAAACAGTGTTTACTGTGTAGAAAGTTAAATGTTTGGGATGGATCCTTTTTGAGTACTGCCTTCTGTGAGGGGGACTTTCTGAGTGGTGTATTATTTGTGAGAACTTAATTCAGCTACTACATATGTTCCTTAAAATATTATAAAAAACACTGTATTTTAACCATTAGAAAGCTCAAACTCATTTTTTTTAAAAAAATGAATATTGTATTCTTTACTAATATGTCTATGTATTTAGGAGATGATGCCCTTCCAAATGGTTTAGATGTAACATTTGAAGTAACAGAACTAAGAAGATTAACTGGAAGTTATAATACTATGGTTGGCAATAATGAAGGGAGCATGGTATGTCCAGCTTAATAAGTTGTAGTAACTTGAGTTGTGATGTGATATATGCCAGTTTATCATAAATGATTTTAGTTAATTTTGGTAAAACAGATCTTGCTCTTCAATACTAAATACATTTATACCACATCTGCACTATACATTTAAAACTGTATTATATTACTTTAAATAGCCGTGGCTTACCCCAAGGCACCTTGGGAACTATAGTGTGTTAAGGGTGCTGAGAATTGTTAGGAGACCCTATTCCCCTCACAGAGCTACAGGTCCTAGAGTGGTTTAACAGTCAATCCCTCTTCCCAGGGAACTCTGGGAATTGTAGCTCTGAGGTGAATAGAGGCCTCAACACCCTTAATCTACAGTTCCCAGGATTCTTTGGAGGAAACCATGATGGTTTAAAGTGGTGTGATACCGCTTTAAATGTGTAGTGCAGAATTTAAAGGCACAGTGCAGAATTTCATTACTTGCAATGATATTCCATTCAGATCATTGAAACATGCATGTGTTCAATTTTTCTGCTTATTCTGCCGTTATTCTACTGTTGCCCTAAGAATTTCTGGTCTTTTGAATACTTGCATTGTGTACAAATAAGATGAGATCATAAATGTGTAATATTTTATCACAAGCTGAAAATACCCTTTTCCAGTTGACTACCTACTATTTTACAATCTTACCTGATGATTTCAATGAATAGAAGTTTGAGTTGAAGTTTGTAGCTTACTTTCAGGAAACTTACATGTTTGCAAGAACTTATGCTCTTGTAAATTGAGAATGTGATTGACAGCTCTGCATGAAATTTTTTTTTAAAGCTATACAATTAAAATTTGAGAAATCTAGAATGATTTGATTTCTTTCATACATTTTACAGCAATATGAGCATTATTTTCCCTATGGAATGTAATTTATCTTTCTGTTTGTTTGGGAGAAGTTGAGGTAATGAAAAAGTGAGACACTTTAACTACTTGAATATAGCAAAAATTCCCCAGGGATTTGGAGAAATGTTAGTTAGTTTAAGTATAACATTAACTGTGTGGGTATTAAAATTTACCCTTTCTTAAAATAGCAAGAACAGTAATGGGTTGTAAAGCTTTTGCAAGGGAGCTTACAAAAAGTGAATTTCCCTCACTTGTCCCCATTGTAGCTCTATGTACCATGCTTTCTGTGGCAGTGGTCATATTTATCTTCCGTTCCTCCCAAATGGAACTTCTGGGAACTTTTTTTTTCTGGTGGGGGGAAACAAAGGTGGCTTCTGGAACCTGCTCAGTGCCAAAGTCTTAGAGGTGATGGTGGTATAGTGAGATAAAATGTTTAAAAGGGGGCTCCAGAGCAGGTGTCAGCAGTGATGGGGCAGCTACCAACCTAGGGGTTTTGATAGGACACCACTTTGCCACGCAGCCCTTCAACCCTAGTGCTGGCCATGAGCAGTGGCCTGTGCTTCCGTGTATGTATGTGTTGGTTGTCTAGTACATTTCTCATATGCGCTATGCTAGAAGCAAAATTTGAAATACTTAGTGGGACTGTTCTCCCAGATAAGCAGAACAAAGAACAGATATCAATAAAAATAAATGTTTTTATATTCCCTCTAAGGGAAATATTCAGTTTGCTTGCTCACAAGAACAAAAAGATTGAGTTGTCATTTTGCTGCAATTAAAAAAAATTGAGCTCATCGAAGAACTATATAAAACACTTAAATGTGTGCAAGTGTCTTGGCAAAGTTGTACAACTCTCGATTCTTATTCTGGATCTTGCAGGTACTTGGGCTCAAGCTCCCTAATATCTTTGGACGTGCTGAGAAGGTAACATTTCAGTTCTCCTATGGCACAAAGGAAACATCATATGGCCTGTCTTTCTTCAAACCACAGCCTGGTCACTTTGAAAGAAAGTAAGATATCTTCAGAATATTGTAAGGCTACAATGCCATATACATCTATTTACCTATTTAGAAAAATTCCTAGGCCACTTCTTGAAACTGTCTCTAAGAGGTGTACAGCAAAAGACAATAAAATCACCAGTATAAAACTTAAAACAATAAAAACAGTATCAAATTATACAAAAGGTATAAGGTACAGCATTAATGGAAAGTTATGGGACTTAACTTCCAAGTTGACATGCATAGGATTGTACTGCAAGTTCCATTAAATTTAATGGGACTAACTTCGGAGTAAACATGCATAGGATCAGATTGCATAACTTCCCCCACCCCCATTTTTGAAAGATGAGCTACTTAAGACAGTGACTCCAATACTCGATACATTTTCTCTCATTTATAGTTAAGTCACACTGAAGTTGGTTAATCTCAGCTTTCATTGCTATAATCGTTAGTACAGTAGGGCCCCGCTTACCGTCGCTTCGCTTACTGGCAATCCGCTAATGCGGCGGCTTTGATTTCATTTTTTTAAAGCCGATTTTGCCCTTTTGCAGCATTTTCGCGCGACGTGCCCCATTATATCCAATGGGGTTCCGCTTTACGGTGATTTCCACTTTACGGCGGAGGTCCAGAATGGAACCTGCCATATAAGCGGGGCCCGCCTGTACATATCATAAGGCAAGTTGCAGCGTACTGGCCCATATCCAGCACTGCAGCTCTGCTGGTGCAACAGGCTTCAATGCATGTGAACGAAGTTTCCTCTTCCCCCTCCAGCCATCCTGTGTGTCCTCAAAATTAGCTCTGGAGGGTTGGGGGATCCTCCACAGCAGAATTTGGGGCATGTGTGGGGGTAGGAACAGAACCCCGCTGGTGCAGCACTGGATGGAACCCAGTGTTTTGCACTTATAGACTAGATACTTTAGTTCCAAGAAAGTAGTTCTCAAGGCAGTTTACACAGTAAAGTTGGAGAACAGTTAAAACATATTTACTCCTCTAAGTTTTCATTCTCTCCTATGCTGTTCCTCGAATAGGACATTTCTTAACTGCTGTAGGAGTTACCAGGCAGAGGATATCAGATATTGCTGATTCTCTGATCTCTTGGTTGCAGTGACTGTTGAAGGCATTCAGAGTCACGTATGAAGTCCTTCCTTTGCCCCCTTACTGCTATTGCTGCCATGCCAGGGTGGTAGCAGCCACTGGAAAAAACAGTCCTCTGGCATTGCGTTGCTGAGCACCAGGCCTTGGTAGAAGATGTTAGTGCCCAAATTTTGTAGGGCTTTTTGGAGTTATTCCCATGGATGGTCAGTTTCATAACTGACTTTTTTAAGCATCCAACTTTAAGCCCAGGAGCCCAGCTTGAGTGATCCACTCAACTGTATTTTTCACATGTATGCATTCCTCATGCCATGAGTGCAAAATATTATATTGGAATTTATTCTGCATTAATTTACTTTCAGTGTTAACAGTGAAATGCAGATAGTTGTACAAAGGTGCCAACTCAGCTTAACACTCAATAGCAGCTGTCTTTTAAAGTGCTGGCAGCCAAGATTATCTCAAGTAAGCTTCTGAATAGAACTATTTGATTAAAAAAGCCAATTTACGCATTCATTTTCATCATTAAATTGTGCTATTTTGCAAAAGATTTAACAAATACTACTGAAAATTTATGAGCAGATGGGATAGGTGAAAAAACTGAGTTGCCTTTCATTATCTTTGTGCATGTGGTGTTTATAGAGCTGTTAGCACACACTGGATTTATATTTCTGAAAAAAAATGATGCTATACTCGTCTTAGCATTAGCTGAAAAGAAAAGATGGAAGCTAAATAGCAAGATGCTTTGCTCACTTCCTCAAAAGTTCAGTAGTGTTAGAAAAACATCTAAATATGAGCTAATTCTTAAGTTAATTAATAATGACTGTTGTATGAGTCCTGTAGCCAACTTACTAGCTTTTTAAAAAATTAAAGGATTTTAAACAGTTATAGTGCAAGTAATTTTTCCATAGGTTAGATCCAGTGCTAGCTTGAGGGCATAACTGGGGCTAGGCTTCTACCCTGTTAGTAATGAAGCTCTGTCCTGCTTGCTGAGTACAGGATGCTATTTTATCTGGCATAGCTAAAGTTAAACAGTCCCATAGGTTTGATTTCTTACGCATATGTATTTCATATTCTTTCATTGTTGTAGTAATCTTAAATCTCAATGTTATGTTTCTAGCTTTTCTCTCAATCTGTATAAAGTAACTGGACAATTTCCTTGGAGTTCTCTTCGTGAAACTGATAGAGGAATATCAACAGAAATCAATGTAGGTAAAATAGCACTACTTGTCTACTGTTGGCTGGAGAGAGATATCCACAAATCTGGTTATCAGTGGTGACTATGCCTGTCTACCAACTGCCCCTCCCTCACCTACACAAAATTCTCTCATGAGATCTTTGCAAAAGTGCAGAGAACTCAAAATGGAAATGGACTGCCTTCAAGTCAATTCCGACTTATGGGCGACCCTGTGAATAGGGTTTTCATGGTAAGCAGTATTCAGAGGGGGTTTACCATTGCCTTCCTCTGAGGCTGAGAGGCAGTGACTGGCCCAAGGTCACCCAGTGAGCTTCATGGCTGTGTGGGGATTCGAACCCTGGTCTCCTAGGTCATAGTCCAACACCTTAACCACAAGGGAGGAGATATTTGTGTTAGACCTGATGGACTAACCCTTTCTTTCTCTAAGGCATCATTTTAAAAATGAAGCGCATGCAGCCACTGATATTTTCCCTGCTCTGTTGTTGCAGCACAAATCTTAGCACATATTTCAGTATCCCAGTGCCTTATTTCTCTGTGACCTTACTGAGTTTGCTGAAGCCTGCCCTTATAAAGCGAAGCCAGTCCATTGCCTCAGTCCTAATCGGAGCCTAGCAACTTCCTTGGAGCAGCTCAGCACCTTCCTCACAAAAAAACAGCTGACTCAGCTAGCACCTGACCTTGTTCAAAGCTCTGAGAGGAGCTGGCCAGAACAAAACACCTTAGCTGCAGCTTCTGTGGTCTGTTAGCTTTTCTAGATTGGTTGTTGTGGCAGTAAACCCAGTGCTTCTGTCTACCCCTCCCTATAAATGTATAAATAAATATAAATAAATATGGAAGATGTTAAAAATACGTAAATATTTTTCTCATTCAAAACTTTAAAAAATTGTTTGTTTTACAGTTTCCTATATGGAAGACCAACCATTCGTTAAAATGGGAAGGTGTCTGGAGAGAGCTTGGGTGTCTCGCAAGAACTGCATCATTTTCTGTTCGAGAAGAAAGTGGACATTCGCTCAAGTCTTCTGTGTCTGTACGTTTTTGCAGTTTTGAACATTAGGTTTGAATATGAGTTTTAAAGTAATATAAATATTGACGAACAATGCCAAATTAATTATGCAAGATGAGATACACTTAGTGCTGAAATAATGGTTCATTATGACAGCTGTTGTCAATTCTTGCCCAGATCAATAGAAATTCTAGTCTACTAGGCTGGACGAGGATATGAGAGAGTGAGAGTGAGTGAAAGTGAGTGAGAGAGAGAGAGAGAGAGAGAGAATATATTTAATGACAGTATCTTTATCAATTTACTTATATAATTTTATGTTTGTGTATTTTAGATAACTGAACATGATTTACTTACATTCTTGTCAAAAGGTTTCACAGCATACCCCTTTGATGCAGACATTCTCTTATGTTCAGTTCAGGGTGAGGATACACTTAAGGGCAAGACTGACACAGCGTTCCTATTATTATTATTTTTTATTTATTTTATTTTATTAGATTTCTAAACCGCCCTATAGCTTTCTAGCTCTCAGGGTGGTGTACAAAAGGTTTTTATTAGCAGGAGGTTTTTCATGTACAATGGGAACTTGGCATTGCAACATGTCTTACAAAGTTAATAGCTGAAATGGCAGATAATATATTCATAATAAGAGCTGCAATGTTTTATTAATGAATGAAAACATTTAACTAAAATACTATTGATAATTAGTCAGAAAATATGTGTGTGCATGTGGTGTGTGTGTATATATATATATAGAATATACTTTCATTACTACATTATTTTGATTATGCAGTATTTTGACATGTCAAGAGTTTAGTAGCATATTTGCCTAAACAACTAGTGGCAAATAACTTATCTATCTGCAGTAAGACTGTGTATAATTTATTTTTAAAAAAGAATGTCACAGTTGACTCTTCCCACCTTAAAACATTTTGTTTGTTTGTTTATAGCATGCCATGGTAATAGATTCTCGTAATTCTTCAATCTTGCCCAGACGAGGTGCTTTGCTGAAAATAAATCAGGTATTATTGGCTTCAGTAAAATAGATTTGGATGGGTGTTAAGTCTGCTGGATGATATACAAGATGTGGCAACATTTGTTAAACTTCCATACACTTCAGTATCCTGAAGTTTAATTATCCTTTAAAATAATTAAACTATTTAACTAATTTAACTATCCTTCAAAATTTTCAAATCAATACTCAGTTTCATTTATAGTAGTACTGAGATAGGAAAATAGATTAGGTGTGGATTTTTTAAATTAATATCAAATTATACATCACAATCTTCAAATAAAGGTCTGTTTGATGTTTTAGGAGTTGGCTGGCTATACAGGTGGAGATGTGAGCTTTCTGAAAGAGGACTTTGAACTTCAGTTGAATAAGCAGCTTTTGTGGGATTCAGTAAGTATTTGCAAACGTTCAACAGGTGCTATTGGGAGGGAATGATTCCTCTAAGAGTACCCTTTTAAAAAAGTAAATGAAGTATCTTGTTGTTTGCTTTGAGTTGTAAATTGTTTGCAGCACAGCATTTAGCAGCTCAGTGTGAAATCAGTTCAGTATTTATAGTAGAATATGAAACAAGTAGAGCGTGTGTCATTTTTCCAAGAGAAGAAATGCAGGTGTAAGGACTGTCACAAGTTTTGAAACTTGAGGGAGTTTTGAAAAGCAGTTTGATATGACAAGAAGGTTTCCTCATCTCTGTGTGGATGAGAAAGAAAACGACAAAAACCTTTGCATTAGACTAAGCAACTCTTGGATCCCAAACATAACTTGCAGTGTATAGGTGCAATCCAGAGAACTCAAACTGCTTATGTCCTGTTGATTTTTTTCAAAAGGTGTCTTATTAAAAGGATTCACAATATGAAAGTAGCTAAGGAATCGGTGCCAGTCTATAAAGAGTCACCATGTCATTTATATACCCTCTCCTTTCAGCTTGTTATGAATTCATTGAAACTTTTACTTTGCACTGGAAATGTTAGAAAGAAAAAAGGGCAACATAGCAAAAAAAAGTTCCTCAGGAAAGAATCTCTTTTTTTAAGTTTGTTACTTCAACACATCATATAATTAATGAATCACATGCTTGAAATGTGCCTTGAAGTTGATTATGACTTATGGCGACCTTATTAATCAGTGACCTTCAATAGCATCTGTCATGAACCACCCTGCTCAGATCTTGTAAGTTCAGGTCTGTGGCTTCCTTTATGGAATCAATCCATCTCTTGTTTGGCCTTCCTCTTTTTCTACTCCCTTTTGTTTTTCCCAGCATTATTGTCTTTTCTAGTGAATCATATCTTCTCATGATGTGTCCAAAGTATGATAACCTCAGTTTCATCTTTCTCGCAGTCCCTAGTATCTGCAAAGCTCCCGTCCAACACCACATTTCAAATGAGTTGATTTTTCTCTTATCTGCTTTTTTCCCTGTCCAACTTTCACATCCATACATAGAGATCGGGAATACCATGGTCTGAATGATTCTGACTTTAGTGTTCAGTGACACATCTTTGCATTTGAGGACCTTTTCTAGTTCTCTCATAGCTGCCCTCCCCAGTCCTAGCCTTCTTCTGATTTCTTGACTATTGTCTCCATTGTGGTTAATGTCTGTGCCAAGGTATTGATAATCCTTGACAAGTTCAATGTCCCCATTGTCAACTTTAAAGTTACATAAATCTTCTGTTGTCATTACTTTAGTCGTCTTAGCGTTCAGCTGTAGTCCTGCTTCTGTGCTTTGCTCTTTAATTTTCAACAGCATTTGTTTCAAATCATTACTGGTAAGTAGTATGGTATCTTCTGCATATCTTAAATTATTTATATTTCTCCCTCCAATTTCCACACCTTCATCTTGGTCCAATCCTGCTTTCCATTTGATATGTTCTGCGTATAGATTAAACAAATAGGGAGATAAAACAGGACTGTGGAGTCAGTACGCCAGACCTTCGACTCCGACTCCTCTGTTTCTCTACTGTCCGACTCCGACTCCTTCATAAATGGCAAATGTATATTAACTAGTAATAACAAATTTACTGTAGTAAAATGGTAGCACAAGGCATTTCATCACCACTAGGTGAATCCAGAGCTTGGAAAAGTTACTTTTTTGAACTACAACTCCCATCAGCCCCAGGGATTGGGCTCGTCGGTACATTTCTTCCGACTCCACCCAAAATTGCTCCCGACTCTGACTCCACGATTCCGACTCCACAGCCCTGTGATAAAATACATTCCTCTGTCACACCCTTTCCATATTCTGTCCTTACAGTAGTCTCTTGTCCAGACTGGGTTGCACATCAGGACAATCAGACGCTGTGGGACCCCCATTTCTTTTAAAGCATTTCATAGTTTTTCATGATCTACACAATCAAAGGCTTTGCTGTAATCTTTAAAGCACAGAGTAATTTTCTTCTGAAATTCCTTGGTCCGTTCCATCATCCTATATATGTTTGCAATATGATTTTTGGTACCTCTTCCTTTTCTAAATCCAGCTTGGACATCTGGCATTTCTCGCTCCACATATGGTAAGAGCCTTTGTTGTAGAATCTTGAGCATTACGTTACTTGCATGGAATATTAAGGCAATAGTTTGATAATCACTGCATTCCCTGTGATCCCCTTTGTGGGCCATTGTTTAGTTTTTCATATTTGTTGACAACTTTTTGTCAAAATTTGGACAGATTCAGTCTCAGTAGCTTGTAGCAACTCTATTGTATGCCATCTGTTCCTGGTGATTTGTTTCTTCCAAGTATTGTAAAAGCAATTTTTGGTTCTTCATCATACGGTTCCCCTGTGAATGAATCTGTCATCCTTGCATCTCTTTTATAGAGTTTTTCAGTGTATTGCTTCTATCTTCCTTTTATTTCATGTCAGTCAGTCAGTGTGTTCCCCTGTTGATTATTCAACATCCCTACTCTTGGTTTAAATTTCCTTTTCATTTCTCTAATCTTTTGGAACAGGGCTCTTGTTCTTCCCTTTTTGGTGTCCTCTTCTATTTCTATACAGTAACTACTGTAATAGTTCTCTTTGTCCCTACGTACTAGGTACTGTATTGTGGCATTTAGGGTTCTGACTGTGTTTCTGCCTCCCCTTGTTTTTGCTTTCCTTCTCTCTTTAACCATTTTAAGAGTTTCGTCAGTCATCCATTGAGGTCTTTCTCTCTTTTTAACTATAGGTATTTTTTTGCATTCTTCCCTGATAATGTCTCTGACTTCAGTCCATAGTTCTTCTGGTTCCCTGTCAACTAAGTTTAAAGCCTCAAATCTGCTCCTTATTTGATCTTTATATTCTTCTAGGATGTTATTTAAATTGTATTTTGGCATTATGATTGCGTTGTTCTTCTTCTTTAGCTTTACTCTGATTTTCAATACTACCAGTTAATGATCTGTACTGCAGTCTGCTCCTGGTGGTGTTTTCGCAGAAAGTATGGAATTTCTCCATCTTCTGCTACCAATTATATAGTCAATTTGATTCCAATATTGACCATTTGGTGATGTCCATGTGTACAGTTGTTTTTTGGTTGCTCAAAAATTGTGTTTGCAAGAAACAAATGATTGACTTCACAGAATTCAATAAGTCTTTTTCCTGCTTCATTTCTGTCTCCTAAGCCCCATTTCCCCACAATCCCTATTTCTTCTCTGGTCCCTACTTTTGCATTCCAGCCCCCATCAGAACATCTTGTTTTGGTGTGTAATCAGTTTCTTCCCATATTTCTGTGTAAAATCTCTTCAATTCCTCTTCTTCTGTGTTTGCCGTTGGAGCATAGACTTGGATGATGGTTATGTTAATAGGTTTCCCGTTTAATCTCATTGATATCACTTGCTCAGACCTTGTGTTATAGCTCCTAACTTTAACTAACCATTTTTTAATTATTGGTGGTAGCTTGTTCTTCTGTTTTGGGGCTATTCACATACAGGCAACAACAATTAAGTTCCATACCAATTCTTTATGTCTAATTTGGTTATCTAAATAACCCAACAAAATGGTTAGGGTTCAAAGGTATATCATAATTGGTTATTATATTAGTGTAATTAATCTAGTCACCACTTCAAAGTATTTCATTATTAATGGACAAGACCACCAAATATGCCTCATATCTGCATTTGAGGATTCACATTTCTAACATTTATACTCAATCTGTGATGCATGTTTCTTTAAAGGTTTTCTCAGCTTCTCTCTGGAGTGGAATGTTGGTTCCTATTGGAGACAAACCGTCCAGTATTGCTGATAGGCAAGTAATTCAGTTTGCTTTCCTGAAGAGTTTGCCTATAGTTTGTCTCAATTTTAGATGGCATATACTGACCATCTCTTACATTGCAAATATAATTTTAAGTATTTTTATTAACAAAGCTCATTTATATGGCTTCCAAAACAAGCTACATTGTTGGTAGCCTTACTTTACTTAGAAGAGTTTAGCAATTGATGGCCAGACTAGTTGCAATAGTGGCACATCTGTATGGTTAAACACAGATATACCCTGATCACATAGAAAGGATGGGATGGACTATTTTAACAGCAAAAATGGGTAGGTGGTTAAGGAGTACAGTGTCTTCTGCCTACTTGTAACATATCTCCTTGTACTCTGTTGTTGCTGCCACCACCACCTACCTGGCACGTTACTCCTCAGCACCAGAAGTGTGCTTGTCTGAGAGGAATGCGCTCTGGGAGAGAGGTAGCAGGATAAGCAGTAGTAAGGTTCTGCATTTCCCCGTGCTGAAGTTAGATTCTCCCAAGCTTGCTAATTGCTGGAAATTGATGTTTAAAAACACAGATTTACTACTGTCATATCTAGTTTCCATAGTCTAGAGCAGGGGTGGGGAACCTGTGGCCCGCCAGATGTTGCTGGAATACATCTCCCATCATGCCTCACCATTGGCTAAGCTGGCAGGGTTGCTGGAAGCTGGAGTCCAACAGCATGTGGAGGTCCCAGGTCTACAAAACAGCATAGCTGAAGTGTTTAGTAGTAGTAGTAGTAGTAGTAGTAGTAGTAGTAGTGAAATTTAGCTTTTACTGGTACTCCTATTTGGTTCTTTAAAATAAGCAAGCATAGTGGTAAAAAGGATATGTACAATTTTGATACAGCAAATGGAAAGATTTCTAACAGAGGATGATAGTCAAATGCTTACTGGTCTTGGAATTTCTTGGCTGTATAGGTTATCAGTTTTGATGAGATATCTGTACTTCCTATGCAGCATCTTAAAGCTAGAACACATCTTCCACTGGCTGTGTGTATATTCGTGAATACATCATCCCTGGAGCAAATCTACTATCGCCTCTCATGTATAGAAGGCGATGCCATGAAGACTCCTTATGGGATGGTTGCCATTCATTTGGTAGAACTTCTCATACGTTACGAAAGTGGATGAAGAACATGTTATCCAGGTGCCTTTTTAAAAGGCATTCCTGTGGTATGATGTGCGTTCTGGCTTTTGTTATGAGTTGGAACAAAAGAATTTGGATACCGCATCAGATTGTCCATTTAGGAAGTGATCTTATGCTGGCAGAGATTGCAACCATATATTAATTGTGTTAGTTTAGTTTTAATTGGGTCCTATAGATTATGGAAATACTCTGGCATTTATTTATTTAAGATGTTTTAATCTATGTTGTAAACCACTTGGAGATTGGTTTAAGTATAAGTGGTTTATAAATTGTCAAAATATAAAAAAGAAAATATGTTCTAAATTAGATTGGTAGCTAGTAATTGGAAGACTGTGAAGTGCCTGGATTGTTTGTTTTGGTTTGGAGATAATGAAGTCTTTATCAGAAGCTATCTGACAATATTGGCTCACAAACATGATCATGGGTTTGTCCCATGAACCCAGTTTGTCAGAGGAAACAGTGCGACGCAGTTGAAGCATGGGCAGGGGAATAATACAACAACTGTTAAAATAACAAAATATATATTTTGTATAATGCTTTGTATTTTGGCAACGTAATGTTTCATTCTTGTTCTTAGCTAGAACACTTAGTTATATGTAGTGATTATTTTTTTTCTTTTAGATTTTATCTTGGTGGACCAACAAGTGTGCGTGGATTCAGTATGTACAGCATAGGACCTCAGAGTGAAGGTATGAGACTTTTTTAGTGGATTATATAACTAAATATTTTTACCAGGACCCAAATGATGGGCTGAGGACACTGGATGCTGTTGCATTTTTAGAAAACTATGCAGATCTCCGCCTGATCAGTGCCTGGATAGGAGACTACCTGGGAGCCATATATAACCCATTCTGAAGTTTCCCGGAAGAAGAATAGGATATAAATGTAGACTAAGTTCCAAAAAGCATGCCCAGTAGGATTTCTGGACGTTGCAATTTGTATAGCAAATCTCTATGCTATATCACAAACTACACACATACATTTAAAAAACAATGTATCATAGCAGGTGTGCTTTTTTTGGTGGGGGACCTCCAACCCTGGTTCCAATTTGTTACTACTTTTAATTTAGTTTTCTGCAGCTGCATCAATTTGTTCACTACTTGGCTTTAAAATTGCTTTAAATTGTCATTTTTTCCATTTTTAAAGGTAGTGGGTGTCTGATCTTGTTGTACTAATAGTTCATAAAGGAATTAAAATATTCCTTATGTAAATCTATTTATTTTAAAATACTTTTCCCTTCTTTTGACCATAAACTCCACAATGTGATGTATAAATCAAAACAGCAAAGGGCTGGGGAGACAAAGATATCAGCCACATACTGATTTTTTAAAAATAGCTAACTTCAGTTTGCAGTTGTAAATTCAGACTTTAGTTAATTTTTTATTAACTTCCCCTCTGATTTCAGAGTATAAAATATACAATAATATTTTGGTCTTTTAGCTGTGGGTTTCTTTACTTACTACTCAGCTTTACATGCCACTTTCTTGGCAGTGCTTTCAAAGCTGTTAAGAAGATGGGGGTGGACTATGAGACTGTGTGCCCTGCCCAAACCCTTCCTTCTGTGCCCCCTCCCCAGTCCCTGAGGGGGTATGAATTACATCAGTATTACTGTTAACACTAATTGGGCTCCTTCTTGGCCAGGGTCACTAAATAGTTTCAAACCCTGTTTCCCCCCTCTTTTTATTATAATATAGAAGATATAATAATGCTGTAAACAAATTCAGCATCAGTGTTGTCTAACATTATTGCCATCTTAGACATAGGGAAAATATAATGCAGTGTAGAATCAAATATAAAAAAGGATTTAGAGTGTCATTAATTTACAGCAAGGAAAAACTTGTATCAGTATCCAAGTTGTATCTGTCCCTGTCGTGCCCGGGTTGGGACTCAAGAACAGAATCACTTGATGAAAGCAAATCAGTTTTTATTAGAGTAATTTCCAGACATAGGCTTCTTCGCCTCATGAACTCTTAACATGAACCAAAACCCGCGGCATGGAAGAGAGTTGATAGAACAGAGTTTCCAGCCCTCCCCATTCCTTATCAAGGGGGCTTTCGAGCCGGATCCTCTCACTCCGCCTCAAACTGCCCACATCTACGCCCCTTCCCTCCTCTTTTCTTTGGCGCCGTTTTAGCTGTCTTCAGGTGCGGGGCAATGGGGGGCGGCTGCCTCCTCCCCTTCTGATTCGGAAAGGATGGTAGGAAGTGGGGGGGGTTGGCCCAACACGTTGGGCGATTTCTCTCTACCCTCTGCAGCCGAACGACCTTGGTCCTCCTCCTCCCCCTCTGTCTGTAACGGTAGCACATTCCTAGGGGGGGAGTGCGTGAGAAACGAGTCTGGTGTCTGTTCAAGATCTTTTCCCTCCTCTTCAGACACCTCAGTCCAGCCGCCCCCCTCTCCTAGCTCACTCTCAGAACCATCAGAACCATACCTCCTGACATTATCCCCTTCTCCAAGCCGTACTCCCTCCCACCCTGTTGGTTTGGGGCGATGAGGGAATTTCTCATGAAAGTCTCTCACTAAAATGGGGGCGTGAATGTCTTCTGCTTTTTCCCAGGATCTGTCGGCTGGCCCATAATTCTTCCAATGAATTAGATACTGCAGCTGGTTTTTCCTTCTCCTGGAGTCCAGGATCTGCTCCACTTCGAACTCTGTTTGCCCCCCCACCAACATCGGTGGCCCTGGAGGTTCAATCGGCCTTAGCTCACTGGGAGGGGCGGCCTTCGTTAGTAAGGAACGATGGAATACTGGGTGCATTTTAAAAGTCTCTGGCAACTTTAAACGAAAAGCCACTGGGTTTATTTGAGCCTGGATTTCGAAGGGTCCCACTCTCCTATCCTGCAACTTTCTGCACTTACCCAGCATGTTAAGAAAGCGGGTCGACAGCCACACTTGATCGCCCACCTTGAGAGGGGCCCCCTCACACCGACGTTGGTCAGCAACTCTTTTGTATTCCCTTTTGGCTTCGTCTAATTGTTGTTTCAACACTTGCTGGGCTGCCTGTAATTCCTGGAGAAACTCCTCGGCCATGGGTACTGGCCCACTGCCTGAGCGGCTGGGAAAAGCTTTGGGATGGAATCCATAATTAGCAAAGAAGGGTGTTTGCCCCGTGCTGGTGTGCACGGAATTATTGTAGGCGAATTCTGCAACATGTAAATAGGAAATCCAGTCAGTTTGCTGGTAAGATACATAACAACGCAGGTATCTCTCCAAAACTGCGTTAAGTTTCTCGGTTTGCCCATCAGTCTGGGGGTGGTGAGAGGAGGAGAGCCTTAGCTCCGTTTTCAGCTGCTTCCAAACGGCTTTCCAAAACTTAGCTGTGAACTGAGTGCCTCGATCCGAGACGAGGCTGTCTGGCAACCCATGCAATCTATAAATCTCTTTTATGAACACCTTTGCCATCTCCTTTGCATCCAAGGCCCCAGAACAAGGAAGGAAGTGGGCCATTTTAGTCAATGAATCCACAATCAACAAAATAGCAGTCATTCCTTGTGACCTGGGTAGATTGGTTATAAAATCAATGGAGAGGTCCTGCCAGGGCCCCTTTGGAGTGACTAGAGGTTCCAACAGCCCTGCAGGCCTTCCCGTACTTGTCTTCGCCCTCAAACACACGGCGCAGGATTTTACATAGTTCTCAACATCTCTGCGCATTTGAGGCCACCAAAAATCCTTAGCTACATTTTGAATGGTTTTAAAAATGCCGAAGTGCCCAGCTGTGGCATTGTCATGGCATTGACGCAACACTCTGAGTCTGAAGTCTCCTTTTGGCACATATCTAGCAGTTTTAAACCACAACAACCCATCCCTCCAGTGGAAACTTACTTCTGAGTCCATGCTCTGCTCCATTTCCTGGATGTAATGTCGTATGTCTGGATCCCCCTGCTGGGCCCCCTTGAGCTCTTCTTCCCAGGACGGCTGACAGGCTCCTAACGTGAGTTTTTCTGGTGGGATGATGTGTTGGGGGGGGGTTGTCAGCCTCTTCGTCTTTGTATTGGGGTTGTCTGGATAGGACATCCACCCTCTGATTTTCTGTATGGGAGTGGTACTTTATTTTGAAGTTAAACCTGGCGAAAAACTGCGACCAGCCTATCTGTCTCTGGTTCAATTTCCGAGCGGTCTGCAGGCTCTCAAGGTTCTTGTGGTCAGATCGTACTTCTATCTGATGTTGAGCCCCCTCTAAATATTGCCTCCAGTGTTCAAATGCGTCTTTGATAGCTAAAAGTTCCTTTTCCCACACAGTGTAGTTTTTCTCAGCCTCCTTGAGCTTTCGAGAGTAGTATGCACACGGGTGCAGTTCCTTCCCACCCCTGTCAGGCTGCAAGAGAACCCCCCCCGATCGCCCGGTCCGAGGCGTCAGCTTCCACCACGAAAGGCCGGGTCGGGTCAGCAAAGCGTAGGATAGGTTCAGAGGCGAACTTCTCTTTCAGGTCTTCAAACGCTCTTGTTGCCTGATATGTCCATTGAAACTTCCCTTTTCCCCTTAAACAGTCTGTGAGGGGGGCGGTTAGTTTGGAGAAGCCCGGGATGAATTTCCTGTAGAAGTTGGCGAAGCCCAAGAAACGTTGCACGTCTTTCTTGGTGGTCGGTTGTCCCCAATCCAACACACAGCTCACCTTTCCGGGATCCATCTCCACTCCCCCTGCTGAAATTCGGTATCCAAGGAAGTCCAGGGAAGACAGGTCGAAGCCACACTTTTCCAGCTTGGCATATAGGTGATTCTCTCTCAGCCTTCCCAGCACAGTTCTCACGTGTTGGTCATGCTCCGACTGGCTCCTTGAAAATAACAGGATATCATCCAGATAACAAACCACGTACTGGTCCAAGAGGTCTCTAAACACTTCGTTCATGAACTTCTGGAAAATTCCTGGACTGTTATTTAACCCAAACGGCATGACCAGGTACTCAAATTGACCATAAGGGGTGTTGAAACTCATCTTCCATTCATGTCCCTCCTTCATTCGGACCAAATTATATGCCCCCCTCAGATCTAACTTTGTGAAAATTGAGGCAGACCGTAGTCGATCTAATAACTCTGGAATCAGGGGCAGGGGGTAGCTGTTCGGGATGGTAATTTGGTTGAGGGCGCGATAATCATTGCAGGGTCGTAACTCACCCCCCTTCTTTTTCACGAAGAGTAGAGGGGCTCCTGCAGGCGACTGTGAGGGACGAATAAATCCTCGCTTCAAGTTCTTTTCCAAAAATTCTTTCAGAGCTACTCTCTCTTGTTCTGTGAGGGAGTAGATTTTGCCTGCTGGAATGCTCGCTCCTGGCACCAAATCGATAGCGCAGTCATACGGCCGGTGGGGGGGTAAAGCCTCAGCTTCAGTTTCACTGAACACATCCTCAAAGTCCAGGTATTTCGAGGGGAGGGTCACCTCCTTGACCTCCTGCACCACTCCTGCTAGGGCTTTTATTGCTTTCCCTGGCTGACAATTTTCGTGGCAATACTGGGACGTAAACCACATGACTGCTTCTCTCCAGGCTATTTTTGGGTCATGCTTTATCAACCATGGCATTCCCAGAATCACCTCAAAGTTAGACAGATCCGACACACACAAGGAAATGAACTCTTCGTGCCCCGGGATCTCTAGCTTCAAATCCTCAGTGGCTCTAGTGACCCCCCCGGACTTTAATGGTCTGCCATCTATCGTCTCCACTGATAAGGGAGCATCTAGTTTCCGATACGGGATATGATGGCGTTTGACTAGGGCGGTATCGATGAAGTTTGTAGAGGCTCCACTGTCGATCAACGCTGTTGAGTTGAACTGCGCTCCTGTGGAAGTTGTAATCCTAATGGGTAATACTAGAACTCCTTTTAGGGGGGGATGGGTTAACGGAGGCCCTTTGCATAGCGCTGCCCCCAGTCCTCCGGCCTGCACTAGGACTGGGTGCTTCCATTTCCCGACGGCCCTGTTCGGTCTCCCTTCAGCTCACAGCCCCTGGCTAGGTGGCCTGGCTTGGAACAAATAAAGCAGAGACGTTCTCTGCGACGTCTCTCTCTTTCTTCCTCCGACAGCTTCATCCGTGTCCCTCCCGAGCCGTCCCCCGCGTTGCCTGATGGTAGGAAGTGGGGGGGTTGGCCCAACACGTCGGGCGATTTCTCTCTACCCTCTGCAGCTGAACGACCTTGGTCCTCCTCCTCCCCCCTGTCTGTAACGGTAGCACATTCCTGGAGGGGGGAGTGCGTGAGAAACGAGTCTGGTGTCTGTTCAAGATCTTCCCCCTCCTCTTCAGACACCTCAGTCCAGCCGCCCCCCTCTCCTAGCTCACTCTCAGAACCATCAGAACCATACCTCCTGACAGTCCCTCAAGGACAGTAAAAGGGAACTACATCTTAGAAAAATAGACTGTCTTCTGTCTACCATGTTTAAACATGTACACTTGGCCATCTCTACAATCTTCCAAACATACCAGAACCATTCTATAAAAGTGAAGGATAACATTACTGTTCCAGTTTCTGGCAACTAAAATCCTAGCAGCAATTGGATTCAAACTATCTGTATAGGAGCATATCAAATCCTTTTAAAGAGAGTCCAGAGTAACATGGACAATAGTAACACCAGTGCCAAAGTAACACTTACACGTTATTAAAGACTGGTGAAGGGAATTTGTGTTAAAGAGAGGAAGGGACAAGTGGAAGTGATGTTATGTCTGTATTGGCCCAATATGTAAGGTGTTAGGAAATGTGCATGTACTATATCAAAGGTAAGAGGACAGCCTGTCTTCTCAGTGCATCTGCCTTGCAGCTAAGAAACGTACAAGGGCCAGACATATTGCATGCATGTGTGTATATATATTCTGTGTATATATATATGTGAAACAAAATTGTACTCTATGACTGTTTTTTTTTAATTAATCACTCCTTTTATCACCAAAATAAGTTGCACTTACTCTTTTTTAATCATTTCCTATTTTTGGCAATGAATACAATGAAAACAAGTTTTATATCATGTAAACTAAGAGCGAACATAATCCTCTGAGTGCTGGAATTTAGGTAGCCAAAACAGCACCATCTACACACAAGAGTAGTGTATCGGCAGGCTTCAGGGAGCCCCAAGGTTTGTGGAAGAAAAGCCCTTGGGGGCTTGAGTCCCCCAAATAGCCAAATGAGGACTGAGCGTGTTTAGTGGGCACAGAATATTGATTATTTTTTTGGGAGGGGGTCAGAAAATCAAGGGAAGTGGGAGTGGAATGGAGTGTTTGAAATTCTGATCCGAAGCACTCTACACTGCAACACTTTGGTACAGGTCCCACTTGTTAGCAATTAATCACAGAACCAATTTCAGAACTGTTGGCTGTAACCAGAGTGCTTATTGGGCATTGACTGAAATAGTTAATTGCCTGAATGGACAATTATGGAATAAGAGTTTAATTAGTCTAAAGAGACCGAGGAAGCATTTTTCTGAATTTTATTTTAAAGTGTCCTTCAGATATCTGGATGTAGGGAATATTTTATGTTACATTCCTATTGTAGGTGATTACCTGGGAGGTGAAGCTTATTGGGCTGGAGGTCTACATATGTACACCCCTCTCCCTTTCCGGCCTGGTCGAGGTGGTTTTGGAGATCTCTTTCGAACACACTTCTTTCTCAATGCTGGCAACCTCTGCAACCTTAATTATGGTAAGAATCAAATACATCAGAGAGAGAGAGAGAGAGAGTGAGTGTGTGTGTGTGTGTGTGTTAAGGCATTTATATTGATCCTGCAAAATACTGGTTTCTCCTGGAAATGGTGTATTCTGTACCTGGTGGGACTGAATTATGTTTTTCAAACTTGAGTCTCTTTAAATACTTGATTGCCTTATAGTGGAAGAAAGCTTGGACTACTGCCATGAAAATGTTTAGTTATATTCCCATTCTTATTGGCTTTGTCTCCATTCTCAGGTGAAGGTCCTAAGGCTCATCTTCGTAAACTAGCAGAATGTATCCGATGGTCTTATGGTGCTGGAGTAGTTCTCCGACTTGGAAATATTGCTCGGTTAGAACTCAACTACTGTATCCCTATGGGAGTACAAAGTGGAGACAGGTTTGTTAAATTATTCCACATTTCTAAATAACTTTCTACCTAAAAATACTTATCTTAAAAAATCATTAATGAATACTCAAGGTATTTTACACCTTCAAAACATAGTAAAATCCAATATATACCCCTTCCCAAATTCATTAAGAACAAAAAAGTTCTATATCCTAAATTATTCAAGGTCCAGTCAGGTACAAAACTATAAGGTGAAAAAACTAAAATGCTGAAAAGACCTACTGATTCTCCCTCCCCACCCATTATCTAAAACTATACAGATTTGTTGCCTAGTGGTTTCCCAGGAAAGAGAATGATAGTAGTATTGTCACAGAAAGAGTCCTTACTTATACTTTCTGCAGAAGCAGGACTCAGAGGATGACTGTTACCTATTTTAAAGAGGGTACATAGGCTGATACAGGGAAAACATAGCTATTCAGGGCTTTATATAGGTGGGTTATATACAGCATTTTGAATCATGCACAGAAACTAATAGCCAGTACAGCTGAGTTTGAATTGGTGTGGTCTTTTCCCTGTATGCTGCCCTAACTTGGTTGTATGCTAGTTGTAGCATTCAGGGACAGTCCCACAGAGCACACTGAAGTAATTGATTCATAAAAGAATCAAAGCATGAAATAGTTTCATGTTCCTTTTTCTCTGGGAAGGGGTGCAGTTGTTGTATGAGATGCAACTGATGGTAAACACTCTTGGTCACATCTGCCTCCTGGGAATCTAGGAGAATTTCTAGAGTGAAAACCTGTTCTTCTCAGGAAGTGTATGTTTCACATCAAGGATGCACAATTTAATCTCTAGAGTGCATCATCAACTGTATTTAATGAGGATTCACCTTCCAATTTTAAGCAGTTTCAGAATCATAAATACTGATGTTAATTAGGTGAAAATGAAGAATGCAATCTGGTGTCAGCATATTTTAGTAGGCTTCTAACTAATTTTCAAGCTTAATGAAGAAGAAAATTATAGCATACTCATATCCTTGTGTGTTTAGCTATAAATTCCATGGTGCTCAATGAAGCATACTCCCAGGTAAGTGTGCATAGTATTGCAGAATGTAATCTTTAACTAGCTACCTAAAACTAAGCAAAGTATTAAGCTGAAAGGTATGTTAAGGGTCAACAAAATGTACAGTGTGTTCTCAAATTAAAATAGCAATAAAAATGCTTATTGCATTATATACCACACTAATTTATCTCCTTTGTTTTTCCAGAATATGTGATGGAGTTCAGTTTGGAGCTGGAATAAGATTCTTGTAATGCTGGAGTCATTTCACTGTAGCACTGGGCCAAAAGGAGGTCTTGAATTCAAGAGTGGCAAAGAGACGTCCCAGAGGTTTTACTGAAGTATAATTACGTATGAGAGATTTACTTCAATAAAGAAAATTGCAAAAAAGTTCAATAATTTATAGTGTTGCATTCTTGATTTTATGAAAGGTGTGATTTTTTTAAAACAACAACAACCCAGAACTTGGAAAAAACAACCTGTGACTCAGTTTGAGTTGAAGAGGAAGACATGAAGAGAACTTGGGTTTGGTATAGCTGAAGGTTGTATGGGGATAGGCCAGGTAACTTGCCCTTCAAGAAGAGTCAGTGAATCCCACATGGAGTCAAAAAGTCTGCTGCTTACTGAAGGTGGAGGGCCAGTGACACATGGCTTGAATGACTGGATGTTCCTTGAGATCAGCATCAATGTGCCATTTTGAAGAACAGCAAGAGGGAGGCTAAACCCAAAGGTACACTGTAGACATACTTTAACATAACACAAGCCAGGGTACAATTTAGAAAATTGTATTTTATAACTTAACTTCCTAGGTTTGATCTTACACAAATTGCTTCAAATTAAATTGCCTATGATATTGCTGGTCAAACATTATTTTGTTTGGGCTCCTGGAAGGAAGGGTGGGATATAAATTTAATAAATAAAATCACCTTGAGGATTATCACTTGAGAATTTTATAAATTTCTGTCAGGGTTCTAATACATTTCTTTTGGCATTTGTTACGCCTTCCCATAACATTTTATAATATGTGATCTTATACATAAGCACTCTGTGCTCAACTACTATATCCAATTCCTTGATTTTTCCTTGAATTTGCTGCTTTTCCCAGTAATTTGCAACTAATTTACAGGCTGACACCAAAATATTTCCAGTCATTTCTCTGTCTTTAGGACTACTACTTTTAATATGCCTCTCCAATCAAAAGATACCATTTTAATTTGTAAGAAGTGATATGGTCATTTTTTAAAAGACACTGGCCCAAAATATGCATATATATTTACATTTGTACCAAATGTAATTACATTTTGGAAAGTCTCATTCCACATTGCTGTTGATGGGCAACTTGAAGCCGCCTGCTCTTGGTTCTTTATCCTTAAACCAGACAGCCCTTTAAACAAAGGACTCTTTCAACAGAGGACTATCCTCTATAAAGCAGATCACTTGGGGTGGATTATGGCTGGGCCAAGTCAGGGATGTCCTTGACTGGATGCACTGTTTTCAACTATAGGAGCAGTTTTGCCTCTAAAAGCACAGAAAGCTTCCCAGTGCCTTGTGTCTCATCTTTATAAAATGGAGGGATATAACATAGTATTACTTGGTTTTGCATTTGTGATCTTATTTGGAAACAAAGTTCCATTGAAACAGAAGAGGTAGAGGCAAGTTGTTTCACATAAAATTGAATGTGTGAGGGGACTTACCAAAAACCCATGGTGTTTGAGGGTAGTCTGAAGGATCTGTCTGATGTATATTTTGACTGCCCATTCACAAATGGAAGTTATCCCTTGATGCTGAATTGATCACGTGAAGAAACTATGCATGGGCCTGCTTTTAGGTCCACGTAAATGGGTTTAGGATTTGGGATCAATATAAGGGCTTGCCTTGCAGATGTGGGAACAGAAATGGGTTTTCAGGGTGTGTACTATCAAAATGTTTCTAAGAGAAGGGTGACTCCATAGATGACTTGGTCCCAGGCTATGGTCTGAAGGCACATAAGGTCAGCTCCCTGCTGAAGCTAAGCAGGGTCAGGTCTGGTCAGTGCCTGGATGGAAGACCGCCTGGGAACCACATGTAAGCCGCCTTGGGTTTCATGAAAAAAGAAAGGTGGGGTATAAATGTAATAAATAAATAATAAAAATAATGATCCACAGAGCTTCCTGTTATGCTATTTGAGATCCAGACTTTTCAGCTCTTCCATTAAAGAGGAACTAAACACTTGGTAGTTTAATGGAATTACTCATCTTTACTTTGTGCAATCCCACCACTTTCTAAATGGCTTGGGGTGGATTATGGCTGGGCCAAGTCAGGGATGTCCTTGACTGGATGCACTTTCAACTATAGGAGCAGCTTTGCCTCTAAAAGCACAGAAAGCTTCCCAGTGCCTTGTGTCTCATCTTTATAAAATGGCAAAAACAACTTTTATAGTTATGCTACTACTATTTTTATTAGACCAATAATGAGGTAAGTATATTCTCTATTTTTTAATTATGGTATCATTCCAGTTTATTTAATTGAATAATTATGATCATTATGAACTAGGCCTAGCCTGCTGCTTGCCTCATAGTGTACTTATGGGTGGTAAACTTTGAAGTTCACCATTATGAGTCCCCCAATTTTGAACTTGGGTGCCCTCAGTTTCACTATTGAGATGTTTCTTATGATGGACCTGTATTCTGCACAGGGTATTCAGCAGCTCAGAATGGCTAATACATGCCAGTTAGTTGGTCTTCCATCAGGCAGTGCTCGGGCCAGACCCTCTTACTTTCAGTGTACTGTAATTTGCCTGTATTGATTCCCACATGTATTTTACATACACTCAGCGGTGATGGAGATGGGAGATAAGGATTGGGAAAGAAGATTTGTCTAATGCCAGAGCGGGACTGCGAGGAAGCAAAAGCTATTTTCTAACAGGCGTGTGCTTTGGAAGCTGAATTTGACCTTTTTTAAAAAGCATATTGTAGAGTTGGTAAATCAGGAGCTGGAAAAGTTTCAGAAAATGAACAAGGCACAACTCCCCTAAGAGGAAAGGGTTACAACATTTGGGGCTTTGTAGATTAGAGAAAGGCAAATGAGGAGGTGGGGACAACATGACAGAGGTGTACAAAATGATGCTAGGTGCAGAGAAAGTAGAATTTTTTTCTGATTGGTGGGAGATTTAGGACATGAAAATAACTATTACAAAGTATATAAACTGTGAAATTTGCCACCATAAGATGTAATGATGGCTTTAAAGGGGGACCAATTGTATTACCTCAAGTAACAATGGCAATATCGCTATGGAAAAGCAAGGACATGCTATTGTGCTCCTGTCCTACTTGTGGACTGCCCATAAACATCTGGATAGCTACTATCTGTGGAAACAAAGTACTAGACCAGGAAGGAGGTTTGGTTTGATCCAGCAAGTGTCCTCTTATGTCTGATCTAAGGGCAAAGCCTAGAGAAGCTCTTTGTTAGCTTCCTGTCAGCCCCTAAATTCTCATGGCAAAAACTGGAGTTACACTGAAGAAGATGAAACTCAAATGGAGCTTTCCCTCTAGACTGCTCAGATTTAGCCCCTATGCAAGTTAGCTAGTGGTATTAGGACCACAAACAAGATAGCCAGCATGAATACATGGACAATAATGTACTACTCATCATCAGTGATGTAACAGGCACTGTCCAATAAGTATTCATGGCACTCATGCAACTATGTTTCACACCATACTATAAATCACAGTGCCCTGGGAATGAACCACATTTTCCTGGAAATAATAAGATGGGCAATATCTTTGGAATCACTTCCTTGTGATATCTGGAATTTAGGAAGAGTAACTGTGCATCTGTTTGTTGGATTAAAACTGATTATCCAGTAGCCCTCAGAAATGAGCAGATATTTTGGTTGTTCTGTTTACTTATCTATAGCGAAGACAAACTATATATGTGGTTAAGTGTGCAGCGAGCAAACACACACCTATTATGTGTGTCAGTTAGTGTGTCACTTTGCTACAAATTATGCGACAACAGGCAGATATTTTGCATGAGCCACACCATAATCTAAAGAAATAGTGAAAGGATGACTGGAACAAACAGATATAAATGTGTCACGCTTAGGCCACTATAGAGGCTTCACTATAAGGTGTTAGGATCACCAGATTGCGACCTAGAAATCCTGCTTGAGTTTTTAACAGGTTTGCAACCGAGGAAGCAGATGCAGCCACAACTTACGGTCTTCTGAACTCTTTACCTTCCCCTTCACATCAGAGGAGAATAGCACTCTGTGCGCGCTCAACAGGCACGTTGTAACTAGGTTCAGGGTTTTTTTTAAAAAAAATGAATAGTCGGTGGCCTTACTAAAGGAAAGGCATTAGGCACGTGCTCAGAAGCACTTTCCCTTTTGTTCCCTTATTATTATGATGATTGACTGATTTAAAAAACATGTTGGTTCCCTCTCAAAGCAAAAACACTATGTATTTGCTGAAGGGTATTCAGCCAAAGACGCCAGAAAACAAAATGCGGCCATTGTGTTTGGCCAAGCCGGGAGCCCCTCGCCACCTAAAACCCAGGAGGCGGTTTCCGCTCGTCCAAGGCAGACAAGATCCCCTTTTGCAACAATAGGGCACGGCCGGCTAGCAGACCCGCCCCTTGGACTTCCACGCCATAGCAGGGCGCTGCGAGAGAGGTTGGGAAGCCGCTGTCTCGGCAGATCGCAGCCATCCCACCTCCCTTCCCTGGGCGTGATGCGCCCTCTCTCTCTCTCCCTCCCTTCGGTGACTTTCTGCTTTCCAACGCCGGTGCGCTTGCTAAAAAGTTAAAGGGGTGACTACCGGTGCCACCGCTGCTGCCGGCCGCTCAGCCCTCTCCCGGCTCGTGCCACATGTAGCCCCGGGGCGCTTCCCGGCTGCAAAAGCACACGTTTCCAAAGCGCAGCGCAAAGGAAAGCCCTCGCGTCTGCCTGCCTTTTTCCTCTGGCGCCGCCCACCCCTCCGGCGCACCGATGTCCTCTACTCCCGTGCGATCGCCCACCCTGCGGCCCCACAGGATGAAGAAGGACGAGTCTTTCCTGGGCAAGCTAGGCGGGACGCTGGCCAGGAAGAAGAAAGCCAAGGAGGGTGAGTTGTAGGAATGAGGTCCCGCTATGCCTCTGGAGGGAGGGATCCCAGACGAGCGCTCCTGGGCTTTGCACGATCACGCCTCCTACTCAGGCGCATAAAAGGCTGAAGGACAACTAGCAGGAAGAGAAAGGGTTTTGCTTGTGAGGACAGCAGACCCTTAACCCGTGGTCGCTGCTGTGAAAACGCATTCTTGTCTGCAACAGTTCGTGTCTGTTTAGAAGCAACCATGTACTCGTGTACGTGGATAAAGGATGGCAGCCTCAAAATGCTACAGATGACTTTTGCAACCGCCGCCCCCTCCCCGTTTTATTGTTTCCAGTTGTCCGGATGGTTTCCTCGCGCAGCTTGGCTTTTAGCAGAGTTGGGCTGGGACAACGAAACGGGAAGAAGGGTATTGATGGCGACTTTCACCGGAGTTCTGCTTTGTCCTCCTAAGTTCAGAGCAGCTCAGATTTCTGTGTGGTGATTGAGAGGGTAGACTTGTGTAAAATGACTACCCTTAAGGTTGCTAGCTGGTACAGTGGCTAAACTTGGAGGACCCCCACTTCCAAGCTGACTTCAGCTGTGACAGGGTGGCTTTGTGTAAGCCCACCCTTATCTTTAACATGAGAATAATGATGCTGCCTTGCCACACAGGTTTGCCAGGTTAACTGAGATCCTATGCGTGAAATTAGCATTAAGGAAACACCATCAAAGTACTTGGTGCTTTACAGAGCACAAGATAGGCACAGAAACAAGCCAGCCCACCCTCCACTTCCCTGTAGGGCTTCTGTGACCGGGAAGCTTTTCTTGGCATGGTGAATCTGTGGTGCGGAAAGTTTCACTGCTTGTTTTCTGATTGTTTTATGTAGCTGCTAAAGGCACAGGAGAAACGTCAGGGAAAGGAATGTGGCAACTTGATGCTTCAAAGGTAGCTCATGATTAGAATTGTATAGAAGTTCTGTTTAGCACTGATAAAGGAAAGAGAGGCCACTTATCATTTTCAAATATGTAAAAGAATTGCAGACTCCTGCACATAATACTATACCTTGAGTTCACCTCATGAAAGTGATTTGCAGTAGGTGAAGATCTAGGGGGCGGGGAAGCAAAGTATTTATTTATTTCCTTTTTGTCTGTATTTAAAAAGAAAAGAAACAACAAGGAAACAAACATTATTTGACATCTCTACGTTAGGTAAATCTTTAGTGTTCACATCCTAGCCAAGTGGATGTACTTCTCCATGCACTATGTAGTAGCTACTGTAAGGAATTTGGAACCTGAAGGCATGGATGTGGCTGCTACCTTGGATGACTTTAGGAAAGACAAGTAGGACCTGCAACAAAAGACTGCAGCATGGAGTGCTTCTGTTCCTGCCAGTCAGCCATGCCCTCTCCCAGGACACTCCATTCCATTTCCCCTTCCCACTGGTTTTCTGCCCCAGTCCCCAAACAGTCCATGAGCATCCTACTGCCACTGAGCATAATTAGTCCTCCTTAGGCTGGGTTGTTTTTTGTTTTTTTGGCAGGGGAGTCCTGGGGGAAATAGCAGGGAATGCCATCACCTTTGTGCCCTGTTTGTGAGTTTCTCAAAGAGATATGCCTACTCGCAGATGGAGACAGAATGCTGGACTGTGGTCCAATCCAGCATGGCCATTCTTTATATTTTCATTTTCTTACAAGATGAAAGACTGAGGGCATCAGAGTAGTTCAAACAGTGGACTAAGTTTCTGGGTGCAGGTATAAAATCTTCTTTCTTGGAGACTTTTAGAATGCGACAGGCACCTGTCCAGATGTTTTTAGTACAGGCTGTACTGTCTTAGGGTGCCTCCAGAATGTCATTATTTTGTGGGGGAGACTGAAATGCAAATCCACTTTAAAAAAGAATCATACTTTTGGGGGGTTGGAAAGTGTGGGAAAATGCATTGGAAAAATGCAAGATGAACAAATGATTAATGGCCCTGCAAGCAAACAGGATGAATGTAGGACAAATACTCATTATCATATAACCACCCCACAAACAAATTGGAACGATTGCTCAATAAAGGCCAAACGTAACTTCTGCAAAAGCTTTGTGCAAGCACATTGAGATGAATGCTCAATAGGTTTTCTGGAGGAGCTCTTAGAGGAGGATGTCAGAATATATAACTTGGCAATGGGGAACTTATAGCATTCCATATGTTGCACAATTACAACTTCCATCATCCTTGACCTTTGGACACATTGCTTAAGGCTGATGGGAGCTGGAATCCCAAAACATTTGGAGGCCCACAGACTTCCCATCCCTGGGTTAAATTTCATTTTATCTCACTACCATATGACATAAAGGGGAATTAGGTGGGGTGGAAAAGAGCCGATTTCCTTTTAACTTGTTCGCCAAAAAGATACCCTTGAGCTAAATACTACGCCACAAAAACTGCTCTACTCTGCTTTGAGGTGTGGTTCATTGCCATCTAGAAACTGAATGCTAATTCACAGTTGTTACAGGCTTACGGTATTTGTGACTTACACATCCCTATTCTATTCACATTTATGTGGAAGTGCAGGGCACACTCTCCATTCATACAGGGCCATAGCAATGCCCAACAGATCTGAGAAATGCCTTCTATGAACCAAGCATGCCCCCTAGAACATTTCTTATGAGGATTTCCATAGCTGATGCTCAGAGTATCCTCAAGAGAGTTTGAAAAGCAATGCTCTGAAACCACTGCAAAAATGTGTGAGCCAGCTGTGGGCTCATGGCCGCCACATGGAGGCCATACAGGAATGTTCCGCATGGTGGCTATCGTTGCGTTTACTTATTTATTGATGCAATGTGCCATTTACTGAATGGTCCCAAGACAGAAATACATACCATCCATTAGAACAAAGTACTTTTTAAAAAATCAAATCTGCATACTGCTGTTAAAATAATTAAAACTAAACAGAATAAAGCAAAATATGAAGTGGGCAAAGAATGATCACAGCTGAATGCACTCACCAACCTCTCCTCGAGGCTGAGCAGATCGTGTGCAACCAGCTTGCCATGTTTATTGGGTAACTGCTTCCACACCACCAAAGATCTTTTGTTTGTGTCCACTTGCAGTAGCATGGGGGAAACTGCCAGGTCCACATAAAGAACGTACCACATGACAATAGCTGCCGCATCAAGCACTTTCATGTACCTGCAAAATGGTGGCTGTGTTGTGACCACTTGGCCAGGACCATAGCCAGAAATTTTGTGATGATGGTTGGCATTGCAAGTCCCTGGAGAACAGAGGAATCATGAATACAATTAGTCTAATGTAGTCATATGTGTGAGTGTATAAAATGAGTGTAACAATGTTGAAAAGGTAAAACTCAACATCAGTAAAATTAACCTGTGAAGGGCCAAGTAGTTGTCATTATCAGAGCTTTTCATTGGTCAGAACACTGCAGGTTTCCTTAGAAACATAAGAAGCTGAGGCTGAGCCCGATTGTTGGTTCATCTCCCTCAGTATTGTCTTCACTGACTGACATTAGTGCTCCAGGATGTCAGATCCTTCCTTTCCCTGCCATATTTGGAGATACTGGGATTGTACCAGGGACCTTCTGCAAGCAAAGCATATGCTCTCTGGAGCTAAGAGCCTTCCTCAGGCGTTCAAAGCGGTGATGTGTGAACAGAATAGCAGGGTCATGTGTGCAAGCCCCACTCCCAACATCCTTGATCTCTCCGGAGATATTTGCATATTGAGTATAAAGGTCAGAAAGTTGCTTCTAGCTGTGCCCAGCAGAGTGTGGTTAGACGTGTCAGCATGATTGAAAAACCTGTGTTTATCAGGGATCCTGGTATTTAGAAGTCCCTTTTAGACCTCACTCAATAGAGGAAGGTTAGGGTAGCAGATAATGGGGGCCAGGGCCAGTAGATGTGCTCCCATGTCCCCTACACACTCATCCCCCCTCCGGTGTTGCTTGAAAGGCCAAAAAGGACTACAGGCCTTCCCTTATGGCTCTACTTTTTGAGCAGCTAGGTAGAATACTGGCCGCATGTTTTACTCATATCTTGATGAGTAAAAGGGCTAAAGACTCACTTTTTCTTATTAAATGAAAGGACGAAATCCACAGATTTTGAATATCCTTGGGTGGATCAGGCTACCACTGTGCCTTATGGCTATGGACCTGGTGCTGCTCAGGAAGGGCCGTAGCTCGGTGGCAGAGCGTCTGCTGTGCATGCAGAAGAGCCCAGGTTCAGTCCCTGGTATCCCTAGGAAGGGCTGGGAGAGACTCCTGCCTGAAACCCTGGAGAACTTCTGCTGATCAGCGTAGAGCTAGATGGACCAATGGTGGAAGGTGGAAGGAATAAAAGGAAGCACTGAGTTAGATGGACCAGCTTCCTATTTTCCTGTGACTTTCTGTTAGCAAGTCGTAAGTTGATTTTGTTGCTGTGAAAGTTATTCCGGCTCTTAAGTAATGTTTTTTTTCCTAATTAGCCCCAGGAGAACTGACTTTCGGGACCATTTCTCTTTCCTCTCTGCTTCAAAATGAATATATGAGGATGACATTGTTCGTTGCTATTCTCCACAAATGGTTACAGTCCACTGGCAGGAAAGCCAGCTGTCACACCCTTTAGATGTGTCTGTTTGATCTCTAAGTTGCTCACAAATGCTCTTGGCTTTTGGCTTTGATGTAGACATAAAAGACTGGGAAAATGTTACCAGCTTCTTGTGAATGGCTATTAAAACAGCTCATTTGAACTGAACTTGACAGTGGAATGCTTAGGCTCAGTTTAGAGTTAGCAGCCCAGGGATTGTTGCCCAGGCAGGCACAGCACTGGCATGTGAATGTTGCAAGCATAGCAGCTGAGTTTGAAGCATGGAGCCAACCCTAATGGCATGCTGCAAGGTCTGCCCCGCATTACATCTGAATCGATCTCTAAGCATATTTACTTAGAAATTCTGCAGAATTTACTGAGACTTGTTCAGGATTACAGCCTAGTTAGGCCTGATCATATACATATTTAGTTGGAAATAAGCTCCACTGAGTTCAGTGGGACTTACTCCATTGTAAGCATGCTTGGGATCGTAGCTTTCATTGCCCTATTTGGATGGTTATTAATTTTGAGAGGATAAGTATAAGTGTTTGGCTTCCAAATGTGGATCAAAGGAAGTTGCTTCCCTTTCCTCTCTGCCTCCCACCGGACTAGCTTGCTGCATTTCCTTTCATTAACATTTTAAAACACGAAGGTTTGCAGCTTTTTCTTCTTCTTCTTTTCCAGAGCTGTAAAATGATGTGGAAGAGGCTAGGACTCAAATAGAGTCTGGCCTACCAGCTAGTGCTTACCAGGAGTGATGAAAAACCCACCTTGATCTGTAAAAAACTGAGAGTCTGATCATTGGTCTGTTTCTCATACCCCCAAGATTAATTGTGAGTAGGGTTAGCCTCTGTGCCCTTCTCATGCCCTGTGATGTAGGTGGGTGCCCAGATAGTTTAGAAGTGAGTTTCCTCAGGCATCTGGTACCTAAGGCACACTCCCCTGCCAAATTAAAAATTGGAGGCACATTTTACTCTTACACCCCCCACCCCCAAAGCCTTGCTTTTACAGAGTGCAAAAGTACAAATTAACCTGCCCTCGTAGGAGTCTTTCTTCCCCTTTGTTTCTGCATATGCCACTTATCCTGATTGGCAGGAGACAAACCTAGAACAGTGACTCAGGCGGAGATGGCAACAGGCAGCCTCCTCTGTGGGTGGGACAGTTTGGTCCCTTTCCACTTTGTGAATGATTAAATGATCACAATGTGCCTGATATGGAGATGGAGAAGAACTACTTGCCCTCAGTGGAGCTGATTGGGAGGCAGCAAGTTGACCACAGCTGTGGATTGTGTGTGGATACACACAGGAGTCTTTAACATTGGTTTCTTACGGCACCCTCACTCAGGGGAGAGCAGGCTGTAGGCTTCTGGGATCTACTTTATGTTTCATTAGAACCCTGAGATCCACCGATAGGACCCAGGTGCAAAAGATCTACCCTTAGAATGAAAGAGCCTGGTGAGCAGCTGCTGAGCATAGGAATTTGTTTTGAGTTGCAGGACTGAGCTGAGTTCACCATCCTTCCACACACAAACCCATTCCTAGTTATCACCAAGTCTTCTTCATTTCAGCAATCTCACTTTTGTTAGGGGAGTCATTTTTGTTGTTGCTGTTGTGAAACAATTGGGAGTCAGAAATCCTTGACCTTCTACTGTACACTAGCCAGAGATCTCCCAGTAGATGCCAATCTACGTTCTGCCTACCCCTGCGCTAACTGTTCTCTCATATTAGCTATTGTGTCCATGCACACAGTTTGAAAATTACTGTGCTAGCCGGTGACCGTCCCAGTGTGGGTGGAACCCTTTCCCCTTCCCTCCGGACAGCTGTTCAGATAGAAGCCCTGTGTAGACTTTGCATGCTCAGAATCATACAGGTTAAAAACAATGGTTTATGTGCCACCAAAGAGGAGTCCCATAGGACGCTGCACAAAGATGGCGAGGTATGAAGAATCAGCTGTGATGAGACTGTGGAGACTGTAGGCAGTTAGTATTGGTTACTTAATACTAGAAATAGTGACCTCTGTCCGAATCAATGTTTCTTGGGGAATATCAGCCTTGATCAATTTACTCTTGTTATTGCAGAGGAGGCAGGCTATTTGGGAGTGGTTAGGAGCAACGTGTGTTCATGAGCAAGATAATGGGGAGCATTAGTAGGCTGGTGTGTTGCCATACTGTCCAGTAGTGGGTACAAGTCATCCCTTGAGCCCCAAGGCCTACCTTACCTTGGTTTTACCTATTCAAACTGTTCTGTTTAATCATAATTAGATTTTTGATTATGATGATGCAGAAAGATGTCACTAGCTTCCCTGCAATCTTTTCTATGAAGTTGTTTGGCTTTTAAGCCATTCCTTCTTATGCTCAGTGTAATCAAGCTTAGGAATGCATAACTGCATCCATTTCCATTCACCATTAGCCACCCTTGTCTCCGACTCCACTTCTTCTGTTGACTTCCCCACGGTTGACTTTAGATTACAAGCTCCCTAGGAGCAGAGAGCTAACAGTCGTTTGCTTATGAAAATCTGAAAAGTGCCATGTACATTATAGCGCAGCATGAATGCTGCTGTTAACACTCAGTAAAGGGCTTTTAAAGAAGCATGTATCATCATCATTACCTTGGTTTATTTGTATGCCACCTTTCCATTGTAATCTATGCTCAAAGCGTGTTTTTTTTTTTAGACTCCCTTCAAGTCGATTCCGATTTATGGCGACCCTACGAATAGGGTTTCATGGTAAGCAGTACTCAGAGGTGGTTTACCATTGCCATCATCTGAGGCTGAGAGGCAGTGACTGGCCCAAGGTCACCCAGTGAGCTTCAAAGCTGTGTGGGGATTCGAACCCTGGTCTCCCAGGTCATAGTACAACACTAACCACTAGGACACACTGGCTCCATGAAAAATGTTACATAATTCACTTAAGTTACAAACAAAATTTAAGTAGTCACAATAAATTAATGAAAACATCTCATTAAGAAATACAACAATAAAATGAAACAATTCCCTTATCCATAATAAGGTCGAACAATACAATATAAAAACATAATCCCAATAACAACAAAAATAGAATTAAGTTTTGGCCCTAACAAAAGCCCCTAAACACCCCACAGTCAAGATGGTCTCTGGCATCTTCAGATAGTAGCAGCTTTTAGAGCTGGAATCAGTCAGGGCCCCACCCTCCCACGTGTATCCTTGTTTGTTTTCCAGGCCATAGTTTCCCAAAATTGCTTCAGTGCTTGTTATGTAATATACATAATTTTTCTTACATACATTATTTTTCTTCCATTTATATCCCACCTTTCCTCCACTATGGAACCCAAGGTAGCATACATGTGATTCTCAGGCAGTCATCCAACCAGACACCAACCAGACCTGCTAAGCTTCAGCAAGGTAGTAGTCTCTTCTACCTTCAGGCTATAATCCAGTACAGGGTTACAGTGAAACCAATATAGCTGTATTTTCCTGCAGCGTGCTTCAAGTTTTCAGTGCAAGAGACTTGGTTTCACCAAGATGGTAAGTCTGTGTTTGGATTGTACCATTTCAGATGGAGTTTACATAACTGGATATACTTTTGGTACCTGAAAACAACAAAGAAAACCTCTGGCATGTCAGGGGGAAGGTTACCCTGCAGTCCTTTTCTCTGACATGCCAGATGTATTTTTTCATATGGATGATTAGCCCCCACCTGATGTGGTATAGCCCAGGCAAAGTTTTGCCATCTCTGGTGAAACTAGATCATAAAAGATGGTATAGAGAGAGAGAGTTTACAATTGGGTTGGTTTGATGAGTATGTATTATTATTATTATTATCTTTATTTATACCCCGCCATTTTTCCAAAACTGGAACTCATATATGAACCATGGCCAATTTTTACTTTGCAGTCCAGCACTGAGGCATCTTCCATTTACGGGCTTAGCACATTGCTTTGGCTTTCCACATCTAACAAGCATCGGTCACCAAATTTCAGCCTTGTCTGAATAACCTCACAGGATTATTACTTAAGATAACCCCCAACCACTGATGACAAAATTTGTCAGTGTAGATGAAAGTGTATACTGAGAGCTTCTTTCGACACAAAGATGTATTTTATTTTAATTTGGGACTTTGTGTGTATGTACTGTATGTATCTAGAGTTGTTATGAAATACAGTTTAAGAAAGGAAGCATTTTGTCTCGGGTTTCACCAAGATAATTTTCTTCTTTTTTTAACCTCATAATGGAAAAAAATTGAGCAGATGTTTCCTGGCTATAAACCCCCCCCCACAACTTTTGTTATACTTGCACTGTACTAAATCCTGTTTGTGGAGGGTAGGGTGGGGAGAGACTAATACAACAGTTCAAATGCATCTTGATATTTCATTGTCCTATTTTTTAATGACAGTAATTTTTGAGCTTGTGATTTACAGGATTGTTGGGATTGGGTAATAAAAGTGTGATGCAGATGTAGGAGCGTGATTAGGAGAACTTTGAATAAACATCTGTCCTTTAGATAATACAATTTAAATTATGAAATCCAAAGCTTAGAAACTGCTGACTTGGACATAGACTTTTCATGGCTTCTCCCAGTTGTAACTGCTATAGCTAGATAGTACAAAATTATTAGTAAACACTCCGCAGAGACTGTGCCTGTGAACTGTCCTGTGACACAGGAGTATTGCAAGAAGTGATTAAGTAATGTGCAAAGGAGTCCTATGTATGTTTACTCAGAAGTAAGCTCCATTGTCTTCAGCAGGGCTTATTCCCAGCAAGTGATTGACTCTGTGATTGGCTTGCTGTATTTTGGATACAAATGTAATTTTGCTACAGAAGAAATGTAATGGAGAAGGGGACTTAGAGGGGTCTCAGCCCTTTTCCTATAAGGAGATGACCAGCAAGATCATGTGTCTGGCCTGAACCACACATGCCAAATGCCTGTTGGAAGCCTCTGCTGTCACTGTATTTTCGTTTTAGCTGGAAATGGCATTGGCAAATGTTTGTTACAGAAGCTGGAAAATGGAAATGAACTGCCTTCAAGTCGATCCCGACTCATGGCTACCCTATGAATAGTGTTTTCATGGTAAGCGGTATTCAGAGGGGTTTACCATTGCCTCGCTCTGAGGCTAGTCCTCCCCAGCTGGCTAGGGCCTGCTCAGCTTGCCACAGCTGCACAAGCCAGCCCCTTTCTTGTCCGCAACTGCCAGCTGGGGAGCAACTGGGCTCCTTGGGACTATGCAGCTTGCCCACGGCTGCACAGGTGGCAGGGCACATAACCCCCGAGCCACTCCCTGTGGGGGTGATCTTTAGCTGGCCCTTGACACCCAGGAGACATGAGCAGGGATTTAAACTCACAGACTCTGGACTCCCAGCCAGGCTCTCCTCCCCACTTTGCTATACCAGCTGTCTACAGAAGCTGGAGGGGATGGTTTCATATATGCACATATATCCTAACCTTCCCTTGGAGTGCTGGCAGATCTCTCAGTGCTAGAATTGCCAGATTAAAATGAAGAGATATTCTAGAGCTCTGATGTTTGAGAAGCAACAATATTGTTGCTTTTGTTAAATATATGCTTTACGAGATTGACAAATTGGCCCTGAAAAACGGGACAATTGTCTAGGGTAGCTATAAGCTATAGGGTAGCTATAAGCAGAACTCCAAAATGAGAGGTATTGAGATTCAGGACCAATTGGATGTCCCACTGTCTGATCTTGAAGCCTTGCTTGGCTGTGGTTACTCTGAGGTGGGCTTTCACATGTAACTCAAGACCATGGTTTGCCACTTGCTCTCACACACATTCTCTCGCCTCATGTACTGCTTGAGTAGTCACTTCCTGCTTTGCATCAAACCATAGTTTGTGATTGCATACTCACTAGTGAACTATGTTCAGTGCTTGTCCAGCAAATCAGGATGGCTAACCATGATCAAACACAAAACATAGTTTTGGTTCTCATACCAGGATGGGAAGCTGTTAATCTCTTCCTTCACATGTAGAGAAAGGGGAGTTGGCAGTATGTGAGCTCAAGGCTTGTGCTTGCTCATGGTCATAATGGCACTTTGCCTTTGCTTCTGAATACAGCATTGTATGTTTCTCATCCTGACTTTCATGTTAGAAAATAGCTTTCTGCTAAACCCTCACCTTCATCACCTGTGCTCTCTGTCTAGAAATAATGTCAAAACTTTGCTGGTGAGACAGATGCTGTTGTGCCTGAAGTGATTTTCAAACTGATCTACTGGATTTGGAGAACACTGTTCTGCAGTGATAATGCAATTGAAAACATTCCTGCCAAGAAATGAACCTTGGAAGTATAAGAAAGAAAAGGGGGGGGATCTCCAGAACTGTCAAAGAAAATTGTACAGCTCTTGTATTATCCGAGGTTCACTGAGACTTATTTGCTACATAAACTCTAGTAATGCCATCCAGAGATTTTGGGATCTTGAGAAAAGAGAGTGTTGAAATTAACTGAGGTTGCTAACTAGGCTAGCCTGTATTTTACTGGTCTTTTATTGGTCTTATCTGTAATTGTGTTTTGTCAGATTACTAGCGTTAGGGTCTGAAGGCCAAGAATCTCCAGATTCTGCCCATGACCCCCCAGGTTTTCCCTGTAAGCCTTCAGGTCACCTGTCCCCTACTCTGTCCCAGATTCCATCCTGGCTGCACCCCTGACTTGTGGGATTTCTCTAGGTCCTACCAGGGATCTGCCAACATTGTGCCTTTTTCTACTCCAGGTTCCATCCAGGGTTGATCAGTATTTTTTAAACAGAAAATTGGTAGGTTGTGAGTTATTTTACATGGCTGTCATCAGTAGCTTATGGTTAGGTTGCTAGCCTAGGAATAGGGAGACCCAGGTTCAAGTTTCTGCTCAGCCATTAAACTCACTGGGTGGCCATGGGCCAGTCATACTTACTCACCCTAACCTACTTCACAAGGTTATTGTGAGGAAAAAAGGAGTGAGGGAGAGAACCATACATCACTCTAAGCTCCTTGGAGGAATGGTGGGATATAATTGTAATTAATCTGCGTTGTTAAAACTTTTTTGTAAGCCATCATGTATGCATGTTAAACAGCAATATGATCAAAATAATTACTAATAATAATAATATTTCCCAAAGGTATTTTATATAGGTTTTGGGTATACACATTTATGGAATTTTTACTGATTAAGTAAAAAGGATTTAATTAATATGTAGATGAACAATATTTTAAAAAATCCTTGCAACCATGGCTGATAACCAATTTGACTGCATTCCATGTGAAACTGAGAGCACAACTGCTTATTTAGTTTTAATACTTCTATCCGTTGTCATAGGACATCAGGGTGGGTTACAACATAAAAACAATCAAGGAACATTGAAGCACAATACCATTTCATCAAATTAAATAGAATGTCAGCAATCTGGCAGTTTTGTTCTTTTTACTTCACAGGCCAGTTACTCACATGCAGAAAAAGGCAGATCTTTGCGTGGCACCTAGAAAAAGAAAACATTGGTGCCCGCCAAACCTCTAGGACAGCTTTTGCCAACCTGGTGCCCTCCAGATGTTTTGAACTGCAACTCCCATCAGCCCAGCCAGCATGGCTGGGGCTCCAGGGGGAATGCAGTGGTCTTGGACACAAGCGGCTATCCCCCAAAGCAGCCTCTCTTCCTCCTGTTCGCACAGTACAACAAAATGTATGACATGAAATCACTGCATACTCTTGAGGTTCCCTCCCGCTCCAAGTAGCAGCCAATGAATCGGGATGGAAGTAAGGAAACTCGGAGAGTGAAGGTGACACACCATGGCCTTGGTTCCAAAAGAGGTGAAGATGCTAGATTGCTTCTTTCAGTGGTAGCTGTGGATCCCTTGTTTTGTCAAGCTGTGTTACCTGCAAGGTTTTGTAGGCCCACAGGTAAAGTCTCTCAGCCTAATCTACCTCACAAGGTTCTTGTCAGGATAAAATGGAGAGGGAGAAGAACCATATATGCCACCTTGAGCTTCTTGGAGGTGTGTATATATATATATATATATATATATGTATATGTATATATGTGTGTGTGTGTGTGTGTGTGTGTGTGTGTAATAATAAATCCATGTAGTCCCCTGGTGGACCCATACAAAGTGAGAAAGGACAGTGGGGTTCTTTACACATCTGTGGGGGCCCTTAGATGCCTGCCCTTACTGCCCTCTGGAGCTAGCCATCTTGTTTAGGTCTGTTCTTAGCTGATTTTTTGTCAGATAGAAACAAATAAACTATCCAGTATCAATCAAATATTGTTAAATGATTTTGAAAAAGGTCAAATATTTCACAGTGCCTCAGAGCCTTATACAGAGCCAGTGTGGTATAGTGGTTAAAGTGTTGGACTACGACCTGGGAGACCAGGGTTCGAATCCCCACGCAGCCCTGAAGCTCACTGGGTGACCTTGGGCCAGTCACTGCCTCTCAGCCTCAGAGGAAGGCAATGGTAAACCCCCTCTGAATACCACTTACCACCCTATTCATAGGGTGGGCATACGTCGGAAATTGACTTGAAGGCAGTCCATTTCCATTTTCAGGGCCTTATAAATCTGCCCCATGCTAATACATTGTACTCTGATGTAGTGAGGAAAAAAGTAAGCCACTCTATACAGTGGAGCCTGCTCACCTTGGAGTCCTGCTTGACAGTACAAGTAGTAAATAAACAGGCTAGCCAGTTAACGTTGGCTGTGTTTGTACATAACACTAAGCCATGGGGGTGTTTTGACAATGATTAGTTCCATAAACCACCAGTTGTCTCACAGAGGAAAAACAAGCCATAGTTTATTTAATAGCTGCTCTTACCTTGTGTGTCTGTTGCTTGATGTGCATCCGGATTGGGGTGGTCAAGCCATAGTTAAGCAAGTCTGTTGGATTTGGACATAATGCCAAACCATCATAAAACAAGCTGTAGTTTATAAACCAACAACAAAATATGGCTTCACATTGTGGTTTGTTTTATGTGATTAGTCTCGTTAGGATGGATTCAGACTTTCAAACAAATTACTTTGGCTAAACAAGCTATGGCTTAGCATTATGTGCAAAGCAGTCCATTATTTACTAGCTTGCCAGGCCTAGCTGTGTGGTTGGTACACTGCCTTGGGCAGCTTGCTAGGAAAAGTGCACATAAACAGGAGGAGGGTGGAGTATGTGTGGTTTCTTAGTATTTTATAATCTTCTGCCTAGCCTTCCTGCAGAGTCATTTGTGTTCCCCAAACTGCGTATGTTCTTGGAATTCTTAAGAAATACCCAACATTAGATCTTTCAAGTACTACATTGTTGTTGTACTCTTGCAAACCCAAGCAGTGGTGGAAACTGGTTTGAACTTACTCTCTGTCCTTGGAGTTACCATCTTTTTAGCAGTGAGTTATGTGGTCTTGCAATGATTTATTTCTTGTCTCTTTGGTTTGGAAAGACTTAAATAGTTATAATGTATGTATGTGTCCCTTTGTGTCACAAAGAGTCAAAGATTTTTTCTTGGAACCACTGGGATTATCCAGGTTGAATGGGAACTCTTTTTAGTTACCTTCCCACTGTTGACTTGCTGGTTGATTCTAGGTAGGCTGTTGTTGCTGAACTTGTGGGCTCGATTTTGTTTGTAGGAGCCACCAGCTACGATGCTTAAAGAGCACTGATCCTATCCTAGTCCTAGCTAGTTGAGAGCTGAGGATGCTTAGTACATTCAAACTACAGAGTTAATCTGATAAAATCAGGTTGATTGTGCTTTGGATGGGATGGTGGTAATGGAAGAGGCTCTTTAACAGTCCTCTCCTGTGTTTCATTGCTTAATAGGGAAATAAAAATGAGCAAACTGATATAAGCACTTTGGAATTTTGATCTGTGATGGCTTATTCACAGATGGAATTCAGCTCTTCATGCTTCAGTCATGAACTGATGGGTTTACATGTCTGAACAAGTATGATGAGTACTTACCATTTATCATAGTCTGTGACATAGAGGGACACACAAAAAGATAGGACTTCATCCTGAGGAGCTTACAATCTGGACAGCTTTGCCAGAGGGCAAGGCAAAGGGAAAAGAAAAGGGATGAATAAGAGTAAGTGCAGGTATACTGACTTAGGTTTTGTTGCAGATGATGGAAAGGGATTATGATGGTAATGCTGAACACCTCATGGGGAAGGAGGTATTTGAGGAGGGGTGGGGGCTTTTAACTCAGGGGTAGCCGATGTGGTTACTGTTGGACTATTCAGCTGTTGTTGGACTCCAGTTGCCATCAGTCCCAGTCAGTATGGCCAGCGGTCAGGGATGATGGGGATTTTAGTTCTGCAACAAATCTTGGCTACCCTGGTTGTAGTTGTCCATTCCATTCACTCAGAGATCTCAAAGCACTTTGAAAGCAATGGCCTGTCATTAGCTATGCAGTGAAATCCAGAAAGGTACAAAAAAGTGCAGAAATCACATGTACCCAAATGCCAATTTTTGTCTCTCCAGGATAGATGACTGTTTGCATCTTATAAATGAAGAAAATTGAGACAAAGACTAGCCAGTGAATCAGCTTTATTGCTAGCTGGTAAATTGCCACTCATCTGGTTACTTGTGATGAGTAAAAATCTCCAGATGACCAGGCTGGGAAGCTTTTGAAAACTGGAAGAGAACTGGTTCTTGCTTTCTCTCACATAATCTAATTGCCACAAATGACATGTTGGTAGGCAGGCAGGCAGGCTAGAAGAGAAAACAACTGTGGGCTAGTTAATTTGATGGACCTATTTGCAAGGCTGTGTTATTGAGTGTCTTTGACATGGCCAGGAAATTGAATACTGGCTTTAGCCACAGCTAGCTTATCTGCCCTTTTCAAAATCAGGCTGTTTGCAAACAGCAGTCTAATTGGCTGTGAAACGGAGATCTGTGCTGTGTAGGTCAGTACACACCATCATGGCTCGATTTAGGGGGAAGACGCTGTACTCTGTGTCCCATAATTAGCTGTTCTATTCAACATCATCATGACAGCTGCTGTTTTCCAATACTGTGAGGTTCAGACCGTGGATCAGAAATAACTGCAGCTAAAATTAAATAGCAGTTATCATCGAGCTTCTTTTTGAGTACTCAGACTACTGGTTACCATTAAGGAGAAAGTCGTTTGTTAGGATTTAGAAAGCAGCTGCAGTAAACCTCAAGGTGCCATTGGCTTCAAACTTAAAGGGTGTAAGTTGGCTGCAAAAAGGAAATTGCAATTTTTGCCTAAGAGAATTTTGTATCATGTAACCTTCTTTATAATTAGTTAGAAGTGCATTGTTAATCTTCACTTACCTCCATACTAACCCATCGTATTAGAGGGCTAGTTCCTATGTACAGTAACTTTCCCTGTGGATTTTTATTATTCTGTTCTATTAACATGGAGATGAAGGAACTATAAAATTTGCTGCAAGGCTGTCATTCCTATTTATATGTTACTGGAGCATGGTGAGGTAGTGGTGACAAATAATTTTATTATTTATTCATTTTACTGATTTTATATCCTGCTCTTCAATATAACTATTTTCAGGGTGGCATACAATCTTAAAACAATTTAAAACATAGCTTCAAGAGAGAATTCCTGGGTTAGCCAACATGGTGCCCTCCAGATGCTGGACTCTCACTTCCATCAGCTCTGACCTATGGCCATGCTGGCTGGGGCTGATGGGAGGTACACTCTAGCATCCTCTGGTGATCACCATTTTGGCTGTCCTTGGACTATTCACATGATGAGTAGATGTGAGCAACTTGAGAATGGCTGTATGGTCATGAACATGTACCACCGTGAGCAAGAAGAAAAGTGGGCTAAAAATATTCTTCATAAATAAAACAAAAACTTAGATATTATTATTATTATTATTATACCCCACCCTTTTTCCAAACTGGAACTCAAGGTGGCTTCCAGATAAAAGTAAGTACATATCATTAAGAACATATAAACATATAAAACATATAAACATATAAAAATCAGCATTAAAATAGAATTAAACTATTAAGATGTTAAAACCAATTAGCCATACACTTAAAATACTGCAACCCAGTTTAAGAGCATACAAGTAAAACAATAACATACAGCACCCTCTTCAGTCACTACCCTTAAAGCCTTCAGTTCCAAAAGCCTGCCGGAAGAAAAAAGTATTTAGCTGTCGGCGGAAGGACTGCACAGAGGAGGCCATTCTTGCCTCCCTAGGGAGGGAGTTCCAGAGCCTAGGGGCAGCCACCGAAAAGGCTCTGTCTCGTGTCCCCACCAGTCGCACTTGTGAAGGTGTTGGGACTACGAGATGGGTCTCTCCTGAAGATCTCAGGGTCCGGGCAGGTTCATATAGGGAGATACGGTCTGACAAATAGCCTGGACCTAAGTCGTATAGAGCTTTATAGGTTATAACCAGCAGATAGGAGCTGCCTGGATTCTTAAGGGCTCTCACAAAGTTATATGGCAACAGTAAGTGAGCTGTAAACTTGAACTTGGTTGGGAAGGAGCTAAACGTCCTTGTCACACTGGGGTGACCTGTGACAGTGGGTAGGCTGATGACCTCGAGTGCACCTCTTTTCATTTTTCCTTTTGGAAATGGTTGCCATTCACTATTGTGGGCGGGAAATAAAGGGCTCTTCTTGGGGGGGGGTTGGCTGGCTGGGTAGGGGATAGTGTTATAGTAAGGGCAAAACCTGTGCTCAGTTCTTAACCCTGGGTGGCCTCCACATACACAAATTCTACTAGGGTGAGGTGCAGGGTGTGGGCAATTGCAGAGATGCTCTTGCACTCCAGAGGTTTGTAACATTCAGAGCCAGCCTCTTCTCCTGTCACAATAATGAGCATTTTACCAGCATCAGGGTAACTGTGATGTCTGACAGGCCCCACAAACTGTCAGCAAGAGAATGGCTCCATTCAGGCTTGGAGCGAGCGAAAAAGTATTTGGCTTTGGTGGCAAAAGCCATTCTGCTTGAGTTTCACGCTGCCATGCCGCGAGCTTCTGTTCCACCCTCCTCTTTCCACCCCTCATAACTGTTGCTGTCCTACCATCTCCTCCCATGTCACTGTGACCAAATTAACCCAAGCTTGCAGGTCAGTTCCTGCCCATCTGCCTCTCTTCTTTTTTAATATTTGGGACAGCCAAGGCTGGTCTGCAGCAATACACAACAGGCTGCCTTACATTCCAAGGGGCTGGAATGGCAGGCCTGCTCTGTAAAAAACGCAAGAAAACAGGAGGTAGGAAATGTTCTTCAGTGTGAAAGCCTGTCTCCCCCCACCCCTCTCTTTTAGAACCACCTGCATAGGGAAAAAATAACTCTCCGGGCTGTGAGCTTCAGTTTTCTGTCTCAGATCAGGAGGCAACGTGGCAAGGTTTTAGAGTCTGCTTTATTGGGACATTTGGTGCTCTCCTTGTCAACTTGATGTTTAGTTTAGAAATAGAACTCAGTGATCTTGGCAAGTGGTTTTTTTTGAAAAACAAAAGGCCAGGCATATGCGCTCTCTCTCTCTCACTCATTCTCTCTCTCTGTCTCTCTCTCGCTCTCTCACACACACGCACGCACCCCTTTCCCCCCTTGTTGAATGGCAGCATGGGAACTATGATTGTGCATGATTTATTTTTAGTTTTACGTTTTAGTTCCTCTGTCAGCTTCTGAGCACATGGGGTGGTGTTTAGGAAATGTGGAACCTTTATCTGTTTTAGATATTGCAAATAATGAGGACGGAGTGGGAGGGAAAGATAAATTGAGATCACTTGTTTTAACCTCTAAAACTGAACTTGCTGCCTGAGATGTCTGAGGAAATGGTTGTATCAAAATGCATTGCAATATTAGCCCAAGGGTACGCTTTGTAGTGTTGTAGTGATGTTCGAGTTGGCGTCATTCTCCATCCATACCCTTTGTTGTTGGTACACTGTAGGTTATTAACTAGAGTTGTATGTGATTCAAGGAGAGTAAAGAGAAGCCACAGACGGTGGTATTAGGCACATAACTAAGCTCAAATAAATACTAAGCACGCATAGTCACCGACTATCATGGTTGCAGCACTCATAATAACAGCATATGCCTAGGATTGCCAGCTGAGTAGTGAAATCCTGCTCCTATGCCTCTGACATTAGTTTAATCTGCAAAATTCAGCACGTAAAGTTTTTCATGACATGAAGGTAAGCATCCTAGCCTTCTAATGTTAGCAGAACAAGGCACAGGATCAGGGATTGGTTAAAAAGTTGGTAAGCTCCAATTTGAGATTGTTCACTGGTCTTAGCTTATAAACATAACATTTTCCATGTATTTCCTCCCTCAGTTTTGGGGCTTGAGGTAATTACCTCTGTTTCTAGAGATTTTGTTTAGTGCAAGATACTTGAGGGAACTACAGCTTAGTGTTAAAATTAGGGTTGCCTACTGACCAGGAAAACAGAGTGGGATCAATAGGGAATTATATTTTGGAGGGCATCTCTGAAGTTTACAGACTTTTGCTGGTTACATGCCAGGATGCAATTTTACTGATGAGTCCCATAAAATAAGAGTTAGTTGGCAGCTCTGCTTCCGCTGCTTTAGCAAAACTGTGTTGTAGAAACAAGCAGCTTCATTTTAGTCAGGACCCCCAATTCATCTGGCAAGCCATTTTGAGGCCCAGTGGATTTAAAAGGGCCAGGCAAAGTGCAGTATGGGCTATGTGGTGTATACCTCATTCTTGAGGAATCCAGATATGCTTCATATCCTGCCATAATTTGGAACAAGCTCATGTTTTAGTATAGTCATGAGGAAACCTGCTGTTAAATCATTGTACACTCGTCCCTTAGGGACTTTGTCTTGGCAACCAGCACAAACGTTGTTTGTCTGTTTTAAGAATTAGAATTCTCATCCATTCAGCATGTGGGCAAATGGAGGTGTTCAGTTATTGTTGGAGATGTTCTGTACTTTCAGCTTATCCAAAGTAAAGTAAAGCCAAAGTAAAGATGACGTGTTTGGTCACACACACCCTCCAGTGTCCAGTGTATGAGAGAGAAAGTTTATAGCTAAGTGGATGTTTGCAGAACTCATCCATACCTATGTGCCTCGTTATATGGTCCAACGAAAAGACAAAACCAAACCTCTTTTCCCCATTTAAATTTCATTCTTCAGCTTATGCTAATTAGGGCAACAAATAACACCTTTGGTGTGAAGCAGAAATCCTAGAAGGCTTTTGCCTTCACTTGCCTTTACTTGAAGGCTAAGAACGTTTATAGATGTTTAAGCACCTTCTATTATGGAAAGTGAGAGCCAGTGTGGTGTAGTGGTTAGAGTGTTGGACTATGGCCTGGGAGAGCAGGGTTTGAATCCCCACACAGCCATGAAGCTCACTGGGTGACCTTGGGCCAGTCACTGCCTCTCAGCCTCAGAGGAAGGCAGTGGTAAACCACCTCTGAATACCGCTTACCATGAAAACCCTATTCGTAGGGTTGCCATAAGTCGGGATTGTCTTGATTGCAGTCCATTATTATATTATTATGAAAAGTGGAGTTGAGTTTCCAGTGTCACTCTCATACTACACTCCTGCTAAATGTTTCCTTTTAAAAGGTTCTTCAGACTTTCAAGCGAGCACATGATACAGTCCTCTGCCACTGTATTGATTCAGAATGCACATGAGGGAATAATTACTTGTTTGAAGGTCCTGCCATGCTGAAATTCACCATGTGTGGAAAGCATATTTGCCAGGGAGAAGGCAGTGATCTTGTGATGCTTAGTTTCTACTTACAGAGTAATTTGTGGCACGGGGCACTTTTAAATGAGTAACCCCCCACAGCTCCATGCATGTTGTGGTGTAAGTTCTGTGGCAAACAGTACCATACACTTTCTTGTATGTTTTAATTGGCATTTGCAAAGCTAGATGTGATGACACAGAGATGTCCCTAAAAATGTCAACCTACTGTAAGCCCCCAGCCTGGTAATAAGTAGCTACAGAATCCTTTGTCATGATGTCATCATGTTGTGGCTTTCCTGTCCTATTTTCAGTCTTAGACTGTGACAACTTGGCCTTTATTAAAGAGATATTAAATAGCACATTTCACACTTCATGAGAGGCCCATTTTCCCTAAAAACCACTATCAGGTATTTTCTCCTGAATTCCTGCAACTAAGAGTAGGGCTGAGTCCTACGTTTCAGGGATTGTTGCAAAAGAGATGCAAAAATTGTTTGTGAGTCCTGATAGATTAAGACTACCCATCACCTTAGCTGTCATTCAAAATGAGCTTCATTTGTCAGTGGTGGTGATTGAATACTTTGTGTTGTGACATCATCATTCCAGTATGACACCTGATTGTTTAAGATCACATGAAGAGGAATGAAGCAAAGGGAGGAATATTCTTAAAAGAGCAGCTGGGGATTAGGATGGCTGTAAACAGCTACCAAAAAAATGTGTGTGTATGGGTCATTAAATCATTACACTCACATCCAAAAATGAACCCAGAAAATGTTTGGCTCAGCTTTAAATAAAAATGGAGCAATTTGACAAACTGTGTATTTACCAAACTGTTGGATATCTCTTTTTTTCAGTGACTGACCTGCAAGAAGAGGGTAAAAATGCTATCAATGCACCAATGTCCCCTGCTACCACTGATCTGCATCCGGAAGATACTTTGCTAGGTACAGTATGAATACTGTTATTGGATTAGCAGATTTAAACAAAAGAATTTCTCTTACTGTGAGGGGAGAACAGAGGGATTAAACTTGACATAATCCATATGAAGAAGTGCCAGTGAAAGCAAGGATGTTATAGAGAGCATAGAGCTTTTCTGTGCTACAAGTTATTATTTATTACAAGTTGACCGCATTTAATTCCTGAGTTGAATTTAACCAGCAACTGTCCAATTGCAAATACATAGACATGGTATGAGGTAGGGAGAGAAAAGCAAGTATTCCAGCAGCAGCAACTTTGCTGGCTGATAGATGAGGCCAGGTTGGCCTCTTTCTTGCCTGGGAGGCAAGGAGTGTGCAGCTTCTCAGTTGCCCTTGGTGCCCTATCTTGGAGCAGCAAGCAAACGTGGGGTGCTTTCACACTGCACTTTATTCCGTTATTCTGACGATTTATTTCCTGTTCAATTGCGCATAAAATTTGAGCTTTCACACAACATAACGGGTAGCTCCGGAATTCTGGTGGAATGTAGTGGAAGTTTAGCGCTAAATTCTGCAATATATGATACCTGAAAAATTCCGATAGCAAGGCCGGGGACACAGAAGATCGCGGGAGTTTTGCGCTAGCTGCCGCTGCTCACGTCACAGGCATCCCAGCCTGCAATGTGTTCCCGCCCTTACAAACAGCCATCCCAGCATGCAGTGCATTCCTGCCTTTACCACCGCCTCTGCTGCTGCACTGCCGCGCCTCTCAACTGATCGCGATCGCGCCTCTTTCAACACCCCCACGCAGAAGGAACAAGCAGAGCTTTTGAATAGAAAAGGCGGGAAAAGAAGCAGTCTTCTAACGGCTGCGGTAGGTGTGAGTGCTGTGTGAAAGGCCATTGCGTGAAATGCCGCTAAATCGGTACTGCAGTGTGAAAGGGATTTTTGAAATCTGGAACGCAGCGCTACCTTTTTAATCCGTTAAACTAGCGCTTTTAGCCCCATGTGTGAAAGCAGCTGTGATCAGAGCAGTGGGGAGGGGCTGTTTTACCTTTTCTCACAGGCCATTTGTTGAATCACTTGCCTTCCCAACATCCCACCCTTCCCAAAACACCCAAAAACTTAACAGCAATGCTTCTCTTTGCATCCCCCAGTTGTTATTTAGTGTGAAGCATTTTTTTAAAAAAATCTCTGCTGATGCAAAATTCACCTTCCCCATATTACAGGTTGGAAAGGGCTGTGGCTGAAAGCGAGTGAGTTATGACAGCCCTGCAGTGCACGCTGCACACTGAATACTGCAGGTCAGGCGCTGAGTGGCTTACAACAACCCTGCAGTGTTGTCCAGTGTTGCTGGGCCCCTGTTGCAGCTTGGGCTGAACCCAAAAGAGCATAACAACCTGCATGGTTTTTATCCCCATTTTTAAAAGATGGGCTAAGATAGTAGTATATACAACAACTGTATTTACTTAAGCTTTCCCTGGCCCAGTTGAACAATCCCTGGTTACTTTAATTGTGGTATGGTGGATTGAACTGTTTTATTGAACATCAACTTGGTATTACTGTAATGAGAAGCAGTATATAAATTAAATACTTGCCATAGATAGATAACTAACTAACTAACTAACTAACTAACTAAATACATACATACTGCATAGTTTGGTGTTACAGCTGTATTGCAGGTTGCAGGGCTGTGCTGAGAGAAAGCAGCTTTCGGCAGCCCTGCAGGGTACCCTCTCCCTCGGTTATCCGGCTCAGTGTTGTCACTCCAGCGACTGGCAGCAATCCTCCAGGGTTTCAGGCAAGGGAGTCTATCCCAGCCCTCCCTGGAGATGCTCTGCCACTAAGCTGTGACTCTTCCCCAGTTCTGCTTTTCAAAAATGAGGAACAAGGAACCTTGATAAACTACTCCACAAGACTGTTACGTGGGCAACCAAATAAAGGAAATTAAGAATGCTTTATAGGTTTATTGTAGGACTGTGTACACACCATACCTGTAAAGCACGTTCAAAGCACTTTCACACTTCCCCAAAGAATCCAGGGAACTGTAGTTTGTCAAGAGTGCTGGGAATTGTAGCTCTCTGAGGGGTAAACTAGGCTTTTTGGGGGGTGGGGGTGGGAAATCTGCTATGACTTGGAGCAGAGTGGCAATTCTCACTCTCTGCCATCTTCTCAAAAGAATAAGTGAAAGCCATCTGGCTGGATGATGAAAAAACGAACTGATCGCCCCATGCAGTGCTCTGGAGAAGCATGCTTTGAGAACTAGAAGGGCCATGTCATATTTGTACAGCTTGATGTTGAATGCTGTGTGACTGAAAGGCCCTTTCACAAAGGGGTGTGGCTGGTCTTACTTTGAGGAAACTAGCACTTCATCCTTAGATACGCCCCATTCCTTGTGATAACTGGATGTTGTTTCTAACTTTGTACTATGACTGGGTTTTGCCACTTATGAATCAGACTGCATCTGATTCTTGAAAAACATTATCCAAGGCGATGTATTTGTGTGTGTCCTGATGGCTCTAAGTAAAGGTTTGTCTTCTAAACTGGCAGAGGAGAATGAAGAACGCACCATGATAGATCCCAACTCAAAGGAGGATGCCAAATTTAAAGAACTCATCAAGGTAAGGAATTTATTGATTTGTAGCTTTGTCTTTCTCCGCTGCAAGAATGCAAACACTTTTCTAAATTAAAGTTACTGTCTGAATCTGCACATGAAGGTACTGGCTGACTGGATCAGCAGGGAAATCCCATTATTAATGCCTGTCTGCATTTTTTTTAAACCTCCACAAGTAGGAAACTAGCATAGCAACAAGGAGAACATTCCAAAAGGCCCAGTCTGAAGTCGTATGATCGGCCATCCCAACACTTTACACCTTAATTCTGCATGTATAGCTCTGGCATTGTCTGAGAATGCAACTCTTAAAGAAGAAAATAACTCTTCCTTTAAAAGTGTTGGAGTGTCACAGCTGTTGGGAAAGCCCAGGCAAAGCAGTGCTCTTCAAATTCTGTTCCAGGGACCTATGGGGCTGGTTCTTCCCCATAGGTTTTGAACTCATCATGGGCAGATGAGCTTCTCCATCAGAACCATATTGAACCTTGTTGTGGGCAGCTGTGGAAGAGTGTTGGGCAGGTTCCCATGGTATGCACTTCGTTCACACGGAGTAGTGGCACAACTCAACAGGCCCAGCCAGTGCCCTATGTGCACTGAGGGTGTAGCTAAAACATCCTTCACCATTCACAGGCACACCTGCAAGGGTTCACAAGCCTACAAGGAAAGAGCTCTGTAAATGTAGAAACTCGTAATACATGCGCTCTTAACAGAACAAGGTGATTTCTAGAGGTAAGAGTGTGAAGTGGCAGCTTTTCTTCCAATGCGTGAATTTTTCTATGGCTTTGGTCCTGCAGAAGAAGTTACAGTTGGAAAATGGGAAGAGTTGTACAGTTTTTGCACATTGGGGAATGGGTAGAACCAGCAACACAATATTGCAGTGAACCGACATCCTGTAAGAGGAATGCTCCTCTTCAGGGCTCCACATAGCCTGGCGCAGGACATTTATAGTGCCATTCAGACCTTTCAGGGTGGAAGGGGGAGTGAGGGAGGGATAAAGGGCACCCAAAGAGGCCTTCCCTTGGCCTTCCCTTGCTGTATAGCAATAGAGGGCTGTGAGCCCCAAGCCTGAGCATTATAAAGCTATGCTTCAGGAGAGTGGAAGAAAGGAGAAGGTCTGAAAGGGGAACTTTGGTATGTTCAACTGAATGTGTGTCGGGTCTTAGGTTCCCCCTTCAGACTTTCCGCCAACTTGTGAAGGTCTGGGGATGGAGGTGGTGGGGATGTTGATGCTGGGGACAGGACTAGCACATGTGGCCCCTTCCACGTATTCTTTGAACATGTAGAGGTTCATTTCTGAAGTGAGCTGCAGGCTGCCTGTCTTCTCGTTTCTTTAGCTCTTTTTCTCTCTCTTGCCTGCCCTGGTGATGAGAGGAGGAGGAAGAATGAGACATATTGCCTTCCCATCGCAGGGAAGAGAAGAGGAACCTTTCCTCTTAGCTCAAGTGCTGCGATGAACCCTCCCCCCGCCATCTCTGTTGAGTGACTGTGTGCGTTATGTTTTTGTGTGACCTGCCTCCTGAGCGTGTGTGCTTGCTCGTCTGTTCTCTGCTCTGCTGAGCGAGTGCCTGTCAGCCTGTGTCTATTGGTCTGGGTGCTGTATGCATGATATGTGTGCACATAAGAGTGTGTGGGTGTTGGCTATGCCAAAAAAGGCCAAAAAAAGTTAGCCACCTCTGCTTTATAGGCTCAAGGGCCATAAGAATTCTGTAAACTCACAGGTTCTTGTCAGGTGGTTCTTGTGTGTTTGTGTGTGTGTGTGTGTTTAATATTACTTTTTATTTTCATTTAAAACTTCAAGTCCCCCATGTGTGTAGAAACCACTCAGTGCCAATCTGATAGGCACTTAAACTCCCGAGTTTGCTTTTCACGGTAGTGCTAGCACCATTGGTCTACATATACTATTTAACAAAGTCTCCTCCATGGAGAACAACAGTTGATGCTGATTGATTTCTTATTTATTTTATCAGTCATATGTCTAGTCCATCTTTAATCCAAAAGAAAGCTCAAAGCAGGTTGTACTTTTTAAAAGGAAAAAAACACATACCCATACCAAAACTTGGAACAGCAGTATTTTATTTTCCAAGAACACTTTAAAAAGTAACGCCAACATTTAAAATGTATGGATTATATCCAACTACATTCTGCCTAAATAGACCCATTGAAAGTATTAAACTCAAGTTTGCCAGGTCCATTAATTTCAGTGCATCTGCTCTGAGACTCTGAGGATGATTAATGCTGGATAAAACACTATTTAACAAGAAAATTTCAGTCAGTTCAGAAAAGCCTTTCTAAATAAACTTGCCTCCTTGATAATAGAAAGGAATGAAGTGTGACAGATCTTTTTAGGGAGGGTAGATCACTTATGTGATGCCACTACTGAAAATACCTGGCACTGTTCCCTCTTGACTGGTTTACCATGCAATCCTAGTTGTTCAGAAGTAAGTCCCATTGAATTCAGTGCAGATTACTTCCAAGTAAGTGCAAACAGATTTACAGCCAGGTGGCAATGTGCTGTGATTAGGTGCCATATCCTATGCTGTCTTGTGGCAATGTGGTCTTCAGTGCAGGGGCAACTTTTAAAAAAAATCCTCTCTCATTGAAAACAATGGAAAGGACATTTCCTGTGCCACGTCTGTAAAGTTGAGCTGTTGATGGGAGACATAGGCATGGGATGAAGGACTATAGGATAAAGGTGCTCTTCCCCGGTGTTACTCACATCTCAGCCCTGTTTCAGTTGTTCCACGGGTGTATCTTTCTTTGATGGTGGAACGTCTACTGGTGAAGTGTTTCACCAGCATCTGTGTTATGGCAGCAGTATATCTGATATTCAACTGATGTAGTGGGGTCTCTACCAAATCCTAAAGCCCCTCAGACAGCATAATTCCTGTGCTGGATTATGCCTTTAATCTATGCAGTCAATGGAACAAGAGCATTGCTTCTATTGATCTCAAGGCCACTCGGTGTAGGAGACAGTGGATGAAGTTTACATAAGAAATCCATGAGCCAGATCTTGTACTCCCATGGACTGTTGTTCACAGATCTTTCCCATAAAGTGAATACTGTATATAGTTTGCTTTCCAAACAGTGTGCTCCCTTGTGGAGGAAATATGTTAAATCAGAATAATCCCTCCCTGGCTTATTAGTAACTCTCCTCTTAAACTTCAACACACGTGCCCTTAAGCAAATGATATGTGGAAATAAAAGGGTGTTCAGAAAAATAAAGCTATGGATATCTGATGGTGACCTCTTCCAAAGTACAGTTCCAGAAAATGTAGTTTAATCTGTATTTGTCTGATGCTCAAGGAAGCCTGTCCATGGTAGATTCTGAGCTGCAGGCCTTGAATATGTTTGGAAATGATTAAAACATTAAACTGTCATAGCTCTGGGCAAGACCAGATGTAGAATCCTAGTGCAATACAGAAAGAGACTAACTTCTTCTCAGGCTAAAGGAAGCATTGAGCCAGGGGATTCTGCCTGGGGCCATAAATGCAGCTGACTTGCAAGTTTTTCCATAACTCGGAAGGTTGTTCAGGTAGAATAATATGAACATTTTATAGCTTCGACTAGCTAGCCTGAAAAATCTGGTGGTAGTCCATAGAATGTATCTTGAATTAACGCCTGTAGCATACCTATGGCACTTTCTATTCCACAATGGCTTTGCAAATCTTTTCGGGTCCTCCAACCTTTTTTGGTTTTACACTTACACGTGCTCACATATCTCACAGCTTTGGGACTGACCAATGGAAAATCACCTTTTCCAATCTATCTTCCCACCTTGCACGGAGGCTGAGCTTAACCACGCACAAACTATTCTTAACCATATTGCTCCAAATGGTAGATAAAAGCCGTCAGACTATTTTGTCGCACAAACAAGCCAAATCATAACAAAAAAAATTACATTTATCAGGTTGCCAACACTAGAAGGGACCAAGCTTAAAGATGTGAAGCCTGAGGGGGGGGGAAGTAGAAAAATATAGGTGGTGGTGGTATTCCCCCCCACCATGTTTCCTGTGGAAGTTTTCTTCAATTTCTTTTCCTTCCTTTACTTTAAAAAAAAAAAAGCCAGCTTGGCTTGGAATCACTGGAAAGCAAAGCACTGGCCCCAGCTCCCCTGTCGTCTTCCTCATATTTTCTATGAAAGTCTCCTAAAGCTTGCCTCCTAAAGATAGATAGATAATCATAATTTAAAAATTAAAAAAGGGAGGGGCAGGGCACTCTGGGGGCACCAAGGGAAATGTATGAAGGTGTCATGGTGCCCATGGGCACTGCACTGGAGACCTCAGTTTAAAAGATCTCAAGTTGCACCAAAGCAAACTGAGGCAAGGAACATAAAGCCTTTCTTTGAAAACAAAAGCCAGCACCTGTTTGGATCTGCCTCTAGCTCCGATCAGAACATAACAGACCTGTTGTAAGTCAGAGAGCAGACTGGGCATGGGTGTGTGTGTGGAGAAGGAAGAGCTACAGCCAGGGGAGAGTCCTATGGACCAGTTAAGAGAGACTTGGAGGGCAGCATTTGACTTCTGGGCCTGAAGTACCCCACATTTTTAGAAGGTAATTTTTTAGGATTCCTGTCCCCAGTAGCTAAATTTGGTATGCTTCAAAGCAATCCAAAATTGAGGCAGATACCTTGGTGCTTTGTTTGCATTCTAATATTTATGTACCAGCTTTTTATAAAAAACTGATGTTGCCTTAAACATAATAAAAACAGTGATCAATCAATATTATAATAATTAATGGTTTAAAACCAGTTTTACAACAAAGTTAAAAAGCAGCTGCAGAAGTCAGATCCTTAGTAAAAGCAATTTCCAGAGGGATAGCCATGTCAGTGTGTTAAGTAAAGACTTAACAAATTTATCATGGCATAAGCTTTTGTGGACTAGGGTCCCCTTCACAGATGCAGCTGCTGAAATGAATTATAATACATGAAAGCTTATGCCATAATAAATTTGTTAGTATCCCAGAAAAGTCTGCTTAATTTTTATTTTTTAAGGGATAAAAACCAAATAATTTATTAGGACCAACCAAGTAATCTTTGTATTTTCTCCATTGTCCCAGGTTTTAATTGACTGGATAAATGATGTCCTGGTTGAAGAAAGAATAATTGTCAAGCAACTTGAGGAGGATGTCTATGATGGACAGGTGCTACAGAAGCTGTTGGGTGAGTTGCTGCTGTAGACAGACTGTAGTGGATATGGTTTTGGATCTGGACTGAGGAGATCTGGGTTGGAATTTCCACTCAGCCATGTTGTTTGCTGAGGGAGGACAAGATTTGACAAACAAAATGGCTGTGTTTTGCTTGCAAGACTAAACCTTCCATGAGGAGAAGGAAGTCAGTTTTTGATTCTATTTTTGATTAACCATTGTTTAGTGTTATTTCTGAAGCCTAAGCTATGGTTAATCTTAACTATGGTTTGGAGTTAATGGTAGTTTGTCAAAACAAGTCAAAATTAACATAGATTTGGCAATCTGTGGTTAATAAAAAATGGAAGTGAAAGGTTGTAAACTCCACCTTGTGACTGTGCCAGATGGGGAGGGGCAGCATTATATGCAAAGTAGGCCAATGAGTAGCTGTTTAGATCCACTCAAGTCATTGGCTGCATTCACACAGTCAAACCTGCATGTAGTCCCTTTGCTCTTTTGCTCTTCCCTTTGCATTAGTGGGGAAACAAGCCAGGAAGCTGCAGTTAACTATTGGTTCTCATTAACAAGCTTCCAAACAAACCAGGTTATGAAGCTATGCTTTAAATCTGGCTTATGGATCTTGGCTTGTTTGAAAGCCATTAACCATAGTTCCCAGACTGCACATAATGGGAAGCTTACAGTTAACTGCAGCTTGACTCACATGAGTGAAGGGACTGCTTTTGGGTGCATATTCTGGCTTACTAAACCAGGATTTGAGTGGTATGAACCAGGTCAATGAGACTACCTTAGTAACTGATGCATTTGTAATTGACAGAGTGAGGAACTGGCACCAAAAGGTCCTTTTTTCAATTCCTTTTGTCCTGTCTGACAAACGTTGCTTCTGCTTGTTTGTATTTCCAACCTAGAGAAACTAGCTGGCCGTAAACTGAATGTGGCCGAAGTGACGCAGTCTGAAATTGGCCAGAAACAAAAGCTGCAGACCGTTCTGGAAGCTGTCCATGATTTACTCCGACCCCATGGCTGGACTATCAAGTGGAATGTTGACTGTAAGAAGCTTGTCTGGACTGGGATTGCCATAGCTCAGTGGCAGAGTTATGCTTGCACTGTCAATCCCTTTTGTCTCTGTCTAAAAGAATCTCGAAGAGCAAGACTGGAAAAGATATTTGCTTGAGACTCTGTAGAGCTGCTACCCCCAAAGCAGATAGTACAGGGCAAGTAGAACTATGTCTTTATCAGGTGACTTCATGTGCTCATAGAACCTGAAGATGGATTCCCCACCTCTGGCATGCACATTTATAAAAACAAAACAATAGGTTGTGCCCAACAAAATCCTACTTAGAGCAGACCCACTGAAATTAATGGACCTAAGTAAGTCAAGTCCATTAATTTCAGTGGCTGTCCTCTGAGTAGGATTAACATTGGATACCATCCAATATTCTTCAGTCTGTGAATTATGCAAATTTGCTTGATTTGTGCAACTTCTGCCACTTGTAGGGAGAAGCAAGGAGCTATACAGAGCACTGAAGTCCAACGTTGGCCGCTCAGAACTCTTACTGAGACACCATTTTGATGTATGAGATTTCATCTGTCATTACTCCGTACTTTACAGAAACTTGCTTTTTAAATACAAATGAAAGTTGAGGCTCTCTGGAAGCTCCGTTCAGTGCCCAAGGCCACCTTCTGTGTCTTTCCTGCACGTGCATGGAATTACAGAAGGTATACAGCTGCACAGAAAGACCAAGCCATGTACCAATCTGTAACTTTTAGCCAATGAGGTACTGATGATAATGCTACTAAGCTTTAGATCAAAAGTTTTCAACAGCAGTTTCTTGGGTTTGGCTCTCTCCTCCACAATTCTTTGTGAATGTTCTCCATGCTCTTCCTAAAAGGACTCTGGATTTCATTCCACCACAATTGAAGTGTGAAAGCGCAGAAGCGGGTAGGAAGTGCTCGAGGGGCTGCGTTTTGTACTTGCCCATTGTCTCTTAAATATAGAAATGCTGGAAAAGATGTGCACTCTTGGAGTGATGTCATCACACACACATGCCATGAGCTGCTTTCAAGATCAACATGGTCAGAGATCTTGGCTCCCTAACCTGCAGTAGGAAAAATAAATACTGGCATACCTCTGATATTTTGGTTAATCAGGAAGTAATAACATGGCTATTAGCCATGGTGGCTAGTGGAATCTCCATCTTCAGAGGCACTGTACCTCAGAATAATATATGCTAGGGAAAAACAATGGAAAAGCATCTTGTCTGAGTCCTGCTTATGAGCTTCCCACAGGTTCCTGGCAACAGGTTCCTGCTGCCCAACAATACCACTGATAGGTGTTTGATTGCCCTTCCCTTTCCAGCCCGGTTTTGTAGCCTTCGGCAGCCAACAAAAAAAAGCTAGCTTATGATGAAGTCCCTGATGGGCTGCCATACATACTGGATTTGCCACTGTGAGAACAGAATGCTGGACTAGTTGGGCCATTGGCCTGATCCAGCAGGCTCTTCTTAGGTTCTTAACATAGCTGGTGGGCAGTGTTTGGCTTAGCACATTGTGAGTCGTGCAGACCTAATGTCCATATTTACTTGAAAGCTAATCCCCTTGATTTCAATGGTATGTCAAGGAAATGTGCTCAGATTGACAGTCCTAGTTTAGTTTTTTTAATTTTATTTGGTATTAGGCTGGTACTGCATCAGGAATACTGGGTGGCCATGGACTGACCCAGAAGTGGGAGGAAGGGTCAGTGGGGAGTGGGAGGTGCCTGGCAAATTATGGCTTGGCTCAGTGGCACCTGGCTAGCTGAGTGGGTGAGGGCAGGGAGAGCGAGCTAAAGCAGATTTGGCAGGTTTTCCCACCCTGCCTCGCCACCCCCAAAGCTGGAGCCAAGGTGAGGTGATTATTGTCTTGGAAAGGAAGGCGTGATGCTGATTTCTACCAAGAAAGAACACAGAAAGGTGATATAGGCAAAAGAAGCTGTGGAGAAATAAAGCTGCCCCTAGCTAACTTGTATATACGGAGGGTGGAAGATCTAGAGGAGTATACTGTATGTACAATTATAAAGAAGAGAATCTGTGGCAGACTTACTTGAGTGGCTGAATTATTTGAGTCCTCTGAAGGCAAAGGGTGAACCTCAGATCACTAGTCCAAAACTTCTCAGAAAAGATGTGTTCTTTACCTTTAAACTGTATATATTTTTCCCTACTTCAAGCAATCCATGGCAAGAACCTGGTCTCCATCCTCCATCTGCTTGTAGCATTGGCTATGCATTTCCGGGCTCCCATCAGACTTCCTGAACATGTTTCTGTGCAAGTGGTTGTTGTAAGGGTAAGCACACATGGAAACCTTACGCATCTGTTTTAGTCATATGATATTCTGATTCCTGAAGACTGAAGGTTGATTACATCTGGTGAAGAGAAGGCTGAGGGGTAACTTGATTGCACTCTTTAAGTACCTGAAGGGCTGTCACATAGAGGAGGGTACAGATTTGTTCTCTGCTGCCCCAGAGGGTAGGACTAGGTCTAATGGTTTTAAGTTGCAGGAGTGTAGATTCAGATTGGACATTAGAAGGAACTTCTTGACAGTAAGGGCAGTTTGGCAATGGAACCGACTGCCTAGGGAGGTGGTGGGATCCCCTTCGCTGGATGTCTCCAAGCAGAGGCTGGACAGCTATCTGCAGGAGATGCTCTAGCTGTGGATTTCCTGGTGTGAGCAGGGGGTTGGACTCGATGGCCTACAAGGCCCCTTCCAACTCTATGATTCTATGATTCTACACTTCAATGCTAACATGCACACACTCTCCCTCAAATATAACAGTGCTTAAAATAAAATGTAAATGTACTGCCTTCAAGTCGATTCCGACTTATGGGTGACCCTATGAATAGGGTTTTCATGCTAAGCGGTATTCAGAGGGGGTTTACCATTGCCTTCCTCTGAGGCTGAGAGGCAGTACTGGCCCAGGTCACCCAGTGAGCTTCATGGCTGTGTGGGGATTCGAACTCTGGTCTCCTAGGTTGTAGTCCAACACCTTAACCACTACACCACACTGGCAATCACTACTGAAAATAACTTAATAACCTAACAACAGTAAGCTTAAACCATTCAAAACAATAGAATTGAGCTCTGAATTTACTTCTTTGCCACCCTGTGCCTGGTTTTGAAAGTTTGCAAATAATACTCTGACTAGAAATGGAGAAGGATAGGCAGCAGTTGCATGGTTTATTGGCCACATGTTATTCAGCCATTAGATAAGGGGTGGCTGGCCTGTGCTCCACAGATGATGTTGGACTCCAATTCCCAGCAGTCCCAGCCAGTGTAGCCAGTGCTCAGGAAAGATGTCCAGCAGCATCTGAAGGGCCACATGCTAGCCAGCCCTGCCTGAGGTGTGCCTGGGATTTGCCACAGCTCAGCTATTTAGCTGACGTGGGGAGCAGGTGGAGTAGATCACATCAGTGCACTTTTCCAGGCTGTGTCTTTTGTTATTCAACAGAATTGTATCCATATATTTTTTGATTATGCTATCACATGGAGCAGCCATTCATGGTTTCATTACTAATCTGAATAATTTTACATGTATATAATTAGTTGATTTCATTGTGAATGAATTGCTTTCATTCTTAAGTATTTGTTTCTATAGGCGCTGAAGCTCTTAATTAGGCACTCAGACTTTTTAGAAGTATTTTTCTGCACAGTTAACTTATGTAATATGTTGCCACAAGATTGAAATGTAGCGTACATAGCTTTTTAAAAAAGGATTAGATTAGACCAATTCATGCAGGGATAGGTTTTTCAACAAGCATTAGATGTGGTAGCTACATGAGACCTCAACGTTCAGAGACAATGGTGGCTCATGAACAGAGTTGAGTTGGGTATGGTCATACTTGCCTCGATCCTGGTCATGAGCAAAAGTAAGTGCTCCTACTCAAGTGCTCAAGACACCGCTGAATATTTATTTATTTATTTATTTATTTATTTATTTGTATCCCTCCCTTCCTCCCAGTAGGACCCATACTAATATTGGATACTGGGAGCAAATAAGAGAGGACTGTTGCCTTCATGTCCTGCTAGTGAACTTCCCTGGGATGTCTGGCTGGACTAGATGGTTTTGTTTTGTTTTTTTGATCCATTGGGGAAATGCTTAATGTCCTTAGTGTCCACTGCTCTAAAGCACCATATTAAATAATAGTTTTCCTTGCTTGAGTTTTGGCTGCTTCAGTGCTGGGCACTTAGTGTAGAACAGTCATCCTTTGTTGGCTCACTTTGTACACAACATCTGCATGATCTGTTCAGTTTCTGTTTCCCCCCTGTCCCTCCAGAGCTCAGAAAATATGGCCTCTTTTTCCCCCCCGCTATGGAACGGCTGCACACTTTTACCAGGTGTAGATGACCATCACATAGCTGTTATGGCCTATAGAGGCTAGTAATGGCCTTTATAGATTGTGCTCTAACCATTTACTTCTCAGTCTTCAAATCTATTGCTTTAACTCTTCCCTTTCCAAATGGCATTGCTTTTCTACCTGTTTCCTCCCAGCCTCCAAATCGCAGTGGGGCAGCAATTGCAGTGGGGATCGGGGATAGAATATGAAAATCTTTCCCATTTACACATATAGCATGGGACAAATCTCGTACAAATACACCATTTGGAACTGGGGAACGGGGGATTGATCCCTTGGCTACAGAATATTATTTGTATCCCAGAAATCTAGAAGCAGAGTTTATTTTATTTATTTGTTTTATTTCATTTTTAAACCGCCCATAGCGAATAGCTCTCTGGGCGGTGTACAAAAGATTAAAAATACAGAAATACAAAATATCACAATAAATAAACTGAAACAAAGAGATTTAAAATTGTAACATGAAACACATTAAAATGCCTGGGAGCATAGCCAGGTCTTAACCTGGCGCCGAAAAGATAGAAGCGTCGGCGCCAGGCGTACTTCTTCGGGGAGGCTGTTCCACAATTCGGGGGCCACTACAGAAAAGGCCCTAGATCGAGTAACTGTCCTCCGGGCTTCCCGATGGGTTGGTACCCGGAGAAGGGCCTTAGACGCTGAGCGAAGTGACCGGGTCGGTTCATAGCGGGAGAGGCGTTCCACAAGATACTGCGGACAAGAGTTGCTGTTCTGCTTCTGCTTAAAGCAGAACGGCAATGATTGGATGCCCCCAAATCATCCATGTATGGAAGTGCTACTATTCTTCTTCCTCCTGGCTGTTAAAACCTGCATACGTGTGATAATTGATGAAGCTTTGTGCAATTACTGCTTTAAAAAACCCCTGTCTGTATTGATAACAGTGGTCACTGCAATATGCTAAGGAAGCCCTTTGTTGATGTTGGTTGTTGTCTGTGACTTGATGATACTTCTCAGGGATTGGGGGGAATAAGCGATTATAATAAACGGCGCTGCTAGATAGATTGATGGTGTAACCTTGCAAATTCCCCAAAGGTGCGGTGCAATTTCCTTCTCTGTGGAAGCCTCCACAGAGAGTGAGAGATTAATTCATCACCCTGACTTCAGAGGTTTTTCTTTCATTTAAAGCAGTGGTCACTTGGGAGTGGGATGGGATTGTTTTGCTAAAGGCAGAGGAGTGTGTCTGGACATTCCAGTTAAACAGTCTTCTGCGTTCAGCCCCTGAGTTTTCAAAGATGTCTCCTCCTTAATTATCTCCATTTGTTGGAGGGGGGAAAGAAGAAAACACTTCTGCCAGGAAACACAATTTGCATAACAACATAGTGCAAACAGGGCATCTGTCAATTTCCTTGCTGCTTTTAAAAGTATTTAAGAAAGGCACTACTAGGTGGCACAGAGTTTAAGAGAGGGATTTTGCCTTTTCACAGCCTGCATTCATTCTTTGTCTTGCTTAAGAGGAGCAAAAATAATGCATATTTTAGGATATGTGTTTGATGCGTTTGCATGATAACAGGTGCGCCAAGGGCAATATAAATTCCAATAGAAAAGAAGAGTTTACAAAGGGCTGGTTTAGGTTGGAGTCCTATTTTTTCCCCTCCTCCTTTGCTCTCCGGGATCATCAGCTAATCATTAGGGCTGTCATCCAGTTAAGGAATGCATGCCTGTTTTAACCAACTATTTGTTTTACTCATATGCAGATTTAGCCAGTCTCTTTGAAGAAAAAGGATCATTTCATTGTGTTTAAGGCAATGCATGTATAACATGATAGACACCATTCTAGAAGAGAAATTCCGTTTCTGCTTGTGAGACAAGAGGAACTCTTTCAAGATGGCAGCTGCCACCTGTAGCTTTTATATGTAAAAATAATCCTGATTAATCCCCTTTGTAGAGTTGATGCCTATTGCTCCAGATGAATGGCTGTTTCCAAACCTGAGATGCTATTACCAGTTCTGTATGAATAACACCCGATTTTGTCATTGTGGCAAGCAACCTTTTCCTTCACAAGCCAGGAAGAATTTAGTGTCTTGTGACAAACTGGTACTAAATTTGTATGGGCTGCCGTAGTATTTCTTTCCAGGTTTTTACAATTCTTGTGACATGATTACTGTGCTATCAACGTTCCCATATCACAGAATAACATCGGGAAACCCACACATATGGGTTGCAGTGGATTAGGGAGAGTACTTGTATGGCAAATGCCAATGTGAGGGGCAATGTGGTATAGTGGTTCGTTGACTATTACCATGGAGACCAAATTCCTGCTCAGCATGAAGTTTACTCAGGTGACCTTAGGCTAGTCACTATTGCAGCCTAACCTACCTCATAGGGTGGTGGTTAGGATAAATGGGGGGGAGGGAGAACCATGCACACCATGCTGAGCTCATTAATGGAAGGGTGAGATAAAAATAAAACAATCTGCAGAATGCAGGACTTCAGATTACTGATGTGACTTGGGAGCTAATCACAGAAGTGGCATTTTCTCTGTCCCCAGGAAAAGCTTACCTCTGACTGGGGCCAAAGAGAGGCAGTAAAATGTATATGCCACTGTTCTAAATACTAACCTCTTCCTTGTGTGGCAGAAATATACAAAACAACATTAGTGTCCTGAAGCACATACTTCTCTTTTGATATCTCAGTCAGCTTGTTTTCCATTCTCTTTCTTGTCTTCCAGAAACGAGAAGGTCTTCTCCAGACAGCCCACGTCACAGAGGAGCTCACCACCACCACAGAGTAAGCATAGCTCTCCTCCTCCTTTTGTAGACAAAACTGGGTTGCCAGCATTGTTTTACTTCTGCGTGTAGCACACAAAGTTCTCATCTGTGTTCAGTTAGCATAACACCATCATTTTAATCTGCTGAAGAGCATCTGGACTTTTGTATGCCTTTATAATATACACATCAGTGGCTTTCAGATTTTTCTGCTTTGAGTACACCCTTTCTCCATGGTGACCTGTCTTTCCAAGGAGTCCTGTGTGCTGCAGAGGTTTCTGGGGACATATTGTAAGGTGTACACTTGATTCAGATGGACTATTAGCCAGGCCTGTTGGGCCCTACTGCTGCCCTGTATGTACTGAAAAGGAGAGCAAGGACATACCCAGTGGTCCACTGCAGATGGTTTTATATAGTTGTGGTGGGCAACCTGTCTCTGGAAGTAACCTGCCCACCATTATTTATTTGTTGATTGAGGAGCACCAGGAAGACTCTGCCATGCATTCAAAGGGAAGGAGGATTCACTTAGGAGAAGGTATGAAGTGATGCTTGAATGATGTCACACAGCTTTGAAAAGTGTTGGTCTTGGGGGATAGGGGGCATTTGATGCTTTGATTCAGTATGTCTTGGGGCCAGCATTGACCCAAGTTTTTAAAAACCCACTGGAGGGGCACAGGCCCTTGGGACTTCCTTGGATCTCAGATTTTAGTGTAATGATAATGGTGTGTAAGAAAATAGAGGCATTTTGGGTTAATAATTTTGCCTTTCTTAAAAGACTGTATTACAACACTGATGTCAGGTTTTGGGGCGGGGGCTCCAGGTCATTATTCAGTTGGAAGCTTCATGTAGTCATGAACTAACTAAGCTTTTCTGATTTGCAGGATGATGATGGGAAGATTTGGTAAGTAAAAGGTTTTAACTTGGAAAATAAACTCATAATTACGATCCATATGCCGGATGCAAAAATAAAGTTAAAAATAAAATGTAGTTCCAACTAGTAACACTCTTTTATGGTTAGTGTGACTCCCACCATTTGGGGGCTGCTCTGCAGCATTTATGTGTCCCATGTGGCACATTTAAATGATTCTCTTTTTTCCCACTGGACCTTAGAACTGTTGGGCTTAGCACAACCTGTCTTCACCCATCCATGTGGCCTGTAGTCCTGACTAGGATTGGACTGGGCATTTTTGATGCACACAGTGAAACTACAGAATTTGTCTTTCTGTTGGCTTTTATAGCTCCCATCTTCTCTGTGCTTCCAGCAAGTCCTAGATCCTGTGGTCTGATGGGCTGTTGCTCACTTATTCCTGCCTTGTGCCTGAGCTTGAGACCATTCCATAGCTATTACGATCTTATATTTACCGCTGACCGACTCCTTGTTTCCCTGTTGGATAAAGTTCTCTTCCTTCCATTGCCTTCTTTGGTCCCCATCCCAATGCAGCTTGATCTGCACTTCTCGTTTCCCATTGAACACTGGGCCGTTTGTATGGTGATCACTTGCTGTTTGGGAGGAGCAGAGGCATGTCCATTCCAGCTTTGGTTCAGGTCAAAACATTCCTTGAGACAAAGACCTAGGGGTCTTTGGACTAGGGGCTGGACTAGGGGTGCCGTGTTTGCATTCTACTCTTACTTATTTTTTTTTTGTTTATTACATTTAAATCCCAACTTTCCTTGGGTGGTGTACATGGTTCTCTGCTTCTTCATTTCATCCTCACAACAATCCTGTGAGGTGGGTTAAGCTAAGAGATGGTGACTGACCCACCCAGTGAGGTTCATGGCTGTGTGGTAATTTGAACCCTGGTCTCCCAGGTCCTTGTCCAAAACTGCCACACAACACTGGCTTTCACTTTGCCCTGTGGGTCCACTACAAGTTTTCCTTAGATAATTATTGAATAAAAATAGTCAACATGTGTATCTTGCTTCTGTGCATTCTCATGAATTTTATTTGTTTATTAAAAACTCTTTATTTTCTGCCTCAAACCAGAGCGAGATGCTTTTGATACACTCTTTGACCATGCTCCAGACAAACTAAGTGTAGTAAAAAAGGTAAAATCTTGTTTGTATTTAATGGGCCAGTGGAACTTATTCCTTTCTCTCTTCAGATAGCAAGGGGCTTGTTTTTACCAGGGTTGGTCCCCAGGGCTCAAATCAGAAATAATGTGTTTTTAGCCTCTGGGTGTTTCCAGATTATTGTGGGATGAGTGCTCCTCATTCTTACAGTTTTTTTCGCAGCCTCCATGTGAAGTTGTTGGCATAAACATTTCAACCCATATTTTCCCCCTATTTCATCTGGATTTATCCTTTCTGGGAAAGATCTCTCATGTTATTGAAAAATGGGTTTGCTTTATGCAGTAGAAGGGAGAGCTTAGGAGAGGGGTGTATTTTGATCTTAATAACCTTCGACTTTTAACAGTATGCTGAAAAATATATAGCTCACAAACTCCTGTTGTCTGATATGCTTCTTTAAAAAACAAACCAACCTGAAATCTTACATGGGAAGTTCCCTTATACTGAATCATACCACTGGTCCATCAAGCTCTAAATTGTCTGCATTGGCTGCCAGCGGCTCTTTAGGGTTTCAGACATGGGACATTCCCAGACCTACCTAGAGATGCCAGGAATTAAACTTCAGACCTTCTGCATGCAAAGCATGTGCTCTGCCACTGAGCCATGGCCTTTCCTTTCAGGACAGGTTCAGACATGCTGAAGTCCCCCAGCAGCTAACCTTTCAGCTAGAATTATCTGGAGGCACTGTTTGCGTGAACTGGCACTTTCAGATTGTTCACCTATAGGTAAATTCCATGATCCTCATATAGGTGGAAACGCACAGGCCCTTCATCTACAGATCACTGTGTCAATCACACAAACAGTGGCTTTGCACTCTGTTGAGGTGCTCACATAAAGGCCACCATAATGTCTGGAACAGCTTCTACATTACAGGGAAAGTTGTTCTTTCTGCTGATTTTATGTAGAACATTTTATTTGGAATATAAAAATTTGAATACATGAGACAGCATTCAGAGCACAGGATCTTAATGTAAATGCCTGCTTAAAACCTGCAGTCTGTTAAATGGCATGGTGGAAGGGGTGACATTAGAGGATATCTCTGTCCAAGAACATGTGGCTGCTCCTCAGAATGGTGATCTCTGTGAGCATGTGTCCCCTGTAAAATACAATGATGAAACATGTGATGTGATGGGGATGAGCTTCAGTTTTTGTGAGCCCCAGACAAGGACTCAGCTGATCCCTTTCTTCACCACACTGGAGACTCATAATGGATCCTTCCCATACATACGTGCCCACACACATGTGAGCAGCTGGTATGGTGGGCTGGTTGTGGCTTACCTTTCTGCCCCCCAAGGCCGTGACTGTTCACTCCTCCTTCCTGCCGCCAGCTCTCTGTCTGCTCACTTCCTCTTTCAGTGTGGTCCAAATGACCATTGGCAGCAATGAGGAGTAGCAGCAGTGCCTTCACTCGCTCATCCTGTGGGCCCAATGGAATGGTGGCAGGAAGTGGCAACAAGAGGAAGGAGGAGCCCCCACCATCATTTTGGGCCCAGTGGGCCCAGTGCTACTCACTGCTATGACTGAACAGTGGTTGTGGTCACTGCTTTTCCTCCTTACTGCCACTGCCAGGTTGGGGCCCAAACAGGAAATGTGTGGAGCAGGAGAAAGAAGAGGAGGAGGAGCCATTACAGTTATCCAGCAGTCGTTGGGGAAGGGAGAACTCAGGGAGCAAAACAGCATGATGATACCACATCATGTGATTCCATATTGTGATCATGGGGATGAGGAGGAAATTGACACGGGGCCTCAGTTTTCGTTGCTCCTTGTGGTACATGCCAGTGACACAGGCCTTTAGAATTATGCCCTGAAGAGCCAGCATGCACTACCCAGATAACCTGTGTTTCTACCTGAAGTTTGGAGTTGTTGTGGTGATGAAGACAATTTCTTAATGTTGCTTTCAGATTTTGGTGTTTCTGTGGCATGTGCAATTGAAAGCTCATGAACAAGATGAATTTCCTTTTTGAAAATTAGCATTCTAGGGAGTGTGGAGGGGAAGATAAGAAGCAAGAGTTAATCTTCTTTTAGTCAATTTCATCGCAATCTTCCATGTTATGTCCACTCTGCAATTGTGGGTGGATTGTTATCTTGAGCAGTTTCTCAGCTGTGTTAAAACAGTTTTTCAGCCTGTGTGCTTGCCTAAAAATACTTTCTGACATCCCCACTCTTGTGCCAACACCAAGATAAACTGAGAAATGATTTGTTTTATTGAGCCTGTGTTAATCCAGTCATTTGATTATTCAAAATGAGAGATCTATGATCCCCCAGTGGGTACTGGGCAAGTGGTGATCATCCTTGGTTCTTCCTGCCCCACATATAATGGAGGAGAGCATAGCAGCTTGCCTCATATGCAAAAAGGTATGAGGGAAGATCCCTAGTCTGTCATGCCCAATATTACGTACTCCATCCTTTTCCAGTCTGGTGTCCTCCAAACGTTTTAGACTACGACTCCCATCAGCTCCAACCAAGCTGGCCTACTGCAGCTGGCAGAGGTCATTTCTAGCCATGCTGCTCAGGTTCCGTTTTTAAATTGGAAAGGCTAGAAATTGAACCTGAGACCTTAAGTCTGCAGTGCATGGGACCTGCCACTCAGCTGTGGCAGACATGTCTTGATGCAGAGCCCCACAAAATATTTCAAAGTATGCACAGAGGTGGGCCCCATATGGGCTTCCCCATCACTTCAAATGAGAGGTATTAGGTTACATGAAGATTAGTGCCATTTTCAGATACCTAAAGGAACTCTGATGGGGTTGTGCCCACAAGATATACATTCATTTGTTTCTGTTCTATGAATGGTCAGATGTGTTTTGTAGATTTTTGAAGGACTGTAAAGTGGATAGGGCAGAGTGAACACATGTAGCACATGTATAGAGGAAGACACATCTTAGCATTCATGAGGTCCCAGGTTCAAACCCCATGAACCCCAGTTCTCTGCGCAAGGCTTTGAGGAGTCACTACTAGTCAGAGTAGACAGTTCTAGGCTAGGCACGCTCGTGGTCTGACAGACAATATAAGGCATGCATCTGCCAGAACAAATAACAATGGCTCTGTCATACCATTTTCAACTCTTGTGTGAAAATTTGTCTTAGTTGCTTTGTACAGTCCTGATGATTTACATTCCTCCTAACCTCATATTACTTTTTGACGAGCCTGTATCCTGATGAGCTTTCTTGGGTTTAAAAATGGTTTTTGTTTAGCAAGCTTCCTTGAAAGGTCTAGGAAGGCTTTGCTATGGACATTTCTAGAAGCCTCCCAAGCATTACATTTGCCCACATGAGCAGTATGTGGAGAATGCTGTGTTAGACTGATTGCCTGGACAAAACCCTCTTTGTATGAACTACCCCCAGTCCTACTGAATTCCAAACATAATAAGCGTTTTGAAGTATACTACTAAATCAGCATAAGGTTTAAAAATTAGTGGTTTTGTATTAGTGTGTGTGTGCTCATTGTTAGAATTCTAAAATGGATAGTAGTGCAATCCTAATGATATCTACTTAGAAGTAAGTCCTGTTGAATGCAGGAGGGCTTATTCCCAGGTACCTGGGGTTAGGACTGCAGTCTTAATCTGTATGTTGGTTCTTTGCCCATTGTGTTCTTTTTCCTTTTCAGTCCCTGATCACTTTTGTAAACAAGCACCTAAATAAGCTGAATTTGGAAGTGACAGAATTAGAAACCCAGGTAAGAGGCATTATTCAGTACCAGTGTTGAGGGCCAAACTATGCATTCAGACATGTGTAACACTCTTGCTTTTTATAAACTAGATCAGAGTATCTGTAAAAGGCTGCATATTTTATTGGAGGAGTAGGAGAGGTTTAACTATTTCCTCAAAGGCTGTTTTTCTGATAAAAATCATCCTCTCCAAGCTGCTTTCCCACCGAAATATCTGAAGCTAAATACAGGACCAGTTTAAGCTACTTTGCTGCCATAGGCAAATATTACACCCCCTTGTCTTTCTCCCTCAAGGGTTTTCTCCAGAGCTTGGAAAAGTTACTTTTTTGAACTACAACTCCCATCAGCCCCAGCCAGCATGGCCACTGAGTTCTCTGATTCAGTCCCATTTCCCTGTTTTACACAGCCAAATGGAGGAAAGGGAAGGGGCTGCAATTGGGGATACTCTGCAGGGGTGGTGGTGGCATTTTTCCCCGTCCTTGACCTTGGGGCAACATGGACTGGAATACGGGAGGAATGGTCCTTCCTCCTGTATGAGTTTTCAGCTCCTCTCCCTTTTCCACAGAAGCAAATGAAAATGTTGTTCCATTTGCTTGCATGAAGGGGCTGTAATTGGAGAAAGGAAGGGAATACAGATGTCTCCAGCTCTGTTGTTCCAAGGATCTAGGGTGGTGGTGGTGTATGGGGAAAGTATCTGTTTTTAGAAGAGGGGGTAGCCAATGGGATGCCCTCCAAATATTGCTGAACTCCAGCGCCATCTAGTTTGGCACATTTGGTTTCCACAGTCTAGGGCAGGGGCAAGGAAGCACTAGAAAGTGGCCCTTTGGAGAATGCCAGACTACAAGTTGTTCAAGACATTACATATCAACACAAGAGGCTTGGATCTGGCCTAGTAGGATATAGGCAGCCAACGCAGATATTTTAACAGAGGTGTCACATGCTGTTGGTCATCTGCTCCCATCAGCAATCTAGCTACTGGATTCTGCACTAGCTGAAGCCTCTAGGGGCCCAAAGGCAACCTGACATAGAGCACATTGCAATAATCCAGTCTCAAGGTTACTAGTGCATGGACTGCAGTGGCCAAATTATCATGACTGAGATACAGCTATAGCTGGCATACCAGATGAAGCTGGTAAAAGCAACAAGGACACTTGAACCTCTAATGACAAAGATGTTTCCAGTAGTACCACAAACCTACATATCTGCTCCTTTAGATGGAGCACAGTCCATGCTGGCTGGCTCTGATGAGAGTTGTAGTCCAACAGCACCTGGAGGGCTACAGGTAGCCACTCCAGTCTAGAAAAAGGCATAACTAACTTAAGTGATAGTAGTAGTTGTAGTAGTAGTACTAAAACTTGGATTTTAGTTGTGCTCCTTCTGTTATATTTGGTTATTTGGAATAAGCAAGCACGGTTGTAGAAAGGATATGTATAATTCACTAATAGGAAAAAACCTTGCGGTTTAAGAAAGGTACATATGGAAAATGGAAATGGACTGCCTTCAAGTCGATTCCGACTTATGGTGACCCTATGAATAGGGTTTTCATGGTAAGTGGTATTCGGAGATGGTTTACCATTGCCTTCCTCTGAGGCTGAGAGGCAGTGACTGGCCCAAGGCCACCCAGTGAGCTTCATGGCTGTGTGGGGATTCAAACCCTGGTCTCCCAGGTCGTAGTCCAACATCTTAACCCCTACACCACACTGGCTCTACCTATAGCCAACAGATATTTCTACCAAACTTTAAAAAGCAGGGAAATTGGGCAGCTCTAGTGAATGCACCAGGGGAGCAGGAGACCTGACCTCTCGGAGAAATTGTACTGCCCTATAATTTTGTCAAAATGCCAACACAATTTGGGTTGGTCTTTCACAGTCCAATCCACTTTCTGTGTAGCTTTGAAGAATTTGGTAAAATGTGCCTTTGAGCATATAGTTAGCGAAGGGTGCTGAGAGTTGCTAGAAGATGCCCTGTTCCCCTCATAAAGCTTCAATCAGAGCGGCTGATTGTTAAACCCCTCTGGCCACTGGAGCTCTGTCAGGGGAATGGGAGTACCTCTCAGCACCCTTCACAAACTACACTTCCCAGGATTCTTTGGGGGAAGCCATGACTGTCTCAAGTGAAATCAAAGTCTGGAATGTGGGTGTGGCTCCCTGATTAGAAAAGCCCAGCAGCTGTGAGTCTGGCTTTTAGAACACTGACAGTTGGTTCTTACTGAGCATGCCTAGTTTTATCATTGAGTTCAATGCTAAATTTCTTAAATTAATTAAACATCAGCCAGGCATTTTTTTTTAACTTTTAAACTGCAGAAAATGAAGGTCAGAGTATGGGGCAAGGTCAGTAATAGGATTACAGGTACTCTGAGAACATTGCTGATTTTTAATTAATTTCAGCAGATTATGAGAACTGTGACAAAAAAGTCCAAAAGGGATCTGTTTTTCTCTCTCTCTTTTTACATTTTGAACTCTCAGTTCTCTTTGAATGTTTGTGTATCGCCATGAAAATTGACAGGATTGTTAAGCAAGCTTTCTGAGTTCAAGACTATAAGTTTTGTAAAGTTTTGTTTTGAAATGAGCTTATGGGAAGCATAAGAATGGCACGGGGTTATTTTCAGTTTAACATTGCAGGATGCGAAAAATCCCCGCTGGCTATAGTATACAGCCACTCCTGTGGCTGTATAATTTAGAAACAGCAAACAGAATTTTTTAAAAAAAACTGAAGATGATGCAAATGCTATATTGGGAGTGCTTTTGAAACTAGCCTTGGGGTTTCTTGGCTGCAAGGGTTATCAGTTTCGATAAGGGGTCTGTAATTCCTAATTTGGAAACCTAAGAATTCTGTCATTCAATCTAGGCAACTACCTATACTTCGCACTGGTTATTGCTAGTGTTGCAAATAAAAACTCACCTCATACAATTTATGCACAGAGAGATCTCTCTGATATTGAAATCTAGGGCATGGGAATGGTTATAATTTTATGCAAAGACTATCCTAATAACAGGAAAAATAAGGTCCTGTTTATCCTGTTGTGTTCTGTATCTCTTACTGTAGCATCAGGAAATCCACCTTGGAAGGACTACAGTTGAAGATAAAGCTAACATTTGATTGATTGATTGTTTCCCCTCTCTCCCTGCTCCTCGGCACAGTTGGGAACACTCTTTCTTGTTTCGCTAGCTCTAATTTTGTGTTTTTCCTCCTCTTCATCCTGAATGAGTAATAATAAAGCATTAAATGCCTGCAAACATCTGTTGATGGCAGTAATTGTGACCAGAGCTAAAGTGCCCTGATTCAAGGTGATTGATTCTTGATTAAGCATGTTGTTGACAAACACTGGTTGATTGACTCCTGTTGCGGTCTCACTGGAAGTGTCATTAGTATCTCTCTTCAGTTTGCAGATGGTGTATACTTGGTATTACTGATGGGCCTCCTTGAGGACTATTTTGTTCCACTCCACAATTTCTACTTAACGCCTGAAAGTTTTGATCAGAAGGTGGGTAGAAATCCCAGCCAGGAACTTTTGAGCTGCTGCGTTCTGTCTTTTCCTATTTTATTTTTGCCACTAAATCCAGAGTGAAGCTATAAGTTCTCTTACTGACTGCAGATAAGCTGCATGGTGAACATTTTACAATTATGTGAAAATGTTCTGCGAAGCTTAGCCATGAATCTTACCTATAAAGCTAATTAATCCAGCAGCTAACGTGCAACCTTCAGCTTTACAGTAATATTTGTTTGTTTGTTTGTCTGTCTGTTGTTGTGTGAATGAGATTGAGTGAATGTGTGTTTGTGTTTATGTTGTTTAAGTGTTTTGCTGTATTAGATTTATTTTAAGATGTGCCTGGGAGAACATGCCTTGGGCCTCGCAGGGAGATTTTCGGGGGCCCCAATTAACGTTGTGACGGGTAATGGGAGGTATGGCGTTGGGAGGAGAACGTGCCAGGTAAGGGGAACTCGTCCCAGACAAGTTGTGTCTGTGCCTTGTTCCGGTTCTCCTCCTATCCACAGGACTGTTGGTTGTACTGTCAGCCAGCTCTCGGATCTCCAGGTGCTGCTTTTAAATGCTAAGTCGGTCGTTAATAAAACCCCCCTTATCCACGATTTGATTGTGGAGAAGGGTGCCGACCTTGTGTGTATTACCGAAACCTGGGTGGGTGAGCAGGGAGGAGTTGCTCTTTCCCAGCTTTGCCCACCTGGGTATTCGGTGCAGCACTGTGGTAGATCTGAGGGCCGGGGAGGCGGGGTTGCTGTGGTCTATCGGAATTCTTTCTCTCTCACTAAGCACCCTGTTCAGACGGCGACTGGTTTGGAGTGTCTTCATCTTGTGCTGGGCCGAGACAGATTGGGAATACTATTGGTGTACCGCCCACCTTGCTGCCCAATGGCTTCCCTAGCTGAGCTGACGGAGATAGTCTCGGAGGTATTGTTGAGATCCCCCAGACTTGTGGTACTGGGGGATGTCAACATTCATGCCGAGGCTGTCTTGTTCGGGGCAGCTCAGGACTTCATGGCCTCCATGACAACCATGGGGCTGTCTCAAGTTGCTATTGGCCCGACGCATGTATCAGGACATACTCTTGATTTGATCTTCGCCACTGGTCATGGAGATGGTGATCTGAGGGTGGGGTATTTTTCATCTACTCCATTGTCATGGACAGATCACCGCTTGCTGAGCTTTAGACTCACGGCAACCCTTTCCCTCTGCAGAGGTGGGGGACCTATTAAGTTGGTCCGCTCCCGGAGGCTTATGGATCCTGTTGCTTTCCAGAGCGCTCTGGGAGTTTTTCCGGCTGATAGCACTGGCGCTCCTGTCGAGGCCATGGTCGATCTGTGGAATGCGGAGATGACCCGGGTCATTGACATGATCACTCCCGCGCGCCCCCTTCGGTGCAGAACTCAAACAGCACCGTGGTATACCCCGGAGCTGAGAGTGATGAAGCAAGAGAGAAGGAGGCTAGAGTGCAGGTGGAGGCGAACTCCTGACGGATGTAGTCATTCTTTGGTGAGTGCTTCCACTAAGTTGTATGTAGTAGCGGTTAGGGCGGCAAAAAAGTCATATTTTGCTGCCACCATTAGATCATCTCTTTGCCGCCCAGCGGAGCTTTTTAGGGTGGTACGAGGGCTTTTACATTCTGGCCCTCCTGATACTAAGGAAACATCGGAAGCTCGCTGCAACGAATTTGCAGAGCACTTCCAGGATAAGATTGCTTGCATCCGTCGGGACTTAGACTCTGATGTTATGACAGATGACTCCATTGAAGTGTCCAGAGCGCAGTCTTGTCCTTCATTGTTGGATGAGTTTCAGTTGGTGCAGCTCGAGGAAGTGGACAAGGTGCTTGGAATGGTGCGGGCAACCACGTCTGCCCTTGATCCCTGCCCATCTTGGCTGGTGAAGGCCAGCAGGGCTGTAACCACCGGCTGGGCCAAAGAGGTGATAAACGCCTCCTTGAGAGAGGGAGTAGTCCCTGGTAGTCTCAAGGAGGCAGTAGTGAGACCTCTTCTAAAGAAACCTTCTTTGGACCCAGATATTTTGAACAACTATAGACCGGTGGCGAATGTCCCTTTTTTGGGCAAGGTCCTGGAGCAGGTGGTCGCCAGCCAGCTCCAGGCGCTCTTGGATGAAACCGATTATCTGGATCCGTTTCAATCCGGTTTTAGGCCTGGTTTTGGCACTGAAACAGCCTTGGTCGCCCTGTATGATGACCTTTGTCGGGAGAGGGACAGGGGGAGTGTGACCCTGTTGATTCTCCTTGATCTCTCAGCGGCGTTTGATACCATCGACCATGGTATCCTTCTGGGGAGGCTCGCGGAGTTGGGAGTTGGGGGCACTGCTTGGCAGTGGCTCTGCTCCTACTTAGCGGATCGTCGCCAGAAGGTAGTGCTTGGGGAACATTGCTCGACACCCTGGACTCCATTGTGGAGTCCCTCAGGGGTCGGTCTTGTCCCCCATGCTCTTTAACATCTACATGCAGCCTCTGGGTGCGGTCATCAGGAGTTTTGGAGTGCGTTGCCATCAGTACGCTGATGACACGCAACTCTACTTCTCCTTTTCACCTTCTTCAGGTGAGGCTGTTGATGTGCTGAACCGTTGCCTGACCGCGATAATGGACTGGATGAGAGCTAATAAACTGAAACTTAATCCAGACAAGACTGAGACACTGTTGGTGAGCTCTTTACCTGCCCAGATGGTGGATGTTCATCCTGTTCTAGATGGGGTTACACTCCCCTTGAAGGAACAGGTTCGTAGCTTGGGGATCCTTTTTGACCCTTCCTTTTCGCTTGAGGCTCAAGTGGCCTCGGTGGCACGGAATGCGTTTTACCATCTTCGCTTAGTAGCCCAACTACGCCCCTATCTGGACAGTGACGATCTCGCCTCAGTTGTTCACGCTCTGGTAACCTCTTGACTGGACTACTGTAATGCGCTCTACGTAGGGCTGCCCTTGAAGACCGTTCGGAAACTTCAGCTAGTGCAAAATGCGGCAGCCAGGTTGTTAACGAGGACCCGCTGGTCTGCGCATATAACACCTGTCCTGGCCCGCCTGCACTGGCTGCCTATTTGTTTCCGAGCCAGATTCAAGGTGCTGGTTTTGACCTATAAAGCCTTACACGGTGTGGGACCACAATACCTTGTGGAACGCCTCTCCCGCTATGAACCTACCCGTTCACTTCGTTCAATATCCAAGGCCCTCCTCCGGGTACCAACTCATCAGGATGCCCGGAGGATTGTTATTAGATCTAGGGCCTTTTCTGTAGTGGCCCCCGAACTGTGGAACAGCCTACCTGTGGAGATACGCCTGGCACCTTCGGTACTTTCTTTTAGGCGCCAGGTTAAGACCTGGCTATACTCCCAGGCATTTTAATGTTCAATGTGTTTCATTTAATTTTTTTTCCGTTTAACTTCTTGCTGATTTTATTGTAATTTTATTGTAATATTGTATTTTAATCTTGTTTTGTTCACCGCCCAGAGAGCTATTTGCTTTGGGCGGTTTAAAAATAAATAAATAAATATATATATTAGGTTCAGGGATGTGTGAGAGAACGTGAGAGAAATGCAAAGATACCATGGTAAGGAAAATTAAAGGCCCTGGAGAAGATAGTCATCCTTATCCCAAGGGCTGTGATCCAACAGAATGTGTGCAGAGCAGCAGCTGGGTCTGTGTGCACAGGACACTTTTGAAAAACCAAGATGGCTCTGATTTATGGGGCAGGGAAATAGGAGGGTAAAGGGGTCTGAATCCAATCATCTTCTCTCACGCAAAAGGCTGGTTCGTGGGATCTTGGCTGCTTTTCAGAGGGTTAGTACAGGTGCTGGGGAGTCATATATTCAGCATCTGCTGACACATTCTGTCTCCCACCCAGCTGCTTCCGTGAGAATATAGTCCTGGACTGAACAAGGAAAAGATCTATATGGCTCCATTCATGCACACAGATTTCTTTATTTGTATGTATTTATCTAAGGATTTACATACTGCCTCCCAACAATTGTTTCTGAAGTGGTATACAACAGAAATATCAAAAAACATTATATTATATTATATTATATTATATTATATTATATTATATTATATTATATTATATTATATTATATACCTAACAATCTAAAAAACATCTTAAAAGCATCAAATTACACAACTTCCATATAGTACACAACATAAAATGGCTGTCACCTTTCAGGAAAAGCCCTCTTAAAAAGATAACTTCAGTAGCCACCTAAAAGGAAAAGTGTTTAAGTTCTGTTTGTTTCAAGTGTTGGGGAAAGCTTTGAAATTTCATCCTTGTGGCAAATAAAGAGGCATGTTCCCGACATTGTAGTGAAGCCTACATATACAGTAGAACTTATGAATTGACCTGGACTGTATGAAGATTTGTTCCCCCAAATAATGATGCTATAGCTTGAACTGAAATGCACAATATAATGTAGTTACCTCCTTGAAGCACTACATGGCTAAGTATTAATGGTTTGCATAGCAGTACGGAGCCTCTGATGTGAAGGAAAAGATTAGAGTTGTCCAGCTGTTAAATTGCTGTGTTGATGGAAAACCTGTATTAGTGTTGAGGAAGAATTCAATCTTCATTCATACTGTTTCATGTTGTTTATTTAAAGGACTTATACACTGCTTTGTCCACAGCATTCAAGGGAGCTCTCAGTCAAATAAAAGGTTCAACCATAAAATCTATAGGATTGTGCTTTTGACTAGAACAACAAGGGTTAAGCAAGCATTGGAAGGAGCAATAAACATTTTTTTAACAATTAACTCCAAAGAAGGGAAAGTTGTTGGCTGTCTTTACTGCCCAGCTCACTGAGCTATGAGTAGTTTTAATTAAATTCCTTCCCCCTGTGCCAGTGTAATATTGCAAGAATTGGCCATTGGAAGGTGGGTGGTGGGGAAGGCAAGCACATTTAATCTAACTGCAGAAAAATAATCCTGCCCCCTCCCTATGTATTTCTATAAAACAAAATGCAATACTGTTGCTAATGCACAACTGTTTTTAGTACAAACATTGGGCTAAGCTTTCTGCAATATAGCACCAACTCAGAGGGATTACAGTTTACATTCCATTTGATGCACTCTCATGCAAATATCATGAATGCTATGCCCACAAACATTTTGTGAGGTTGACACTGGTCTGTTGCAAAAGCAAGTCCCCATTCAACCCAGCAGGAGTAGGGGAGGAGAAAACACCCATGTTTCATGGACAAGCCAATGTGACATTTACAAATTGGTTCATATATGTGTGCCTTGTGTAGACCAGTTAATTGAGGAAATTAGTTATTGCAGCTTCTGTAACTTCTGACAGCCAAACTAGATGTACCAATATACTGCATTATGTAATGTTTCCTGGATTTTACCATTTCGGACTGTTGCAAGGATGGGTTTGTGTGCATGTTTAATGCTCCTGCACACATTAAAATACTCTCTATGGAAAGCTAGCATGTCAGGGAGAGGAGTTCCAATTTAGTCACCTCCCTGACATGCAAGTGCTCATATGTGCAGGGTTCATTTATTTTAACATAAGGGAGCATTCATACATACATGTGATGACACCACCATCAACTGTAGTCTGAAGTGATATAATTTAGCAGACACAACCACATGGAATTTCTGTGCTTGTAGTTCAGTTCTGAGAGTCTTCAGGTTGCTGTGGGTGAAATGAATGAGCTTCCAGCTGACACATTGCGTTGCTCATGCAAGCTAAAAATTCCCACATGGTGAAAATAACCGTCATTGGTCACTTGACCCATTTCTAAAGGTTTTAAGCAATGCAATTGTTCTTGAGAGATGATGATACATTGACTGTGTAGATTGAAGAATCATGTGGACAGTGCATCCAGGTATGAGCTAAGTCGTATGAGGGAAAATAAGACAGCACCCTGGTATACGCCACGGTTGCGGGGTCTGAGACAGGAGGTGAGACGACTTGAGCGCCGGTGGCGGAAATTTCGCACTGAAGACGATCGGACACGGGTTAGAGCAGCAATAGCTGCCTACCAGATGGCAACAAAGGCAGCAAAGAGAAATTTCTTTGCTGCCTCTATTGCGTCGGCAGAGTGCTGTCCCAGGAGATTGTTCCAAGTGGTCCGAAGCCTGGTCGGTCCAGTTGCTCAGGAACCCATGGAACATTCTAAAATATCCTGTGATAATTTTGCTAAACACTTTGTCGATAAAATCGAGCGCCTGAAGAGCATGCTTCCGCTCGCCGTGGAGACAGGAAGTGGGCCAGAGTCGACCAGTTGCAATCCGGTCTGTTGGGATCGGTTTCAGCCTCTTCTCTCTGAGGAAGTGGACAAGGTGCTCGGTACTGTGAAGCCAACCACTTGTCTGGTTGATCCTTGCCCTTCATGGCTCATTATGAGCTGTAAAGAGAGACTGAGCGAAGGGATCAAGGCGGTGGTGAATGCATCCTTGCAAGAGGGTGCAATGCCATCAGCCCTCAAGGAAGCGGTGATAAAGCCCATCCTAAAAAAACCGTCCTTGGATCCCCAAGAGTTAAACAACTTTCATCCAGTCTCTAATTTACCATTCTTGGGCAAGGTGATTGAGAGGGTGGTGGCTGCGCAGTTACAGTCACACTTGGAGGAAACGGATTATCTAGATCCATTCCAATCGGGTTTCAGGACTGGCCATGGAACGGAAAAAGCCTTGGTCGCTCTGGTAGATGATATGAGGAGGGCATTGGATAGGGGTGAATACACCTTCCTTGTCCTCCTGGACCTCTCAGCGGCTTTCGATACCGTTGACCACGGTATCCTTCTAAATCGCCTAGGGGGATTAGCAATAGGAGGCACTGTTTTGCAGTGGTTCCGTTCCTATCTTTCGGATAGGCAGCAACAGGTGGCATTGGGAGATGAGGTTTCAGACCCTTGGCCTCTTCATTGCAGAGTGCCACAGGGTTCTATCCTCTCTCCCATGTTATTCAACATCTATGTGAAACCGCTGGGGGCTATCATCAGGAGTTTCGGGCTGCAGTGTCATCAGTATGCAGATGATACTCAGCTCTATCTCTCATTTAAGTCCTCACCGGAGTTGGCTGTGAACACCATGTCCAAGTGCCTGGAATCCGTAAGTGGATGGATGGGAGAGAATAGGCTGAAGCTGAACCCCAATAAGACTGAGGTATTACTTGTGGGAGATAAAAGCAGGTTAGGAATTACTGACCTGATGCTTAATGGGGTGAGTTTACCCCTGAAGGACCAGGTCCGCAGTCTTGGGGTCATCCTTGACTCCCAGCTGTCCATGGAGGCTCAGATTACAGCAGTGAGCCGGGCAGCTTGGTATCAATTACATCTGATACGGAGACTGCGACCCTACCTTCCTGTTCATCTGCTCCCCCAGGTGATACATGCCCTGGTCTCCTCTCGCTTAGACTACTGCAATGCACTCTATGTGGGGTTACCCTTGAAAACGGTCCGGAAATTACAACTGGTGCAGAATGCGGCGGCTCGCTTGATTACGCATAGCTGTCGCTGGGATCATATCACCCCAGTGTTATTAGATCTTCACTGGCTACCTGTTGTCTACCGGGCCCAATTCAAGGTGTTGGTGTTGACCTTTAAAACCCTATACAGTTTCGGCCCAGTGTATCTGAAGGAACGCCTCCAGAATCACCGATTGTGCCGCCTGACGAGATCAGCCTCGCAAGACCTTCTCTCGGTCCCACCGGTGAGAACAGCCAGGCTGGTACGGACCAGAGAGATGGCTTTTTCTGTTGTGGCCCCCACCCTCTGGAACTCCCTCCCTCTCGATCTCAGACATGCTCCCTCCTTGTCAAGCTTTCGCCGAGCCTTAAAGACCTGGCTCTTCAGGCAGGCCTACAAGATTGGAACAGATTAACTCTGTGTTATAATGAACTGAAGGATGGTTTTTAGCTTAAATTTGCTTGTGTGATATATATATATATGTATTGTTTTTTTTATTCTTGTTGTAAGTTGCCTAGAGTGTCCCTAACCCAGACAGATAGGCGACTGAAAAATAAAATTTATTATTATTATTATTATTATTATTATACATTATGAGAATTTAACTAGAGGACTTCTTAATATTTCCCCCCCCCCCCAGGTTCACAATGTTTCCTTTGCGTTTGAGCTGATGCAGGATGGAGGGCTGAAGAAACCAAAAGCTCGGCCAGAAGGTAGTGTGCACAAGCCTGAGTTCGAATGAAAAGTACATGTTCAGATCTCTCTGTGTGTGCACTTTTGCAAGCATGGGAAGGATTTAAATTATTGGTTCTCCTGGCTGTAACAGTGGCTGTTGCCACTTTGGTTGGCTTTCTACCTGTTATGTTCCACTCTCAAGTATATTAACAGCCACAAAGTGTGTACCAAGACTGGATTTCCATGACCGTGGTTTTCATATGCTGCCACTAGGGGATGCTGGTCCATCTCACTCTGCTTTCAAGAAGCCCCCATCTGCCTGCCTTCTTACTTACTAACAACCAACCCAGAGGGTGGCCTTGCCTATCACCTTCCTTTTCCTTAGTCCCAGCATTGCTCTTGTAAAACTCAGCAGGGTGGAAGATGGGATAAAACTAGAAATTAGTTTGCTCTGTCTGTCATGGGCTCTGGCTCCATCTTCTGTTGGCTTCTCTGCTGTCTGCCCTACTACTAAATGTCACTAATTGTTAATCACCTGCCTTTTAACAGATCAATTAAGTTCAAAAAAGGACATATTACCAAAAACTCAATATAACCTCTTTTTGAGATATTATTTATTATTTTATTTGTACTTATAAAATTATTTATATACCACCCTTTCACAAAACATTAGGGTGGTGATGTACCTGCTAAAACCTTTTTTATTTCACCAAGCCTACCCAGATATATAATTCAGTTGTGTGTACTTGTTTTTAAATTTTTGCTGATTTTATCTGTGCATTTATGATAGTTACTTTATTTACACTTTATGATAGTTACTTTATGTGGCGCAGCAATTGCAAGTACTCTTGGATGAAATACATTATCTTGACCCATCCCAGTCTGGGTTCAGGCCTGGTTATGGAACAGAATCGGCCTTGGTCACCCTGATGGATGACTTTTATTGGGAGAAGGACGGGGGAGTGCGACCTGTTATTCTTACTTGATCTGTCAGCAGCTTTTGATACCATTGACCATGGTATCCTTCTGGGTTGACTAGGTGAGATGGGTATTGGAGGCACTGTTTTACAGTGGTTCTGATCCTATCTCCAAGGTTGCTCTCAGAGAATGGCATGAGGTGACTGACTTTTGGCCCCCTGGCAGTTGTGCTGTGGGGTGCCGCAGGGTGCCATCTTGTCTCCCATGCTGTTTAACATCTATATGAAGCCCTTGGGAGCGGTCATCAGGAGATTTGGGGCGAGGTGTCAGCAGTATGCTGACAATACCCAGCTCTATTTTTTGTAACAGCTGAATCAGGAGAGGCCATGCAAACCCTTGGCCGCTGCCTGGACTCGGTGGGCTGGATGAGGGCCAGTAAACTGAGTCTGAATTCTAGCAAGACGGAGGCACTGTGGGTTGGTGGTTCCCGAGGTCAGATAATTGGTCAGTTGCTTTGGATGGGGTCATATTCCCTTTGAAAGAGCAGGTTCATAGTCTGGGGGTGGTCTTGGATCCATCTTTGTTGCTAGAGGCCCAGGTGACCTCCATGGCTAGAAGTGCCTTTTACCAGCTTCGGCTGGTAAGACAGCAGGGCCGTTTCTGGACCGGGATAGCCTGACCGCTGTTGTCCATGCACTGGTAACCTCCAGGATGGATTACTGTAATGCGCTCTGTGTGGGGCTGCCCTTGAGGTTGGTCTGGAAGCTGCAGCTGGTGCAAAATGTGGCAGGGGAGACTGCTCACTAGGGCAGGGTATCGCCAACATGTCACCACACTGCTGAAAGAATTGCACTGGCTGCCCATTTGTTACCGGGCCAAGTTCAAGGTTCTTGTTTTGGTGTACAAAGCTCTATACAGCTTGGGACCAGAATACCTGAAAGACCGTCTTATCCTTTATATACCCAGTCGATCACTGCGCTCAGCAGGTGAGGGCCTCCTGCAGATACCATCTTATCAGGAGGTCCATTCTGCACAACATAGGAAATGGACCTTTAGTGTTGCAGCACCTACCCTGTGGAATTCCCTCCCCTTAAATATTAGGCGGGCGCCATGCCATCTCTGTTATCTTTTTGGCGCCTTTTGAAGACTTTCCTCTTTCAACAAGCCTTTTAAGTTGAGACCTATCCTAGTCTGCGTCTGTGTTGGAATTGCTTTTTAATATGTTTTTTTTAGAAAAAACACCTTTTTTAAAACAATACTTTTTAACCCTTTTAAAAAAGATGTCTTTAAAGCTTTTAAAAATATGTTTTAAAGTGTTTTTAGCACTTTTGTTTGCCGCCCTGGGCTCCTGCTGGGAGGAAGAGCGGGATATAAATCAAATAATAAATAAATAAAATAAATACACTGCTTAGAGGTTAAGCAGTTCATCAGTTTTTCTAGAAATAAGATAAATTATGGCAAGTGCAGTTACAAATACAAAAGCTACCACTCATTTTTGAGAAAGGGTAATCTTTAACGTTCTCCTGTTCATTCGCTAAAATGCCAGATTTCAAATTAATCACAAAGGATCAACACAGCTTCACCAGATAAAATGTACTCTTAACACTTAAAAATGGCTTCCATGGGGTAATCAGTCATAGCTTTAATTCATTAATCTGCCAGTTAAGTTGATTGAGGCTGCAAGCTTTTACCACTTATCTGGAAGTAAGCCCCATTGAACTCCTTCTGAGTAAATATGTATGGAATTTTACCGTTAATCTTTTTTTTTAAGGTATTATTTTCATGCCATAATAGTTGCACTAATGTGCTTTATAAATGTTATTTTTTAATCTTCTGTTTATGCTAGGTATGATTTATGACGTAAGTACATGCACAATGAAGAGGTTTAGTATGATGGCTGAGACAGGATTCTGTTCCCCATAGAAAAATATGGAGAAATCATGATAATGAAAGGAAGTGGACAGGAAGCTGCCCTTGCTTGGGACAACAAACATGGCATACAGATGCCGAGGATGCTTGCAAATGCTCTCCAACTACTCTTTGCTGTATTGGTCTCCAGGGAAGGGTACCTATATGTCACAACTGCTACAGGTGGAAAGGGGCTTGTTTACAAAATTCCCTCATTTAGGAGGAAACCGTTGATCAGTGCTTACTCCTGTTTGCCTGCGAAGGCCCATTGCCTATACATCTGCAAGTCTGAGCCTAAATAATTTCTAGAAGCACTGTCAATACTTTTCTATTTGGAGCTGGCTTGTGTAGGTGCAGGCTGACCATAGGAAGCTGTTTTAAACTGTCAGACTGTTGGAGCATCTGGCTAAGCACTCTGACTCTCCATGATCCCAGGCAGTCAACTTTTCCAGCCCTGGTAGCAGAGATACCTTTTAACTGTAGATGCCAAGGATTTAACCTGGGAACCTTTTTGCATGCAAAGCATGCGCTTAAACACTGGACTACACCCCCATCGGAGAAATGTTAATTTCTATTAAAGTGTCTCTGTGTAGAAATGACTTGTTTTCAATGAGAGTTTTAACTACAGTTGAGGTTTCTTTGAATTATTGTATCAAGGGAAAAGTGCCATTTTTGTTAACTTGCCAATGAGAAGGTTTAAAGCAAAAACATTTGCATATTATATGCATATGCATCCATGTCATTATCTGTCTCTTACAAAGGGGCAGGGCACAGGTGGTCTCTTTTACTTTAGCTAGCAAGTCAGGCCAGTTTTATGATCCTACAATGATGCATTTGATCCCCGAAGTGTACCTGATATAAGCCATGGCTGATGCCACCCAAAGCCAAGATATTGTCTACCTATTTGGTTCCCCATGCCAATAATCACCTGAATATACTAGGGAGCTTACCTGGCTTCCCTTATCATAACAGAGGCTGTTGATTAAAAAGAATTATTGCTCTTTAAAACTAGAGCCACTAAAATCAGTCTCTGCAGTAACATGGTTTACAGTACAGAAATGCATCCTGGAAACGTCCAGGGCAGGATGAAAACTCAATTAAATCTAGAAAGTCTGAGTCCTTCTCTACCACCCAGAATCCTAAAATCTGGGAGGAATTTTAGAGTGCTTCTAGTAAAAACAATACAAAAACCAACAGACTCCTTTATACTTACCTACAGCACCAAAGTGAGGTTGCCAACACCTCTGCACCCTTGCTATAGAGAACCATGTGAAGTCTTTCAGCATGTGGTTCTTCTGTAGATATCATGAGCATAGCATAGAAATGATGCACAGCCACTGGAGAAGGTAGACAGGAGAAGGAGAGAGAAGAGTGCAGTTCAGTAAAATTTCAACTGCTGGCTATGGAAGGCTTCTCTGACCACCTTTACTGCTTAAGCCATCATTCTGCTTCTCGAGAACAGAGCTTGGAAAAGTTACTTTTTTGAACTACAACTCCCATCAGCCCAATCCAGTGGCCATGCTGGCTGAGGCTGATGGGAGTTGTAGTTCAAAAAAGTAACTTTTCCAAGCTCTGCTCGAGAACATAAACCTTTCTCCACAGGACTGGAAACTGCTATTTTTAAATGGAAGATTTGATTTGCAGTATGCTAAATTCTGCACCTATAGTGGGTCCATGATTTTGCAACAATGTACAATGGACACATGAAATGCTGTATGAAAAAAACAGTAGCTTTTAGAGGCAGCTATCGTTTTCCTTTTTGTGCAAATAGGATGTCTTGGCTAAACTCTGGAAGAAGGGATACAGGAAAGGTCTAGAATATAAAGAGTAAAGTTTGTGTGTAGCAGGGCAGAGGTCATGGTATAGCTCTATATTTGGTAGACTCAGTTTCTCCCATGACCAACAAAAGTCCAGTTTGGCAGCTTCATTAGAAGACATAAACACTGGGAAAATGTATTCCAAAACTTTCTAAAATTGATTATTTACTCAAATGTATTTGATATTAAGTGTTTAAACCTCACAATGAGTCACTGGAAAATATACTAATCTGAAAAGTTTCAGTTTTATGTTAACATTCATTTGCCATTAATTCAGTGAGTTGTTATAACAGGAGCTTTTATTGTTGTTGAGACTTGTAATTTTGTATCAAGGGAATTGTACTGAGATGTTTTACTCTTAAGAAGATTGCTGATCAGAAGACCATTTTTCTAAAAGAAAAGCTAAAATATTCCTTTTTTTAAATCCCTCAGATGTTGTCAACTTGGACCTGAAATCTACCCTAAGAGTTTTGTACAACCTGTTTACAAAATACAAGAACATTGAATGATTTGGAGACCTCCTGAGACGCTAATCTTCATGACACCTTTTTTTAGGGAAGAGGGGAGGAAATAAACTTTTCTTTTTCTTCTTCCTATGCCATATGTTGTATTCCTTGGTGCATGATGGTGTCCCTTCTTTCATTAGCATTATCTCCATGTAACTCTTGTGTCCTTTGAGCCCACTTAAAATGTAGCTTAATTCCTTGAAATATTCACATTGTACTTGTTGGTTCTAGAAGATTATTGTCTCCCATATGCTGCATTCAACAAAAATGCCTTGTTCCATTAGCATAGAGTGAAGTTACAATTCATTCTGGTAATGAGAAGATTTAAAGTTGTTGATGAAGTAGTACTGTGACAGATTTTATCCAAATAATTTCCTTGTTTCTTTTCCATATTTCAGCTCTGTCATGAATTCTCTAGATGGCTTTAAGCAAGCCGCTCTTAGCCTCAGCCCCTGCATCTGTAATATGGGGATGATTGATGATGATAGTGATAATAATAATGCTTACAGAGTCATTGTAAGGGTTACTGAGAAAATGTACATGAAGCTCTTTGAACACTCTTAAATGCTATATGAATGCTAAATAGTAGTATTTTGCTAGGCTCCAGGGTGTAACGTTGACACATAGCGTACCAGGATGGGTGAAACTGAAGTTAGATGGAGTGTGGAATTGAATTCATTTTTAAATGTGTGCAGCTGTGAGGTGGAAAGTAGCAGTAATCTATTTGGGAAAGGACAATTCTGTCCATTCAAAATTTAGAGGGTTGTGTGCATCTCCTCTGGTCCCTTCTTTTGTTTTATATCCTGATTTTATGTATCTCATCTCTATTCATTGTTACAGCTTCATTTATATATGAATTTTGTTTCACTGTCTTTGTTTGTTTTGAGACTGACCTGAAACTCTTCTATATATCTTTTGAAGACATTTTCTACCTTTTTGTCTTATGCTTATACCATACAGTATTATTGCCACTGGATACACTGTGAATCTCAGATGGAATGGCTGCCTAACTTGAATAAAGTTTGTTTACTTGAACTTCTCTTTTTCTGAAGAGAGATCTGGATGCCTGGAGTTGTAGCTGTGCCTGTTGAAATGCTGGTTATATGTATCCATAACAAATCTTCCTACTATACTGGCTTTAAAACTGGATTTTAGAAGCTTATCAAGGGGGTTCTTCAAGAAGAAGATAATTAGCAATGGATGAGATTCCCTGAAAGGCAGGTTGTCTATCACTTACAGCACCAAACTTTTAACTACCCTATATATCCTTGGCTCTCTGGTTCATGGTCCCCAGGCCTCCAACCATCCCTTGTCTGTCCACTTCCTTTCTGCCAAGAGCAGCATGCATCTACTCCCCTCCCTCCATCTTTTTTGTAGCTCTTTCCCCATTTTTCTTTCTCCTTGGCTGCACCATTTTTCAGCTACATGATTATCGCTCATTATGTCCCCAGGACTTATTCCACTTCCTTTACCTGCTCTGTCTCTTGACCAGCTTTCCTATTGATTTTTTCACCGTTCCCCATAGCAGTCCCTCCTCATCTTGTGCTTTGAAGCTTCCATAGGGCACCACTTTCTCATTAGCACTTTCTTAGTTCTCTGCCTCCACTGCTTTTTTCCTCAAGCATCATTCTTCAGTGACTCTTCCTTTTAGCTTCCTCTTTCTCAGTCCATTCTCTATATTCAACTCCCTTTGAGGTTCTCTGTTCCAGAGCGTGGAAAAGTTACTCTTTTGAACTACAACTCCCATCAGCCCAATCCAGTGGCCATGCTGGCTGGGGCTGATGGAAGTTGTAGTTCAAAAAAGTAACTTTTCCAAGCTCTGCTCCGTTCCTTAAATTCACTAACTTCCTGGAACCTCTTCCTGGTCCTCAGCCTATTCATGTGTGAGGCTTTAATCCCAGCCAAACAATTACTTTCCCAACTGCTTGAGCAGTTCCAACATTGCTGGCCATCACAGCAGCACAGCCAATCACTACTGGAGGCATCATCAGTATAAGCTCAGTACCTTCCACTGACTGGCTCAGCTTTCCTGGCACCTAACCTCCCTGACCTAACAACCAGGGGAAGGTGGTTTATGGGCCACTACCAGGTAGCCAGTTGCCACCTGACTGACTTGAAGTGCAACAAACTTCATCTTGCATCTCAGTCATATTTTGTGGGCTGCCTTGTTTTTGTACAAAGTTTTTCACAGAATGTTAAAATATTTGAAAAGCTGTGTCTGTGTCAATCCACTGCCTGCCCTGTCTCAGACCTGATGAAAGCCAACGCTCAAAAGTGACCTAAAGTTTGTAATGCCAGTACTCAGTGTAGCTGTCAGTGTTAAAGCACAAGTGGTACTGCATCGATCTCAGTTTGGTACTTCAAGATTGACCTTCAAAAGGTGAGAAAATTAGACTCTGCTTTCTTCACCACTTCATGATGCACAAAAGAAAGGCCTGAAGGAAAAGGCATACACTCACACACACACCTCAATGTTTTCCTTTAAGTTAAAGCTACATCTGTTTAGGTCCTAAACTTTAGGAAGACATAATGAAATAGTGAATTCAGTGTGCAATGAATTTGAACAAAGACTGGCTGAGCAATCTTGATGCTCAATGGATTGAGATCCAAGACAAAATTTACTCCTTTCCCCCCATACCAAAGTAAACTGTCTGTTTTTTACCAGAATATGTATATATAGGTTATGTTCTGAAATCCAGCCAGAAGCCCATGTATTTGGTTAATCTGAGGCCACTTCTATGTCCTCTGTAAGCGTAACTAAATGCCAAGTTCACATGTGACTAATATGATCGTTGCATACATACGACTTTTTTCTTCAGACCAGAGAATGGATTGAAGGATCATGATATGTACCTACTGCTCAAGCCAAACCAATCTGGCCTTGTTAAATAGCTTTGATTCAAAAATCTATCTATGAAAATTCAGCTGAGCCTTCATGTGATCTCTATAAGAAAAAGATTTTGTGTGAAAGAGCCAAGACATTACAAAATGTTCAGCCTTCCCACCCCCCACAGACAAACAGGAAGATTTTTCTCACAGCCACACTGTCCCAGTTGCAGCCTGCTCCAGATTTGTTGATGCTTTAGTGGCCTGTAGAGACGTGAGCTATTTCCAGGGTCTTGGGCTAGACGTAGGGAACCCTCTTGTTTCTTCCTGATTTAAATGTTTAATTATACAATCATAGGCTGGGATGCCAGTGGCTGCATAGAAAGGCCTCTGCTGTCTCCTTGATGTCCTCTCTCACACCTTCAAATCCTGATTGGATTTTTGATATGTTGTTTGGATACCCTTGGGACAAAAAAATGATCCTATCCTGTGCATTATCATGCCTGCTAATGAAGTGGCTATATACTTTGGGGGGAAAGTTATAGTTCAAAATGCAGTTTTAATGTTTGCAGTGGTGTACCATAATTTTTTAATTATGTAGCGCCCCAAACATTTAAGGAAATCTCCAGCAAGATGTAGTGACATACCACTGGAGAATACAGTGGAAACAAGCAAGGTCTCGTTTCTGTTTTTTATATTTATTTTATATTTATTTTAAAACATATGCCACAAAAGAAGTAGCTCAAAGCAACTTAACAAATGCAAAAACAATAAAAAAAATCCAATTACTAAAATACAAAAACAACATGTTCCAATAGGCCTCAGCCTGGCCTCCATCTTTGATAACAGCATTCTCACAGGTTCATACTTAGGGGAAAAACTTTAGCTCAGTTGCAGAGTAAATGTTTTCTTCAATTCTGGCATCTCCAGGAAGGGCTAGGAAAGACTGACACGCTAGAGAAGTTGTCAGTGTAGACAGTACTGAATTAAATTGATCAATGGTCTGACTTGGTATAAGACATCATCTAGGGCAGTGTTTCCCAAACTTTCAACATGCGCGTACCCCTTTTGAGACATTGATTTTACTGGCGTACCCAACTTTCACAAAAATAATTGGGAGAGGGGTAAGGTATTATAACACATTTGTAATTCCTATAATTTTATATGAAATGTTTGTAAAAAAATTAATACAAAGTAAAACATTTTAATAATAGAAATATTTATATAACAAAAATATATATTCAAAAATATAGAAATAATTCATATACTAATAATTAAAATAACTATTATTCAAACAAAAAAACATTCTGGAAATAAAGAGTAATACTGTTTTGGTATAAAATTGTCAATACAAAACAACTGTTTAATGTTTAATACAGCTGTATTTTCTCTTTAAAGAACACACGCACACGTTTTTTGCCGCTAAAACCCAATGATAAAGTACAAAAAAAACATTCGGCCGCGTACCCCTTGAAACCCTTTCGCGTACCACCAGGGGTACGCGTACCACACTTTGGGAAACACTGTTCTAGGGGCTAGTATCTTTTCGTGTGAATAACAAACTATTTTGTGTTTAGCCACCAGGTGGCAACGAACAAATGTGGCTGAGGCAATTTCTTTGCCTACACCACAGACTTTTTTGTTTGTGAGATCTGCCGTGGCACAGCAAGTGGCTGCCAGCTGCATGGCAAGGCCAGGCACACACACAATCCACTGTGTGGAGAGAACCACCACTTTGTGTGCTTTAAAGTGCATTTCATGTGGAGATTCTTTCAAACTTTAACCTCGCACTGGAATTCGCAATTTGTATTGATTTAATAGGAAGACTCTAGAATGCTCGTCAACTTCAGCTTGTTTCTCCTCAGAAGAAATGGTACTTTGAAAGAGAGGATGGCTTTAAGGAGGATTAAACACATTTTGTGGGATAAGACTATTAGTGGCTACTAGCCTGCATTTTGTTTCTGCTGCCTTTGGCGGTATGCCTCCTCCAATTGCCAGATGCTGGGAATCACAAGTGGGGAGAGTGCTGTTGTGCTCGGGGCCTGCTTGCAGGCATCTGGTTGGTCACTGTGAAAACAGCTGGACTACATGGGCCACTGGCCTGATCCAGCAGGTTCTTATGTCCATATGTTCTTCAACATAAGAGATACCCAAAACCGTATAAGTGCACAACTTGCTGCACTTCTGTAAAGGACACTGAAATCCTCTCTGGACATTGGGCCCAGTGCCAGCACCTGGCATGATGAGGGCAGACAGACCCCAGAGTGCCGACCAAGGCTGAAGTGCCAAGTGAAGTAGTTGAAGCAGCTGCCATCTATAATATCCTAGAATACCTTTGGGGCCCAATGTAGTGCGTGGGCTTTGCTTGCCCTTCTCTGTTTAGCTAAGCACAGCTGTCCATCTCTGCTGCCACCTAGCCAGGTAAACTTACGTGGGGCAAAGCAGGTGGCAAGGGCAGGTATTAGAAATTTATGATCTGGAGGCCTTTCTCTTGGTCTCATCAGCAGCAAGAATGGAGGCCTGAGATGGGGTATTCTTGGTGGCACCCTTGTGACAGAACTCCCTTCCAAAAGGAATCAGGGAGTCCCCCTCATTATCTGCATTCAGGAAACATGAAAAGACTTATTTAAAAATATCTAGTTTTATTAATTTTTGATACTGTACTGCTGTCTGCACTATAATGTTGTTTGAATTGTTATGTGTAGTTTTATTGTTATGAGTTGCCCTCGGCTTCCCTTGGGGAGGAAGGGTGGGTTATACATTTGAATAGATAAATAAGATCAAATTAAGTAAATTATCAGCTAGTATATTAGACCGATGTGTTAGAGATGTACCATTGTTTTGGAAAAGTTAAGTAAAGATGGTCAGGTCAAAGTTTTGTTTTTGCTTTAGTTTTAATTTTAAAAAGACGGTGGTTGTTATGTTTTGCCAGATATCATGAAGGTCAGAAGCTGAGGGGCCAAAACGTGGAATACAGTGAAGCCGGGGACAAGCCCAGGAGTACTTGGTGGTAAAACAAGGCAAAAAGAAGGCAGGCTTCTTCTAGCTGTTACCTAGTGGAGAATTTTCCCACATGCTTTCCATGGGTTTTTAAGCTAAATTTATGAGGACTCTTTTGGTGTCCGACTCTCAGTTGCTCTTCCCCACAGAAAGAGAAAGAATCTAAGACTGGCAGAACATGCCAGAGAGAAAGGGATGGTTTGTGGTTTAGAATGAGGAAAGAAGGCTGGGCTGGGTCCTGCTTCTGGCTCCTTGGCCTGTGATTTAAGTTCTCTTGGAGGGCTAGAACCCTACAACTCTAGTTTAGATCTTTGAAAAGTCCAGTAATACCTACAACATGTTCTCAGGAGGAGGTGGACGATGGTTTGGTTTCCTTTTCTGCATTCTAGGGCTGTTTCCACTTCTCTGCTCTATGCCGCTCTGTGCTGATCAGGACTTGTCTGAACACTTTCTTTTAAGCGGGATTCCTCCTTTTGGATTGAAAACGCATAAGGCTTTCTAGTGATGTACCCAAGCTCCAGCAACACAAAAGAGACTGATCTGAATGTGCTACACACATTTGCTAGCTCAGCTGTTCAGTGTGGAAGACCGTGTCTACAGGACCTCAACACTTTTAAAATGCCCTGCAAGTGTAAATACACAATCCATCAATATTGTCCCTATTGTGATACATGTGTAATATAGTAGCATGCATGTGAGATTTGGATTAGAGGCACATGCTGAAGGCTTTTTACTGGTAGCAACCCCAGTGACTTCCAGCAATTACACTGACACATAGCTAACAAATAACAACTAAATGAATGGGGCAGCTAAACAGGGAAAGCTACAGCCACCCAGGAGATGTGGCACAAAATAACTGAGTTCAAAATTCAACAGCCCACGTTTCTGTGTTGGTCAGTTCAACAGTAGGACTGCTTTTCCAGAGTTTTCCATCACAATCAGCTTGCGTACAACAGCCCTAAAGCTACCTTTGTTTCTGGACAGCTAGCATAGATCTTCTTCAGCCTGGCAAATACAGGTTATACAATTAAAGTGGATTTGGTGCTCTTGTGCAAGAAATCTGCTTCTGATTCAGTTTGCATTTAAAGCTGGATTTATCAAATTCACCCTTTCCAAAACTATGAGAACTGAAACACAGCCGTCCTTCAAAATTCACATTTATCCAAATTTTGCAATGCAATTCTTCAACCAAGCAATATTTACAAAAATGCATATTTTAGGGGAAAGAGTGTGCAAAATGATTATATGGGTGAAAATAACATTAAATATGCATTATCAGGATAAATTGCTTGCAAAAATGTGTACATTAGTCAAAGCTGCATACAAAAATGTATTTATTAGCGGAAATTCGCACTCAAAAGCTGAAGAATTTTAACAGATTTTTTTTTAAATTGCAAATTGCTGCAGAAATGTGGAAAACTGAATTTAAGATTAGAAAAATGAGAAATGGAGAGAAGCAAAATTGACAGATCATTCCATCCTTATTCAAAACACACAAACTCAGACTTTTTGCCATAAGGAAAATGCACTAGAAAGTATGGGATAGCAATTGCTTGAAAATGACATTTTATAACCTCCTCAAAAACAATTTGGAATGAATGCTCAATAAACAGTAGAAGTTGTATAACTTTCCCACAGACAAAACAGGATGAATGCTCAACAGTTATCAGGAAGACGAGGGGATTACTATTTCCAACTCCCATCTCCTTGCACTGCCACTGCTGATGACGTCCTTGCTCAGAACGAGAGGAGGGCTTTTTGTGAAGTAAAAAGAAGCAAGGTTGAAAGGAAAGGCTGCTTTCCCCCTTCCTTCCTGACTTTCTTGGCTCCTGCTTTGCTGCCACCTCCTTTCAAAACTTATTCTTATGTGCGAGGCCACCCAGATCTCACCTTTGGCCCAGACGGAGCCAAGGAGCAGTGAGGAAGCTCAGGATTTTCTTGCCCCCCCATCTCTGAGGCTAAGTGTGTGAGTGCCAGCATCTCCCCCATTCTTCCACCTACATTCTGCCCCCCAGTCTCTCTCTCCAAGATGCTGCAGAAGTTGAGGGCTTCCCCCCTTCCACATGCCCAAATGCATGCACGCCTGCAGATGCTTGCAGGAGGGGCAGGCGTGTTTGTGTGCCTGCGTGCGCTGATCTGTCTTCTGCTCCACTCCCATTCCCCAAGTGCATGCTAACCAAGTCTTCAGTTCTGAAGATCATCCCAAGGCCTAAAAGCACTAACCCCCCTCCTCAGTCTATCCACCCTTTTGTCTTCACAGTCTAGCATCCCCAGCACTACCACATTGCTGCTTCATTATTATTATTATTATTATTATTATTATTATTATTATTATTAAAAAGCTCAGCAGGTTGGCTGAGACAGGGGTCTACATACTGCAGCTGAAATGTATTTAATTAATTATTATTGCATTTATATTGCACCTTTCCTCCAAGTTGCTCAAGGTGGTGCACATGGTCCCCCCTCTCCATTTTATCCTTACATCAGCCCTGTGAGATAGGTCAGGCTGAGAGACTGTCAGGTCCAAGGTCACCCAGTGGGCTTCATGGCTGGGTCGGGATTTGAACCTGGTTCTTAGTCCAGCACTGTAACCCACTGGTTTTGGGAGACAGGACTGCACATCGTCAGACTGTGTGTGGGGGGGGCAGGATACCAATTTGATTGGACCTTTGCATTAAGAAAAGAGAGCAACACCTCCCTGGCTGCAGGGAGCTTTTTATGGAAAGGGCTATTTGGAGATGTGATTTTGCCACACATCATTTTTTCAATTAACTGAGACTACAATTATAATTAGTGGGGAGGGGGGTCATGAACTTTTTTGAGCTTACAAAAGTGGTCTTGTACTCATAAAGGTTGGGAACCACTGGGCTAGGAGTTTGTTCGGTCAAGCTGCACAAGCTTAAGAGTATTAAGCATGGTTTGTGAATATGCCATGATCTAGTTTTACCTTGCTTTTCTTCCTGGGAATGAATCAGTTATGCTAATATGTTATGAACGGTGGTTTTGTTTTTAAGATATCACCTTTAGGAAGGATGTGCATCAACTTCCTTTCTCTGCCTTCTCTACACAAAAAGGCAGCATTCTGAAAGCAAAACTAGTTCAATGGGGTCCAAACAGATTGTCTGCTTCAACACAACTCTCTAAAGATTTTGCTTTGAAATAAATTTAGGTTGGTGCTTTAAACGGATTTCTTGGGCATCTCTCTGTGTTTCTACATATATGAATGCAGCCTCCTTGCCACTCAGTGTTGCTGCGTATTTGAAAGCTTAAATCTTAAAAGGGCAGAACAAAATCAGGAAGTTGCTTTTAGCTGACTGCTCATTTGCTTCTTTTAAGCATCCTGTCTGAAAAAAGTTGCTGTAATTTAAATGTTGGGGGATATTTTAATATTTTTCTAAAATGCCCACTGAACACTTTTTTTCTTTGGGACAATTTCTCTCTTTGTTTTGTTTTCCAGCAGGAAATAAAGCAGCCCACATTCCCCGGTGAAATCTTCAAAAGTAAGTGGTTTCGATCTGTTTTCCTGGAGTTTATAGCTAATAAATCACTACTCAGAAAATCTGTGTGTCTACCTAATCAGACACCAGAAAAAGCTATAAGAGTCTGAACTACAGGTAAAACCTGAGCCTTTGCCATAAGGTTCATTGGTCTTCAGAGTTCAGTAATAAATGTACAGCTCAGAGTGTAATATTCTGCAAATGCCCTTGGCTATATGCAATAAAATGTGACTGACTAAAAATATTCTGCAAATTCTTTTCCCAATCAAAGACCTGACTTATGAACTCCTCCACAGGAACAAAGAACTAATGCTATGGGAGGTGCTTGCTGTAGTTTTGTGTCAAGCAAAGGGACAGCTTTCTCTTTCTATGTTCTTGCATGGCTTTCTTGTTGATTGTGAGCAATAGATAGCTCTTTCTTTGTTTTATTTATCAACTCAGAGTGGCATTCATGGGGCTTTCCCACTTTGCCTTCACAACCCTGTGATTCTGGGATGAGAGATTCTGATTGGCCTGAGGTCACCCTGTGAGCTTCAAGCCTGAATGGGGATTTGAACCCCGGTGTCTTGGGTCAAAATCTACTCACTACTCTTCACTGCCTCTCTCAACGTTACCTTTAAGGGCCCACCAGAAGAGTCTTTATCTAATAATGTACTAAAGCTCCATGTGTCTGCCGGGTGCAGTAGGACTGAAGATAGTTGGTATAGTTTTGGAATGTGGGCAGGCAGAGAAAAAAGTCTGAAAACTGCCCACATAAGTTTTCTGAGAAACTTCTGGCTGGCACAAGCAGTTTTTCAGATCCTGAGGTGCTACTCTGATACAGTTTTGGGGTATGCAGCATTGCATATACTTCCTTGCCACCTGCTCAGCCTGGACATTTCTAAATTGTTTGGTTCTTACAAGTGCCATCCTAAGTCTTCAGTATTTGCTCCTCTAAAATGAAATTGACTTTGTAAAAAGACTGTCCTGTAACTTCCCACAACTTAGCTTAGGAAAGTGGGGAAGGGGAAACAGTAAAAACATTACAGAGGAAACATTGCTAACCAAACTTCCTGTGTTTAAATCGCACGTTTTACCATTCTGCAAAAAGCAAATGAAGTTTGATACACTTTTAATCAAGGCTCAAGCACTGGTCCCAATACAAAGCCTGCAGTGCAAAAGTTTAACAAATGATGCTCGAGAAACTGACTAAGCAGCTGGAGGCCAGCAGCACTGCTCATTGCTTGCTCCCTTCCTCCAGAAAGGGCCAAACTACACAAGACATGGGAGGTCTATGACTGCAGCAGCTGCCAGGGGGTGGGGCTCCAAATGTGACCAGAGGACTAGTATGGGGAGGGTTATTTAATCCTCTTCATTCTCATTTTCCTGAACCAAACTCCCACGTGAAGCTGCTGTTTGTCCAGCTTGGAAAAACACATAAGGGGGGGAAGGTGAAAAAAATCACACACACCTAAACACCTCCCTGAGCAAACCTGCTCCAGACAAATGTGCCCCTTAGGGAAGCCCCTGCTGCCATATTGGGTGATGGCAGGCATGCATGCACAGTGCGCATGGCATTCATGCTGATGGGAGAGGTAGGTGGGGCATGCGTGTGGGCTTATTGAAGCCCATGCTGTCTGCATTGGGGGTCTACCTGGGAGCTCCCTCTCTGCAATCCACCGCAGGGTCAGGTGGCAGGATCCAACACTGCCACAGATCACAGAATGGGAGTGCCACAAAGAGGGGCCCTTGGCCAGGACCCAACCTGGCTGCCCTCTGGCGCCGGCCTTGGTCTTCAACCAGGGACTCAGTAGTGGGTCCCAAGAGCCTTTCTTTCTGCATCTCCATGGCAGGTTGCTAGAAAAAGTTGCTTCTGGGCTACTCTCTACTGCACAGAGTATGGCACTGCAGCTGTCGATTTGACAGGTGACAGAAGTGGGCAATGAGCTTCCACTGTGTGACACTAAAGCTTCTGATTCCGGCCTGGCTTCTCAGTCTACGCAATGTGTGTCACTTAGGCATAGACCAAGTTGCTCTTGAACCACCCATCCCTTGCTTGTCCACCCGCCTGCTTGTCTTCAAACCATCAGTCCCGACACACTCTAGTAAGATAGAGGAAGGAAGGAAGGAAGGAAGGAAGGAAGGAAGGGAGGAAGGAAGGAAGGGAGGAAGGGAGGGAGGGGTGCAGTAACAATGAACAGACCAAACCTACCTAATTCACACTACCCAAAACGATACATGAACTGAAATATGACCACTGTTTTAAATGCACTTTTTGTGATGCAGTTCTCCAACCAAAAAATCTGTACAAAAATGCATATATTAGAAGAAAGTATGCAATGAATATATATATTAGCAAAAATAGCATATTTATTTATTTGATTTATATCCTGCCCTTTCTTCTAGTAGGAGCCCAGGGTGGCAAACAAAAGGACTAAAAATACTGTTAACACATCATAAAAACAGACTTTTAAATATATTAAAACAGAACAGCCATTAAAAACATATTAAAACAAAATATCTTTAAAAACATTTTAAAAAGCTTTAAAAACATGTATTTTTTTTTAAAAAAAAGGTTTAAAAACATATTAAAAAGCAGTTCCAACACGCGATGTGGTCTCTACTTAAAAGGCTTGTTGAAAGCGGAAGGTATTCAGTAGGTGCCGAAAAGATAACAGAGATGGCACCTGTCTAATATTTAAGGGGAGGGAATTCCAAAGGATAGGTTCCGCCACACTAAAAGTCTGCTTCCTATGGTGAGGAGAACAGACCTTCTGATAAGAAGGTATCTGCAGGAGGCCCTCACCTGCAGAGCACAGTGGTCAACTGGGTATATAAAGGGTAAGATGATCTTTCCAGTATCCTGGTTCCAAGCTGTACACCAAAACTAGAACCTTGAACTTAGCCCATATGAAAATGCATTATATTAGAGAAAATTACTTGTGTTTTTTAAATATATATATGTTTGCAAACTGATGCAAAAATGTGCAAACTGAATTTGAGACTGGAAAAAAAGAAATTGAGAGAAATTGATAGATTCAACCATCCATACTGTCAATATGTCAGCATCCTATATAGCAGTAATGTTGAAGAATGGCCCCCTAGATTTCTTTGGGAGCCTTGAAAGTTGCTATTGAAATACTGGGACAACATGCATGTCTAAGGCATGGGTGCATGGGCACATCATGGTGGTCACTGAGTCGATTAGGAGCATTGCGTGCTGGATTTATACATGAGCTCAGTTTCCTGAATATTTCTTCTTAGGACTTCTTTTTAATAACATCTTTATATGGAGATAAAATGAGTTGGAGGTTCTAAAAGCAACTGGCTGTTGGTATTAAAATGAAAAGGTTATTGTTAAGAGTAAGTTGATGTTTAGGTTACAGCATATTGTAATAAAAGTAGATGTCATGTCACTCCCCCTCTCCACTTCTCTGCTTTATTTATTGTATCTTTTGTCAGACAATTCAATCTATAATGTAATCCAGATGGTTAATTGCTTCATTTCTCTCAATTATTTTCTTATTGTCAAGCCCAAGTTTGAAGTCTCTGCTTGATTTTGTGGTTATCATGATGAAATATATTTTCCCAGAGTTTTGTTGAGAATTTGTGACTGTTTTCATTTATAAGCCTGGTATGAAAGCCTTTCATCATATTTACAGTGTTTCCCACCTGCACTGAATCCCTGAATAATCAAAGGCTTTCCCAGTAAGCTCCTGTTTTACCAGAGGCAAATGTTTCAAAAGAGACTATGGAGTCTGGAATCTGGTGCCATCTTCCCTGCATACATTTGTCATCAGCTATGTGGATATTGCTACCACTGTGCAATTGCTCCCATATACTGCTCCTTTCTATGTTTTCTGACCATGTGGAGGCAATGCACACAGCCAAATGTCTCCAAGATGAGCGCTCTCAACCCAAGAATGGCATGGTCATCTTTATCTTTCTGCACGTTTTCTAGGAGAAGTAAACCCAGACATTGTTTCCTAGGAGAAGTAAACCAAAGCAATGGAGACGGAACTCTGCAAGGCTTTCCCAGAGTTTGAAGTTAATCCATTTCCAGAAGAGAAGGACATTGTTCCAGGTGTGTAATTAAGTGGAGGCATTAGGGAAAGTGTAACCAAATAGACAAAAGAAATTATTTTGCTCAATGTTATTTCTAGACTTAATCCAGTCCCTTGCAGATACTTTAGTCTCTTTTGCCTGCTCCCCATTTTCAACTGTCAGTTTAGAAATTATGCAAATTATAGACAATCTTTTCAGGTTGTCAGTTAGGCTGACATATCACAGTTAAGTCAAATGAACATGCTATAATTTTTACTATTTTCTCTTTTAAAAAATACTTTTAGGAAGTGCACAAAAATATTACATTACTTGTATTCTCTTGAAAGATAATTTCAAATATGTGATAATATGAACGATCTTCCTGGTGCTCGTGTTGGCCTTTGTGCTTGAATTGGCAATAGGGCAAAGAAATGGTGATATTTGTTATTGGGGCCTGTGTTAGTCATGTTGCATAATTGTAACTGCTGCTTGTTTACGTCTGTTTTAGGAGGAAAAAGGAAATACATAAAACCACATTCTCGAAATGACCCTAAACTGGAAGCTCTGCAAACAGTAATACACTTTTCCTTAATTTAGTTAGCTTATGGTTCTTTTGAACAACTACAGACTCAAAGATCAAATTAGAAGTGCCTTTGCTGACAAACAGTATATGTGGGGAACATTTTTTGGGGGAGGGGGGGTAGGCTAGCACTTCTTGTTTAAACTCACTTGGGGAATTGGCATGGCACTAGGTTAGAACAGTATCAGTGTGCAAGGAACCACTTCTTATCTGGAAGGTGCCCTTTTTCTGGGGTTGTGAGAGTTCGCCTTTCATTTCTTGTTGGGAAGGGCACCTGTCAGGTGAAACGCATCTCCTTCCATGGCATGAGGGGTGCAGCAGGTCCTTGATTCTATACAGCTCTCTGGCAACACCCCTGCCCCCAATTTCTCCTAGTCCAAGGGAAGTGGAGTGGGTGAAGGTATGCTGGGTTGTACGTAAGGGGACAACGCACAGTTGACTGTCTTAGAATGCAGCAACAATGAAATTCTATTTGTATTTCCATATTGTTTCTTGTTGCCTACTTCTAACCAATCCATGGTAACTATTAGGAAAATGTTGCTGGATCCCTATGAAAATAAATCTAATCAAATGATGCCTCTAATAATAAATCCCACTATTGCAAACTACTCTGACTATACCCATATAACACCCAAAGCTCATGATGTTATACTAGGCAAGGCATGGATGGATGGTGTATAAAATATTTCTTAAAAGTTTATCTATGCAAAATATTAACTAGATGTTAGGCCACACTGCTGGAGTGTTCATACTTTCCCCAAATGTCACTGCATAGAGACTGGGCTACAGATATTTTATTCTGTGACAAATACTCAGTTTCTCTGAAATTGCCGATGGAATGTTGATGAAGATTCAGCAGCAGTGCTTGGACTGTACCACTTCAGATAAGGGCAAATTCAGAATTGGGTGGAGTTCAAACTATTGAACTTCCCCCCTTTGAAAAGACCTTTTTGAAGTGGGCTTTGAAACTTGGAGTTGAAAAGGGGTTGCACCCACCTCTACTGCTAGCCAGCCCTCCTTGATAACCACCTCCTTTCTTCCTAAGCAAAGAAGAGAAAAACTGTGATAAGGAAGGCTTTCTAGAGATAATACAGGTTCCTGGAAAGGAAATGATGGCTGGGGAATTTGGGATTTGTAGTTTTTTCTGCCTCCTGATTCAAATCAGGATGCAGAAGCCACTACAAATCCTATGCTCTAGACAGGAAATGACATTCCTGAGCATCTGACAAGGCCCCTCCAGAGCCTGGTGAGCCCTTCCTAGCATGTTACCTTCTCTTTCTTAAAATTAAGTTTTATGGAGGGTTTGCTTGGGAGGAGAGGACTGGCAGCACGAAGGAGATACTTCAGCCATTTCTTAAGCATTAATAAAAAAAGAAAATTGCTTGAGGACTGCTATTCTCCACGAGAGCTTGAGAAATCCCCATTGGCTTTCAAAGCCAGCGGAGGGGAATTTGCTCATAACGATTGAAGATAATCTCTCCCACACACACAAAATATCTCTGCCTAGACAACTAAAGAAGATTCCAGCACAGCCTTCTCACTGACATGCCAATTTTCAGTGTTTAGAGAGGTTGCTAGCATGGAGGAGCATTTAATCCTGTGTTACACCCCTCCACCACTGTTTTTCCATCTAAGCGAGGACTAAGCCTTGCTCCCTGTAAGATGCTGTTGTGAAGGTTCAGCAATTTGTGGATAACTTTTTTGTTAGCGATATAAACAGAAATTAATTAAAACATTAAAAGATATATACCACTCTGTCAAGTGCACTGTTCATGCAATCTTACTAGAAACACTAAATTGCGTTTTTGTACCACAGTAAGCACAAATGACAGAATTTAGGTTACTATGGCATAGAATTTCAAAGTAAATCGGATTTCTTCAACTTGCATAAATTTTGCATAAACCTCCCCTTACATTTGTATGGACTTGATTATTTTCATTTTGGTTCTCAAGCTGAGATGTTGGTACAAATACTTCATATGAGAAAAGGACAGACTCATAGCTAACTATAGTCCACTTCTTTTTTTAAAAACTTGGTACATTAAAAAAAATCCATATATTGTTATTCTAGTCAAATAATTTCCTCCGTAGTTCTTGATAGACTGGATTAACACAACCCTGAAGCATGAACACATTGTGGTGAAAAGCCTCAAAGAAGACATATATGATGGCTTAGTACTTCACCATCTCTTAGGTAAGCTAATAAATTGTGTGGTAATTTTGAAATACCTGCATTTTAGAATAAATCATATTACAGAGTGGCCTCAAACACTTTATATGCTTTGCCAGTTCCTTTTCTTAGCCTACGCGCAAGAGCATTCAGATGACTGAAATATCTTGAAGTCTTAATAGCATGGTTCTCCATCCTTGTTGCCTCCAACAGTTTTCAGTGTCATTTGATTTTTGCAATTTTATCCCATCATATTAGTGAGTTATTGGACCATTTGAACACAGAATCAAGATCACACCTCTTTCCCTGTGTCATGCAAGAGAATGCTTTGGGTGAAATAGCATCCATACATTAACAAGTTGTTCTTATGTGACCATTTTGAGAAGCAGCAGAAGAAGAACCCTCTCCTAACAAGTTCTTTTAAATAATATAGAATGAAAAAAGGGAGGAAGGACTTGCCAAAGGCATGATTTTATGAGGAAGGGGAAGAACAGAGACAAAGACTAACCCTCAATAAATGAAGAGGATTAAATGTTAGCACTGATGGCCTTTCGATGATTGACAACTCACACTGCTCCTTGGTTCCCTGCCATAACTCCTTCCTTCGCTGGTACCTTTTGGGGGGGGTAGGGATGGGGAAGAAATCTGGTTTGGCTTGCATTTTAATGCAAGGCTAACTAATCCCCACTTCTCAAACCAATGCATGAACCAAAAGGCAGCTTTCCTTAAAGTTCACATTTCTTTACATTTTGTGATGCAGTTCTCCAATAAACAAATATTGTGTACAAAAATACATATGTTAGGGGAACATGTGCATATATATATACATTAGTGAAAATAGCATACAAAACACATATTAAAGAAATAGCTTACAAAAATGTGCAGACTAGGCGAAACGGCATACGAAAATGTATTAAGATAAATGCATCATAAAACGCTCACAAATGTTCATGAGGACTTTTTTAAAGATTGATAATTAATGTGGAAAGGCAGAGAACTGACTTAAGATTGGGAAAAGGGACTAAAGGAACCAAGAGTTGGATGGCTTATGGGAGCTTAGCAATTAAGACTATGGTTAAGAAAAGTTGGGTCATAGAAATGTTGCGAGTGCCAGCAGGGCCGCTGAAAGATGGGTAAAAAGGCTCCATTTTTCCCAGACCCACCAGGGATCCCAGATTCTTAGCTTTCATTAAAAAAAAAAAAGTTCCTAACTCCTCTGGGTCAAGAGATATAAACCAAAGTATCACCCCCCACAACTTCTGTTAAATCCTCTAGTAGCCAGCTGCTCCAATCCCTGCCCTTTCAGAGTTTTAGCCAATAAATGAAGTCACAGTTGTGATTGACAAGGGATTTGTTGACCTCCAGACAATAGCTAGAACCCCATGCAAATCCTGAAAATAGCTGCATTTCCTTGCTTGTCTTTATAGCTTTCAGCAGCAGCATGTGTATCCCTCTTTTACATGCTTAGAGTGTATTTGCATGTGGGTGTGTGGATGTTAGCAAGTTTTGGGTTTTTTTTGTATTTTGATATTCAAACTTTAAAAAGCAGGGAAATTGGGCAGCTATAGTGAATGCACCAGGGGAGCAGCAGACCTGACCTCCCCTCCGAGATATTGTACTACCCTACAAATTTGTCAAAATGCAAAGACAATTTGGGTTGGTCTTTCAAAGTCCAATCCACTTCCTGTGTAGCTTGGAAGAATTTGATAATATGTGCCTCTGAGCATATGGTGAGTGGTGGCAACACCTGCAATCAGCCCAAATAACAGAAACAAGACATGTGCTGTGCTGATCTTGTTTTAGCAGGGATGAAGCAACAATATTAAAACAGTTGATATAGTTCAGATAGTCACTTTAAATATGTTTGATTTCCTTTGCAATTTTAGTGAAGTTTCCTATAGTAAATAATTCTCTTTTGCTTGTTTCTGTGAATATGTGAAGTACAGCAACACTTTGCAACACTAAAAAAAAGCTCCAATAACAATTGTGGAATAATGGCACTGACTGTTCTGCAGAATAGTTTCCAGTGGACATGAGGAGCGTCTCAGTTTGCACAAGATAAAACAGTGGGAGGTGAAATATATTCTAAAAAAAGTATAGGTGTGCTCTGTGTTTTTAATTGACCATGCCTACCTTTCCTTAAGTGCAGTAGTTTAAGCATAGCAGGCTGAAAACCTGCATCTTGGGCGGGCCAATTTGTTTTTTCCAACAGCTAGAGTCATTACTTAAGTAGCAACATATTGTAATCAGTCTGATTTTATATCAAACTGCAGTTTCAGATTCAACTGTTAATGTGCCCGAAATAGAAATAGGGCATAACCTCCAGTTTGAAACACAGAAGGCTGTCTTCACCATGATATGACATTGACCAATAAAAAGTCTTTGAAATTAATAAAAATCAATTTGACACAGATTTCTAGGATGAATAATGACAGAAATATAATTTTCTAGGTTAGATTCTCTGTAGAAACAGTAGTAACACAGGAAAGAAGCAAAATAAGAACACCAACAAACATACAAAAATGTAAGTCTCCATCTTTGGAGATGACAGGTGTTCCACCACTTACCATGTGGTCAGAGGCACATGTTACCATATTCTTCCAAGCTACACAGGAAGTGAATTGGACTGTGAAAGACCAACCCAAACTGTGTTTGTATTTTGACAAATTTGTAGGGCAGTACAATATCTCAGAAAGGAGGTCAGGTCTCCTGGTCCCCCGGTGCATTCACTATAGCTGCCCAATTTCCCTGCTTTTTAAAGTTTGATAGAAATATCTGTGGGCTATAGGTATGTACTTAAACCGCAAAGTTTTTTGCCTATTAGTGAATAGATGTACTTAAATAGCAGGTCTTGCTAATAGATTGTGGGGATTGGGTGGGAATGTAGAGGGCCCAATGTACATACAGTGTACTGGGCCCAGAAAATCCTGTTGGCACTCCCAAGTGCTAATTTTTTAAAAATATGCAGTGAAGGAGAGGGAGGAACCTGATCTGCTTGAGATGGTCTGACGTATAACTCCCATCTCTCCATGCTGGCTTGGGCTAATGGGAGGTGTCTTCCAAATATCTGGAAGGCATCAGGTTGACGAAGACCAGTCTAGACAACACTGAACTAGAATTTAGATTGATATTTATTTATTCATTTGATTTATATTCCACCCTTCCTCCAACTAGGAGCCCACGGCAGCAAAGAAAGCACTAAAAACACTTTAAAACATTATAAAAACGACTTTAAAATATATTACAACAAAACATCTTTAAAAGCTATAAAAACATCTTTTTAAAAAAAGTTTAAAAACATATTAAAAAGCAATTCTAATACAGACGCAGACTGGTATAAGAGCTCTACTTAAAAGGCTTGTTGGAAGAGGAAGGTCTTCAGTAGGCACCAAAAAGATAACAGAGACGGCGCCTGTTTAATATTTAAGGGGAGCGAATTCCACAGGGTAGGTGCCACAACACTAAAGGTCTGCTTCCTTTGGTGTGCAGAACGAACCTCCTGATAAGATGGTATCTGCAGGAGGCCCTCACCTGCAGAGCGCAGTGATTGACTGGGTATGTAAGGGATAAGACGGTCTTTCAGGTATCCTGGTGCCGAGCTGTATAGGGATTTGTACACCAAAACTGGAACCTTGAACTTAGCCCAGTTAGCTACTAGATGGACCAGTAGGCTGACTCAGTATAAAGAAGCTTCCTGTGTTCCTAATTATTCAGCCCCTCACAACTGTTGTGTTTTCTTTGTGGATTTTTTTTCAAACTGTCATTGCTCTCAGCTATGGTTTGTTTGTACTGCTGCTTTTTTGGTTATTGGTTTTTATTTTTGTATGATATTATCTGTAAGCTGCCTTTCAAAGCAAATAATAATTATATATTATTTATTAGATCCATATATCACCCTTTCTCCAAAGGAGCCCAGGGCAGAAAAAAACTGTTCAATACTAAAACGATACCATTAAATGTTTAAAAATGCCTCCTAAAAACAGTTAAAAACACCTAAAAGCAATTGTCTACTTCCAAAGCTAAGTATTTCAGGGTGTCCAGGGACAAATCCTTCAGACATCAAATGTCTCGGTAAACAGGAAGGATTTCAGATTTCTTCCAGAAGTTAATATTGAGGGAGACAGATGCACCTCACTACGGAGGGCATTCCACAAATAGGGAACTGCTACTGAGCATAAACAATAGGATTTATCTGCTCTGTTTTTAAACCCACTCAATTAATTGGACTTGCTTCTGAGAGTATAGGAAAGCACTATTAGATACCATCTTGCTCACTGCCAGGGGACCAGGTGAAAGAGAGAACAGCCCCTCTGCACCTTTAATAGTTGCATAAACGAGGACATTTCAGTTGGGGGAGATTGTCATGCAAGCTACACCAGCTGCGATTCCCTCTTCTACACAATTATTAAAGGTGCAGGAGACCTAATCTCTCTTTCAGCTGGTCACCCTAGTTCTATAGGTTCCTTTAGAAAACAAAACAAAAAAACAGTCTCTATAGTTCAGAGCCCTGTGCCCATAACATGAACAAAGGGCTCTTTTATCAATGGCCTTTCACTTTCATTTCAATGACTGTCCTAAATGAAAGTGACTGATGCACTTGTTAGATATTACATTTTTCTACAGCTTTTCAGGCAAAAACTGTCTCTGGAAGTGGCTTACAGCAATTAAAATTCAATTCACAATACTGGTGGTAGGTGTTGTATGCAAATTAAGATAAGTCACATTTGTCTTGGAGCTCCGTGGAAGATTTAGAATACCCAGCAAGAAATTGCTGGGTCAGGAGTCAAACTATATTCTTCATCTTCATTGTCTCCTATTTAAATCCTAGAGAAACTTGGATCCCTCACTCTGGAAGTAGAGAAGATTGCATTGACAGGAAAGAAACAAAGGCTTAAACTGGCAATTATTCTGCAAACTGTGAGCCAGTGTTTACAGCTAGAAGAAAGTGAACTGAAATGGGACGTGGATGGTATGTACAAATGCAAAACACAAATCAGATGTCCCATCATAATACATCTCCTTCCTTTTTTAGCTTGGGAAAGTAATGGTGTAAAGGAAGAAGATCATTTAGACTCCAACTAAACAAACCAAAAACAAAAGTTATAACTACTGACGTGGCCCCAGACTCATGGCTGTATTTGGTTAGGAATCACAAGTGTAGGAGAAACATGAAGACCTCAAGCCACAAAAATATGGCAGCATAAAATAAATATTTTATATAAAAGCTAGTCTCCCATACCCGAGACTCCCAACATTCTAGTGTTACCATGAAACAAACTCAGAATTGGTCTGTACAGATAGAAGCAGGATTGATTTTTAATGACTGGGGTCTCCAGGAGCTGAGTGCAAGTTTAGCCTCAAGCCCTGCAATAGGTAGCCGAGAGAGCACCCCTAATTTCTCCCAGATAAATGAACAGTTGGCATTGATTCCTATGGAGGGGGGAAAGTAAACTACTGCAGTTGGAGACAAGATGGGGTGAGGGAAAACCTAACCTCTATCCTTGACACTAGGTGGTCTGGCCCTCACTGATAGGGGTCCTAAATAGAGGTGCAGTGAGAGGATGCATACTGCACTCTCCCTAAGGGTCCTCTACACACACTTCCTGTTATAATGATGGCCATTTTGCTTAATAATGCAGCAAAGGGTTCATTGCTGAGAAATTTGGGGCCAAACTAGACATGCATGTGTTTAACACGTGCTGACCTGTTTGACTGTAAAGTGGGGGGTGGGCTTTGCATTCTTTGCTTCTTCCAGTCAAAGAAGAGGCCTGCCAAAACCATGGAGCCAGCAGTAGCATTTTTTCCAGCTTTTGAAAGAATATCGTTATACCAACATCTTCTAGCAATTAAAGAAGTTCCAAATATTAATTAGTTTGTACTTCATCAGTTTGTCTTATGTTTTGATTTTAGCCATCTTCAATAAGGACTTGTTAAGTACATTACATCTTCTGGTGGCCATAGCTGGACACTTCCAACCAGAGCTTGCTGTACCTCCAAATGTTAACGTGGATGTAATAGACACAGAGGTAATGAAGCATTTTCACGTTCTTCATGCTGTCTGCCATGGTTGTAGAGATCTTTGTATCCTAATGTAAGCATCTTAAACTAGGGAAATGCCTGTAATGATTATGGAGGCGGGCAAGCATAACCCCAATTCTCATCTACCCATCCATCTCACTGAAGAGATGTGGAGTAAGGATGGGAGGATTTGGGGAAAATGCTTCCACTTGCTTTGTGGCAACAACCTCCACACCCACCATCATATTGTTAAGAGTGCTGCCACCACCATATGGTGAAGAAGGAGTGGGGGCAGGATTGGTTCTGTAAGTTCACACTTCTACATGATAAGCTGCAAGTCAGTGTGGGGTAGCCAGGAGAGACCATTTCTTCCATCTCAGGTCCTTTGCAAGTGTCATTACAAGATAGGTTGCAAATCAGTGTCTTCTCAGAGCTTTTTCTAGAACTGAGATTACTATTTGGAATATTCAAAGCTAGAATGCAAAATTTCAAATTCAAATCTTGAATGTGAAATTTTATTTTAAAATTTGATTATGTTGGACCTTCCATATGGTTGGTGTCAAGTCTTATATACATTTTTTAGGTGTCAGCCGAAGACCTACTTATTCACCCCAGCTTTTGGTTGAATCTGTGTTGCTGCACTTTGTAAATATACTGCCTTCAAGTCGATTCCGACTTATGGTGACCCTATGAATAGGGTTTTCATGAGGCTGAGAGGCAGTTAGTAAATAGCTATTTGACTATATTTGTGCTCTCAACTGTTTAACTGCTTTTATTGTTTAGTGATTGATTTTATTATTTTATTGCATTTATTGGAATCGTACCCTGTGTTAATCACTGGATCTAATCAAGGTCCATGCATACAATTCCAAATTCTGGCCTGCATCAACCTTCACTGGAACCCATCAATCCTGGTTCAATTTGCTCAGCAGCAACCCAGTGGAAAAAGGAAGACCACAACACCCCCCACAAACTCTAACTGTAATTGAAACAAATATGCTGGTTTATTGGTATACAAAACTTAATAATATCATAGAACTAATAAAATAGAATAACAGACAGGGCCAAAGTGTCTTCCATATTGATTCATCATGGCTGCTCTATTCTGCATATTCACTTTCCATAATTGCCATATGCAGGTCTAGCAGGGGCGGAATTGTAACACCCTGTCTTATCTCCCTCTGCCAAAACCCACTGTTCAGGAGGAAAGAGTTGTTTATTCTTTAGATTTTCTTATCCTGCACACTATCAGAATCCCCACTTCCATGGTCTGCTTGATATAAGTAGAGATCCTAATTCCACATACAGAGTTAAGCAAAGTTGTTGCTAGGGGGTCTTTGTTTTCTTCCTCACCCCCCAGCCTTTGCTTACAAGCAGCCTTGGCAACAGAAAGCCTCAACCTCTCTGGACACTTTATAGTCTCCAAATATCCCAGCTATGGGTTGTTCTTCTGCTATCAGTGTTTTGCAAAGGTTTTTTTCCCTTCCCTGAGGCAAGAAAGTATGGGATCTGAATGACCATGAAACACACTCCATTTTCACTGCTGGAAGCTCCCAGACAGCAGACAGGAGAGATCTCTTTATGGCCCTGTTTGGATTTACACAGCGCTGCCCTTCCCTGCAGGCCGGTGTTGAGGTTACTCTGCCCAGATCTAGGACCCCGCATTTATACCAGAGAGACCCTCTGGGAGGGGGCACAGGTGGCACCTATACCTGTGACATTTTTATCTTTCCCAGGGGTTAGTGCCTTTAGATCCCATACTTCGATCTTTTGTTTACCACTCAGTGACCTTGAAGTTGCTACAGGCCAGCCTGAGAATGCAGCTATGTGTTTTGACTAATTAAATTGCCTTGTCCCGGCTTCTGTGGTCAGCATCAGCAGAGACAACAAACTTCTTAAAAAAGATTTCCCAGCCTTTACACCAGCCTGCAGGGAAGGGCGGCACGGTGTAAATCCAAACAGGCCCACAAAGGGATCTCTCCTGTCTGCTGTCTGGGGGCTTCCAGCAGGCAAAACGGAGAACATGAGATAAAAGCTGTGTTCATTAAGTGTAAGTGCCTGCTTGTCACAACCAATAGCTTTCACTTCAGTAAAGGACTAACTTTTCTCTCCTCACCAGTGTAGTTCTTCCTTAAGGTATAACAATGTCTTGCTATTCTAGACTAAATCATCTTATACCCACTTACCTGGGAGTACTTTGATCATCTTTCTGAGTAGATATGCACAAGATTTCACTTTAATGCATCTTACACAGCTCATGCCTGTGACAAATTGCCGTTATTAATATTTGCAGTTAGTAGTTAATATATCTTCTTTGTGTTCTCGCTTAGTGTACCTCCAATGGATTAAAAACAGCAGATGCAGTTGAGTACATTACCAAGGGCAGGTAAATAAGCAAACTTTGCCTTGAACTCTGAATGGAGAAGTAGTACAAAGATGGAAATTATAATTTTCTTTATTTACTGGCCATTTAACTTGATTTTGCAAATATAATTTAACAAAGGGTAGAAAACGTATTTAGCACTGTGTTTTATGAATCCCACAGAACAGAGGTTTCCAAACTCCCCCGCCCCCATGAACCACTTGAAAATTGCTAATGGTGGACCACTTAATGATTTTTCTGCATGTTGTAGCATCTGTAATTCTGTATAATTCAAACTGTACTATAATAAAATGCAATGTAAGAAATAAAAGAAGTAATAAAAATGCAATTAAAAATCAATATGAATATTCAATGCAATGGATGTGCCATCTTCAACCACTAATCTACAGACATGCTGTAGACCACCTGAATGAAGCTTGTGGACCACTGGTGGTCCATGGACTACAGTTTGGAAACCCCTGCCATAGAGCTTTTTTATTTAGGTGTTTTTGGAAATGAGTGCCAATCCAGCCCTTATTTGGTACATCAGCCTGCCTTTTGTAGCTGAACTGATCTGCAAACTGGTGCTGCCCTGTGTGTCAGGCATATGCTGGAGCTCACACATTGGTGCTTCAGAATGTGCTGAAATCCACACAGATCTATACAACTCACACAGACCAATCTGGCTGGGTAAACTACATGTATATTTCAGTGCTAGAATATGTGTAAGATCCTCCGTGGCGCAGAGTGGTAACCGGCGGTAACGCAGCCGAAGCTCGCTCACGGCCGGAGTTCGATTCCAAAGGAAGGAGGAAGTTGAATCTCCGGTAAAAGGGGTCGAGGTCCACTCAGCCTTCCATCCATCCGTGGTCGGTAACATGAGTACCTGGCATATGCTGGGGGGTAAAGAAAGGCCGGGGAAGGAACTGGCAATCCCACCCCATATATATGGTCTGCCTAGTAAACGTCGCGAGACGTCACCCTAAGAGTCGGAAACAACTCGCACTACAAGTGCGGGGACACCTTTACGTTTTACTTTAGAATATGTGTTATGGTGGTGATAAGGTGGTAAAACTGTTCCTGCACTCTCTTGCTCGAAGTGGGGTGTTGCTTTACTGAATTAAACTGCACATTAAAAAAACAAATCAAGAACTCCATGTGCATGAAATCAGGGAGAAGGATTCTAATCAAGCATGATTAGCATTAACACAGAGTTTGCAAATATCTATGCGCAGGAAGTTTTTATCATGGGAAAGCATTCAAACACGCTGTCTCCCCATATGCTGTCTGAAGTGCTATTATCCAGGAACAGTTTTATTGCAAACTCAGCTGTTTGGGTGTACTGCAGTGCTTCACTTAGTCCCTACTGTTGTATGATTAGCTGCTTGTGTATAATGGCACAGGAGGTGGATTGGGTGGTTTTCTCCTCGACATGGCAAATAGCACTAGAAAGGGAAGGATGGATAAAGCTGACTGTTCCATGTTGAGAGCAACTCCAACTGTATGGCTCACCATGCAGTGGCAACAGCCATGTGGATCAATTTAGAACTGTCTCCACATGGTGGCTGGAATGTCGATGTTGCCCTAAAAGTGCCTTTTTTGTGAGGCATAGATTTAACTCTATGCAAGTTAAAAACACTGATAAAAATTTCCTGACGCATTATATAGAGTAGTAGAGAATCTTAAGTGAAGTAGTGAATGTTCCCATTTTGGACAAACTATTTATTCAAAGCTTCTGATCATGTGCATGGTCCACTGGCTTGATACAGGTGTCATTTCTGATCTCTTAACTATAGTTATGAGACCAAGGGTGACCTTCCCCTTCCTTCCTCCTCCCTTTTTGTGCATGAATTCCCCCCTTCTCTTCCCTTTTTCGAGCTAACTTATACCTGCACCAATGTTAATGTTAGCCATGATTAGTATTAATACGAAGTTTGCATATCAACTTCAGAATTTAAATATTATTGCTGTGCATCAAGTACTTTTCATGGAAACTTGTTTTTAGTGATGCACTGCTGAAGTTAAGGATTTTTCATGTACTTTTGGTCTTGAAGGCAACATCAGAATGAGAGCTTTTATTTTAAGAGCTTGATGATAATATATATAACACTTTATAATGTTTAGAAAATAGAAAGGGTGTTCCAAACATCAGAAATGTCTTTGGCCTTCTATGGCTTTGTCCTTAACAATATATTTTTATATGCTATTGTGCGAGACAGTTTCTAATATCAGAAGCTCTGCTTATGTAATAATTATTTATTGACTTTTGAGCCAGGTGCTCATGTCACAACTGCATTTTGGATTTTAGTCTCTTATTTCATTGTGACAAATTCCAGAAGTGTTGCCACGTTAATCTGTTGCAGCAAAAATAACTGGGTCTTGAGTCCTATGCATTTTACCTAGAAGTAAATGAGATTTATCTTAAAGTAAATATGCATAGGATTATGCCACATTGAGTCTTGTGGCAGCCCAGAGATTAGCTATTGACCCTGTGATATTGTGAGCTTCAACTGAACCAACTATATCAGATGTGTCTCTTTCAGATACGATTGCCTATTATTTTCTAACTCCTCTTTCTTTTTGTTGGGTGTTTAGGGGACCTGTAGAAAAATGTTCAAGTAAGTTACAGAACTTATTCCAGTGTTTCACCACTATGACCTGCTTTCAAAAGTTTGGACAATGGTTCTTGTTCCCTGCAAAGAGCCACAGGTCTCCCCTAGCAAATAACATTTTCCCAGTAGTCTTACATATGAAGTACTACAGTTGTTTTTCTTAAAGGTTCATGTACACATAGCAGCAGAAAACTGTTCTTCTATGATATTGAAGTATGAGCTGGAAAGTCACCTGGGGTGTTTAGCCTAAGTGACATTGGTTTTGCTAAGGCCCTCTACTGAGTTAATGGCAGACACCTCACTCTGCCAAATGTGTAGTTCAGGCCTCAAACTAGATTAGAATCCCTCAATGAGAATTAGCTTTTTTCATTGATTAATTTAACCAAGTAATTTATTAAATGTTGTGCAAATGGATGCAACCTGAAAATGTTCACATGCAAATTACACTAATTTGCATAGGAGCCCCCCAAAAACCCACTTAACTGGATGCTGCCACTATTACTACTACTGATTTTACATTGGCATTTATTTCGTTATTTATATAGTACTGAACCATCAACAACAGGGGTGGCTAACTTGTGGCCTTCCAGACTTTGGACTCTCATAAGTCTTGGCCAGCATGGCCAATAGTCAGGAATGATGATGGGGGTTGTAATCCAGCAATATCTGGAGAGCCAAAGGCTAGCCACCCCTCAAATATATGATGTGTTATAGAATAAATAAACAGAAAAGACAGGTTCATGTCTCAAGGAGTTTGTAATCTAACAGTGCAACCCTAACCCAGATCTCATTGACTTCAAAGGGGCTTACTCCCAGGGAAATGGGTACAATATTGCAGCCTAAATTTCTGTAATACAGAATTGACTATATTAGGAGAAAAGGGCAAGTGTAGTAAGCAACAGCGAGAAGGGAGGAAAGGAGTGTATGCACAAGACCAGAAAGGAGCCATTAGGATAGCATTCCATCCCATACCACTTTGTTCTTGACTTAAGGAATGGGTTAGAAGGACTTGCATTGTAAAACATAATGCAATGCAAAAGGACTCCCCATAACCATTGATCAAGCAAATGGCATGTATCAAAAATAATAATTTACTACTTTACTATAGAAGCTGAAATCTTTGATGAATTATTGACACGTGCACCAGAGAAAATGGATGCTGTAAAAGAGGTAAAGCAAACACCCTGTGTGTGTGTGATTTTGGATGCTTTATTATGTAACATATAACCAAGAAATACAATAATCCAATGTTGTTTTCTGTTTTTAGGTGTTTTTGAAGTTTGTCAACAGACATGTTGGAATATTAGGACTGAATGTGAAAGATATTGACTCTCAGGTGAAAACCTGCTACTACCGATTCCTATACTGCTTTTAATTTACAAAGTGCTTTATGGTGTTTGCCCTCACAACAATCCTTGGAGACATATCACTAACTGTTTCCTTTTTTCATGGGAAACTGAGGTTAGGGCAGTGTCAAGGACTGACTTGATTAAGGCCGCATAATGGATCAGTGTGAGGCACAGAAATACCATGAGGTTCCACCTTTGTGGACCACTTCAGATAGCAGGAAATCAAGTTTGACTGCCCCCCTCCTCAGATTAAAAAAATATCCATAGAGTACGCATATCAAGAAGAAAAAGGGTTTTAGCCAAGGCCCCTCCCTGACGTTTCTAGCCTTCCCAGGCAGGAACTTTGTTTTTATGCGGGAGACCATTTTGTACCTCCCCTTGCCACCATCCTTGTTCTGTAGCAGTACATTCCAAGACAAGCTGCTTCCTTTGCTATTTCAGCGTGATTGAATTGGCTCAGTGAGAGTCACTTCACATATTATACTTTTTAAGGACACAAGAGGAGTCCTGCTGGATCAGAGCAAGAGCCCATCTAGCTCAGTATCCAGCTCAGTATCCTATCTCCAACACTGGCTAGCCAAATGCTTCCAGGAAGCCCATAACATTTTATTTAATGCCTCCATTTTTATCCCACTCTTTCTCCAGGGCCATGGTTCCCTTCTCCTGTTTTATCCTTACAATAATCCAATGAGGTAGGTTAGCCTGAGAGGGAGTGATTGGTCATCCAGGGAGCTTTGTGACTGAGTGGGGATTTAAACCTAGACCTCCCTTGTCCTAGTCCAATACTCTAACCACGACACTGGCTCACAGCTAAGATTTTTTAAAGTGAATGCATAAAAATACAGTACATTGTATTAATTAGATAAGCATGTCTTTGGAAGCACATGTATCATACTCATCAGAGTCAGGATTAGCTGCAGCTTCCCATCAAGTGCACATCTGGCAGCAAACCCTGGTAGGTTATTGCATAATATCTGCACTGGCCTAGAATCTATGGCTGAAGTGGAACTTGAATCCTTTCTCTCCAGTTTCAGTCCCATCTCTGTCTGGTGTACACATTACCCTGCAAGGTGAAACTGATGCAAAAGTCTTTAGTATATTCCACCTACGGCATTCCTATGTATACATTTTAATTTGTGGCATAAGGTCAGCACTAAGAGAGAGCCTTTTCTGGAAGCTGTCTTTTGTAAAAATTATAAGCCACTTTAAACCTCAGGATTTGCATGAAAAATGTGTAGTGTTTTAAGGCACCATTTTCAGAGAGCTTGGCATTTCTGTTGAATTAGTAATGTGCACGCTTGTCAAAGTTGTGAAGTAATCTCATTTGACAAGCCAATCTTGTGCCCACAGCAGCCAAGTGATATGTTAATGAGGTTTCATCCAATTAGAATGCAATGTCATGTGACTGTGTACAGAGTTGACTCTTACCTAAATCTTTATCTGCTTATTCATACATTACTGGTACAGTGGGGCAGCTATTATACTATGCACAGATGTCATTGCCTCTCCAGCAATTCACTGATTTATTGTTGGCATTTTTGCTGTTTTTAAACCATGTTCATTTCCCATCCAAATGTTTGAATGAAAGAATTGCTTGGAACAAGTGAATCGCTATGAACAGCAACATTAGTTCACATGTCCTTGGGGACTAGCAGGGCAGAGGTGGTTACTTTTCATACAATCCATACAATTGATGTGATTCTTTTATCCAAATGGTACTGGAAAATAGCAAGAGGTAAGTTACTTCCATGTCACCCTGGTAACATATGAACTGGGGCTAAGGTGCTAATATTTGGGTTTAGGCTACATCATAAGAATGTGGGCTAGTAATAGTAATATATGGTGATATATAACATTGTAGCTACAATGTTTACGCATTACTCTGTTTTGCACTGGTGCTCATAGAAGCTTTATTGGGCCAAAACTAACCTTGTGTCCAGGAGGCAAGTTCTTTCTGCCATGGAGGTCTTGAGGTTTACAGAAAAACTGGCATCGTACACACAAGTATATGTTCATGCTTTTTATTGCGCGTCTGCTCATTTTTTCCAGTTTGCAGATGGTGTTATATTACTCTTGCTAATTGGGCAGCTTCAGGGCTGTTTCCTGAATCTCGGACATTTCTTTCTGAATCCAGGTTCTCTTGCAGAAATGGTAAGTTATTCTTTATGCACTCAGCTGTGGCTATAGGACATTTGAGGCCCTTAACCTGCAATAGGTGAGACACACAACGGATTTCCCCACATTATCTCCAAGCTACTTAGGTGCCCTATGCAAAGTCAGAAAATCAACCCTATTGGGGTAGTTGGCCTTTTGCAAGACTTGGGCGGTTTAGAAATGAAAATAAATAAATAATAAATAAATAATACACTTGACCTTGCCATCCTCTGAAGCTAGTCATGTATGCAATTGTGCTTCAGTTTAACTATTACATGTGAATATAATGAAATTCATACAGACTTCATATAGCTGCTCAGAAACTGAAGCAGAACTGCATTAGTTGGGTCATTTTCTTTCAATGCGATAAATCTTCTGTAGGATAAAATGTGCTTGACCAGTATCCAAAAATTTGATGGATGTTTTACTACTTAATTTATTGTTGTTTTTAATTGATGAACTTACATTTTTCCAGAATGCAGACCACCTTTTCGTTTGTTGACTTTTCTCAGGTACACAATGTTAACCTTGCAGTAGACTTGCTGATGGATGGAGGCCTTCTGGATGTTCCTATCAACCCTGAAGGTTAGTCACTGTACAAGAAGGAGAACCTTTGCAAACCACACCCAGATATTTTGTGTTGGGTGGGAGTGGGCTATCGTAAGTCTTAGTAAAACACCAAAAACATAGTTCAATATGTTTTAAAATCATAATATAATTTTGAAAAATAGTAAGGTTCATGTAATTTTATAATATGAAACTGTAAGGTTCATTTAATTGTATGGTTCTGTAAAAGAACTACAGATTTTGTTTGTTTGTTTATTTAAATGAAAGCTGAAACGTCCACTAGAAGGTCTTGGAACATACCTGAGGGGTACAGATATCTCTTTATATCCTCACTTGACTCTGGCTTTGAATGAGGCATCTGTATAAGTTTTTTATAAGTTCAGGGTTTATGATATTAACATTTGACAATATATCTTAAATTCATTTTTGTTCTGTTCTGTTCTATTCCCCTGTTTGATTTCTATATATTTCCTGCTTTCCAATAATAAAAAAGGCATAGGGATGGCAAAATGTTTACTATAAGCAAGTCATTTATTGATCCATCCACAAGACCAGTTCATACCGACACTCTGGATCTGTTCTTACTCACCCATTTCATACATTGCGCAGCGCAAGTCCAGGTTTGCCACCAAATATACATTCAGCAGGGAACCACAGCCAATCCCAGCTCTCTGATAACCTTTATCTGTATGATACATTTATTTACACTCATTCACATTCTTACATGTGAAGCGTGTGCTTAAAAATTAAATGTCTGCCTAAAAATGTACCATGTGAAATAGATGGTTGGGGTGGGGGGTTGCCTGGCTGAAAGCAGCACTGCTTGGCAAGTGTTTTCCTTCTTTATATATAGAATGCCTGTAGAGGTCTCTCTCTACATGGTTAAAGGACTGTGTATTCATGTCATGTTTCCATATCACCTTGTTGGCAGTTGCTTCTGGTCCTGAGCTTTGGGCTTGCCTGGGGTAGCTGCTTTGGCTTTTCCTGTCCGTCCTAGAGAATCCCAGTTAAGTGTGTTAAATGAGCTGTTCCGCTTTAGCTCAAGGATGCATAACTTTTCCATTTACTTTTGTCTGCCTTGTGTTTTCACAGATCTGGTGAACGGAGATGAGAAGGCCACGTTGCTGGTCTTGTACTGCCTGTTTTCCAGATACAAGACCAAAGGGGCATGAAGAGCCAAGATCAAAAGGCCTATGTCATTTTTCCTAATGAGTAGTGTAATTCTCAATGCCAAAAATTGTTGGATTATTTGCCCTGATACATATTGTACACCTAAATGGGAATATGTATAAGTAAATGTTAGAAACTGACATTTGGCAAATGTTTACATCTACTGGGAATTGTGACGATTTCAAGAGGATCAGCAGGAAATGTCAGATATGCTTTTATCATGAGACTTGCTTTTGGCATTTACCCTGATGGCATAGTAAACATTCTTTACCAGCAGATGTCAGAAATCAGGATGACATTTGGACATTCACTGAAAGCACTTGGCTAGTTTTGACATTTAATGATGAGTATCAGAATTTTATAACGTTTTTCTCTGGATCTCTGAAAATCTTCAGAATTACCTGTAAATTTCAGCATTTGCCATTCAGTTATATGGACATTTTGGTGAATAGTGGTTTTATAGCATCATAACTTGGTTGTCGTCGATAAGATACAGATTTGCATACCTGTAGAGTTCTTAGTTGATGTGTAATTTATCTCTATCATTGAGGGTAAATTAAATATACAAGAATTTTTACAAGGAAAATTACTCAAAAGGGGAGCTTTTCAGCTAAAACTGCGTATGAAAATTGCTATATAGTTTCAGCATTTTGTTTGTATCTAAAATGTTTCTCCATAGATATTGTTAATTAAGATGTGAAGATCACATTGCAAGGTTTGAATTGCTTATTTTCCAAATACAAAGCTACAAAAAACTGAAAACAAATAATTGTATACTTCAGTACAGCAGGAATGGTGAAGCCGTGGCACTCTGCACCTCACTCCAGCTCCCATCAGCCTCAGCCAGCATGGCCAAGGATCAGGGCTGATGGGGGTGACGGTCACTGCTAAATCTCTTCCAAACTCACAAGTGATCATTTAAGAAAGGGCTTCATGGGAGATGAATTAGGCTCTGCACCTCACTCAAGAACTGTGGGCATTTTCAAGGTTCAGACTAATTTTGCAAAAAGTGGAGGAAAGGTGTCAAGTTCAGAGCTGCAAATGGATCTATATTTGATTATATTGATTCTCATGTTGTGACGAGCCTTCTGCATGATTTCTCATACCACTTGATCCTAGTGCCAAGAGATCAAATGAAGAATTGTCTTAATTTATTGGCTTTGCCTGTGTTCAGAAGAAAAATAATAACATTGAGGTATACCTGAAGTATAAATGGATCAGAGCTTGGAAAAGTTACTTTTTTGAACTACAACTCCCATCAGCCCCAGCCTGGCTGGGGCTGATGGGAGTTGTAGTTCAAAAAAGTAACTTTTCCAAGCTCTGAAATGGATGTTGGGCAGAGGCAGGCAGAGACGCTCACTGAACCCAAGCTCACTGACTGTCCAGCTATAGCTTACTTATCATAATGGCTAATCGAGCCTTCCAGTATTCCAGAAAATGGTGGCAGTAGTTTATGCAGTAGTGATGTGAGAAGTAATAATTTATGCAGTAACTGCATTGTTGACGAAGGATAATAAAAAGGATTAACAAACGTAGGACAAGGATATTGAGAAAATCCCCTTTCCTTTTATGAATATTTCTGTGGTATATTTTAAGTGTGAAAATGTATATACTGAAGTGGTTTGTGAATATTTGTGTAGTGATCAAAGAAAACTGAAGCAAGGTTCTTATTTTAAAACCAGTTTGATTTCCTTTTCTCTATGCATTTGACCTTTAATCAGATCTACTGTCTGAATATTAATGGAAAATCTAGGCATTCTGAACCTCTTTGATTGCTGACATTTAGAGCTGAGGATTTGTTGTGTCTGGAGCTTGATCAGACAGTTGAAAAGAGCTGCTTAGATGGCAGCTCTGATTATGGAGCCCCTGGTTCTGTCTTCCAAAAAGGTAATGATGCAAAGGCAGTACAGAAAAAAGTATTAAATCTAATAATATTTCTTAGCTTTATTACTCCTACTCGTTCCTTTGCTGAGCAAGGTAGGAGCACGCCTTGCTCAAGGAGGGGGAAGTGGTTTCCATTCAGTGGAAACTGCTTCTCCCTCCCAGTGCTGCTCTTTGAAGATGCCCCACACAGTTCCTTTTCACCTCTGACATTGGAGGTGGAAAAAAACCAGCACAGGGAGGCTTGCAAAACATAGGGCTGGCCATGGCCCTTGTGTGGGGTTCTCAAATTTTTGACAGGGGGGCAGGATAACTCACCAGACAATCATGTGATATAATTATATAATGTGATTGACAGGTGGGTTGCCTGTCAAAGTTGGCCTGCGGGGTGGGAGCCAAAAAAGGTTCCCACTCCTATGCTAGCCAGTTGGGGATCACTTGCTGAATATAATTATATAATGCCACTCTGTAGTCAGATTTGGCTATCTGGTGGTATCAGTGAGCACAACTGGAAGTATGTGAGGGCAGTTGCTTGCAAGGTGATCTTAACCTACTGAAATAGGATGACATTGAACAAGATTACATCACAATGCTAGATAACCAATCAGATTTGGGTTTGTGATGTCACTGAGTGCAGAAGAAGGCAATTGAAGAGGAGGGTAATGTAAATGAATAGGCAACATTTTTGTAAGATCTGCTAAAAATTGTTGATAAAGGGAGCCATTTTTCAGCACTGCCAAAATATGTTTATGAAAAGCATAATAATTTTGGGCGCAGCTCAAATCCTACTTTTCCTCCATCAGTCATTGTGCTACAGATGACTCATTGCACATAGGTCAATGCACGCGCAGAAGTAGGTTTTTTGTTTGTATATTCCTAATTCAATGCTTACTGAGATAAGAGTAGTACATAAATATGTAAACTGTGTGGTTTATGGCTATGAGAGCTGACAGCATCTGTTTGCTTGTTTGACAGATAAGCCATATATCCACAAAGCTAGATCAGAGCCATAATCTTTGAGGACAAAAAAGGGGCATTTCAGCCAATTAATTGCAGAATGGTATTCTTAGGCAGCTTCCTGAGCTCCCACTGAGAGACCCATCCACATAACACCTGATGCAGTTGGGCTGGTAGTGCACTGTCTCCAGCTAAAGCATTTTGGCCATGAATAATGTAGAGATCAGATGCACTGAAAGCAAAATAACTATGGCAAAACTAAGTAACATGGCCTCTATTCTGTAGAGGTGTACTATACAGCCACAAGAGTGGCTGTATACCATAGCCAGCGTGGATTTTTCGCATTCTGCAATGTTAAATTGAAAATACCCCCCATGCCATTCTGATGCTTCCCATAAGCTCATTTCAAAACAAAACCTTACAAAATTTATAGTCCTGAACTCAGAAACGCTTGCTTAACAACCCTGTGAATTTTCATTGTGATACACAAAACAGTCAGGGAGTTCAAACTGTAAAAAGAGAGAAAAAAACCCAGACCTCTTTTGGACTTTTTTCTGTCAGAGTTCCCATAATTTGTTGAAATCAATTAAAAAACAGCCATGTTCACAGAGGACATGTAAGCCTGTTACTGACCTTGCCCCATACTCTGACCTTTATCTTCTACAGTTTAAAAGTCAAAAAATGCCTGGCTGATTTTTAATTAATTTAAGCAATTTTACATGGAACACAATGATAAGGTCGGGCATGCTCAGTAAGAACCAACTGTCAGTGTTCTAAAACCCAGACTCACAGCTGCTTGCTTGCCTAATCGGGGCCACACCCACACCAGACCTTTATTTCACTTGAGACAGTCATGGCTTCCCCCAAAGAATCCTGGGAAGTGTAGTTTGTGAAGGGTGCTGAGAGGAGACTCCTATTCCTCTGACAGAGCTCCAGTGGCCAGAGTGGTTTAACAGTCAGCCATTCTGACTGAAGTTCTATGAGGGGAACAGGGTATCTCCTAGCAACTCTCAGCATCCTTCATTGACTACACTTCCCAGCATTCTTTGGGGAAAGCCATGACTGTCCAAAGTGAAATAAAGGTCTGGTGTGGATGTGGCCAGGGATAGCTTTGGTTTAAATTTGAGTGGGAGGCTACATGTGCCAGCTGTAGAATAAAAATGTAGGGGAAATCCTGAAAAAGAATGATAATGTTCACAATGTTTTTCTTTTGGAAAGGAAAGGGGCTTCCCCTCTGCCCAGTGCCCACCCACCCATCCAATCTCCTCCCCTCCCCTAGGTCAGTTTCACCTATCCTAAGCATCATTGTACAGGAGTAAGTCCCACTGAACTCATAAGGCATGCAAGTGATCAAACCTTCCCTCCCCTCCTCCTCCCTCCTATCCCCTCCCTCTTGCCCCTTCCCTTACTTCACCCCTCACTTCCCCTCTCCCATCCCCTTCCACTCCCCTCCTTCCCCCTCCTCCTCCCCATGGTCATTTTTACCTATCCTAGGACTTCGACCTGGGAGACCAGGGCTCGAATCACACACAGCCATGAAGCTCACTGGGTGACCTTGGGCCAGTCACTGCCTATCATCCTCAGAGAACAGGAATGGTAAACCACCTCTGAATACTGCTTACCTTGAAAACCCTATTCATAGGCTCACCATAAGTCGGAATCAACTTGAACACAGTCCATTTCATTTTCAAGCATGATTGCATGGGAGTAAATCCCATTGAACTCAATAACATGCAAATGATCAAACCTGCCCTTCCTTCCACCTCCCTCCCATCACCTCCCTTTTGCCCCTTCCCTCCCCCTTCCTGTATCCCTCCCCCTAGCCTTCCAATCCCCTTCCTCCCCCTCTCCTTCCAATCCCCTCTTTCCCACTCCCCCTCCTTCTGCTCCCCTCTCCCACTTCCTTTTCCCCTATACTCTCCCCTCCCTCTCCTCCTCCCCCATGGTCAGTTTTACCTATCCAAGCCATGATTGCATCGGAGTAAATCCTACTGAACTCAATAAGCATGCAAATGATCAGATCTGCCTTTCCCCTCCTTCCCCTCTCCTCTTCCTTCCTCCCCTCCCCTCTTCCTTCTTTCTCCTCTCCTGCCCACTCCGTCCCTTTCTCCCTCCCTCTGGTCAGTTTTACATATGCTAAGCATGTTTGCATGGGAGTAAATCCCATTGAACTCAATAAGCATGCAAATTATCAGACCTGCCTTTCCCCTCCTTTCCCTCTGTTCTCCCTCATTCCTTCTTCCTCCCCTCCCCTCTGCCTTCTTCCTTCTCCTCCCCTGCCCACTCCAGGTCTCCCTCCCCATGGTCAGTTTTACCTATCCTAAGCACGATTGCATGGGAGTAAATCCAGAGCTTGGAAAAGTTACTTTTTTAAACTACAATTCCCATCAGCCCCAGCCAGCATGGCCACTGGATTGGGCTGATGCGAGTTGTAGTTCAAAAAAGTAACTTTTCCAAGCTCTGAGTAAATCCCACTGAACTCAATAAACATGCAAATAATCAAACCTCCCCTCCCCCTCCTGCCTGCTCCCATACCTCTCCTCCTCTCCCCATCTCCTGTGGTCAGTTTCACTCTCCTAAGCATGATTGCAGGGGAGTGAATCCCATTGAACTCAATAAGCATGCAAATGATCAATCCATTCTCAGCAAACTTGCACAGGATCCCATTTCTTACCTCCTGGATTAAAAAGCAGAGAAATTCACTAATAGGCAAAAAACCTTGCAGTTTAAGAACGTACATATAGCCCACAGACATATCTATCAAACATTACAAAGCAGGGAAATTGGGTAGCTATAGTGAAGGCACCAGGGGAGCAGGAGACCTGAACTCCTCTCTGAGATATTGGACTGCCCTACAAATTTGTCAAAATACAAACACAATTTGGGTTGGTCTTTCACAGTCCAATCCACTTCCTGTGTAGCTTGGAAGAATTTGGTAACATGTGCCTCTGAGCATATGGTGAGTGGTGGCAACACCTGCAATCAGCCCAAATAATAGAAACAAGATATGTGCTGTGCTGATCTTGTTTTAGCAGGGAGGAAGCAACATTATTAAGAGAGTTGATATAGTTCAGATGGTTACTTTAAATATGCCTGATTTACTTTGCAATTTTAGTGAAGTTTCCTATAGGAAATCATTTTCTTTTCCTTCTGTTTCTGTGAATATGTGAAGTACAGCAACACTTTGCAAAATTTACATTAAAAAATCCCAAAAATGATTGTGGAATAATGGCACTGATTATTCTGTAGAATAGTCTCCAATGGACATCAGGAGTGTCTCAGTCTGCATAAGATAAAACAGTGGGAGGTGAAATATATTCTAGCAAAATTTTAGGTGTGCTCTATGTTTTTAATTAACCATGCCCACCTTTCCTTAAATGAAGTGGTTTAAATATAGCAGGCTGAAAACATGCCAACGTTGTTTTTTCCAACAGCTAGAGTCATTGCTTAAGTAGCAACATATTGTAATGAGTCTGATTTTACCCAAAACAGAAATAGAACATAACCTCCAACTTGAAACACAAAAGGCTGTCTTCACCATCATATGATATTGATGAATAAAAAGGCTTTGAAAGTAATAAAAATAAATTTAACCCAGGTTTCTAGGATGAATAATGAAGGAAATATTTTTTTCTAGATTAGATTCTCTGTAGAAACAATAGTAACACAGGAAAGAAGCAAAGTAAGAACACCAACGAACACAAAAATGTAATTCTCCATCTTTGGAGATGGCAGGTGTTGCCACCACTCACCATATGCTCAGAGGCACGTTACCAAATTCTTCCAAGCTACACAGCAAGTGGATTGGACTATGAAAGACCAATCCAAATTGTGTTTGTATTTTGACAAATTTGTAGGGCAGTCCAATATCTCAGAGAGGAGTTCAGGTCTCCTGCTCCCCTGGTGCATTCATTATAGCTACCCAATTTCCCTGCTTTTAAAAGTTTGATAGAAATATCTGTTGGCTGTAAGTACATTCTTAAACTGCAAGGTTTTTTGCCTATTAGTTCCTGGTTACCGCTATAAATATTTCTCCCCAACCAAAGGACTGTGGCTTATCCCATGTACAGATTTATGCTCCTAGCTGTCAGTTTAGAATAGAGGAAAGGGGGTTGTATGCTTGAAGGAAAAGTCAGTGATTAGGTAATAGTCTGAGGCAATAGAGACGCTCTCGTTTCAAATAAAAACGTTTTAAAAAGATCTCCAGAACAGCCCACCGAAACGTTAGCTGCCTGCTTCTTGATATGTCTAATTAGATTGTTGAGCTATATATATTTTGATAAATCTCTTGACTCCTATTTCTCTTCCAAGATTACTAAAATTAAGAAAGGAACAGACCAGAAGAACAAAATGCGAGGAGTTTAGATTCTGGTTCTATCTGGTATCTTGCATTTCATATTGAACAGATGGTGCAACAGGTTTTACTCGACTGCAGCTGGGAAAAGAACAGAGTGCCCTGGCAAGTTCATTTGCTAAATCTAGCACACATCAAGTTACTTAAAATACTTCAGCAGAAGCAAAAAGTTTGGAAAAATAAAAGGCAGAGGCTATACTGATAACACTTAAACAAAATGACAAAAGTTAAGTTAAACTGTATGAAATTTCCTGTGGCACATTTTCTCTCTTTGAGAAGTAAAAAGTGAATAGAACAAGGGTATTTTAATATGTTTGATTAATTTCTTCTAATGTTAATAATAAAAGTATGGAATTGAAACACTTTACCCTAAGGAAGATTCACAGTGAAATGTGATTTGTTCTCAGAGAGACTTGATACTTTTAACCATGCAGTAAAAACAAGGCTTTTCAACTGCTCTAAACACTCAACAAGAGCATATTTGATGTTTTTGAGATGAAATCTACATGCCTAAGTGCAATTACATCCTTGGCAATATAAGTGCTCACTTTTATTCAACTACAGATAAAGTGTGGTGTCCAGAACTGGATGCAGAACTCAAGACGGGGCCTAACCAGTGCTGAATAGAGAGAAACTAGTACTTCATGTGATCTGGAAACTATTCTTCTGTTAATGCAGCCTCAAACAGCATTTGCCTTTTTTTGTAGCTACATCTCACTGTTGGCTCATATTCAGCTTCTGATCAACAACAATTCCAAGATCCTTCCCACATGTAGTATTGCTGAGCCAAGTATCTTCCATCTTATAATTGTGCATTTGGTTTCTTTTTCCTAGGTGTAGGACTTTGCACTTATCCTTGTTAAATTAAATTCTGTTGTTTTCCAGTCCAGGGTTTCCAGGTCTCTGGTTTTTGCCTGGAGACTCTGGAATTTTGGGGTCCTCTCTGGGTCTTCAGGTGAGTCACCCCAATCTCCGGACTCTCAGCTTTCATTAAAAAAATATAAGTTCCTAGGTGGTCTGGTTCAAGAGATATACACCAAAACGTCAGACCCCCACACACAACTTCTGTTAAATGAGCTCGTAGCTGGCTACTCAAACCCTGCCCTTTCAGGTTTGTAGCCAATAAGTGAAGTCAGGGTTGTGATTGGCAAGGGTTTTGTTGACCTCCAGGCAATAGCTAGAACCCACTGCAAGTCCAGAAAACTGTTGCCTTTTCCTGCTTGTCTGAAAATCTCACAAATTGAGTAAGCTTATAGCTTTTAGCAGTTGTCTTCTGCTTGTCTGGAAATCTCACAAACTAAGTATGTAGCTTTCAGCAGTAGCAAAAGCCCCTTTCTCTCTGTGTGCAGGTGATCTAGATCATAGCAAGAGTTTGGTAGGCATGCACCCTAAATGCTCCAGCCTAAAATTCCCTTTGAATTTTGTTTCTGTCCTCCATGGTATTAGCTACCCCTCTCAATGTTGTATTATTTGCAAATCTGATAAGCATTCCTGTACCTCCTCATCCAAGTCATTAACAAAAATGTTGAAGAGCACTCGGCCCAGGACTGAACCCTGTGGTACCCTGATTGTTACCTCCCTCCCCTTTGAGAAGGAACCACTGATAAACACTCTTTGAGTACGATTTTGTAGTCAACTGTGGATTCACCTTATAGATGATTAAGAACTCTGCAACAGCAGCACTCTCCATTCTCCCATGTATTGACACTAAATGTTTGAACAGGGCTATAATATCTTTTTGTTCAGTGTCATGACAGCTGAGAATCCAAAGTGGAGCCTCATCACTGACATCTTTAGACTAACATATTTGTTTCTACACATTTGTCTATGGGGGAGTGTGACGAGATCTGTTGGCCCTGTTTGCCTGGAAAATGTTATACTCAGCCCACCATCCTATGACATTTTTCTATGTCAGAGGAAGTGCATTAAAGTTGTTCTTAAAGGTCTGAATTTTAGAAGTTATTTTAACTCTTCAGCTTAATTATAAGTAAATGTTGTAAATCATGTACTTACCATAATGTGTTCAGTGTTCTTGGGTGCCCAGATATTGTTGGATTACAACTCCCAATGATCACCCTGGATCATTGACTAAATTGGCTTGGGATGATGGGAGGTGGAGTCCAACGGACCCCAGGTTGAAGAACACTGGTGTAGTTTGACCTTTATTAGGCAGTTAACTCCACTGAACCCAACAAGACTTACTTCTGAATAAACCTGTATAGGATTCCACTGTGAACTACTATGCTGCACCAGCTCACAATAAAAGGACCCCTCTCAGCCCATGTTTTTATCTGAACATTGCCAAATATTGAGACACGAACTCTGTTGGTAGGGGTGAGCTTCACTGAATATTCTAATTTGATCCCCTACATGTGACATCAGTTGTGACATATATAAACAACCTAGACCAGATGATTGGTAGGCAAAAAATAAAAACAAAAATAGCAGCTTATGTTTTCATGTGACCTCTGAAGTCTCCTAAGATGATAAATGTTCTCATTTGGGGGGAATTTGTGATGAGAAAATATTGTGAAGTATAAACATTCTGCCTGATCCAGTTAAGGTATTTATATTTTACAGTCACAGTTTACCAAATCTGTTTTCAATAATGCTACTATTTTAATATATATCCCCCCCTTTTCCCCCACACTTTGATTAAAATTGGCTATGGTGTGGGGGGGGGAGGAGAAAGAAAGTGGCAATGCCTTGTCTGAAGGCACCTGATGCAGCAAACGTCCTGAAGCTAAACAAGTTCTGAGTCTGGTTTGTGCCTAGATGAGAAACTACCTGGGAATCCCTTGTATGTGTCCTTCAGCGCCAGAGAACACATGAATATAAATGTAATGAAGAAAATTGGTTTGAAAGCCACATATGAGCCACAGCCTACCAGCTGCCAATCTTCAAAGTACACTAAAGTTCATTAGGGATTGCATGAGGTCTCACAGAAAATGCAGTCTGTCTATCTATGGGCAAAATCTGCTGAGAGTCTTCTCTAGGTGTCCTCATGAAATAGCTTTGTGTCACAATAAATGTAAAGCAGAATCTTTGGGAGTATCTCATATAATAGACTTTGCATTAGCTTAATAGTCATTCCTGGGTCCTTGGCAACAGAAAAACTGCAAGAGAAGCTCAGGATATTGAACAGATTTTTCAACACCCTCACAAAACTACAGTTCCCAGAATTCTTTGGAGGAACACCAATGTGAGGTTAACAATATAGATACACCTTTTACTGTTTTCCTCTATCACTATGTTAGTGCAAAAAGAAATAGCAATACAGTGTAGAAGGTTGGATATCAATATACATCTTTCCTTGTCACTAGATGGTACTATCAAACAGTTTTGTTTTGCTCTGGAGCTATAAGAGGTGCCTGATGACTCAGTGTTAAGCTCTTATAAGCCTGCTTTTTTGTTCCATGTTGTGCTACTTTTATCCAGACATGCTGAGACTAATAAAGAAACCAATGGGAAAAGTAGTTCACAGTGAGCATACCTAATCAACAAAGGGGAAGGTGATGGAAAGGGTGGGAGGCAGAGCTGGTGTTAAGATGAAAGAAATGTGTGTAAACTTTGTAGGAGAGAAGCCCTGTCTGCTACCAGCTGCAGTTCTTCCCCTCTCACAACTGCACGTTAAGGAGAATGTTTTACAGACCTCCTCACCCAGGCTTCAATCTGAGTTTAGACTACAATTTCTATCATCCCTGTACATTGGCCATGCTGTCTGGGGCTGATGAGAGTTAAAGTCCAACAAAGATCTACGGGGCCACTGTTTCTTCATCCCTGATCTAACCTGACAGGTCACATTGGGCCTTCCTCAGCTACTGCATTTAATGCAAGTTCCAAGGTTTTCTTTTTTAAAAAAGAAAAGAATGGGAAGTTATAGGGGTTGAACCTGGGATCTTCTACATGCAAAGTATATGCTCCATCCATCCCTATATGTAGCAGGGTCCTTTCCATTTTTTCCTATTATCTGTCCCTGGTAAATCATTGTTCCTAATTTGGAGATGCTTTAAAATATTTTTTTTAGTGTGTGCAAATGTGTGTAAGAGGGCACTTGCTTTCCCCATCACCCTGCTCTGCAATTGTATTAATTAAACGATGCTAAGTTTGCTGGAACTGAAAGATGTTTTATAATACCGCTGTCATGAACCGCTGCTGCCAGTTCAGTCCCAGGACTCAATTCCTAAACCCAGGGCAATTGATCCTGGCAAGGCACAACCTGTACCTTCCTTACCAGGGCTGAATAAACCAACAACAACCCTGCAAGTAAGGTAGACTGCCACCACCCCTTAATCCTGGTCACCCAATATGGGACAAGGGGAAACCCAAAGTGCCAGAAATAGACCTGCCAAGGATTCCAAAGACAAGAGCCAAAGGTACACTCCTTGTTCGGGAGCCTTTAGGCAAAATACCCAAATATACAGTAGTCCGTGGCTAATTGGGCAAGGTACTGGATTCAGAGAGAAATCTCCCCTGCAATGAACACACACTGGTACATCAGAAGCAGCTTTATTAAATAAAATATAAGTGCACAAGTATAGCAGCAAAATAGTTCCTTAAAACCCACAGCCCTAAGGGCCAGGTAAAATACAGAGAGTTACAGTCACAGACAAAAATAACAAAACTGTCTAGCCTACTCTATAATTACAATAGAGGTAAACAGCAAACCACCTCATGGTTCCACATCTCCCCAGAGATGTATAGCCTGGATAGCAGATGGAACCCCACCGAGGTAGCATCAGCAACCACAGGAGAACATTGGGGAACAAAGGATAAGGTCTGAATCCTATTCTTATGGGGAAACGCCCAGCAACAGCCAGGAATTACTTAGCCAATCAAGGAGCTTTCTGATAATGAAATATTTTAGAGCTTTTGCACCTAATGGTCATGCACTCACCAACCTTCCCAGGTGGTTTGGCCTTGAAGTACCAGTCTCAACTGATAAGCAGATGTTCTTGCTAGTAGCCTAATTAACTAGCTTCAGCTGTGAGAGCTGCAAACTCATGGCCTCCTCAGAGGCCCCATTTCAGGCAAGATGTTTTCCCCACCATTCCTTGCCTCAGAACCATTTTCGAAACCAGGCATTCTTGACAACCACAATCAGAAGCATTGTGTGCCTCATGATTTTCAGTTTTTAGAAAAGGACTGTTGTGGTCAGTTTGCTAACATCTCCTTCCTCTGAATGCCAGAGCAGGATAGTCTATTGCAGATACCACTGATAGCAACATATGGCCTTGAGCAAAGTGTAATAAAGCAGAAATCCTCTGAGAGAAAGCAGTATAACAAATACAGAAACATGCCCTCTTTTCATCTGTGGAGTGCTGGAGCCCATGTTACAGCCCTTTCTCCTGAAAGTTGCAGACCCCTGGCTTCCCCCCACAGTGGTGATAATATTTTAATTTACCAAAAACATGTTGGACTGATACACCCAACCAACTTTTGCAACAGACTCTGCTGAGTACCTTTTCCTAGTATAAATGCAATGGCTGGGATTGAGCCCAGTTCATACATTGCCCTAGACCAGGGGTTCTTAGCCTGTGGTCCATGGACCCCTAGCGGGTCTGTGACCTGGGTGCAAAAAAAAAATCAATTTCCAATTTTATTCATTTATGAGAGTCCGTAGCTTTCATCAGGTTCTCAAAGGGGTCTGTGACCCAAAAAAGGTTAAGAACCACCACTCGAGACTGAGTCATGGCTACTATTTAAAAGACATGTGTACATGCTCAAGGCTCCATGTTACCAAGGGGCAACTCCCAGAGCTTCCTGGTAATGAGTGGGAGAACTTCACAATATATGATCCAGCCAGCAGAGCATGCGTTTAATGAGTTTTCTTTTTCTTTTAAAAATAAGAGCCATGAGGGGGCAACTGGGATCAGAGCTGTAATGCACAGTGGAAGGGTTAACTCTCCCTCCACCTAGTCTCAGTGAACTACTTGCGCCTGAAGCTGCGATATGCTCGTTTGACGCTGGTGTCAATGGGAGCTTCTTTCCAAAGGGAACAGCAATTTTAAGAGGTGGGAAGAGATTTTTAATGGGAACCATTGCAGGCGATGGCTTATCACCCCCCTCTGCCTGGTTCAGATCCTGATTCTTTTGTTTTTAAGATAAAAAAGACACTTTAAATATCATATCATCTAGTGGGGACCTGATAATAAACATATATTACTGTTGCAATTCAGAGATATGAAAATGTGGAAGGATTTTTTTTTGTTTTTGCCGAGTTACTATGGCAACACATGAATTGGTCTTCAGGAGGAGGCTTGTAGGTGAAGAGAGTGCCACTTCCACACTGGCTTGATTGCTGGCACTACCAAGTTTCGAAATTAGGCATTTCCCTCACCCCACTGTTTCCTTTCAAGTCTCCCCCCCCAAAGTGCTAATCTCGTAGAAAGAAGCATTCCATCATGGACTCACTTGTACCTGTTTTGCAGAGCTTAGATTACTTTTAAAAAGTAATAAATTACAGTTACAGTTACATGGCCCCAAAAAGTAGTAATTACTGTTACAATTACAACTGCTCTGAAAGTAACTGATTACTTTACTTTTTCTCAAAAGTAATCACTACAGTTATATTTCAGTTACTTTAAAAAAAATGGCTACAAGGTGCTGGCCTTGGCTGCTGCACATCTAAGTAGCCTAAAACAACATTAAAAATAAACACACACATACAGAGGTAGTAGAATAATTCTTTTTATCCATAAGATAGCAATGGTGGACTCTCCGCTGGTAAGGGAGACGGGGAGGGAGGCAAAGGCCACTACTCAGATCTTTGCACGTCAAACCAAGTGCAACCAGCCAGCAAGATAATCTCTCTCCCTTAACCACCTCCCAGACTCTGCCCTGCCACCAACTAAGGGACACTCACCCAAGCAAACATTTTCTCCTGAGATGCAAAAAAAGTTAAAATACTGCAAATGCAGCACAGTAGCCAGAGAGGGTGGTGGAGGCCACTTTGTGTGCCAACACATTTTGTCATCTTTCACCCCCACAGTTCTTTATCTCCATTCTGCTGCTGCCTCCTTCTCCTCCTTTATCCATGTTCTTGCCCTCCGGCTCCTTTTTCCCTCCACTCCATTTTTTAAAACAATTGTTTTCTTCACTCCACCCTGTCTTACTCTCCACCTCCTCCCTTATTGTCTCCTACCCATCCACAGACCATGATGATAATGAAAGTTAAAGAGGAAAGCACAAAAGCAGGATTACAGCTGAACATCAAGAAGACTAAAATAATGACAACAGAAGATTTATGTAACTTTACAGTTGACAATGAGGACATTGTACTTGTCAAGGATTATCAATACCTCGGCACAGTCATTAACCAAAATGGACACCATAGTCAAGAAATCAGAAGATGGCTAGGACTGGGGAGGGCAGCTATGAGAGAACTAGAAAACATCCTCAAATGCAAAGATGTATCACTGAACACTAAAGTCAGGATCATTCAGACCATGGTATTCCCAATCTCTATCTATGGATGTGAGAGTTGTACAGTGAAAAAGGTGGATAAGAGAAAAATCAACTCATTTGAAATGTGGTGTTGGAGAAGAGCTTTGTGCATACCATGGACTGCGAAAAAGACAACCATTATAACTAAGTGACTTCCTGGAGCTATTATCACAAATAAATAGTCTGAATATCAGGACTCCTAGGCTTCTAGATCTGAGGCTTTGATTTGTAACTTTGACAGTTTGATTTAACGTCAGTTCACAAAAGCACCAAACATCCAGATAAAAGCTGGCTGCAGGATCCCCAGTTCCAGTCTCACTTAATGGTCCTCGATAAGTCATTTGAAATCTGCTATATTAACGAAGCATTATTGCCAGATACCCCAATATCACTACACACATACATATGCGAAGGCAATTCCAGATACATAACCCAACCACCTCTTTCAGAGTCCGTCTACTACCTCAACACTTTCAGTAAGCTAGGAGCCTCCAGACAGAGAGCTCGTATCTCAGTAGCAGAGGATATGTGTTTCATGCGCTGAGGTCCTAAATTCAATCTCTGACAGTTAAGAGGATCTCAGATGACAAAGCTAGCAAAAGCACTTGGCCTGAGTGGCTGCCAGTCAGAGGCAGTAATATTGGGCTAGATGAGCCACTACTCTGGTACATGTTCAGAAAACATGTTCAACTCGAGGCATCTCCTTTCAAACCCACAGAACATTACAAACATGATACACGCACTCTCCCCCATGAAGAATTCATTACCTGACAGAACTTTCTGGGTTTTTAGGACCCAAGCAGAACATCCATAATTCCTCCTTCATTCAGAACCTGGAGAACTAACAGTCTACCCTATTAATGTTTACTCAGAAGCAAGCCTCATTCCCCATCCATCTGTCCTTGACTATTTGTGGGGAAGAAAGCAAATGTTTCACCAGACAGCAGGAGGGTTGGGGGGGAAGGGGGGGTCTAGAGTTCTATAACAAGAGCATTAAGTTCAATTGGACTTGCTTCCAAACAAGTGTACTTATGATTCCAGTCACCATGCAGCCCAATCCTATGTATGTTTAGAGAGATCAATGCAACTTAGTCCCCTGAGTGTGTTTAGGCCTGTGCACTAAGTACTGCAAACCAATCCTATGCATTCTAATTATTTTTATGCTCAGAAGTAATCCACCAAATTGACCCCCATATCCAGTTTTAGATGGTAAGCTTCTCCAGGCAGGCACCTGTCCTGTGCACAGTGTTATTACCTAAAAAAAAAAATAATGCTCACCAATGAAGTGTGCATAGCAGAGAGACGGGGTGGGGGGCGGCGGCAGGGCAAATGAGTGAGTGAGTGAGCAGGGGGCAGGAGGGGGAAAAGAGGGGGTGGGGCAGCAGGACGAGTGAGGAAGCAGGGGGCAGGCAGGGGGAGAGAGCGGGGGTGGAGGGGCAGGGCGATTAAGCGATTGAGACAGCGGGGAGGGCAGGCAGCGGGTGAGAGCAGGAGTGGGGGGCAGAGTGATTGAGCCAGCAGGGAGGCAAGGCGGGGGAGATTGCAGGGGTGGGGGGGAAGGGTGACTGAGAGAGCGAGGGAGAGAACAGAGGTGGAGGTAACACACATACATACATACACATCATCACTAACCTCCATTCTGCTGCTGCCTTCTCCTCCATCATCCTTGCCCTGGCTTTCTCCTCCACTGACCATTTTTTTCTCTCTGGCGCTCCACCACCCCCTGCATCTTCACCTCCTCCCTCGTGCTTCCTAACACAGAGCATGAGGGAACAGCGAGGCTGCGCAGAAGCCCAGTGTGAAGCACATGTCTTCTGTCCACCAATCACAGGAACAGAAGACTTCTGCTTGCTCCCCCCCAAGTAACGTCCAAACATGACGCCGGAAACGTTACGATTGCTGCTAAAAGGTAGGGAAATTACTAGTTGTTCTATTACTAGTAAAATGTAATGAAGTTACCCACTCATTACTTAAAAAAGTAATAAATTACAAAATGAAAATGGAAATTGACTGCCTTTAAGTTGATCCCGACTTATGGCTACTCTGTGAATAGGGTTTTCATGGTAAGCGGTATTCAGAGGGGGTTTACCATTGCCTCCCTCTGAGGCTAGTCCTCCCCAGCTGGCTAGGGCCTGCTCAGCTGGCCACAGCTGCACAAGCCAGCCCCTTCCTTGTCTGCAACTGCCAGTTGGGGGCAACTGGGCTCCTTGGGACTATGCAGCTTGCCCATGGCTGCACAAGTGGCAGGGCACGTAACTCTTGAGCCACTCACTGTGGGGGTGATCTTTAGCTGGCCCTTTACACCCAGGAGACACGAGCAGGGATTTGAACTCACAGACTCTGGACTCTCAACCAGGCTCTCCTCCCCACTGTGCTATACCAGCTGTTAATAAAATACAAGTAACTCGTTATTTCTAATGACATACTTCCAAGCTCTGCTGTTTTGTACCAGCGTAACTCCATTGGCTTCACTTCTAGATTTCCCAGCTCTGTATACAATCAAGAAATTTAAAAAATGTTAAAGCTAAAACAAGGTTTTTAAATTAGTACTAAACATGTTTAATAGGACAAATTCTTTTCATTTTCATCCTGCCTTCTAAGTCTTACAACAATCCTGTGAGGTAGGAGGTTAGACTGAGGGATAGTGACTTATCTAAAGCCATCCAGTGAGAGCTCATAAGTTCATATCTTAAAAGGCAATCACATTAGTGTTTCCATAGTGTTTAAAGTGTGACAGACATCCCTAATTACTCAAGAGAGAAAGGGCAGAGACATTTGAGGGAACAGCAGGCCTTTGGATGGCTGAGGATGATAGTGCTGGAGGAGTAAATATTATGGTATGAAATGAGAGCAGAAATATAAGGGGATGCCAGGGCATTGAGGACTTAGAATGAAAGGATGAAGAGTTCATTCAGGATCCAGGGGTGAACAGGAAATTGATGTAGGGTGCGAAGGAACTGGACTTTACTATCCTGAACTGTTTGTATGAACTCTTTTATATGAACTGATGTGTATGATTAATGTGTATTAGAAAGCCAGTGTGGCTTAGTGGTTAAGGACTACGATCTGGGAGACCAGGTCTTGAATCCCCACACAGCCATGAAGCTCACTGGGTGGCCTTGGGCCAGTCACTGCCTCTCAGCCTCTATTCATAGGGGCGCCATAAGTCAGGATCGACTTGAAGGCAGGCCATACTGGCATACTGGATGTGTATTATACTGGGATGCATATCTTTCTTGCTTATACTGGGATGCATATCTTTATTGTCTGTTGCATATCTTTCTTGTTTGTTTGGGAATTATAGGGTTAACCTGTTCAAATGACCTCCCCTGGGGCTGAAATGAGAAGGCAGGAGAACTCCATTGCATACCTGGGAGATGGCATGTCTCTTAGACAAGAGGGTGGGAAAATTAACTACTTCTTGTTGCCTGTAACCTGAGCAGCAATACTTGCCGCTGGCTGAATCGTGCTGGTGAAGCCTGTGATTGACAGGAACTGGCTAGGAAACAGAAAGCAGAGAGTAGGAATAAATGGATAGTCCTCCCAATGGAGGCATGTAGAAAATGGAGTCCTCCAAGGATTGGTATTGGGACCTGTGCTTTTTAACTTGTTCATACAAGTTCTAGAGTTAGCAGTGAGCAGGGAGGTAGCCAAGTTTGCTGATGATACTAAATTGTTCAGGGCTGCAAAAATAAAAAGGAATTGCAAAGAGCTCCAAAGAGACCTCTGAGTGAATGGGTGGTAATGTGACAAATACAATTCAATGTAAATACATGTAAAGTTATGCATGTTGGGGCAAAAAATCTTAATTTCACATATATACTCATGGGGTCTGAACTGGCAGTGACTGACGGAACTTGACCTTGGGGTTGTAGTGGACAGCTCAATGAAGATGTTGATCCAGTGTGCAGCAGCTGTGAAAAAGGCAAATTCCATGTTAGGGATCATTAGGGAAGGTATTGAAAATAAAACTGCCAATATCATAATGCCGTTATACAAATCTATGGTGTGGCCGCATTTGGAATACTGTGTACAGTTCTGGTTGCCTCACCTCGAAAAGGATATTGCGGAGCTGGAAAAGGTTTAGAAAAGGGCAACCAAAATGATCAAGGGGATGGAGCGACTCCCTTATGAGGAAAGGTTGTAGCATTTGGGGCTTTTTAGTTTAGTGGAAAAGACAAGTAAGAGGTGACATCATAGAAGTATATAAAATTATGCATGGCGTGGAGAGTGTGGACACAGAGAGGTTTTTCTCCCTCATAACACTAGAACTCACAGACATCCAATGAAACTGAATGTTGGAAGATTCAGGACAGACAAAAGAAAGTACTTTTTCACGCAGCACATAGTTGGATTTTGGAATTCACTCCCACAGGAGACAGTGACGACCACTAACTTGGATGGATTTAAAAGAGGATTAGACAAAGTAATGAAGTATAAGGCTATCAGTGACCACTAGCCATTAAGACTATGTTCTGCCTCCATAGTAGAAGGCACTATACTTCTGAATACCAGTTGCTGGAAACAGCAGGAGGGGCGAGTGCTCTTGCACTCAGGCCCTGCTTGCGGGCTTCCCAGAGGCATCCGGTTGGACCCTATGAGAACAGCTTGCTGGACCAGATGGGCCACTGGCCTGATCCAACAGGCTTTTCTTATGTTCTTAGGGGGCAGGTAAACAGAGATGATATCTATAGGTGGACAATCTGGAGGTGAGTTAGATCAAGGCTTATCTCAGTATGGTGATAAAAGGAAAGGAGAACTGCAACTCTAGAGAGGATTCTGCTGCAGGGTATTGTTGCGGGAATCTTTTGGTTCAGGCTTGTGTGTGAGCTCTCCAAAAGTGGTTAGGCCTAGAATGTCTTAGTGGAATTGCTGATATTGTGCTTGCAAGGCTGTGAAAAGAAGTAGAGTAAAGGTCATAATAAATGCTTGCTATAGAGGTCAAATACTTACCAAAAAAGATATGAGGAAATGTAGAGGAGGGGTTGGAGTAGTTGTTTCATGGAAAAGGAAGAGAAAAGTTATCTTGACCTGCATGTTTTTATGATGTGTAGTTACAAGCTTATGTTAAATAAGGAATGTTGATGCCACATTATTGTGTTGATTGACACATGTTGATGTGATGCTTGCGTAATCAATGTAACTTTGACTGAAGTATATAAGGATGATGTGTGGATAATGTAAGGGGGGCTTACATAGAGACTTGTTCTGTACTTAACTCCTCCAAGCAGCTGCTTGTTCGCACATAAAGTCTTCTAATCAAAGAATCAATTGTTGTGTCTTGAGAGTCTGACTAAGGCCTCCCAGCATTGAACTTAGCAGGGGTAATAGCCCAGCTGGGCTCCTGCAACAATATGTATGTATGATGATTATTATTCACTGAATGTATATCTCACCCTTCTGAAGAGCCCAAAGCTTGCAAACATAAATAAAACAATTTAACAAGGAAAAAGAAAAGCATACTAAAAACAGTTAAAACATTCCAAAACACAGTTATAATTAAAAACATTTTAAAACACAGTTTTTAAAAAATACAGTTTAAAACATTTAATCAGTGATCTTCAGGCTGCCAGGGACGGTACCCTGCAGCCATCAAATGCCTGAGTAAATAGGAATGTTTCCAAATTCCTCCTGAAAGTCAACAGTGGTGGAGTCAGACACACTGCGCCATGGAGGGCATTCCACAAATGGGGAGCGACCACTGAAAAGGCCCTGTCATAGGTCAGTGCCAGCTGGGCAGCAGTTAGACCCAGAGAGTAGACCCAGGAATAGGGGATTGTTTTTAACACTCTGTTTTGTTTGTCTTATTTTCTCCAAATGGAATATACAGTTTTCTGTAACTTTTGTTTCTCTTAAACTCCATATTTTTCTGTTCTAGTATACATTAGATCTTGTTTCATAAACCTAGCGTGGCTTCTTCTTATTTTATCACCCCCACATCCAGAAGACACAAAAGTTCACTACCTTCAGAGGCTTCAGAGAGACCCAAGGATTATTATTGTTGTTGTTGTCGCTGTTTATAAGGGACAACCTTATAGTCAAATTCCCCCTATCTGGTGGCAGCAAACTCTTTAAAAAGTGGGCTGAGCAGAGGGGTACACCAGCCAGGAACTCCTTTCCCTCAGGTGCCCAAGCAGGTGTGAGGCAGCCATGTCATAGGGAATTAAGGAGGCACATAATGTGACTGGAGTGATGAAAGAGGGGAATGAGGTGAGACAACAGAAAACTAAATATCGGATGGGAAAGTTAAAATAGTCAAGATTAGAAATCAGAGCATGAAGCCGGGTTTTTGCTGAGACAGGACTAATATTTTTGCAGAGTTGTAAAGGGAGAAGTAGCATGACTTGGTGATGCACTGAACATGGAGACCAAAGGAGAGAGAGGAGTCAAAGATAAAGCTGTGGCGTTATCCCATTCAGCAGGATGAACATTGACACTGACAGTGGATATTATGGAGAGTGGAAGAAGAAAAAGGCAGCTTGGATGAAAAATGTGTAGTCTTGGACATACTGAATTTGAGATGACAATGAAAAATCTAAGCAGAAATATCAGGCAAGCAGTGGGACATAATGGGATTTGATAGAAAGAAAAAGTCCTGAGGTGAAGATGAAGGGATATAGGTGTCATGAAGACACTGACAGCATTGAAAGCCACAGGATTTGATAAGGTCACCTACTGACAGTGTGTAACAAAGCAGAAGTCCAACAACAGATCTCTAATGGATCTCTACAGAGTGACAGAAAGCAGAGGACCCCTGAGATTTTGAATATTCACAGTATTTGCTTGGGACTGTCAGTGTTCGGTAAATGTCAACTTTCACTAGATTTTGGGCATTCACTGCAGTACAGATATGTATTTGTATGTACATATTATATGCAGTTGACAATGTTTTTGACCTTCTGCTATGCCTATTAAAAATATTTTTGACCTCCTGTGCCTATTAAATAGTAATTGATTAGACTTGGAATGACTTTCGTACCCAGTATACCATATCAGCACCTCCACATCTTTAAATAATTTTGTTGGTCCTTTCTGAATTCCCCTCAACCTGACTTATTTAGCCTTCGACATCTGGTTGCTTCATCTTTATTCCATCTCAATTCACTATGACTACTGGCTCATATTCTCAGGAACAAAGAGGCATCAGATTGATCTCTCGAGATTCACTTTACAATGAGAGATAACGAATTCCTAAATTACATTTTTGCATTGTCCAATGTGAAAAGCAAGAATTAGCAGGTAAGTTAGGGATGTAAACATGAGGGATTTGCTGAGTATAGCTTTCCTTCTCCTCTTATTTATATGCATGCACAATTCTAGTTGTTGCTCCTGAGAGCTGTAGAATTGCTTATGGATGGGAGAACAGACCGACAGCCTGATAGGTTGGTAGGATCTACGCATACAGTGTGAAATCTTCAGCAGGGGAGACATTAAAATGTCCCTTATGCATTGTTTCCACCTGTCAAGCACCTCAGAAATGCAAGTGATGTACGGCAGGTGTTGGTGGAGATACAGTGGAGATAAACTAGTTATATTTACAGCAAAACAACCATTGCCCCCAAATACATGACACTACTTTGTTTGTTCCATTGTTGTGACTAGGGTTGGCAGGTCGGAAGCATTCCAAACCCTGAGATTTCAGAGGCGAGCCCTAGTGGTATCACAGGGTGGGGCCCAAGTGATGTCATTAAGCATGATATGTTAAGCATAAACCACAGTTGCTTGGAGCATACCACTCAAACAAAAAAAATTCTCCGATTGGAAATTAAGATAGAACCCCTAGCTAAATGAGGCTGTTCCCAGGTCCAGCTGGAGTCACGGGATCATTCCTTCTCACCTGTTTAGGCAGCCTGGGTAGGGAACATTTAATCTAGCCTACTTGCTTCTGGCAAGAAGGGTTTAAGTGCGCTCAGGCCAGGCCAGGCAACAGAAGGCCATTGTAGTGTTGTGGAGATGTTAGACAGGAGCACTCAGGAGTAAAGATGGATGCCCTTGAAGGCTGCAATTCTAAACACACTTACTAAGGGACTAAGCCCCATGGAACTCAACAGGACTTACAGCTGAGGATATATGGTTAAAAGTGTGCTGTTGATAAGGGTTGACTAGGGATCCTCTGCAAAGATATCGATATCAAAACAGGGTTGGCAGCCCCCTGCTTTGATATTGATATCAAAGCAGGATTGGTAACCCCCTGCCTGTAATGCCTGTTAATATGACTGCTCCAAACCTCTTTACAGACTTGACAATTCACAGCAGAGAGAGGTTTGGGAAATGAGCAAGAGTTAAGAAGATTCGCTACCATTTCCTGCCTATCCTGTGGGCTGCTATAAATTCACTTTGACAGCCAACCCAATTCCAGTGAATAATAATTGACAAAGAGAAAACACACATGGTTTGGTCTACCTTCACAGGCAGTAGCTTGGGAACAACAGCAATTGAAGCTGCACTTCCCAGTATATGAATTCTCTTTTGCCACTATTGGGCAAGAAACAAACCATCATGCAACCAACAAGGTGCATAATCAATGGATTTAAGTGGGTTGAGCTGAGAACATGGAACTACTGTTTTTGCTTCTATGGATGTAAAATCAGAGGTAAATGAAACGCAAATAGCAAAGAAAAACAAAAAAATAGTGATGATTCCCTAAATGCAATACCATACCAATCACAAGAAGATTCCTATGAGTAAGGCAGAAAACTTAGCATCCCTCAACCAGTCAGAGTTCCTAACCAAAAAACAAAACTAAAACAAATCCTGGCAACCAGTCAGCCAAGGTCACAGAAATCCCCATGCAGCACAAACTGACCTGGGGGGTGCAGTTAGTGCAGAATGCTGTGGCATGATTGCTGACATGAGTGAGACCCTATCAGCACATAATATTATGTGGATCTGCATTACTTCATAAACTTTACCTGCATATAAATCATTTTAATTATTTTTTGAAATGGAAATCAGCTACAAAGTTTACTTGGTGACCATGGACTACTCAACATCTCTCAGCCTAATCTGCCCCTCAGGGTGAAAACAATGGAGGGGGGACCCAGACCACCTCAAGCAGGAAGGGCACACTTAAAATGCAGAGGAAATAATAATGTATAACCATAGTGTGAAATCAGATAACATATTGAGACATAGTATGAATAAATATTTATATAAGCATGACTGTTAAAGATGTTTATTATTTGCACAATCTGTAAAGATATTTATAGTGCAATCCTATGCATGTTTACTAAGAAGCAAGTCCCAATGTATTCAATGCAGAGCTTGGAAGATTACTTTCAAAAAGTAATAAATTACAATTACTATTACATGGCCCCCCAAAGTAGTAATTACCATTACAATTACAATTGCTCAGTGGCATACCAAGGGCGAAGTTGTGGGAGCAGTCCGCCCCGGGTGTAGGCAATAAGGGGGTGCTGTCCCGGCCAGAGGAGGAGGAGGAAGAGGCAGCTGCTCAACAGGGATGTGCTTGCCGCCACCTGTCCCACTCCTTCTGCCGCCGCTGCCGCGGTCAGCCTTGGCCGGGCCAGTGCTCGGGCGCCACCTGCTGGAGGTCCAGGGGCGCTTTGCCACAGCTGCTGCAGCATGGCGGGAGCGGCGACCTGGGAGAGAGCGTCCACACCACGGCGGACTGTGGGTGAATCGGAGGCTCGCTTTGGATCGCAATCAGTGGCCCCTGGCAGTGGGCACCAAGTGGGTCCAGCGTTGGATGGTGGCAAGAGGGGTGCACTGGGGCTGCCAGCGGGGAGGGGGCGCTCACACAGGAAGCTCTCTGAGTGACCTTGGGCCCATCGCTCAGCCAGCAACGCGGTTAGGAAGCTGCCTTCTATGGTCCATCTAGCTCAGGCCTCTCTGTGCTGACTGGCAGCAGCTCTCTGGTGTGCCAGGCAGGGGAGGTTCCCAGCCCTGCCTGGAGATGCCACGGGGGAATGAACAGGGAGGGGGTGGCTTCTGTATGCAAAGCTGGGGCTGTACCGCTTAGGGGAGAATGTTGTGTGACACCTGGGGCTCCTCGGAGGAAAGGTGGGAGATTCATGTAGTAACAAATCCACAATTAAACATTCCCATTGGGTTTTCTGGCTTTGCAAGCACTGCGCTGTGTCACTGCAGTCCAGTGCCCTGAGAAGGAGCTGCTTTGCTTGCAGGTGTGCAGTCACAGGTATTACCATTCTTGCCCCAGAGATCACTGAGCACATGTAAACCTGGAAAGCTGAGCTTTGTCACACATAGAGTAAGAAGGAGCCAAAGAACATCAGAAGTGCCCGGCTGCTGGACTAGGCCAAAATTGTGACTTGTAGCCATGGGCAGCCTTTATCCTCCGTGAATTTGTCCAGCCCCCGTTTAAAGCCACCCAAGCTGGTGGCCGTCAGTGCCTCACGTGGGAGCAAATGCCCTAGTCTAACTATGGGCTGTATGAAGAATGCCTTTCCTTCCTGGCTCCCCACGTGGCCTCCCCTGACCCCAGGGACAAGGAGAAGCAGCGCTGGGCAACTTCAGCATACTGCTGGGACTGAGCGTCAGATCCCCTGGGGACCTCCCTGCAGCCACTTTGTATGGGTGTTGAAAAGCAAGGGGCCCAGATGGAACCCTGCGTGACACCACTGCTGAAACGCCTTGGCCACAAACAGAATCCCCCCCTCAATGCCACGATCTGAAACCAGCCCTGCAAGTTGGAGCGGAATGACTGTCCATCACCGAGCCTCCAGCTCCCGAAGCACAGAGATGGGCTGGGGAGACACCAACACCGATGGTGTCAAACGCTGATGTGGGGTCCAGAAGAATCAAGAGGATGCCCCATACATGTTGTGTAAATTTGCATAGATATTAGCAGAGATCGTCAACAGTCTGAAATGCTTGTGTGCCTGTGTGTGTATTTACCTGTTGCTGTTGTTGTTGTTTTGTGCCTTCAAGTCGACTATGACTTATGGCGACCCTATGAGTCAGCGATCTCCAACAGCATCTGTCGTGAACCACCTTGTTCAGATCTTGTAAGTTCAGGTTGGTGGCTTCCTTTATGGAATCAATCCATCTCTTGTTGGTCTTCCTCTTTTTCTACTCCTTTCTGTTTTTCCCAGCATGACGGTCTTTTCTAGTGAATCCTGTCTTCTCATGATGTGTCCAAACTAGGATAACCTCAGTTTCATCATTTTAGCTTCTAGTGATAGTTCTGGTTTAATATGTTCTAACACCCAATTATTTGTCTTGTTTGTAGTCAATGGTATGCGCAAAGCTCTCCTCCAACACCACTATTCAAATGAGTTGATTTTTCTCTTATCCACTTTTTTCACTGTCCGACTTTCACATCCATACCTAGAGATCAGGAATACCATGGTCTGAATGATCCTGACTTTAGTGTTCAGTGATACATCTTTGCATTTGAGGACCTTTTCTAGTTCTCTCACAGCTGCCCTCCCCAGTCCTAGCCTTCTTCTGATTTCTTGACTATTGTCTCCATTTTGGTTAATGACTGTGCCAAGGTATTGATAATCCTTGACAAGTTCAATGTCCACATTATCAAAGTTGCATAAATCTTCTTTTGTCATTACTTCAGTCTTTTTTGACGTTCAGCTTTAGTTCTGCTTTTGTGCTTTCCTCTTTAACTTTCATCAGCATTCATTTCAAATCATTACTGATTTCTGCTAGTAGTATGGTATTGTCTGCATATCTTAAATTATTGATATTTCTCCCTCCAATTTTCACACCTCCTTCATCTTGGTCCAATCCTGCTTTCCGTATGATATGTTCTGCGTATAGATTAAATAAATAGGGTGATAAAATACACTCCTGTCTCACACCCTTTCTGATGGGGGAACCAATCGGTTTCTCAATATTCTGTCTTTACAGTAGCCTCTTGTCCAGAGTATAGGTTGTGCATCAGGACAATCAGATGCTGTGGCGTCCCCATTTCTTTTAAAGCATTCCATACTTTTTCATGATCTATGCAGTCAAAGGCTTTGCTGTAATCTATAAAGCACAGGGTGATTTCCTTCTGAAATTCCTTGCTCCGTTCCATTATCCAAAGTCTGTTTGCAATATGATCTCTGGTGCCTCTTCCCTTTCTAAATCTAGCTTGGACATCTGGCATTTCTCGCTCCATATATGGTAAGAGCCTTTGTTGTAGAATCTTGAGCATAACTTTACTTTCATGAGATATTAAGGCAATAGTTCAATAATTATTGCATTCCAGGGATCCCCTTTCTTTGGAATTGAGATGTATATTGAACACTTCCAGTCTGTGGGCCATTGTTTAGTTTTCCATATTTTTGTCAAAATTTGGACAGATTCAGTCTCAGTAGCTTGTAGCAACTCTATTGGTATGCCATCTGTTCCTGGTGATTTGTTTCTTCCAAGTATTTTAAGAGCAGCTTTCACCTCACATTCTAAAATTTCTGGTTCTTCATCATACGGTTCCTCTGTGAATGAATCTGTCATCCTTGCATCTCTTTTACAGAGTTCTTCAGCGTATTGCTTCCATCTTCCTTTTATTTCATCTCGGTCAGTCAGTGTGTTCCCGTTGATTATTCAACATCCCTACTCTTGGTTTAAATTTCCCTTCATTTCTCTAATCTTTTGGAATAGGGCTCTTGTTCTACCCTTTTTGTTGTTCTCTCCTGTTTCTATACAACAACTATTATAATAGTCCTCTTTGTCCCTACGTATTAGTCGCTGTATTGTTGCATTTAGGGTTCTGACCGTGTTTCTATCTGCTTTTGCTTTTGCTTTCCTTCTCTCTTTAACCATTTAAAGAGTTTCTTCAGTCACCATTGAGGTCTTTCTCTCTTTTTAACGAGAGGTATTGTGTTTTTGCATTGTTTCCTGATAATGTCTCTGACTTCTCGTTCCCTCTCAACTAAGTTTAAAGCCTCAAACCTGTTCCTTATTTGATCTTTATATTCTTCCGGGACGTTATTTAAATTGTATTTTGGCATTATGATTGCTTTGTCGTTCTTCTTTAGCTTTACTCTGGTTTTCGATACGACCAGTTCATGATCTGTACCGCAGTCTACTCCTGGTCTTGTTTTCGCAGAAAGTATGGAACTTCTCCATCTTCTGCTACCAATTATATAATCAATTTGATTCCTATATTGACCATTTGGTGATGTCCACCTGTACAGTTGTCTTTTCGGTTGCTCAAAAAATGTGTTTGCAAGAAACAAATTATTGGCTTCACAGAATTCAATAAGTCTTTCTCCTACTTCATTTCTGTCTCCTAAGCCCCATTTCCCCACAATTCCTAATTCTTCTCTGTTCCCTACTTTTGCATTCCAATCCCCCATGATTATCAGCACATCTTGTTTTGGTGTGTGATCAATTTCTTCCTGTACTTCTGCGTAAAATCTCTCCAATTCCTCTTCTTCTGCATTTGCTGTTGAAGCATAGACTTGGATGATGGTTATGTTAATAGTTTCTTGTTTAATCTCATTGATATCACTCACTCAGACCTTGCGTTGTGGCTCCTGATTGCTCTTCCTACATCACTTCTCACTATTAAAGCAACTCCATTTCTTCTTAATTTCTCATTTCCTGCATAAAATATTTTGTAGTTGCCTGATTGAAAATGTCCCATTCCTGTCCATTTTAGTTCGCTCACACCAAGTATGGTAATGTTGATACGTTCCATTTCTTTCTTGACAATTTCTAACTTTCCCTGGTTCATGCTTCTCACATTCCATGTTCCTATTGTGTGCGTCGTAAAACTCCAGACTATCTTTTCGCATGTGTGCACATCAGCTTCTGGGCTTCCTTTCAGCTTTGACCCAGCTGCATCATTAGTCACAGCGTTACTCGTACATGTTCTTCCTCAGTAGCTCGGTGAGTGCCTTCAGACCTGGGGGGTCTCATCTTCCAGCACTATCTCCTGTTGCATTTTGGATACTCTGTTCACAGGGTTTTCGTGGTAGGAGATATTCAGAGGTGGTTTACCATTGCCTTCCTCTGAGTTTGGATGCATCTTAGTCTGGTGTTTCAGCTTTGACCATTCCGCCTTGGGTGCTCCTGCTAGGAATCTAGCCTCTTGGTCTAGACTCCTGATGGCATTGCTCTCAGCTTCTTCAACACTCTCAGACCCCCTCACCACGATAAGGTGTGCATCCTAGTGTGCATCCTAATAGCAGGCTTTTACTCAGCATTGAGATCACTGAGACTTAAGACATAGTAAAATAAGAAAAGCTACTTTATTCATAGAAATACATAGTAGATAGGCTGGTACTACATATCCCTGCGTTTAAACAGTAGATTCGAAATAAACAATGATAGCATAGTGATTGTAAAGACGAAGAAACAGAACTTGAGTTACTTCAGTTCTGTCATTCTATGTGACCACTTTTTGTGTGTGTGTTTAAAATTTAAAACAGTGAAACAGAGTGTGATCTGTGAGGTGTAATATTTCTGTTTGGTAAGTGCAAATTTCTTGATACTTGTTGTTCTGCAGATGTGGCTGTTGCAACTGGCACTGCTTCATGCCCTCCTCCTCCTCGTGCACAGAGCCTCCTTTGTGAACTTCACTTTCTAGTTTTGCCACCTCAGAATCAACAAGCTGCGACTCAAGTGGCTGCTCTCAGCAACAGGAACAACTGCAACAGGCTTGTCTGTAATAAATAAGAGAGATTTAGATAATGCTCCTATATGGGTGAACTTCAGCTGTGATGCCAACTGTGATGTGAACTGTTCCCCCGTCTTTTCTCCATCCTGGAGGATCCCCCAATCAGAGTGGAAGTAAGCAGGCTGATAGCACAATTAAAAGAGATCCTGTTTGCATATTTTTTGCTCACTGAATAACCCTGCCTGGGCCAGTCGCATAGCCTAACCTACTAGCTTATGGGGTTGTTGTGAAAATAAAATAAGGGGTAGGGGGAGAGCCGTGTACAGTGAATTGAGGTAGGATTTGAAGATGATGATTATGATGATAATAAATATGCAGCATTTCAAATTAATTCTGTATGAGAAGCATTCCATGCCAAGCTTGGAACACCAAGGAGGAGGCATATAATGTAGGCAAAAGTACTTTTGTCAAAATGCCATTTGTCCTTTATACAGAGCTTGGAAGATTATTTTTAAAAAGTAATAAATTACAGTTACAATTACATGGCCCAAAAAAGGAGTAATTAAGCTTACAATCACAATTGCTCTGAAAGTAACTGATTACTTTTTCTCAAAAGTAATCACTACAATTACATTTCAGTTGCTTTTTTAAAAAAACACCTACAAGGTGCTGGCCTTGGCTGCTGCACATCTAAGTAGCCTAAAACAACATAAAAATAAACATACACATTCAGGGGTAGCAGAATAATTCTTCTTATCCATAAGATAGCAATGGTGGTCTCTACGCTGGTAAGGGAGGTGGGGAGGGAGGCAGAGGCCACTACTCAGATCTTTGCACATCAAACCAAGTGCAACTCCCCCCTCAGCCAGCAAGCATAATCTCTCTCACTTAACCACCTCCCGGACCCTGCCCTGCCATCAACTAAGGGACACTCACCCAAGCAAACATTTTCCCGAGATGCAAAAATGTTAAAATACTGCACATGCAGCATAGTAGCCAGAGAGGGTGGTGGAGGCCACTTTGTGTGCCCAGTGCGTGCACGCATGCACACACACACACGTTGTCATCTTTCATCTCCACAGTGCTTTATCTCCATTCTGCTGCTGCCTCCTCCTCCTTTATCCATGCTCTTGCCCTCCAGCTCCTTTTCCCCTCCACTCCATTCTTCACCACCACCACCATCCATTTTTTAAACAATTGTTTTCTCCACTCCAACCCGTCTTGCTCTCTACCTCCTTGCTCATTGCCCACCCACCCACAGAGCATGAGGGAAGAGTGACACTGCACAGAAGCCAGGTTTGAGGCACATGATTTTCATCTACAAATCAGAAGACTTCCCCTGCTCCCCCCCCCCAAGTAATGCCCAAACGTAGTGCTGGGAACATCACAATTACTCCACAAAAGTAATAAAATTACTCCTAGTTCTATTACAATCAAAATGTAAAGGAATTCCCCACTCGTTCCTCAAAAAAGTAATGAATTACAAGTAATTTGTTACTTGTAATGAATTACTTCCAAGCACTGCCTTTATATCTATATATAATATAGATATATAAAGCTGAATGATGTATGTAAAGCATTTTGCTCTTTCCCATTTCTTTTTTCTTATTATTTTAGTACTACTTGGTAATTTTATTTTCCTTAATAAACATTATTCAACCAGCTCCCGGATCCTGCCCTATCACCAATTAAGGCACACGCACCAAAGCAAACATTTTCCCCTGGGACGCAAAAATGTTTAAACATTGCAAATGCAGCAAAATAGCTGGGGGGGGGGAGCAGAGGTTGCTTTGCGCGCTAAGTGCAAAGGAAGTATTCACACCGTCGTCTCTCACCTCCACAGTTCTTTATCTCCATTCTGCTGCTGCCTCCTTCTCCTCCTTCATCCATGTCCTCGCCCTCTGGCTGCTTTCTCCCTCCACTCCATTCTTCTCCTTTTTTGAAATAATTTTAATTTTTCTCTCCACTCCACCACCATCTTGCTCTCCATCCCCTCCCTTGTCACCTCCTAAACACCCACAGAGCACAAGGGAAGAGTGATGCTGCGCAGAAGCCCATTATGAGGCACATGACTTTTGTCCTTGAATCAGAGGAGCAGAAGACTTCCCCTGCTTCCCCCCAAGAAACACTCAAAAGTAATGCTGAAATTTTAAAGTTACACCTCAAAAGTAATAAAAGTATTCCCTGTTCTATTACAAGCAAAATGTAAAGAAATTACCCATTCATTCCTCAAAAAAGTAATAAACTACAAGTATTTTGTTTTTCCTAATGAATCACTTCCAAGCTCTGATTCAATGTATTCAAACCGGGAAGCGTGCACAAGACTGCAACCTCAAATGATAAAGAACTTCACTCACCCAACCCAAAATTCAGAATCATGCCACTTTAAGCTATTCTGCAACTGTTTTATACTTGTTTTTATGGTTATTGGATTTTAAATGGATTTATTTCTTGTTGTAAGCTGCCTTGGTTTCCAACCCTACCTCGCAGGGTTGTTGGAAAGATGCCATATGCACAAACACTGGAGATTTAAAAATACACACACCCTATATAATAGTTTGTTGTCAAAACCAATTGTTAATTGCAAAACATTTTATAAAAAATCAGTATTAGTGTCCTACCAAATAAAAGCACTGACGTTTGGGTGAAGGGCGGGTGATAAATTCTAACTCTAATTCTAATTTTATGTAAGCCCTGACTAGTTGCTTTAAAAAAAAAGGATGGGAAGGGAAGCTTTACAACACAATCCTTTGGTATGTTCACTCAAAAGTCCCATCAATTTACAGCACAATCCTAACCATGTCTACTCAAATGTAAGCCCTACTGAATTCAGGGGTTTACTCTCAGGTGTGTGGGATTGTTTATTTATTTATTTATTTGATTTATATCTCACCCTTCCTCCCAGCAGGAGCCCAGGGCAGCAAACAATGCCCTAAAAACACTTTAAAACATCATAAAAACAGACCTTAAAATACATCAAACCAAAACAACTTTAAAAACATTTTTTAAAGCTTTGAAGAATCTTTTTTAAAAAGGTTAAAAAACATTTTTTGTTTTTGAAAAAAGGTTTAAAAACATATTGAAAAGCAATTCCAACACAGAAGCAGACTGGGATAAGGTATCGATTTTAAAGGCTTGTTGAAAAACGAAGGTCTTCAATAGGTGATGAAAAGACAGAGATGGCGCCTGTCTAATATTTAAGGTTAGGGAGTTCCACGGGGTAAGTGCTGCCACACTAAAGGTTCATTTCCTATGTTGTGCAGAACAGACCTCCTGATAAGATGGTATCTGCAAGAGACCCTCACCTGCAGAATGCAGTGATCGACAGGGTATATAAGGGATAAGACGGTCTTTCAGGTATCCTGGTCCCATGCTGTATAGGGCTTTGTACACCAAAACTAAAAACTTGAACTTGGCCTGGTAGCAAATGGGCAGCCAATGCAATTCTTTCAGCAACAGGGTGACATGTTGGTGATAGTGAGCACATTTTGCACCAGCTGCAGCTTCCAGACCAACCTCAAGGGCAGCCAGGGCCAGCCTCCAAGAGGTCTTCTGTATCTTTCAAAGTTGTGCTGGGAGAAGGGAGAATTCCACCTTGTGGTTTTTCCCATTACAGGGTTGCAAGAACACCTGCACTTGGCTGACTTTCTCTTCTCCTAAAGATACAGGATCAGTCTCAGGCCCTGAACCTGGCAACCCTACCCTGGATACAATGAAATTGCACTGATAGGAAGATAGCATTAGCAAACAACACGGTGATGCAGTGGCACTACCCTTGCTCATCGGCAGGAGTGAGGTGGCAAGGAGATTTGCTCCCTCCCTCCTCCCCTTCCCCTTCCCCTTCCCCTCCCAATAAGCAGCAGCAACTCAATGAAGGCCAATTTGGAGCCTTACCTGCTGGCTCTGCTTTGGATAGTGACAGGAAAAAGGAGGATTGAGGTGCTTTTTAGCCCCTTCTCCATATCTGAGGCCTACTCTCCCCCCACCAAAGCAATGGCAACTTGGCTGTTCGGAGGTCTAGGGAGCACTGCTTACTGGAAGATAGTAATAGACTTACCATTCACAGGAAACTAAGGACTGGATTTTCTAATGCTCCTCATGGCTGTTGAAAAGGTTGCAAAACTGAGGTTTCCTTTGTGCAGAATTTTGGTGCATGTGTCCGTGGAGTAGATAGAGCCCTGAATACAACAAATTTTCCCTGGAAACTTAAGTAGGAAAGCATGCATAAAAATAGTTTGCGCCCTCTCGTGATTTAGGGGAGTTGCCAACTACATTGTTGGCATTTACTCAGTTTATAGCCCAGGGAAATCATGCCAGTATCAAAAGCAAATTTTTACTGTGGCTTGTAGCATTTCAATGAGGGTTATCTTGGCATGCTTTCAGAAGATGCTCTCTTGTGATATTAAACTTACAGCAATAGTTAGGGCCTCAATTCAGCTGGTGGTTCTTTCAACGTCTGTTCAATTGACTTAAAATAACTAGTTAGAAGGAGCCAGAATGGCTAAAATTAAAACCATCAACACATTTACAACCCAGGGCTGCAATAGGAAACTATTTATTCATATAAAATATTTATAGCCCAGCTGTTCATCTATACAGATACCAGGGCAGCGTACAGAACATACATAATGAAATACACAATAATAAAACAATAAAATACATCATTCAAAACTAATAAAGGCAGCCAAAAACAACAGAGCAGGTTAAACAACCATCAACTTAAACCATTTGGGCAAATAAATACGTTTTAACAGGCACCACAACGATAACAGTATTGACACCAGTCATAATTAGGATAAGCTGTCCCACACCATTGCATCACAAGTTTTTTGCAACATTGGAATATGGAGAAGATCCTCCTCAAAAGATCTATATATATTTGATGTACTACAGGAGCTAAGAGGCTGAGGTACAAATCAGGAAATCCCTGGTTTAAATCTTGCTTCTGCCATGAACTCACCAGGTGGCCTTAGGCAAGTCACTCTCTCAACTTCAGACCCCCCTCTGAAATACTAAGATAATGCTGTCCTACCTTACAACAACTTAATGTGTTTAAGGTGCTTTGAACACTCAAAAGTGCTATATAAATGTGCTTTTTCTTACTGCAGATTGCATAGTCACAGTGGGCAGAACACATTATGGAGTAGACATGGGTTTTACTTATTTAAGAAATGTATAATATGTTGTCAGCCTCAAAATTCCTAGAATGGGACACAAGTGTTTAATTAAAAGTACAACAATCAAAATCAAGTAGTGAGTTCTTAAAACAGCAGGAAATAATAATACTTGCAGTATAGCAGCAATAAACAAATAAAATAACAACATATAGCTTCTAAATTGAGGTATAGGTATTTATTTTTGTTCCTTGATTATAAATAATGGACTCTTGTATTGCCAAGTTTGAATGTTCTTTTGTCAGGTTAAATATGGAGATTTCCTTCTCTTGTTGGACTAGCCTCTAGGTCACTAAGTCATTCTGAATATTTTCCACCCATGTTCCTGAGGTATTTTGTTGCTATCAAAGCTGCTGACTCTCATGGTTTCCTCCTTGCACATACTTGCAGAACCTTATTCATGTCGATTCCCTTTCTGATTTAGAACCCTGGAAGATCTATACTGTGTAGAAAGCCTTGTTGTTGTTATGTGCCTTCAAGTCGATCATGACTTATGGCGACCCTATGAATCAGTGACCTCCAACAGCATCTGTCAGCAGAAAGCCTACATGAGTGGGAAAGGCTCCCTGCTTCCAGAAGTATCTTCCAACTCACGGAGAATCACAGGAGGAGTGATGGGATCAGGGTGCAGAGCTAGTACACTCGTCCCTACTCTCCCTCATTGTGAGAGGGCTTAGCGGAGCTATTGTTATAGCCTGTTATCAAGATCTTGGTGTTCGCTCCACTGACATTCACTCATTTAGGCTGCAATCTAATACACGATTACCTGGGAGTAAGTCACACTGAACCCAATGGAGCTTATTTCTGAGTAGACATGTATTGGATTGCAGCCTTAGTAATAGTTCAACCAGTATAAATTCAAATAATTATAATACTCTGAGGGTAGTCAATCCAGAAATGGAGATTTATTATTTTTTTGCTCCCTTTGAAATTTATTTTATTTCATCTAGGGAACCTGAAGAATCTAAATACTGAATATCCTTGTGAGAAAATTTAGGGATAGATAATGATGGGAGGGGGCCCTATCAATTGCTTCTATTTTTGGAATGTCAGAAAAATAAAATTCTCTATAATGAGATAGAAATTCTTTGACAATGCTTTCTGCCACCTTGTCACCATATTCTATAGGTGGGATTAACTTCTTTTTAGATCCTCTGTGGCGCAGAGTGGTAAGCGGCGGTAACGCAGTCGAAACTCTACTCACGGCCGGAGTTCGATTCCAATGGAAGGAGGAAGTTGAATCTCCGGTAAAAGGGGTTGAGGTCCACTCAGCCTTCCATCCATCCGTGGTCGGTAAAATGAGTACCCGGCATATGCTGGGGGCTAAAGAAAGGCCGGGGATGGAACTGGCAATCCCACCCCATATATACGGTCTGCCTAGTAAACGTTGCAAGATGTCACCCTAAGAGTCGGAAACAACTCACACTACAAGTGCGGGGACACCTTTACCTTTTTAACTTCTTTTTTTCTAATGATGATCACTTTTGATATCAATTTTTGTGGCTTAATGCTAAAGTTTGATGTCTTTGCTTTAAATTTCCCTATCCAAATTGATCTTTTAATCTCTAGCTGTTCTTGATGACCAATCAACCTCTCTTGCAATGCTTGATCTAGTGCTCCTTCATGTTCTGCTTCTACCTTTCTTATTTGAAGAATCAGCTGTTCCTCTCACTTTACTCTTATTTTTTCAACTCAGATTATTTCTTTAGGGAAAAAAACTCTCTCTAATAACTCTCTTTTTAGCATCCCATATATGTAACCAGTTTACAACTGAAATCTCTGAATTCCTAATTGTGCTGTAAAGTTCTTCACTTATTAAGTTTCCATTGTTTTAAATTTAAGACGCGAATGAAACTGGAACATAGCCTGCAAATGTCATAAATCTTAATGTTTGAGTTTCTTGATATTAAACTAGGAAAGGCAAGGCAAGAAAAAAATCTATCCTTGAAGAAGATTTATGAGGATAGGCATTTATAGTTTTTAATCTTGGTATTAAAAAAAATCCTGCACCCATTAAAATATTTTTAGAGCTCTTCTACTTTAATGGAAACCTTGGAAGTTCTGTTCATGTGGCCACCTGAATGTTCCTATGATCCAAAAAGATGTCCTATAGTTGAAGGGCAGGGACATGATAATCAAAAATTCTCTTGCACCACCTCTGACATTCTCCAGTGCTCGGTGCAAAGTTAAAGTGGTGGTGCTGTTGCTATTGCAGTGCCCTGGCACATGGTAACAGCAGTGTATGAGAAGGTTGGGAGTGCTCCATTCACCAGGATGGGAACAACGTGGGGTGGGGTGAGGCAGCAGTGAGATCAGAGGAGTGACAGATTGGTGGTACCCCATAGCTGTGTATACACTGGCACAATGTTGCAGCCAACCTAGACCTCCCCTGACATCTCCTCTGCCCTGCCTCACACTATTCCCATTCTGGTGAATGTAGCTGGTGCAAAGAGGACACCATTGCTGCTCTTGTCCGTGTCACATGCCACTACTGGAATGGGCAACCTCACCACACTCTGGCCCTAGCCCTCTATTCCCTTCCCTCCCTTCTCCAGTCACTGATGCATGGAGATTAGGTTAGATTACTTCAGGAATATTAGGACTAATTGAGCTCTTCACAATGCAGTGACACCGGAAGTACATGCAAGGGCTTCTGTGTAAAGCAACATACTTGTGCATAGCAGTGAGCAAGAGAAATTCAGTATCTTATTGTATCTTTCTTCGCTGGGATAGTGGTTCTTTCATCTGACAATCCCGCTGTCTTCGGCAGCTTCTTATAATGACAGCCGACATAACTGGCTTTTCAATCCTGTTTGAAACATAAAAGAAGTTGCAAAGATTTTTCTTATTGCCCTGGCTGGAATCTTCATTGTTGTAAGATCTTCTGCTCTTTCTAATCTCATCAGAAAATCTGCTGGTCTTTAAACTGGCAATGACTGTCTTTTTCTTCTTCTTTCCTTTCAACCCAGGGTTGTTTTCCCTGGCAAACCTTTCCATCTGTTTTGTGAAGATTATATAAAACTTTTGTCTTCCAGTGACATCACAGAAAAGCTTTCTATGTTGAGATAAAAACTTTCTTTGTCGCCAAAGCCAGAGCCTTTCTTCTAACACCATTAGGAGGTTTTGTTAAGTAAGTAGCTGGATTGTGGCCGATGAGTGAAATAAAGCACAGACAACAGCAGTTATGGTTGAAATAAAGGGCCACTTTATTAAATTATAACAAAACCCACTAAAGCGACCTGCAGAGGGTAAACCTAGGTGCGGGACTAAACCTTAGGCAAGCAGCTTGCCCCACAGCTCTTGGGTGACCAGCCCCTGCTGGGGCAAAGGGCAAGCCCCTTCTGCTTACCCCTTGCCCTGGCCACACCTTGTAGGTGAGGAGGGGGGCCTTCCCGCGTCACCACCCCTGGGGGCTGTAGAACCCTTGGTGGATGAGTTAAGTTGGCCCCAAAAGCAGCGTATATCCTGCCCTTGGCCCTAAAACCCTGAGAAACAGGCCTCCGGAACTACCAATCACCTCCAAAGGTGCCTAAGGGGGCCACCTAGCTGATCTTTACCTAATTCCCTTCCCGCACCTTACCGCATTCGTAACCTAAACTTGCACCATTTGGGTATTCTTTTTAACATACCAAATTAGCCCAATTCACGTATTAATCGGGACTCCTCCTAACCCAATTCCCTCCCCTTCTCATAGTGTGGAGTAGGCAAAAAACCTGCCCGCCAACTAGAGTGGGCAGGATAAAAATTCCTACTCAGCCCCAAAGCGACCTTGGTCACACCATTAAAAGAGGGAGGGCGGGGTGGGCGTCTCGAGACAAAGAGGATGAAGGAGGGGCAATGCAGGCTTAAATAAGCCTCTTGTCACTCCGCCCCTCCACGCAGCATGTTGCGTGCGCCTACTGTGTGTGATGCATGACGGTGCCCTTCTTTCCAATGGCGGCTGCGGCTTCACTCTCTAGCCGCAACTAAGTGCCGCCCACCCAGGCTTCGTGCGGTTGAGCTGCGCTGGACCTCTCATGTTCATTTTTAGCACAGTACATGCCACTCCACTGTGTCTTTTAACTCGCCATTTTTCATGCAGTGAACATGTATAGATGTTCATAGTCTTCCACATATAGTTACAAAAGTTACTAATCTACAAACCCTTAGTGGACTGCTTACTTGCCTGCTGCCCACACATATTAGTATGCCAGCAATTTTCATACAGTGGGGCAGACCTCCTTAGATGGAGCAAGTCAACTGGTGGTGCAATGTTGTTGTTCTGGTGGTACTTCTCTGTACAACAAGACTTAGATGGGATGGGTGACTAGAATGGATCTTCACTGATACACATTGGATTAGTAGGGGTAAGTGCACCCTTATTGTCACATCCCCCCCAGTGTCTGGGAAGAAGGGATTTTGGAATGACCTAGGGATGAGGGAGAAATGCGTTCATCTCATCTTCTCATGCCAAATTTGCATTTCCTGAACTAAAATACAGGTGCCCTTCAACATTCTCACTTCTCCAAATTTTGTGATGTGATTCCCTAAACAAACAATATATACAAAAATGTAAGAGAAAAATCAACTCATTTGAAATATGGTGTTGGAGGAGAGCTTTGCAGATACCATGGCCTGCAAAAAAGACAAATTGGGTGTTAGAACAAATAAAACCAGAACTATCATTAGAAGCTAAAATGATGAAATTATCAAACTTTGGACACATAATGAGAAGACATGATTCACTAGAAAATACAATCACGCTGGAAAAAACAGAAGGGAGTAGAAAAAGAGAAAGACCAAACAAGAGATGGATTGATTCCATAAAAGAAGCCACAGACCTGAACTTACAAGATCTGAACAGGGTGGTTCAATGTCAAAGATTTTATTGCAGGCCATAGGCCATCGCAATCAACATATAAAACAGTCAGAAAAACAACATCAGCATAACAAATTGACAATTACAAATTTAACTTAATATTAAAATTGATTAAAAAACATTAAAAACATAAAATGACTTAGAAAGGCTGTGTAAAACTATGCAAAATACAAAACTCTAGCCAACCTGAACACCAAATTTAACTAGATATTTAGCTCTCAGATTTTGAGCTGCAAGGGCATAGTGGGCCACTTGATAAGTGGTCCAGTAATCGTTATCAGCTAAAAGATAAGAAATATGTTGATTAACCATTCCAGGACCAATCCGGTTAATTAATATGTCTAGAAATCTAGATCTAGGGTGCTCGTAAATTGGGCATTCAAATAAGTAGTGGATCAAGTCTTCTACTTTCCCACCTTGGCAAATACAGAGTCGCTGATCATATGGAATGTTTTGATAGCGCCCAGTTAGCATAGCACTGGGCATAGTTTGAAACCGCAAGGCAGTGAAGGCCTGTCTTAAATGGATTGGTAGATGGTAAGTTAGATAGTTAGCCCTTTTATGATCCAGTTTAAAAAGTCCGTACCATCTAGAAAATTTGGAGTTAGAAATTTTCAGGTCGTCCAGCCAAGTGGTTTGTAACAGATGCTATTGGATGTTGCTGATTCATAGGGTCGCCATAAGTTGAAATCAACTTGAAGGCACGTAACAACAGCTAGTGAAAATAACATCCAAAAATGTTTTCTGTTAGGGGAATATTGCTTGCAAAAATATATATACTACGCATAATTGTATTAAAATGCATATATTAGGGGAAATGTACATGAAAATATTAACAAATGTTCATGCATACTTTTTTATACAAAAGAAATTGCAAATATATGCAGAAATGGGGCAAACCAAATTTAAGATTGGAAAAATGAGAAACCAAAACTTAGTTTTATCTATTCCTAAAAAGAACCACTCCTTCTTTGGGGGCAGGCTGTCAGAGAGATCCTGCTCTAGTTCTCTTCTAATGCAACTGTGAGATTATGACCTTGTCCACAGACCCTTGTATGTAGCTGCAGTCTGTGTGTACATGCCTCTGTTCCAGGATCTCTGCACGTTCAGCTGTGGCATGATGGGGTGAGGTGAGGGGGGGGAAAGAGCTTTCTGATTTTTTTCAAACTATCTCAGTCCTGAATCTGGCTGAAAGGCGTTCACCCATCACTCTGCAATCTGAACCATGCACCCCCATAAATTAGGTGTCTGCACCCTACACATGAATTAATGCAGGCAGGATTACATGTTTGTTACTACATTTACTATAAAGAATAATACTCTGATTTATGCTCACATATGGTCCTTTTCCGTTTGCCTCTGATGGCCAAAGTATCTTTCTCTTCTTGCCAAATGACAGCATTTCAGCTGCATACTGTTGATATGCCAGACAAGCTGCTAACAATTTGGCTGACGATGTCTTGTAGCAACCCCTTAAATCACCCACTCCAGAGAAGGGCAGGAGTTGTGGCCAGGAATCAGGGTATTCCTCGAATGTTAATTTGGATGCTGATGAAGCAGAACCATGTCAGTCGATGATTTTCAGTCAGGGAGCCCATTTGCCAACCTGATGTTTAGCATCCAGTGTTTTTTTCTTTTTCCTTTTTGAAATGATGACCTAGAAGTAGGGAAACTTTGAAATATATGGCTGGGAAATGATAGCGCAGGGGAGAAACAACATGAAGGTAAAAGCTAAGCACCCTCTCCTGATGGCAGTTCCCTTTCCAAATTGTGCCACTGCCTTTTAGAAGTATGGCAGAATCCAGGTTCCTCAGTACAGGCAGGTTGGGGATCTGGTTCCAGAAAGGAGCACTACAGGGGAAGGGTGCAGGCACTGAGCTGAGCAAGTCTTCTCTGGTCATTCTCAGAGATAAACTGTTCACGCTAAAGCGCAGGGATTTATAGAGCCGGAGAGAAAGGCATTCACCCTGGGATCAGTAAGCTGAATATTCAGCCAGCTGACAGGCCCAGTACTGCAATCTAGGTGGTGACCTTAAAGCACAAAGCTGGGCGGCCAGGTTTGTGATGGGCCCAGAGTGGTGGCAGAGGCACTTGGCTCCTGGTGCTGGAACCCCTGCTTTGAGATTCTTTCTGCTACCTCTCAGAGAGTGAGCCCCACACAGAGATGCAAGGCTCCCAATACATCCTGGGTCTGTGGCTGAAGCTTTTCTTATTAATCCAGGCTCTCATTCAGGGTTAGCCAATGTGGTGTCCTCTGGATATCGCTAGACTAAGTTCCCATTCTCTTTGGCCATTGGCCATTGTGCATGGTGCTGATGGGAGCTGGAGCCTTTCTACATCTGGAGGGTCCTATGATGCCAAATCTACAGTGTTTCAGACCTCCCCCCCGAAGACCAATGGTCCATTCTGTCTTGGTTTTATGCAGCAACAGTGTGTGTGTATTTGTTTATTTTCATTTATGAATTGCTTCCCATGAAACATCCCAAACAATTTAACAATAAAAACTGTTCAGACTCTTGAGACAGTGAGGTTTGGGGGTATCTCCATGATTTAGACTTTCACCCCAACATCCAGGGCCAGGGGGTGGCCAGGTTGGGTCCTAGCTGAGGCCCCCTGTGGCCCAGAGGGGGCCCTTGAGGGGCCCCTCCTTAGGGTGGGAGGGTAGCGTTCCCATTCTGTGATCTGTGGCAGGGTCAGCTCCTGACCCTGCCACAGATTTCAGAGAGGGAGCTCCCGGCACCTCCCCACCCCATACAGTCAGTGCAGGGTTCAATAAGCCCCCCACCTACCTCTCTCATTCTTGTGAATGCAGGGCACATGCCTGCCATCAACCAAGATGGCAGCAGAGGCTTCCCTAAGGGGCTGCCACACGTCACCATCTTGGCTGATGGCAGGCATTTGTGCACAACGTGAATATCTTTTACAGGGATGATAAAAGTAGGTGGGACATGTGGGCGGGTTATTAGCCCCGTGCCTCTTGTATAGAGGGGTTGGACTATGGCGTTGTGGGCCTAGGGCAGGCTGGTGCCCAAGGGCCCAGGCATGTCTGGCGCTGGCCCTGCCTACATCCTTTTAAGACTGTTCTTCACAATTAATTATATTGCAGCCAGGGCCTCAGTTGTGTGGAAGACCCTTTACTACAGCAAATGTCTAAACGTTAATCCTTCCCTATTTCAAGCTTACAGCAGGAGAATCAAGGATGAAGATTGTCTTTGTGTTATGTTTATGATTTTCATTAATCTACTAAATTCCTGTTGCATCTGTTACTAGGATAATATGTAGATCAGGTGTCAAAGGAGACTTACCCAGATACTTGTAAAATGTGAATCTTAGGTCCTCAGCTTTGTAGCTTTATAATCCTTGGGTCTATTCAAGTCTAACGAGAGGATAAACTATTCATCAGAGTTTTGTTGCATCTTCCTCTCAGGGATCTTAGCTCTCAATCACCAGGCTGAGGCGGCAATGTAATGGTTTGCCTCGCTAAAATTTGCTGGTGTAGCAGCTCAAGGTTAAGTGAAATAAAACATGGAAGACAGGAGACAAACTTAGAAAATAGTCTGGAATTTTTATGGACTTATTCCTAGGGCCACCTGACTGATTCTGAACATGACTCATTAATGTCTATTGTTAGTATGTCAAATGCAGATGTTTGAAATATATGTATTTTATATATTTCAGTGCTTATATATATTTACAGTGCTTTTTTTGGTAAAAAAATGAGGTGGTAGTATCTTGATCTTATATCATATCTTGATAAAAATGTTGGTGCCAGGGATGGAAGGATCTGTCACGTTCAGTTCTCTGTTTCTCATTTTCCCAATCTTAAATTTAATTCTCCACAATTCTGCAGCAATTTGCGATTTTTTTCAAATCCCCATGAAAATTCTCCAGCATTTTAGTGCAAGTTTCTCCTAATAAACACATTTTTGTAGGCGGTTTTGACTCATGTACACATTTTTTGCAAGCCATTTCTCATCATATAATGCATTTTTGCATGTTATTTTCACCCATATATTCATTTTTATGCACACTTTCCTCCAACACATGCATTTTTGTAATCACTGTTTGGCTGGCAAACTACATTGCAAAATTAAAAGAAGTGCGAATTTTGCGTGATGGCTGTGTTTCCTTTCTCATATTGTTGTGGAAAGTGCAAATTTAATAGATTCAGATTGAAATGCGAACCGAATCAAATTTCTTGCCCATCCCTAGTGCCAGCACAAAATAGCTTCTGTAGGCAGTAAAGGAAGAGGTAACGGTACTCCACAACGGCATAAAAAAGCACTGAGCATTTATAGTCCATTCTTTCTCTGACACACTGTCATCTGACCATTTAGGCTGCAACCAGATGCACAGTATAGCACAGACCTGTGTTTGGAGACCTGGGTCACAGCTGCACAATACATGGGGAGGGTACTATGGAAAGGGCAGAAGCTGTGGGAAGGGGGTACCCTGCGACTGCCTTCCCACCCCCTCGGGTTCCAGATGCATTGTTGCTCTTTTGTGACAGAATAGCTGTGTGAGTGTGCAGAAAAAAGCAACAGACATGGAAAGAATTAATTACCCCACCTCCTTTTTGCTACTTCTCCACTGCAAATTACACCCTCTCCTACGGATGGAAGGATCTGTCAATTTTGATACTCTCTGTTTTCATTTTTCCAATATTAAATTCAATTCTCCATGTTTGTGCAGCATTTTGCAATTTTTTTAAAATCCTCATGAAAATTCTTCATTGTTTTAGTACATATTTCTCCCAATAGGCACATTTCTGTATGCAATTTTGACTATTTTTGCAAGCATATTCTCTTACTATAATGCATTTTTGTTTGTCATTTTCACAAATATATTCGTTTTTTATGCACACGTTCCCTTAAAATATGCATTTTTGTCAACATTGTTTGCGTGGAGAACTGCATTGCAAAATTTGGAATTTCCAAGGATGGCTGTGTTTCGGTTCTCATATTGTTTTGCAGAATGCAAATTCGATAAATTTGGCTTTAAATGCGAACAGAATAGAAATTCTTCTCCATCCCTCCCCCTACCACCTTCCCAGATGTTTGGCAGAAAACCTGATTGCCAGACAAGGATCTTTACCAAACGTAAGGTGGAAGGCATCTGGTTCTTCAGGCTCAGGGGCAGAGCTTGGAAAAGTTACTTTTTTTGAACTACAACTCCCATCAGCCCAATCCAGTGGCCATGCTGGCTGGGGCTGATGGGAGTTGTAGTTCAAAAAGTAACTTTTCCAAGCTCTGCTCAGGGGAAGGTACTATGGCCCAATAACCCCTCGTTGTGGTCTAGAAGGTTCTTCTGGCAGTTCCTGTGCAACAGCTTCAGGTCCAATGGTGAGCTCTGAGCCCTGACCTTGTATGTGACTAAGGATACTGACACCTCTGCCTTTATTTAAATTCTATTTATTTATTACATTGATATTCTGTATTTCCTCCAAAGAGTTCATGATTCTCTCTCCTCCCCTGCCCCCGGCCCCCAATTTTATCCGAACAATACCTGTAAAGAATATTATTTATTTAGGAATTTTTTTATCCCACCATTTGTCGTTTTTAACCCCAGGATGGGTTACAGACATATTAAATACTATACATACAATACATATTACAAAAGGAACAGATAAAACCCATACTTAAACTAGTTAAAATTCATAAAACCAAAAAATGCTGTGGATGAGTCCATAATATCTCAACATTTAAAAGCTTGGGAAAATAAAAATGTTTTGAGCTGACACCCAAAGGATAACACTGTAGGTGCCAGGTGAACATCTGAGGGGAGGGCATTCCATCTTTGGGGTGCCGCTATTGAGAGACCGCAATTTTGTGTCACTGCATTGTGACACAGGACATCAAGGGCCTCTCCTTAATAACTGGACAGGGCAATACTGGGAGAGATGCTCCTTTAGTTATCCGGGTCCTGAGCTGTGCACATAGGTTAGCCTGAGAGAGAGTGACTGCCCCCAAATCACCCAGTGAGATATGTAGCTGAGTGGGGAATTGAACATGAGTTTCTCTGTCTTAGCCCAACACACTGACCACCACAACACATGTTCAAACTAGTGGACAGACCTACAAGTTGCTTTTTAAAAATAATTTCTGTTCTCTTATAGACCAAGTGCATGATGTGCCCATTATTCCAAAAGTATGAGTTGATATAGTAATGCTATTGTGTTATCCAAAAAATGGCTCATCATTATATACTTGTAGATACTAATAAACACTTTGCATGAATTGATGTATCAAAGCCATTAGTAGCTTTTGAGATACCTGCAGCCACTAGTTTTAATGATTATGTAACTGAAAAACAAAAATCAAGCACAATAGAGTACTGCTGTAGACGGAATGACAACCCATACTTAAAATGATGAGAGGATGTACTTAGGGTAGAGCAGTGCACCCTGCTTTGTCATATGCTCTACCAGTTTCTATTAACATGGGACAGACACTATTTGTGGGTAGCTAAGCCTGGTAAACCACTGTTCCTATTCGTTCCTATTTTTCCTTTTAGGAATATTTGGGAATGCTTTTTAAAAAATCTAGTTAGGGTGTACTTACAGGCATTAGAGTACGGGTGGACAGACATCAGGCTTGTTGGATCTACCAGGCTGGAGCTCAACTAGGTGGACATACACACAGAATTAAGGAACTGGATAGCTTTCTTTATTTCCGCAGCCTATGTTTGTAAGCTATATTGGAAAATTTGTGGGAACACAGGATACAAATGCCCAAATAAAGGAAGTGGGAACTTTATTCAAAAGTGATACCTGCCTTTTCCTCAGAGTTGAGTTCCTACCAAATATGAAAAAAGATAATATCAGGTACGCCCATAGTAAAAGACAGAGAAAAGAAATGGTGGCACAGCTACTCAATGAGGATGGCAAAATGGTACCAGATGACAACGAAAAGGCAGAAGTGCTCAATTCCTGCTTTGACTCAGTCTTCTCCCAAAAAGGGTCTATGACCCTCACAGGAAACATGAAATAGAAAGGGCAGGATTGGAGCTTGAGATTGATAGACAAACGGTCAAGGAATACCTAATCACTTTGAACGAGTTCAAATCAGCAGGGCCCAATAAACTGCATCCTAGAGTATTGAAGGAACTGGCTAAAGAACTCTCAGAACCGCTGTCTGTTATCTCTGCAAAATCATGGAGGATTGGTGAAGTGCCGGATGACTGGAGGAGAGCTAATGTTGTCCCTATCTTCAAAAAGGGTAAAAAGGAGGAACCGGAGAACTACAGACCAGTCAGCCTAACATCAATCCCTGGAAAAATTCTGTAGCAGATTATAAAGCAGTCAATCTGTAAGCACCTCTAAAACAATGCAGTGATTACTAGAAGCCAACATGGATTTATGAAGAACAAATCCTGCCAAACTAATCTTATCTCATTTTTTGATTGCATAGCCTCCCAGGTAGACTGTGGGAATGCTGTGGACGTAATATATCTCGACTTCAGCAAAGCTTTTGGCAAAGTGCCCCATGATATTCTGATTAGCAAGCTAGCTAAATGTGGGCTGGATGGAACAACTATCAGGTGGATCCACAGTTGGCTCCAGAATTGTACTCAAAGAATGCTTATCAATGGGTCCTTCTCAAACTGGGTGGAAGTAATGAGTGGGGTACCACAGGGCTCGGTCCTGGCCCAGTGCTCCTTAACATTTTTATTAACGACTTGGATGAGGAGGTATAGAACATGCTTATCAAATTTGCAGATGATACAAAATTGGGGGGCATAGCTAATACCGTGGAAGACAGAAACAAAATTCAAAGGCTGGACTTCCGGGAAGTGGTGCTGGCTGGTGGTTGTCTCTGAGGGAGCTCTGCCTCAGAGGAAGCTTTTTCCAGGTTAAAAGCCAGCCAAGAGGAATCTTGGACTGGCTCAAATGTTCTCCAAGGTATAGGAGAACCGATCAGATCTCCCACAAGACTTCGTTGAGCTGTCGGCGGCTGGAATTGATCAGGAAATTCCTGAGATAAGAAGGCAAGCCGATCGGCTGAAGACGGAGTCTGGACTTCCACGCAAGCTGCACTGGGATAAAGCGAAGCGTTTTTTCTTTTTAAAAAAAAACGTTCTTAACCAGCGAGCCCACTTCTACCTAAATCTTATCATTCGGCTTAAATTACTGCAATAAAAGGGATTTGTTTATGAATCAGCAACTGAGAAACCTGGGTGAGTCATACCTTTTCTCTTTTAAATATAATTAAGGAAGAAAGAAAATATAAACAACTTATATACTTCTTTTACGACAAAAAGCTGGCTTGAATTTGGAGTTATAAAGTTTAAAAACGGATGAGAGGCAATTATTATATTTTGGACTAATTTTCTCTTTGGACTATTTCTTTTTGGATAAATCCGCTGCTCGTATATGCTAATAACTGTTTAGTCTTGGCAACCAGAATTGTTTTGCATTCTTGGATACAGATAAGAACTGCTGGCTGGATTTCAATAATAGGCCTGGAATATTAACTCTTTTTTCGGTGGAGAGAAAAAAGAAAAGAAATAGATTGCCTCTAGGTTCTGAAATAGTGATTAATATTAGAAATTAAAGGCTTATTTTTGAAAATGGCAACTAAAAAAACAACTAAGGGGCGAAGAGGTTCTATTGATACACAGGAAGAGGATATGCCCTCAGAAATGTTTCAAAAAATAATGGAAGGGATCAATGCTATAAAACAGGAGATGAAACAGGAAATGAATGAAATGAAAACTGAATTGACAGATATAAGAGACTATATTAAAACACAAGTGGATGAGATTAAAGGGACAATTGGGCAAATAAAGGAGGATGCAAAAAATACTAAAGAAAAGGTACAAACCTTGGAGAATAGAACAGATATATTAAATCTGGAATTAGAAAAAAATTTGGACTATGGGGCTGTGACTGAAATGAGAAGTAAAGAGCATTGTTTGAGATTCCGTGCAATCCCTGAGGAAACAGGTGAAGACATCAGAGATAAAATTGTTAATGCTTTAGTAAAATTTCTGGATTTGAATGAAGATCGGATGGAATTTGAAATAGACAAAGTTTATAGAATTAATTCCAGATATGCAACAATGAAAAAAATTCCAAGAGATGTGCTTGTTCATTTTGTAAAGAAAACGACCAGAGATATGGTATTACAGCAACATTTTAAATATACCTTTAAAATTGATGGTAAGGAAATACTGGTGTTGAAAGAAATCCCTATTAGACTTTTACGTAAGAGAAAAGAATATGCTTTCCTTACAGAAAAACTTAAGCAATGCAAAATTCAATTTAGGTGGGATGTTCCAGAAGGAGTGATTTTTACATTCAGACAACAGAAATATAGATTGAATACTGTTCAAAAAGCAAGGGACTTCCTGAGAAAAGCTTCAAAAGATATGGAAGAAGATAAACTCAAAGATATGGATATAGTTCCTGGGAAACAAAGTCAACAAGGATATGCAGAGGAGGGGAAGGAAGATGATGGATCAAAAGGAGCACCAGGCACATTTTAAAATACATGCTTAATGATGGATTACAAATACCTAACTTGGAATATAAATGGAGCTAACACGGCACAAAAGAGAAAGAAAGTGTTTCATTACTTGAAAAAATTAAAATTGGATATAATTTGTTTACAGGAAACTCATATTCAGAAGAAAGACTCCAAATATTTGATTTGTAAAAATTTGGGTGAAGAATTTATTTCAGCTGGACCAAAAAAAAAAAATGGAGTTGTTCTTTATATTAATCCACAATTGCTTCCTAAATTGGTATTACTGGATGATAGTGGTAGATTTGTGGGGGTTGAAATTACTTTACAAGGTACAAACATTTTGATAGTGGGTATTTATGCCCCCAATGAAGATAAAACAAGGTTTTATACAAGACTTATGGAAAAATTGTCAGAGCTTTCATATGAGCATTGGTGTGTCATGGGTGACTGGAATGGGGTAATCTCACCAAAAATTGATAGGCTTTCTGAAAAAAATATCAAAGAGACACAAGGTAAATTACCGAAGATTTGTTTTGAACTCATGGAACATTTAGAATTGGTGGATACCTGGAGATATATAAATGATAACGCAAAGGAATTTACTTATTTTTCAGAAAGACATAAAACATTTTCGAGGATTGATATGATTTGGATGTCTAAAATTTTAGCGAAGGATATCTTTAAAATGGATATATTACCAAAAACTTTTTCGGATCACAATCCCGTGATATTAACTTTAAAAAAAAAAAATCTTGGATTTAGATGGAGACTAAATGAATCTTTATTACAGAATGATAAAGTAGTACAAGAATGTAAGAAGAAATTAAAAGAGTTCTTTGAATATAATTTATATAAAGGAACAAGTGAAAATATTGTTTGGGATACAAGTAAGGCATTTATGAGGGGATACTTTATTAAATGTAACTCTGAATTAAAAAAAAAGAAACAACAGAAAATGCAATTAATTTTGGAAGAAATAAAACAAAAAGAGGAAGAATTGAAAAAGAATCCAGCTAAAGTTTCTATTGTAAATCAAATTAAAATGTTACAGAAGCAAGTATCAATGTTGACAGTCAGAGAAATTGAAAGGAAATTAAATTTTGCTAAACAAAGGACTTTTGAATTTGCAAATAAACCTGGGAAATGGTTAGCATACAAGTTAAGAAAAGAACGTCAAAAAAACATTATTTTAAAGATACAAGAAGGAGACGAGATGCTCACAGATAATGTAAAAATTAAAAAGATTTTCCATCAATATTACTCAACATTATACAAGTGTCAAGAAATTCCATCTGAAAAAATAGAAGAGTACTTATCCAAACAGAATTTGCCTAAAATTACAGATTTTCAGAGACAAGTTATTAATGGCCCTATTACGTCAAGAGAGATATCTGAAGCTATAAATAAAATTAAATTAGGAAAGGCACCAGGACCAGATGGGTTATCTGCAATGTATTATAAATGTTTGGAGGAAGAACTCTTGTTACCCCTACAGTCTACAATGAATTCTATTTTGCAAGAGGGAAAGATACCCGATAGTTGGAAAAATGCTAATATAACATTAATACCTAAAGAGGACCAAGATTTAACTAAAACAAAAAATTATCGGCCAATATCTCTATTGAACAATGACTATAAAATTTTTACAATGATCTTGGCTGAAAGATTGAAAATAATATTGCAACAATTTATTCAGGAAGATCAATCAGGGTTTCTACCTAAAAGACAATTACGTGACAACGTCAGGAATGTTTTGAATGTGTTGGAATATTTAGAACAACGAAATGATAAACAAGCAGCTTTGATTTTTTTAGATGCTGAAAAAGCGTTTGATAATTTGAATTGGAAATTTATGTTCCAGGTTTTGGAGCAAATGGATTTTGGAGACAACTTTATAAAATGGATTAGATCGATTTATACATCACAGAAGGCCCAGATAATTGTTAATGGAGACTTAACGGATTCATGTGAAATACAAAAGGGTACAAGACAGGGATGTCCATTATCTCCCCTTTTATTTATTTTGGTTTTAGAAGTGCTGCTTAGAGATATAAGGCAAGATAAAAGGATTTCGGGTTTGAAAATAAAAAAAGAAGAATATAAATTGAGAGCATTTGCTGATGATTTGATAATTGTATTAGAAAACCCTTTGGAAGGAATTCATATATTGATGGATAAATTAAAAGAATTTGGACCGTTAGCAGGATTTAAGATCAACAATCAAAAAACAAAGATGTTGGTGAAAAATTTAACTTTAAGTGAACAGAAAGAGTTAATGGACAAGACAGATTTTACAATAGAAAAAAAGTTGAAGTATCTAGGTATTATTATGACAAATAAAAACTCAAAGTTGTTCCATAACAACTATGAAAAATTATGGACAGAGATTAAGAAAGACTTGCTAAGATGGGATAAATTACAACTGTCATTAATGGGTAGAATATCTGTGATAAAAATGAATGTATTACCGAGAATGATGTTTTTGTTCCAAACAATACCTGTAATATCCTCTGATTTACCTTTTAAACAATGGCAAAAAGATATTTCTAAATTTGTATGGCAAGGAAAAAAACCAAGAGTTAAATTTAAATTACTTCAAGATGCTAAAGAAAGAGGAGGACTGGGATTACCAAATTTGAGACTTTATTTTGCTGCCTGCTGTTTAGTCTGGATAAAGGAATGGATTTTATTGAGGAATAAAAGACTATTGGATTTGGAAGGCCATAACTTGAAGTGGGGATGGCACGGATATCTATGGTATGACAAAGTAAAAGTAAACGTAGACTTTAACAATCATTTTATAAGACGTCCTCTGTTGAAAATATGGAATAGATATAAACCAAGGTTTTTTTCGAAAATACCATTATGTGTCTCAAGTCAAGAAGCGTTTTATAGAAGAGAAATGACTGGAAAAGAGAAATGGTTAACTTATCAAGATCTATTAGAAAATGTACATGGAGAATACACAATGAAAGAGAGAGAACAACTGATAAAGGAAGGATATAGTTTTCATTGGTTTGCTTATTTACAATTGTTAGAAAGATATAAAATGGATAAGAAAATGTATGGGTTTGAAATAAGTAAATCTGATTTTGAAATAGGTTTGTGTACAAATGATGAAAACATAATTGCGAAAATGTATAAACTTTTACTGAAAATGGATATGGAGGAAGAACAAGTAAAAGAGTGCATGGTAAAGTGGGCAAAAAATTTTGGTTATAACATACAAATGGATCAATGGGAAAATATGTGGAAAAAAGGCTTGAAATTTACATTATGTTATAATCTTAAAGAAAATTTTTATAAAATGATGTACCGTTGGTACATGACTCCAGAAAAGCTGTCAAAAATGTATAGTAATGTCTCTAATGTTTGTTGGAAATGTAATCAACAAGAAGGATCTTTTTATCATATGTGGTGGTCATGTAAAAAGGCAAAATTATTCTGGGCACAGATAGGCAGGAAGATGCAAAAAATTTTAAAAATAAATATTCAGTCAAAACCAGAATTTTTTTTATTGGGCTTTATGGATAAACAAATAGAAAAGAAATATGGAAGAATAATATTATATATGATTACGGCAGCAAGATTATTATATGCACAAAAGTGGAAAATGGAATCAATACCAACAATGGAAGAATGGCTATTGAAATTAATGGACTTAGTAGAAATGGATAAATTGACGTGTTTACTTAGAGAAAAATCGACAGATACATTCCTTAAGGATTGGAAGCCTCTCTTAGACTTTTTGTCAAAAGATCAAAATAAAATGATGATACTGGGATTTGATGATTAATTAAGACAGCTTATGGAGAAAAGGGACTATGTATGTATATATATTAAGGGACAGGTTTGATGTATATTATATACTTATAGCTGATTTGTGACAAATCGGAAGTCAACCATTTTATTTTCATTTTTTGTTGTAATATTGTTATGTTTTTTCTTACTTTGTTTTGTTTGTTTTTGGAAAAATTTGAATAAAAATTATATAAAAAAAAAAACAAAATTCAAAGGCTGGAGCATTGGGCTGAAAAAAAAGAATGAAATTCAACAGGGATAAATGCAAAGTTCTACACTTAGGAAAAAGAAACCAAATGCACAGTTATAAGATGGGGGATACTTGGCTCAGCAATATGACATGTGAGAAGGATCTTGGAATTGTCGTTGATCACAAGCTGAATATGAGCCAACAGTATGATGTGGCTGCAAAAAAGGCAAATGCTATGTTAGGCTGCTTTAACAGAAGTATGGTTTCCAATTTGCGTGAAGTATTAGTTCCCCTCTATTCAGCACTGGTTAGGCCTCATCTTGAATACTGCGTCCAATTCTGGTCTCCCCACTTCAAGAAGGATGCAGACAAACTGGAACAGGTTCAGAGGAGGGCAACAAGGATGATCAGGGGACTGGATACAAAGCCCTATGAGGAGAGACTGAAAGAACTGGGCATGTTTAGGCTGGAGAAGACTGAGGGGAGATATGATAGCACTCTTCAAGTACATGAAAGGTTATCACACAGAGGAGGGCCGGGATCTTTTCTTGATCGTCCCAGAGTACAGGACACAAAATAATGGGCTCAAGTTGCAGGAAGCCAGATTTCAACTGAACATCAGGAAAAACATCCTAACTGTTAGAGCCATACGACAATGGAACCAATTACCTAGAGAGGTAGTGGGCTCTCCAACACCGGAGGCATTCAAGAGGCAGCTGGACAGTCTTCTGTCGGGAATGCTTTGATTTGGATTCCTGCATTGAGCAGGGGGCTGGACTTGATGGCCTTGTAGGTCCCTTCCAATTCTATGATTCTATATAGTCAGATTTTGTGCCACTGTCACTTCTGAATCCTTACTGACCAAAATCTGGAAGCCATGACTGAATTCCACAGTGCTTTTTGACAAATCTGCATATGATTTTTGAAATATGAAGTGGTATATAAATGCTTTGAAATAAATAAATATGTCATACTCATGTCAATTAGGCAATGTATAGTCTTGTGTTATTTAGAGTGATGATTCTGTATCTTAATATATATTCAAATTTCAGAAAGCTGCTATGGACATCTAAAGCTGTAGTGAGAGATATTTTCACACCTCTCTTTCACCTGAGTTCTTACTGCATCATGTTCACATGGCATCATGGATTTACAGCCTCAACAATGCATATACTGGCCATTCTGAAGCATGCAGACCTTTCTCATGAGAACATTGGCCTTTGAGCAGAAAGGCATTGCAAAATATTTTGAGCATCGGGAATAAGTAACAAGAACGGAAAATAATTTTACATTCCTTCTTCCATCAAAACAAGTGCTCTTACTTGTCTTTTTTGCAATTTCACTTGGAATGATCCTAAAAGCAGGGCTTTGAACCTTCCTGGCTCTTTCCCCCTCAAAATCTCTTAGCCTGCCCTCTGCAATGTCCTTTGGGGATATGCTGCACTTTACAAGCTATTTTCATTAAAATGGTAATTTTGTAAATCAAGTGGCGACTTTTTCTTTCATGATAATTAGTATTTTATTTTCCAAGCAAGGCAAATGCGCCATGCATCTTCCTAATTACCCCTCATCACTTCCAAAGGCTGCTGTTTTCTCTCTGAAGCCACATTCCTCGGACTGACAGCATCATTCTGGAGTGGCTTTCCCCCCCTTCTCTCCTGCTTTCTATTTTTTGATCCTGGGGCACAAACTCCTCTCACCCAGGTGACCTGCTGTCACCATATCCAGTTCACTGGGATGTCATGCTCATAATTCAATTGCTACTGCAAAATGACTCTGCCTTAAAGGATTGATTTCAAAGCCAATCAGATTATCTTGGCAGTAAACAAAGCTTCCCACTGCCCCCCCCTTTAATATTGTTTTGGGCTGCTTTGCAAATGTCAGCAGCTATAACTGGCGCAGATTCAACTCCCCCCCAAAAAACTCCTCCACACATGGAAAATATAGTCCATTCAGCTCATAGCAAGCCATTAGGGCCTTTTCGGTGGCTGCCCCGAGGCTTTGGAACTCCCTTCCTAGGGAAGCAAGAATGGCCCCCTCCTTGCAGTCCTTCCGTCGGCAAGCAAAGACTTTTTTATTTCAACAAGCCTTTGGAACTGAAAGCTGTTAAGGACAGGTCTTGAAGGGTGCTGCATTGCTGTTGCCTAACTGTATTATTTTAAACTGAGTGTGAATTATTTTAACTGTATGTATGAATGGTTTTAATACTGTACATTGTTTACTTTGATTTTAATCTAGACTTTTGTATGTTTTTAATTATATGTGTGCTTTTATCTGGAAGCCGCCGTGAGTTCCAGTTTTGGAAAAAGGGCGGGGTAAAAATAATGATGATAAATAAATAAATAAATAAATAAATTATGTATCTTTCATTGTGAGGACTGCTACCATTACAATGTATATTGCCTAATTGTCCCTATTTATCCATTTACTCATATGCAGGGTGCACTTACAGGAGCAGGGTAGCACTTCAAGCACCTAACCCCTACATTGCATCCTTGTCACCATCCTGCCCCCAGCCTCAGCATGTTGTACATGAAGATCTGGCAAGGGAACTCCTTGTGTGGCCAGTTCCCTTTTCACAACTCCACACAGCAAATGAGTGGAGAGGGGTGGTGACTTGGAAAATTTGGGGGGGATGAGGACCAGAAACATGGCTCTGCTCCTACTGATACTTGCATGTAGGGCACCTGCATGTAAGGGTGAGAATTGGGCCTTTCTGTTCTGGAAGACTGGATTAGAAAGCCAAACCTGCAGAGTTTAGTGTCAGTGGGATAAGAAGAAAGGTATTCCAATGCCGTTTCCCCAATAGCCTGGTCCTATTGTGCAGCCTTCAAGCTTACTTCATAGCTTCTGTTCCTCTGAGTCTCTGGGCTCTCCCACACCATACTAAAAATCAACATTTTCCGTATTGGAATTGCCTGCTAGTAATCCAAATCTGATTGTTTCCTACTTTATTTTTACTCCAATCAAACTTTTTCCTCATCTATACTGTAGGCATACCCTTTTTTGTTTACAAATTCCTGCTCCCTCCTTCTCATCTTGTTGTGTTGCTTATTGGCTCAGAACAGAAGAGGGGAGGCAGCCAATGGGAACCAACAGAAGCAGGAGGTGTGGAAGGAGGTGGAGTTAGAACCATCCACAGAGGAAGCTGTGAGTCAAAGCAACTGGCCTTCCTCCTCAGCAACTGTTTGGAATAGCTGTTTCTCTCCTTTTCAGTGTATTGGAAACTCTAGATCAAGGGGGAGGAAAGTGTAGGAAGGCAGTGACTGGAGGAGAACATCATATGTATGAAGGTGAATCAATAGAGATGCAAGGGGATTATATTACAAATTATACAGATGTATGGATGAGTGCCCTGTTAGTTCTTGCTCTTCTTAGTTGAAGGCCAGTGTTTTTCATAGTTAGGGTGTCCCAATAATGGTGTGGGAGAAGTGATTTCAAGAAGTGTTGCTTACATGACAAGCAATCCCTGCTAAAACCCCACCTTCTATATAACCATTAACAATATAATAATTATAACATAATTGTGCTACCGTACCCATAATCTTTGAATTTCACCTGTAAGCCACTTGCAAGAATAAGCCTGACAATACATGTGCAATTTGTTTGGAAACCAGATGCTGGATTTGTTACTGATATCTCAAGATCTGTTTGAGGGAGGAACTCAAAAGTGGCATTTGTAGAGAATGAGAATAGTACACATGATATTTCACCCGTCCTGTCCCCTCTAAATATGCTTTTTTATTGCCCTGTTTATTTTGATGGGTATCTGATGTCATTAATTGCAGAAGGCAAAATAGTTAGATTCTTTTACAGATTCTGTGTTGGAAACTCTTTTATAAACATTATAGAAAACATGCTCCTGAGAAGAACTGTTTCCAAAGTAAATTCATGAATACCTATCACACACTGATAAATATAAATTATAATGGTATCTTGGCTATTTAATATAGGATGTAATGGTATTACATTTAATAGAGGGTGTAAATAGATAATGTCAATATGTTTTGTCTGTATTTTTGTATGCATCTGAGGAATGTTTGGAATACCTTTTTGATATATTTGACCTCTCTATTTTCTGACAGAGCTCCTGGGCCTTTAACAGCTGTAGTCTAGGTAAAAAATCCAACATGTAACAGTAGGGATTCTATTGCCTATTGAATTTCCACCTATGTCACCTGTCATGAAAGGCTTAGAGAATATATCAGCTAAGAAGCGAGACAAGAATATTACTGTCCCTCATAAACAAAAACAACAGCAGTCACAAGAGACTCTTCCTGACTCCACCTAGACCCAACTAATTCCATTGCCATCTCGTGACTTATGCCTGAATCCAGGTAAGATGGAGGTGTTATGCAATGCAAAGTTCTCTGGTGGTGAGAGTCTGTCCTGGATGAGGTTGCCCACCCCTTGAAGAAACAGGTGTATAACTTGAGAAACTGACTAGTAAGAATGGCAGCTTTTTTACCAGCGCTTTTCTCCAGTGCGGTAATCTGATCAGCAGAGCATTGGATTTATTTCTATACTACTGAAAAGACCATCTATTAATTCCTGAACATTAGGGTGATGCTGAAGGCATAGGAGTAGCCCAGGCCATTTTATTTGGTTGGTGGACAACCATCTATAGTAGAAACGAAGCTTCACCTATGCAGCATTATCTGACCTCCTGTATGTGAACTTCTCCTTGACTTTTTGCCCCAGCTTCTATAAAAACAAAGTGTAAGACTTACAACTGCCTCAGTGGCAATACTTTGAACACAGCAGCATCAAATACTGGAGGTGCTGCTTCCAACCCACTCCTTATTTTTAGGGCTGCTTGTCATCCGGAAAGATTCATCGCATATTAGAATGCATGTCGTGTAGACAACAATGGCACAGCAACATTCTGAGTGGCATCACCTTGGAGGAATTGTGGCTGCCATTGATCAACCCTGAATAAGATAAAAGCCAGAGGGATGTTACTCTTCTGCAAATAAATTGTTGTGAATATTCAGTAAATCAATCCTATACCTCCTCTCAAAGTGAATTCTCGCTCCCAAATAGGGTGACAATAGGCATGAATACAAATGAGGGAAACATCTCAAATTGATCTTGAATACACAAGTTGTCAACTTTAATGGTTCATTTCTTACATTTATATACCAACTTTCTTCCACGGAACTCAAGGCAACATATGTGATTCCTCCACCATGTCACAACAACCCTGTGATGTAAGTTAGGCTGAGACAGAACAACTGGCTCAAGGTTGCCGAGGGAGCTGTGTGACTGAGCGCTGATTTGAATTCGGGTCTCCCTAGTCCTAGTGGAAAGGGGGCAAAAAGAGCACAACACTTTTGGAATGAGAACAAATTCATAGTCATTTTCATTACAGATTGGGGCTTTACTAGTAAGATGAGGCAGCAGAAGGTGTTAAATAGGGTGGCAAGATTAAAAAGGGGACAGAATTCCTGCACCTTAAATAGGTATGTACAAGAGGGGATTTCAGCAGGTGTGGGTTGCATAACAAACAACAACTGTTGAAATTCCCTCTTCTGCCCAGCTATTAAATTTGCAGGAGTCCTTTACATCTGGCCACCTTCGTGTTAAAGCGCTTTCTCTCCCCACGCTCCCTGCCTCCACTGGCATCCTTCAGCCCTACAAAATGCCCCATTGGGAAGGGTATGGTGTTAGTCATGATGTAGCACTGTCTCAGAGGCACAGCAGTAATAAAAGATGGTTCTCCTATTCAGAGCTTGGACAAGTTACTTTTTTGAACTACAACTCCCATCAGCCCCAGCCAGTGCATGCTGGCTGGGGCTGATGGGAGTTGTAGTTCAAAAAAGTAACTTGTCCAAGCTCTGCTCCTATTGGGGTATTGTAGAGAACCAAAGAACATCTACAGGTTTCTTATGGCATCCCGCCAGGTAGCAAGGTTTTGTTGGGAAGAAGAGAAAACAACTCAAAACCCTCTGCTGCCTCAGCTTTATGGTAAGCCCCTTATTCCTAACGAAAATTACTAGAGTTCAGTACCTTCCCTCAAACATTTCTATAAATGCCCTCCCCCTTTTTTTTTTTGCTGTGTGTGAACCTCCCTGTGAAAATGGGAAGGGGGTTATGCCCAGCGTAACTTTAAACAAAAACCTGATTCACAGGTGACACTCTTCCTTATACGGAGCTAATGGGAAAAGTTTTGCCTCCTTAAGATCGGTATCTCAGATGGCTCTTAAAGATACAGGAGCAAATGTTGGTAAAGCTGCTGAAGGAGTGAAGCCAAGTGGGACTGGTCTGGTGCTAATGTGAGATTTTCTTCCATTGCAAAGAGCAACTTCAGAGGAGGGATTTCCTCATCAAGAGAGGGAAGAGTTAATTTCCCTTTTTGCAATCCTGATTATTATCAGCCCACCACCACCACCTGCGGATGTTATGGCAAGTAAAATGACAGATACATTTACCTTCACATCCGACCCATAGAGAAGCTCGGAGGGTGGTAACAAGAACTAGGGCCTTCTCAGTGGTGGCCCCCGAACTGTGGAACAGTCTCCCCGATGAGCTGTGCTTGGCGCCGATATTGTTATCCTTTAGGCACCAAGTTAAAACCTTCCTCTTTTCCAAGACTTTTTAATCTAACTTAATTCAGTTTTAAAATGTATCGTAATTGTTTTTAGCTTTTTGTATTTTTTGTATTTTGTTATATGTTATTATTGGATTTTATTGTATATATTTGTACTGCTTTGTTGTACACCGCCCAGAGAGCTATGCTAGTGAGGCGGTATAAAAATGCAACAAATAATAAATAATAATAATAATCTTGTTTGGCCCCGAGTCTCTTAGCCACTATGCAAAACCAGTTCATGGTTAGTCATCGTGGTACACTGGGTATGGACTACGAGCATAAGGTAGAGTGATGGTACCACCCAGAGCTATAAGCTGTGAAAGAGTTAAATATAAATGTTGCTTTCTTTAAAAAGGGCAAGAGCCTGTCTAGGAGCTCTCTTTCTGGGAAAGTACACCTGCTCTCTAAATTTGGGGACAGGCTGCAGTTGTTCAATTGTGGTGGAAAGGTACGCTGTACATACTTAGAAGTACTTCATTTGTGACATTATTATTTTTTTAAGAGTTGGCAAGTGAGAAGTGGTGGGTCTTAATCAACATGGTTAAAGGAAGAAAGATTAGGCTCCTAGCGCAACTGAATGCACAGGAGATTTCATCAGGTTGCCCACATCGCTAGGCTAAGGAGGGGTAAGCAGACAGGCTTCCCAGACCTTGAATAGCTGGGTAAAAAGAAGCCCTTGTGACAGCTTGTCACATAGGGGCGGGAAAAAAACTTCCCCTGCTGGTATTGCCTCTTTTACTAGTTGGGCAGAAGAAGGGATTTCAGCAGGTGAAGCTTTCCTCATCCTGCATGAGAAGCTGTCAACATGTCTTCTTTTACACAGCTAGTTGTCTGTCCTTTGTGTCTTGTCACCTTACATAAGACATGGAAGGTCACATTCTACAGCAAGAAAGTTAGCATCACATCTTGAAATTCCCGCTTCTGCATGATGCATACAGGTGCTCTGTCCTGCTTTACCATTTGGTCACCCAAAAAGTGCTTTAGTGGCTGCCCGATAATACAGAAATAAACGCAATGTAGAAAGAAAAATTTCTGCTAGCTCAAGTCTGCATATCAAGCTGCTTTGCAAGCTCAACAGGCAGAGTGGGTAGCCACTCACAGGGGAGCGAACCAATTTCCAAGCACCCTCCACCTTGTTGCATATATTTTTATTTGAATAGGAAGCATAGAAACATAGGAAGCTGTTTTATACCAAGTCAGACCATTGGTCTGTCTTGCTCAGTATCATCAACACTGATTGGCAGCAGCTGTGAAGGGGTTCTGGCAGCATTCTGTCCCAGCCCTACCTGGAGACACCAGGGATTGACCCTGGGATGTTTTGTATCCAAGGCATATGCTGTGACACTGATCTACAGCTCTTCCCCCCCAAGTTCTGTGAGCCTTGGCCACAAAATTAGGATAACAAAGATCTGCTGCTCGCCAACCCCTTTAGGGCAGAGTAACCCTTGAACTGAAATATAGCTTTTTCCTGGGTGCCTGACAGATGTGAGAAGCCTCAGATAAAGCATGAGGAGTTCATGCTCCAGCTTCTCCGTGAGGGTAAAAGCTCCTTTAAGAGAAGGAACAACCAAAACACATATTTAAAGCGAGGGGGAGTGGCTAGCAGTAGAGAGGGAGAGCAAGCTGGAAGGTTAGCTAAGATGGACTGTTTGGTGGTGGCATTCAACTGTTTTCAACATTGTTTTGTAACTGAAGAAGCAGCACGCTCCCCAAGATGGTCAGATGCCAAAGAGGACAGAGGAGAGGATTTCAGCAGCAGTTGTGAACATGACAAGCAGCACCTCCTCAAACCCCCTTGTCTACTATTACTACTGCATTATTAAAAGATGCAGCAGGAACCCTGTCCTCTCTGGTATCTGGCCACCCTACACTATTTCAGTGTCTAGACACTTGGGAAGCTTCTCCCTTCAGGGCTAAGGAGCCCAGGAAAGAGCATCACTGCAGCAGCATTTGCACAAGTAAAGCAGGGATGGGGAATTCGTAGCCACCTTCATGTTGCTGGACTACGTCTCATCACCCCCACCATTATTATTATTATTATTATTATTACTACTACTACAACATCTGGAGAGTCACAGGTTCCCCACTTCTGCTCCAGAATAACACATGAACCCACCAGTGCAATTATGATGGCAGAATTACACAGAGGTTCAAAGCAATCCTCGGTAGGGTTGTCATAGCTGGTTTTTGTTGTCGTTGTTGTTGCCTAAAACCTGTATTAAATTGCTGCAGCCAGATAATTCATGGATCCTGAAGATGGCTAGTGCTGGCAGTTGGGCCCACTGGGATGATAATCCATGGCCACCAGCAGGAGAGTCTAGCCTGGTCCAATACTGTGCCTTTAATGTGAAGCTTAATCAGCACCAGATGAAGGTTCCCCTCCCAAGCATTTTCATCCTCTAGTGCCTGCAGCCCCGTCTAGGATGCACACCTTAATGTAGTGAGGGGGTTTGAGAGTGTCGAAGAAGCTGAGAGCAATGCCTTCAGGAGTCTAGACCAAGAGACTGGATTCCTAGCAGGAGCACCCAAGGCGGAATGGTCAAAGCTGAGACACCAGACTAAGAGGCATCCAAACTCAGAAGAAGGCAATGGTAAACCACCTCTGAATATCTCTTACCACGAAAACCCTGTGAACAGAGTATCCAAAATGCAACAGGAGATAGTGCTGGAAGATGAGACCCCCCAGGTCAGAAGGCACTCACCGAGCTACTGGGGAAGAACAAAGGACAAGTACGAGTAGTGCTGTGACTAATGATGCACCTGGGTCACAGCAGAAAGGAAGCCCAGAGGCTGATTCGCACAGATGCTAAAGGAGAGTCCAGAGGAGTTGTACGACGCACACAATAGGAACATGGAAAGTAAGAAACATGAACCAGGGAAAGTTAGAAATTGTCAAGCAAGGACTTCCGGGAAGGGTGACTTAGCCTGTGCCTGCTTTTGAGACGGGCTCCTGCCTCAAAAGAAGCTTATTCAGATATATCAGTCAGTTTTTTCTTTTTTTTTTGACTGATTAAACTTCTCCCGGGTAGGGAGAAACGAAGAGATTAACCTCAAAGCCTATTTTTGTTGGGACGACCAGATCTCATTAATTTATGGGACGAGGTCCAGCCGACGAAGGTGGGACGGATTTTCAACAGCAAGCTCTATCTGTTAAAGCGAACGTTCATCTTATCTTCTAAGAGAGAACGCACTAACAGGCAAGCACCCTTCTTTCTATATTTTTCTTTTACTTGACTTAAATTGTTGCTGTTTAAAAGAGATTTGCCAGATTGATCGGTTTTTGACATCTCACTGGGGAGCCGTAACTTCTCTCTGCTACGCTCTAATTAATAGCTTATCTCTGTTTTTGTTGCAAAAAGCTGTCCTGGATTTGCATTCTAAAGATACACACAGAAGAGGGATTTCTATTCCAGATTTTTATTTTGAAAAATATTATACTGTTTTGAGACTACTCTCTTTTTGGTCTATTTTATTTTGACGAATCTGTTTCTTGACGATTGCCATTAATTGTTTCGATCCTGGGAACTGCATTTTGTTTACTTAACTATTGGAGAGATAAGGCTGTCTGCTCTGTTTATACTGTGATGTCACCAAGTTTGGAGTATTAACCCAATTGTTGCTGAAATAAGAAGTGGTTTTCCTATATTTTTCTTTTAAAATGGCAATTAAGAAAGTGGCTGAGAATCTGGAAATAACTATGTTTCAGAGAATAATGGATGAGATTGAGATAACGAAAATTGAATTGAGTAAAATGAAGCAGGAGATTAAAGATATAAGGGTCCCTGTGAGAGAGGTGACCCTGGAAGGGGTCCCTGTGAGAGAGGAGACCCCGGAGATTGGAACAGGGGTCCCTGTGAGAGAGGAGACCCTGGAGACTGGAATAGGGGTCCCTGTGAGAGAGGAGATCCCGGAGATTGGAACAAACGTGGAACAGGAACAAGATTTGGAGTCTATGGACTTTAGAAATAAAATCTATTGTTTGGAACTCAATGTTATCTCTGAAGAAATTAATGAAGATTCTAGAGATAAAGTTATCAATGGCATGGATTATCTTCTGGACTGGAATGATGTGATGGAGCCCAATATAGAGAAAATCTATGGAATTAACTGCAGCCATGTGACAATGGAAAAACTTTTAAGAGATGACCCAGTGTATTTTGAAAAAAAGAACAGAGATATGATTTTACAGCAGTATTTCAGCAACTTATTCAGAATGGATGGCAAGAAAATATTTGGGATAGAGGTAATTCCCATCAGACTCTTATTATATGACTATGGCTTTGACAGCAAGATTATTATGGAATACTGATAATGGAAGATTGGATATTGAAATTACTGGACTTAACAAGACTACTGAAGATGGAAGATGGAAAATGGAACTAATAGAGATAATAGAACAATGGCTACTGAAATTACTGAACCTAACAGATTCTGATGTGATGGATTAATTGAAATGTTTATTTTGACTATGGTTATGACAATAAGATTATCATAATTAGTAATGAGATGGATTAATCGATATGCTTATCTGGAAAAAAAAAATTGATAGATATATTTCTTAAAGAATTGAAACCTCTCTTTGACTTTTTGTGGAAAGAATAAAGTAATGTTTATGAGATTTGATGATTAAGTAAGATAACTACTGGAGGAAAGTGATTTTATAATATGACTTAAGAGACAGGATTGCTATATATTATAGACTTATAACTGATTTGATCTTTGACAAATGGGAAGTCAATATTTTACTCTTTATTTTTTTTATTTTTGTTTTTTTTTTCTTTTTTTTTTTCTTTTTGTTTAACTATTTTTGATTTTGTTTTTTGTCTTTGAATGTTTTATGATTTTGTCTTGTATGTTTTATGAAAATCTGAATAAAAATTATTGAAAAAAAAAAAAAAAAAAAAGAAATTGTCAAGCAAGAAATGGAACGTATCAACATTACAATACTTGGAGTGAGTGAATTAAAATGGACAGGAATGAGACATTTTCAATCAGGCAACTACAAAGTATTTTATGCAGGAAATGAGAAATTAAGAAGAAATGGGGTTGCTTTAATTGTGAGAAGTGATGTAGCAAAAGCAATTAAGAGCTATAACACAAGGTCTGAGCGAGTGATATCAATGAGATTAAAAGGGGAAACCTATTAACATAACCATCATCCAAGTCTATCCTCCAATGGCAAATGCAGAAGAAGAGAAATTGGAGAGATTTTATGCAGAAGTACAGGAAGAAATTGATCACACACCAAAACAAGATGTGCTGATAATCATGGGGGACTGGAATACAAAAGCAGAGAACAGAGAAGTACTAGGAATTGTGGGGAAATGGGGCTTAGGAGATAGAAATGAAGCAGGAGAAAGACTTATTGAATTCTGTGAAGTCAATAATTTGTTTCTTGCGAACACATTTTTTGAGCAACCGAAAAGACAACTGTACACGTGGACATTACCAAATGGTCAATATAGGAATCAAATTGATTATATAATTGGTAGCAGAAGATGGAGAAGTTCCATACTTTCTGCAAAAACAAGACCAGGAGCAGACTGTGGTATAGATCATGAACTGGTTGTATCGAAAACCAGAGTAAAGCTAAAGAAGAAGAACAAAGCAATCATAATGCCAAAATACAATTTAAATAACGTCCCAGAAGAATATAAAGATCAAATAAGGAACAGGTTTGAGGCTTTAAACTTAGTTAAGAGAAAACCAGAAGTACTATGGAATGAAGTCAGAGACATTATCAGGGAAGAATGCAAAAAGACAATACCTCTAGTTAAAAAGAGAGAAAGACCTCAATGAATGACTGACGAAACTCTTAATATGGTTAAAGAGAGAAGGAAAGCAAAAGCAAAAGGAGATAGAAACACGGTCAGAACCCTAAATGCAACAATACAGCGACTAGTACATAGGGACAAAGAGAACTATTACAATAGTCATTGCATAGAAATAGAAGAGGACAACAAAAAGGATAGAAAAGAGCCCTATTCCAAAAGATTAGAGAAATTAAAGGGAAATTTAAACAAAGAGTAGGGATGTTGAAAACTCAACAGGAGAACACACTGACTGAGTGAGATGAAATAAAAGGAAGATGGAAGCAATACACTGAAGAACTCTATAAAAGAGATGCCAGGATGACAGATTCATTCACAGAGCAACAGTATGATGAAGAACCAGAAATTCTAGAAAGTGAGGTGAAAGCTACTGTTAAAATACTTGGAAGAAACAATCACCAGGAACAGATGGCTTACCAATTGAGTTGCTATAAGCTACTGAGACTGAATCTGTCAAAATTTTAACAAAAATATGGAAAACTAAACAATGGCCCACAGACTGGAAGCTTTCAATATACATCCCAATTCCAAAGAAAGGAGATCCCAGGGATGCAGTAATTATCAAACGATTGCCTTAATATCCCATGCAAGTAAAGTAATGCTGAAGATTCTACAACAAAGGCTCTTACCATATATGGAGAGAGCAATGCCAGATGTCCAAGCTGGATTCAGACAGGGAAAAGGTACTAGAGATCATATTGCAAACAGATGTTGGATAATGGAATGGAGCAAGGAATTTCAGAAGGAAATCACCCTGTGCTTAATAGATTACAGCAAAGCCTTTGACTGTGTAGATCATGAACAACTATGGAATGCTTTAAAAGAAATGGGGGCGCCACAGCATCTGATTGTCCTGATGCTCAACCTATGTAACTTTAAAGTTGACAATGAGGACATTGAACTTGTCAAGGATTATCAATACCTCGGCAGAGTCATTAACCAAAATGGAGATAATAGTCAAGAAATTAGAAGAAGGCTAGGACTGGGGAGGGCAGCTATGAGAGAACTAGGAAAGGTCCTCAAATGCAAAGATGTGTCACTGAACACTTAGTAAGGATCATTCAGACCATGGTATTCCCAATCTCTATGTATGGATGTGAAAGTTGGACAGTGAAAAAAGTGGGTAAGAGAAAAATAAACTCATTCGAAATGTGGTGCTGGAGGAGAGCTTTGCACATACCATGGACTGGAAAAAGACAAATAATTGGGTGTTAATAATAATAATAATAATAATAAACTTTAATTTATAGGCCGCCTATCTGGCCAATGGCCACTCTAGGTGGCATACAATAAAGCACGATAAAATACATGGTAAAATATGATACAATAAAAACAATATAACCAGTACAGCACAATGCAAAATTACAATATTTAGTAGAGTTGTCAGTAATACAATTCTGAAGCTAGTTCACCTTAGAAGTCTCAAGTTCATAAAGGCCTGATGGAAAACCCAAGTCTTCAGGCCTCGGCGAAATATATATAAGGAAGGGGCATGTTGAAGATCTATTGGGAGGGAGTTCCAAATCGTGGGGGCCGCCACAGAGAAGGCCCTCTCCCGAGTCCTCACCAACCCAATCACTTTAGTTGATGGGACTGAGAGGAGGCCCTGAGTGGCAGATCTTGTAGGGCGGCACAATTTATGACGTTGGAGGCGCTCCATCAGGTATACTGGGCGGAAACCGTACAGGGATTTATAGGTTAATACCAACACCTTGAATTGAGCCCGGAAAATAACTGGAAGCCAGTGTAGATTGTACAGCACTGGGGTAATATGATCATAACGGCGGGTGTTCGTAAGTAGACGAGCCGCCGTATTTTGTACCAGCTGTAATTTCCGGAATGTTTTCAAGGGCAACCCCACGTAGAGCGCATTGCAGTAGTCTAAACGAGAGGTGACCAGAGCGTGTACTACGAGTGGGAGCTGGTGGACAGGAACGTAGGGTTGCAGTCTTCGTATGAGACGCAATTGACCCCAAGCTGCCCGGCACACCGATGAAACCTGAGCCTCCATGGACAGCTTGGAATAAAGGATCACCCCGAGGCTGCAGACCTGGTCCTTCAGGGGCAATTTTACCCCATTAAATACCAGGTTGATGTTTCCCAACCCCCCCTTGTCTCCCACGAGCAGTACCTCAGTTTTATCAGGATTCAGCTTTAGCCTGTTTCTTCCCATCCATCCACTCACGGATTCCAGACACTTGGACATGGTCTCCACAGCCGACTCTGGTGAGGACTTAAATGAGAGGTAGAGCTGAGTGTCATCCGCATATTGGTGGCACTGCAGCCCAAACCTCCTGATGATAGCTCCCAGCGGTTTTACATAGATGTTAAATAGCATGGGAGAAAGGATAGAGCCCTGTGGCACACCGCAATTGAGGGGCCAAGGGTCTGAAACCTCATCTCCCAATGCCACCTGCTGGTGCCTATCGGAGAGAAAGGAACGGAACCAGTTTAATACTGTGCCTCCTATTCCTAATCCCTCCAGACGATCCAGCAAGATACCGTGGTCGACGGTATCAAAAGCCGCTGAGAGATCTAGGAGGACAAGAAAGGTGGATTCTCCCCTATCTAATGCCCTCCTCATATCATCCACCAGAGCGACCAAGGCTGTTTCAGTTCCATGTCCAGTTCTGAAACCCGATTGGTATGGATCTAAATAATCCGTTTCATCCAATTGCGCTGACAGCTGATTGGCCACCACTCGCTCAATGACCTTGCCCAAGAATGGTAGATTTGAAATTGGGCGGAAGTTGTTTAAATCTTGGGGATCCAAGGAGGGCTTTTTCAAGATGGGCTTTATAATTGCCTCCTTGAGGGCTAATGGCAATACACCCTCATTCAAGGATGCATTTACCACCGCCTTGATCCCTTCGCCCAATTTCTCTTTACAGCTCATCAACAGCCATGACGGGCATGGATCAAGGAGACAGGTGTAGGTTTCACAGTTGACAGCACCTTGTCCACATCCTCAGAAGGAAGAGGCCGAAACCGATCCCATTGGATCACATTATGACTGGTCAACTCTGGTCCACTATCTGCATTCACGGTATGCGAAATCGAGCTTCTTAGTTGTTCGATTTTATCAGCAAAATGCTTTGCTAAATTGTCACAGGAGGCCTTTGAGTATTCCAAGGGTTCCTGAGCAACTGGACCGACCAGGCTTCGGACCACTTGGAACAACCTCCTGGGACAGCATTCTGCTGATGCAATAGAGGCAGCAAAGTAATCTTTCTTTGTTGCCTTTATTGCCACATGATAGGCAGCTTCTGCTGCTCTAACTTGTGTCCGGGCATCTTCGGAGCGGGACTTACGCCACCGGCGCTCTAGTCGTCTCACCTCCTGTCTCAGAGCACGCAACCGTGGTGCATACCATGGTGCTGTCTGGGATCTTTCCAGGGGGAGAGGACGTTTCGGGGCCACTCGGTCTAATGTCCTGGTGATCTTTGTATTCCAGTCCATCACCAGGGTTTCGACTGAGTGACCTTCAGCAGGTTCCGATTCCCCTAGCACAATCAGGAATCCTTCTGGATCCATCAGACGCCTGGGGCGGACCATTCTAATAGGTCCTGTGCCTTTGCAGAGGGTGTGTGGCATCGAGAAGTCTACATTTACCAGATGGTGATCTGACCATGACACAGGGGTAGAGGTAATAGTCCCTAACTTCAGAGCACTTTTCTCCTCCCCCAGGACAAATACAAGGTCGAGAGCATGACCGGCTACATGGGTGGGCTATTACTAAGGTGCAGTTCCCAGGAAGTCATGGTTTCCAGGAAATCCCGAGGGGCTCCATTGAGAGTGGTCTCGGCGTGCACGTTGAAGTCACCCACCACCAACAATTCTGGGGACATCATACGAACACCCGAGACCACCTCTAGCCCCTCGGCCAGGGATTTTGCCGTGCAGCGAGGCGGGCGGTACACGAGCAGGATCCCTAATTTAATATTTAATATTCAACTTATTAGTCGCTTATCTGGCTGAATTGTCAGCCACTCTAAGCGACGTACAAAGCAGAATATGTAAACATCAAAACATTAAGAGACTAACAACCCAAGGCAGCTTACACACACACAAAATACAAATACAAAATACAAATAAAAACAATACAATTTACAAAAAAAAATCAAACTAATGAAGTCTTAACATCTCTAAAAAAACAGGAACAGCAAACCAAAAGCATTCATCTTCCTGGTAAAAGGCAGTCCCCAGAAAAACTGCCCTTCGGGCCAAGCCTCCAGTACATGCAGTCAACAAACTTGGTCCCATGGAGAGGAGACCAGGCAAAGACCAGAGACTCCCAATAGATGACAGCCACTCCCCCTCCCCGCCTTCCTTCCCTCGGCTGCTGTGCATAACGGAAACCTGGCGGGCACATTGCCTCTAGAATAGGTGCCGAGGCTTCGTCCAACCAGGTCTCCGTTATACATGCCAGGTCTGCAGATTCATCCAAGATTGTATCATGGATGCAAGATGTTTTCTGTACCACAGACCTGGCATTGCACAACAGCAACGAAGGTTGGTTGGAATCCTGCATCCCCCAGTTATCTTCAGGTTATAGGCAGACCTGGAACAAGGGATGGATATTACACATTGATCCCTTGTTCCTCTAGTCTGACATGGTCTGCCATCAGCACCACTCCATCGTCTGCCACCCAACATTTGTATACATTGGTCCCCATCCCTTTTTGTCACATCACCCCCGGATTTACATATGCCCCTATCCTTAAGTGCCGGAGAATTGGTTCTTAGTCAGTTTGGGCACTGTTGTGGATTTTTTTTTTGATAATTTATTATTTGATCCGTTTAGAACAAATTAAACTAGAACTATCACTAGAAGCTAAAATGATGAAACTGAGGTTATCATACTTTGGACACATAATGAGAAGACATGATTCACTAGAAAAGACAATCATGCTGGAAAAAACAGAAGGGAGTAGAAAAAGAGGAAGACCAAACAAGAGAAGGATTGATCCCATAAAGGAAGCCACAGGCCTGAACTTACAAGATTTGAACAGGGTGGTTTATAACAGATGCTCTTGGAGGTCGCTGATTCATAAGGTCGCCATAAGTTGTGATCAACTTGAAGGCACATAACAGCAACAACAAAGTGTCTGCAGATCAAACTGCTGTTGAAAGCACAGGAATAAGAGTGGATATACACTCACACCCCTCATATTTGTGGATCAGTCCACAAATTCCTTTTCATATGACCAGATTTGGGTGTTTCTGTTTAGCTGAAGGAATAGAAGTAGACCAGGGACTGAGTGAGCTTTCACCAGAGTTCCACTGCTTTGATGATCCATGACAGAGAATTATGGATTTGGCCCAGGTCGTCTTCCCTTTGTTCCACATTGCGTGAGAAATGTGTAAGAAGAATATTCTGCTCCTGACAAATTAATGCTTTTCAAGTATGTTGTGTGTACATCGGCCTCAAAACTTAGCGATATGCTGCTGCTTCTGCTCACCTTTGTCCCCAGCAGAAACAGCTTTTGGATATTGAGCATACAGCAAAAAATAAGCCCAACAGTTGGAGCCCTTTGCATTTTTTGCCGTTGCGGAGAGTGGATAATTAGCAATTTGTGCTGCTGAGTGTTTCTCCCCTGGGTGTTTTGATGGCTTGAAAAATGTCTTCCACTTTCAAATTCAAAGAAAGGTATATACATAATTCTGCTGTTTTATTTCCTTTCCTTCTCCTCTGCGGCTTAATCCAACAATTTAGAAAATATGTCTCACTGGAGATTAAAGTTTCCTGTGAGCCCAAAGAACCTAGCCAAAGAGGAGGCTGCTCACTGCATCTCTGAAAGATTCACTGTGTTGACCTTGACACCTTCTGTTCTACCTCTGCTAAGATCAGGCAAATCTTTGTATTGGGTGTGTCTGCAGCAATTAATCACTCCGTATCCAGAGACTCAGTAGAAATATCTGGCCTCAGAGGAAGTAAATAAAACCAGACCAGTGATTCATGGAGAAACATGCAGGGGGGCTTCTTGGAGGGTAGGCGGGAAAGATGTATATTACTTTGCTTCTCTAGAATGTTTAAAGCAACAAGCAGCATTTCTGGGGGCACACTTGGTGTTCTAACCCCAAAATCTATTATAGGTAGCTTGTGGCACATTGCTACCAAGTTGCTCCAAGATTGCTGTGACTCTCTGGTACCATCCACCCTGATTAGATTACCTGCATTTCCTAGCTTTGGCTGCAATCCAGTACACACTTACATGGGAGTAAGTCCCACTGAACCCAATGGAGCTTACTTCCGAGTAGACATATACTGGATTGCAGCCTTAGGCAGCAATCATACTTTTACTTATCTGGATGAATCCCACTGAATTCAATAGAGCTTACTTCTGAGTAGATGGTAAGTGCCAGGGTATGGTCTGAAGGCACATGAGGCCACCACCTTGCTGAAGTTAAGCAGGTGTAGGTCTGGCCAGTCCCTGGATGGGAGACCACTTGGGAATCATGCATGTGCCACCTTGAGTTACTTGATGAAAGAAAGGTAGGATATACATGTACAGAAATAAACAAATAAATAAAATACGATTGTGCTGTATGTAATGTACATTACCAGGGATGCCAACGGATGGGTAAAAAGTGTCAATTTCTACTGGGCCAGGGCCCCCAGACTCTTAGCTTTCATTTTTTAAAAATTAAGTTTCTAAGTGCTCTGGATCAAAAGATATACACCAAAATGTCACACACCCGTTTCTGTTATAGGAGCTAACTGATTGTTCCCATCCCTTCCCTTTCAGGTTTTTAGCCAAAGAATGAAGTCGTGATTGACGAGGGATATGTTGATTCCAGGCAATAGCTAGAAACACTTGCATTTCCTGAAATCAGCTGCCTTTTTCTGCTTGTCTCTGCATATTGGTCAGGTGCACATCACATGAACTGAGTAAGTTTATAGCTTTCAGCAACAGCATATGTGCCTGCCCACCTACATTTCTCTCTGTGTGCATGTCCAACATGAGGTCCAGAGGAGAAGCTCACAACAGGATCTTGGTAACCATGAACAGTAAACAATTTCAGTGATGATGATATTAAAAGTGTACATGCAGGTTGCTTAAATTACTTGCAAAAATAGCATATTATACATTTTATCTATCAAATAATTTTTGAACAGAAATAATGTGTGCATGCAGCTTATGATTCCATTACAATGTGTTATATCTAATTGATAGCCTGTTTTGAAAACCTTCCCAACATGAGACTTTAATCCTATACTCACTTTTCTGGGAGGAAAGCTGCAATGCTAATCCCACGTATCTGGGAGTAAATTCCATTGAATTCAAGCAATTGGGCAGGGTTTACTTGAGATGGCATTGCTGTTATTTGGCAGGAAACTAATACTGATTTTGTTTTAAAAAAAAGTTCTGTAATGACCAACTGGTTTTGACAATAACCTATTATATGGGTGTATGCATTTTTACATCTCCAGCATGTGTGTATGTCTTTCCAACAGCCTGTGAGGTAGGTTAGGCTGAGAGTTGGTTCAGTCAAGTTGCGTATACTCAGAATATTGTACGTGTGTTGGCAAGCTTTATGCTGTTCGCATTTTACTGTAAAATATCAGAACTGAGGAAGGTTGCAGTTAAAGCTAATGTGGGCTGCCTTTGTGCATTCCCCCCCCCGCATGGTTTGTGAATATGATATGATATTCACTAATTGGCAAAAAACCTTGCTGTTTAAGAATGTACCTATAGCTCACAGCTATTTCTATCTAACTTTAAAAAGCAGGGAAATTGGGCAGCTATAGTGAATGCACCAGGGGAGCAGGAGATCTGAACTCCTCTCTGAGATATTGGACTGCCCTACAAATTGGTCAAAATGCAAACACCATTTGGGTTGGTCTTTCACAGTCCAATCCACTTGCTGTGTAGCTTGGAAGAATTTGGTAACATGTGCCTCTGAGCATATGGTGAGTGGTGGCAACACCTGCAATCTCCAAAGATAGAGAATTATATTTTTGTATGTTTGTTGGTGTTCTTCTTACTTTGCTTCTTTTCTGTCTTACTACTGTTTCTGCAGAGAATCTAAACTAGAACATTTTATTTTCCTCATTATTCATCCCAGAAATCTGTGTCAAATTTATTTTTTATTAATTTCAAAGCCATTTTATTGGTCATTGTCATATGATGGTGAAGACAGCCTTTTGTGTTTCAAACTGGAGGTTATGCTCTATTTCTATTTTGGGCACATTAACAGTTGAATCTGAAATTGCAGTTTGATATAAAATCAGACTGATTCTAATATGTTGCTACTTCAGCAGTGACTCTAGCTGTTGGGAAAAAGAGGATGCATGTTTTCAGCCTGCCATGTTTAAACCACTTCATTTAAGGCAAAGTGGGCACAGTCAATTAAAAACATAGAGCACACCTAGCATTTTGTTAGAATATATTTCACCTCCCACTGTTTTATCTTGTGCAAATTGACACACTCCTGAGGTCCACTGGAGACTATTCTGCAGAAGTCAGTGCCATTATTATGTTTGGAGTTTTTTAAGTGTAAATTTTGCAAAGTGTTGCTGTACTACACATATTCGCAGAAATAGAAACAAAAGAAAATGATTTCCTATAGGAAACTTCACTAAAATTGCAAAGGAAATCAGACATATTTAAAGTGACCATCTCAATGATATCAACTGTCTGAATAATGTTGCTTCCTCCCTGCTAAAACAAGATCATAGCACATATCTTGTTTCTGTTATTTGGGCTGATTGCAGGTGTTGCCACCACTCACCATATCCTCAGAGGCACATGTTACCAAATTCTTCCAAGCTACACAGGAAGTGGATTGGACTGTGAAAGACCAACCCAAATGGTGTTTGCATTTTGACCAATTTGTAGGGCAGTCCAATATATCAGAGAGGAGGTCAGGTCTCCTGCTACCCTGGTGCATTCACTATAGCTGCCCAATTTCCCTGCTTTTTAAAGTTTGATAGAAATACCTGTGGGCTATAGGTACATTCTTAAACCGCAAGGTTTTTTGCCAATTAGTGAATTTCCCTGCTTTTTAATCCGGGAGGTAAGAGATGGGATCCTGTGCAAATTAGCACCAGCAGTAACAGAAATAGTTCAGCAGTGTATTTTAAATGTTATATTACCATCAAGAATGCCTTTATCTTTACAAGGGGGTCATGGCTTAGTGGCAGAGAACATGCTTTGCATGCAAAAGTCCCCACATTCAATACCCAGCGTCTCCAATTAGGGCTGGATTTGGGGCGAGGTGTCAGCAGTATGCTGGGAGGAAAAAAGATGGCATCCTGAGCAGTAGACGTGTTATCTGTGGCTCTACAACTAATATAGTTAATACAGCTAAATACAACTAAAGAATAACGCAGAAGGGTCCAGCTGTTGACATTCTTGACATTCTTCTCTACTGCCGAGGCAAGTCTTCTTCTTTTATCTTGCTAAATAAATTTAAAGTCTAACTAACCTTGAAAGAGAGGAATGCTGAACTATAATTACAAGTACAAGGACACTAAGATATCTGCAGAGAACTATCTTATTTAATTTCAAAAACAACTTAACTCACTTTTACAAGATCTCTAAGAACATTAAGCCGATAAATAATGGTGCTTACCAGAAGTGTATGTAGAGCCCAGGGTGCTTCCCTCATGTCTGAGCTGCTGGCGTTTTCTGCTGGGCGTGGGACTCTCTCTAGCTACAAACAAACTGAAATTACGCAGTTCTATAAAAGGGAGAGCAATGAATTTAAAAGTGGAGGAAGGAAAGTAACACCAACAGCACCTGACCTCAATTTAGGGGTCGATGAAGATGACCTTGATGTGTCTCTCTGTAGCACAAAGTTATTGATCGGGAGACAAGAAGATTTATCCTGCCCTAATTTAGCTGAAGAGCTAAAATGTGCTGAGCAACTCATTGGGCCTACAACCCCTCCTTCTTTACAGTTTAAAGACTTGACAGTTAATCTATCTACTGCAACTTCAATGCCTTCCTTAGGATCTACCTACAGAGAACCACTAATAGAATCTTCGACTCCTAGAAGTACATAAACATTTCTACCAACAGTGCCTTCGTTATTAATAAGGAACTCCTTTGAACACCTGGACCTTAGTGTTTGTGAGTTTATAGACTATGTAGATGCTTTATACAAAGACCAAGGAAAAGTTGACGAATCACACAATTTGGCTAAAAGCATTTCTAGTCATGAAAACTATCACCAGCTTAAGAATAATCCACCAACAACAGAATGGTCTGCATTGGTGATTCAATACTTATCTCAAATAGTAACATATGTTGCTGAACTAAGTTCGTTAATAACAACATTAACAGAGCTCACTACCAAAATAGACCTACAGACGAACTATCCTAAAATTAATAAGATATATAGATCCCAAGCTTCACAAACCAAGGTTAAGAAAAGGAGGATCAATGCCAAGAATAAGATCTCTAAGAAAGCAAGATCTGATCAGCAAATAAAAAAGAGCAAAAATATGAAAAACCTCAAAATTCCTAGGAAATCACATATGAATTTCAGGAAGTTATATAACATACTGGACTCCTCACGACGATTAAAAAAAAAGACAAAGAAGAAAAAGAGATCAAAGCCGAACAGGAAACCTACAACCCTTCGGACGATAGAACCTCCTCATGATGCCAATATTGACACATTGAGGCAAAATCTATCTCAAGAGATTCTAATCCAAAAAGAAGGAAAACTGAACTATAATACATCTAGTCAAGAACATTTATACCATAGTGATAACAAGGGGAAGATATCGACACAGTCACAACAAAGGCATTGGAATTTGGTTTTAAATCCAAGTAAATTAGTTTTTATAAACTATCCCAAACCCAAAGGATTTCTTTCACAAACCCAACGTATAATTCATCTTTGGGAAATAATTCAGAGTATGGCTCCTAATCTCATTGATATAAATGCAATTACAGCAGTGCATTATTATTTCCATAATCATACCTCGGCTAAAGCAATTGTTACTTTTCAGGACTCTAGAATTACAAAGCTCTTATATAACAACAAAGAGAAATTTGAATACTATCTTGTAGGACTTCCAAGGTATTTTGAAAATCATGCCTTGCCACAAAGTCTTTTGAATTCCTCATCCACCCACTTGAACTTACGAACTCAATTGAATCCATCATTGGTGAATGAGAGAAGAAAGAGTGGAAATTCTCCCAGTATAGAGTCAGCTGATTGCCGTTTATTTAGTACAGGTAACACATCGAATACTCTTTCAGAAGAGAAACTTCTCCAAGATTTATATCCAGATTTCACTTCGGAGCAACAGACGGAGACCATTACTAGACTGAAAAAGTTAATACAGACTTTAGAAAATAGTAGAAAACCATCTACTCTACTCGACGTCCAGGAAACTCGAGCTAAACTTAATTCAGGGGATAGATTAAATCCCTATCTGGATTACAATTTAGTACAATTATCAGATGCTAACCTCTCAAATACCTCTTCACTGCTTACCCCTCTTTCTTTACCCTATTGATCCTCGAAGGATAATAAAATTGAATTAGACCCTCTTACAATTAGACAGATTGAACATACTGAAACAATGACACAGAAACAGAAATCCACACGCCCCATTATGAACTGACTAAAACCAAATCCCAAATTGAAGCCATTAAAAATAATATCATGGAATATTGCTGGTTGGAACAGTAATTCCATCAATCAAGACACGAAAATTTTTCTGGCTTCCTATGATATAATAACTTTGCAAGAAACCTGGATTACAAATGAACCGACATTGGAAGGCTTTCTCTCCTTCTTCTTACACGCAACACCTAGTGAAAAGGGAGGCAGACCCAAAGGTGGGATCTGCACATTTATATCTAATTCTTTGAAGGTTAAGACCACAATCTCTGGGAAGTTATAAGATCTTGCTATCGCTCTTACCCTGGATTTTACGAAATTCTCAGTGATACTTATTAATACATATTTACCACCTGCTCGAAATAACAATACAGCTAACGAAAGAATTACCCAGCTGGAGATTTTCATTTCGAAATTGATGATGGAGAACCCAGAAAAATATTTGATTTTACAAGGCGATCTCAACGCCCGAATTGGCCCTTCAGATAAGACTTTATACCAAAAATATCACCAACTATCCTTATTGCCATCGGAGATTTTAAATATTCCTGTTCGCTGTTCAACAATCAGTGGAATAAACTATACTGGACTTTCATTGATAAAGATGTGCAACGAAGCAAATCTGATTTTGCTGAATGGGCGAACCCCCGGTGACATCCCAGGGGGATTTACTTACCATGCGACAAACAGATCATCCCTCATTGATTTGGTATTTGTTTCAATAGATCTTTTTTCATTGATAAATAAATTTCATATCGAACACCGACCAGAAAGTGACCATTTACCTGTGATAACAGAAATTAATTTCAACCTAAAAGATCTTCATTTATCTCATAAAACATTCACCAATAATGATATAGAATTTCGTTCAATCAGGGTTAAATGGTTACCTAAGCTTAGCATTGAGATATATAATATGTTAAATTCCTTACCCATTCTTAAAATAAAAAATGATCTCCTGGAATCCACTTCTCCTAATACCTTCTTTCCTACTTTTCAAAAACTCATGATAAATGTTCAAACAATTATTCACAAAAACTCGCCTTCCCGAGCACCTCCTGGCCAATTAAAATCTAAACCATGGTTTGATAACCAATGTGTTCTAATCAAAAAACAAATGACAAACATCTACCAGAGAGCTATTACTACAGGGTCCAGTGAGGATTTGCAAGAATATTGTGAAACAAAGAAAAACTATAAAATTCTTATTAAGAATAAAAAACAACAAGAAATAGACTCCTTATGGCGGAATCTACTTGAAGCTGCCAAATTAAAAAATTCCAGTAAATTTTGGAGCCTTGTCACATCATACTGGCCAAAATCACAATTTCAAAATACTGTAAGTGTACCAGCTCATATCTGGGAAAATTTTTTCTACAATCTATACTTAGATCGTATAGATCCAAGTCCAATGATATATTTGTTAAATGAGAACATCCAGGAATGGCCTCTGGTTAGTAACCAAGAAATTATGTACCTAATTTCAAATTTGAAACCCAATAAAGCCCCCGGACCAGACAACATTCCACCTGAACTTTTTAAATCCAACGCAAACTGGTGGGCGCCTGTACTTGCCTCATTATTTACACACATTGACTCAACATTGGAAGTGCCAGAAGATTGGGGACTTGCTACAATCGTTCCTATTTATAAAAAAGGACCTGCCAATGACCCGGCCAACTACAGACCGATCAGTCTGATAAATATAATCAGTAAACTGTACGCAGCTCATCTCCATATAAAACTAAATGAATGGCTCGAACAAAATAAGATATTAGCTATTGAACAAGCAGGATTTCGTACCAAACGATCAATTTTTGATCATATTTTGGTATTGCATCACCTAATTGACAAATATGCAGCTAGAAAAAATTGAATCCTTTATGCAGCATTCATAGATCTAAAAGCTGCATTTGATTCCATATCTCGCCCCCGTCTCTGGTCGAAATTAAATTACCTCGACATGGACAGACGCCTCCTGGCTTTAATTCAGGGTCTCTATAGTAATACATCACTACCAATAAGATGCAGTGCTAAGGGCCATTTATCTAAGCCAGTCCCAACATCTAAAGGCGTCAAACAGGGCTGTGTACTTGCTCCTGTTCTATTTAATATTTACATCAATGATATAGTAAAACAGCTAGCATCTGTTCCTGCCCATTCTCCTATTTTAGCTAAGAAATCAAGGAACATTTTGTTATATGCGGACGATGTAGCTCTACTTTCTCGAACTTCTGTCGGTCTGAAACGTCTTTTAAACAGCCTGGTAGATTATTGTTCTAGTGAGCTGTTAACAATAAATTATGAGAAATCTAAAATAATTGCTTTTACTCGCAAAAAGATAAACTATCGCTGGCAGATACAGGGCCATAAAATAGAACAAGTAAATTCATTCAAATATCTGGGATACGTATTCCAAGCGTCAGGTAGCTGTCAGTTCCACAATAAACTTGCGGTCTTAAATGCACGAAGAACGATGAAAACTTTGTTGGCGTTCTTCTTCTCCAAAGGTGGACAAGCTTTCCTACCAGCTACAAAAATTTTTAATACCAAAGTAATACCTCAGCTGACCTTTGGTTCCCAAACGAATAAAAATCTGAAATTCAATGAATTTGAATCAATTCAAACTATTTTCTTGAGGTCAATTACGGCAATTCCTTCATGTATCCCAAATAACATATTGAGACTGGAAACGGGAGTATTACTAATTGAAACTAAGATCTGGCTTTTAAGAACCAACGCCTGGTTAAAACTTATCTTTGACCCTATAGGACTTGCTCCTGATATCCTAAGTGATAACTTCCAGTCGCCATGGGCGGATCTTGTAACTGAAAAATTATTAAAAATAGGTTTTTCCACCCAATATGTTCTTTCCCTGGGACATGATGCTGCCTTAGCAAATATTCGCCAGCGCTTGAAAGATTTAGACTTTCAACAACAGCTAGTCCTAGTAAAAAATCAAAGGCATAATGCCAAGTTCTTTATTCCAATGTCCTATTTAACGAATTTAGAAGTGCCAAAATATCGCAAAGCCTTTGCTTGGATTAGAATGAATACTCTCCCTTCAGCTGTTATGGACGGTAGATTCTCTAAAATCCCATATAAAGATAGGTTATGTCCCTGTGGGGAAAATGCCGTGGAAAATAACACACATGTCCTTTTCCATTGCACCATATATAGGAATCTAAGGCACCAATTAATTACTCCTTTACTGTCTGGTCTCCAGCATAAAAATGAACAATTCTGGCTAGAATATTTACTAAATGACACATCACCAAAGACACCGTACAACTAGCAAAGTTCAGCTTTATTGCACAAAAATTAAGAAATAATTTTATAAAAATTTCCTAGACCAAGTTACTGCGATTTTAACTTTGAAGACATAATGAATGATAAATTGTAATTTTCAGTAAACTTTATAAAAAAATTGTTTTTATACTCATATAACATTTTATCTATTTTACCTCTATTTTATAACATGTATATGTATAACCGACTAAACTTTGTATCCAATACTATTGGACTATGTTGTTGTCAGAATATGTTGTTTATAATGTTTTCATGCTGACCATATGGTCGTAATAAAATCTATCTATCTAATTAGGGCTGGGAGAGATCCTTATCTGAAATCTTGTCAGTCAATACTGAGCTAGGGACGTCTATTGTTATAGGAGAAGGCATTAAAAAGGATCTTATTCTCAACGCAGCAGCAAAAAAAGAAGGCGGGGCATGGCTGTGACTATCATGAAGAGACCCTGCACTTTTTAATTTGCTACTGCACTACTAGTCACAAACAGAAAAACCACTTGGCCACCTCATTAGTGTAATATGGTATTACACTAACTGCAAATATTTGATGCCCCTGCATCATCAATGGGTTTAAGGGGGTTGTCCTGAGCACATGGAACCACTGCTGTTGCTTCTATGGCTGTAACAGAGTGAGGTTAAAGATAAGTGAAATGCAAATAGAAAAAACAACAACACAAAAGCCAGTAACACTTTCCTAAATGCAATACCATACCAACCACAAGATTCCTATGAATAAGGCAGAAAACTCCGCATCCCACAACCAGTCAGGATTCATAACCAAAAACCCAAACTATAACCCTCCCCCTGTTTAAAAAAGTATCTTTAAAAAAATTTCTTTGCAATTCACTCTTGAATGCACATCATACCTACAACATTTATTTATAGTACATTCAACACCCATTTGAAGCACATGAATCCCACCACAGAATCATGGGAATTTTCATTTGTTAAGGGTGGTGAGAACTATAACTGTGAGGGGGAAACTACACTTCCCAGGATTCTTTAGGTGAAGTCATGGGCTTTAAATGTGAATTGGATGTGCTTTAAATGTGTTGATCTACTTAATCAACTTTGCCTGCATGTAAATCGTTTTAATTAATTTTTCAAAATGGAAATGAGCTATAAAGTATACTGGGTGACCATGTGCTACTCACCATCTCTCAGCCTATCCTCCCCTCAAGATGAAAACAACAGAGTACTATGACCCCCCCAAGGAAGAAGGGCACACTTAAAATGTAGAGAAAAAATCATCTACAACCATAGTGTGAAATCAAATACTCATTGGGACACAGTATGAAGAAATATTTATATAAACATGACTATCAAATATGTTTATTAATTACACAATCTGTAATTGATATTTATAGTGCAATCCAATGTTTGTTTACTCAGAAGCAAGTCCCAATGTATTCAATGGGGCTTACTAAACTGGGAAGTGTGCAGAGAACTACAGCCTCAAGTGATAAGGAACTTGTTCTTACAACAAGCCTTTTAAGCTGAGACCTTATCCCAGTCTGAGTCTGTGTTGGAATTGCTTTTCAATATATTTTAAGCCTTTTCCTTTTTTAAAAAAATGTTTTTTAAAGCTTTTAAAATGTTTTCAAAGATGTTTTAATAGATTTTAAAGTCTGTTTTTTATGATGTTTTAAAGTGCTTTTAGTACTTCTGTTTCCTGTCCTGGGCTCCTACTGGAAGGAAGGGCAGGATATAAATCAAATAATAAATAAACTTCATTCACCCAACCCCAAATTCAGAATCATGCCTCTTTAGGCTGTTTTCCAACTGTTTATTCTTGCTTTATGGTTACTGGATTTTAAGGGGATTTATTTCTTGTTGTGAGTTGTCTTGGTTTCCAGTCACCAAACCAATCACAGAGTTGTTAGAAAGACTCCATACACACACTGCAGATGTATAAATATGTTAGGTCCAAACCCAACACGCGAGCTGTCTCTGTCTACCTCAGCTCACATCCACCCAGGAAGGGGTGCGGAGATGAGTGCAATTTAACCCACTATCAGAGATCAAATAAACACAACACAATTCCTTTGCAAAGGGGAACCCGATACTTACAAGCCAAAGGCCGGTCAGAATGGGAACCCTGTTTATTGATAGGTCAGAGAATATATAGCCTTACCCCGAAGGTTACAATATTGGGGATCAGCGTCATAAACTATAAAGAAACATTAGATTGTCACTATAGCCTAAAGATATGTAAAGGAGGTGAAGGGATGCATAGGAAGAACATAAGTAGAAACATCAGAATATCTCCCAGACTATGGGTCTGCATATTTTGCATGTCCTTGAGATAAGCGCTCTGCAACTAAGAACAAAGAGAGATACGGAGAAGGGGCCCCAGCTGCAACCGGGCGCCCCTTTAGTGGAGACAGACTTAATATTACTAGTCTTACATTTCAAAGCTCTACTTCTCCTTTTCATCTTCCTCAGGTGAGGCGGTCAATGTGCTGAACCGTTGCCTGGACGCGACAATGGACTGGATGAGAACTAACAAACTGAGACTCAATCCTGATAAGACTGAGATGCTGTTGGTGGATGGTTTTTCCAATCAGATGGTGGATACATATCCTGTCCTGGATGGGGCTACACTCCCCCTAAAGGAACAGGTTCGTAGTCTGGGAGTCATTCTAGACTCTTCCCTGTCACTTGAGGCTCATGTAGCCTCGGTGGCACGGAATGCATTCTACCAACTTCGATTGGTAGCCCAGCTACGTCCCTACCTGAGTAAGGAGGATCTTACATCAGTAGTACATGCTCTGGTAACCTCACGTTTGGATTACTGTAATGCGCTCTATGTAGGGCTACCTCTGAAGATGGTTCGGAAGCTACAGCTGGTGCAAAATGCGGCGGCCAGACTGCTAACAAGAACGAAGCGGTCTGACCATATAACACCTGTTTTGGCCCGCTTGCACTGGCTTCCAATACGCTTCCGGGCCAAATTCAAAGTGTTGGTATTAACCTATAAAGCCTTATACGGCGCGGGACCTCGATATCTGTCGGAACGCCTCTCCCGCTATGAACCGGCTCGTACACTACGGTCTGCTACGAAGGCCCTCCTCCGGGTCCCGACTCATAGGGAGGCCCGGAGGGCAGTGACAAGATCAAGGGCCTTCTCAGTGGTGGCCCCCGAACTATGGAATAGTCTCCCCGAGGAGGTTCACCTGGCGCCGACACTATCATCCTTTCGGCGCCAGGTTAAAACCTTTCTCTACTCCGAGGCATTTTAATTTTTTTGTTAATGATTGTAATGTTTGTAATTTGATTTTAGCCTTTACTGTTTTTAGATTGTGAAATTTGATTTTAGACTGATGTTTTTGTATTATATTGTATTTTATTGTATCTATGTTCACCGCCCAGAGAGCTATTGCTAGTCGGGCGGTATATAAGTTTTAAAAAAATAAATAAATAAAAGGTTTTACATGTCAAAGTTTATAGGGCAATAGGGAAACTTTAACATTTCTTTTCATGTTATGCTTTGCAACTATATGCGAGGCGATAAGAGGGAAATGGTACAGGGAAACAAGGGGAGGGGAGGTTTTCAGCTTAAACCGGCTTTTATTCACTGAGCCACTGGAATGTAAAAGGTCAGATCACCAGGAAATAAACTGTTTGATTCTGACACCAACACTGCCTGTGTCAGAGAGAACAAGGTGCAGGGCAAGGCCACAATAACAGGTGTATTTTAATTTTTAACCCAACAGTCCCCCCTTTCAGCCCTGAGAGAATAACAATTCTCTCAGGTAGCTGGATTCTAACGTTTTGTCTCCCATAACGGTCTTAAAGCCATTTCTACGAAATTGGGCTGGGGCTTTCGGGACGCTGAGGACATCAGCCTGTGCAGGGGAGAGGAGGCAAGCTGCACTAAGTTCGGAATGCATTGCAGACAACAACAACCGGTAATTAATAACACGATCACCAAAACAACATAAAACAAAATTTTGTGCCAATCAGGCCATGCAGAAAACCAATCCGAGAGGCTAGAGAAAAGGGAAAAGTTGCCGATGCGTTCAACATCCTGATATATTTTTCCAATATCATTAATATGCTTAATGACATCTGCCTTACTGTCTGTGATATGGGTGCAACACTCACTTCCAATTAACGAGTAAACCCCCCCGTGGGAACTTAATAAAAAGTCCAGGGCTAACCGATTTTGCAAAACTACAGTTCTAATTTGTCCTTGTTCATTTGTAAGGTCTGAAAAGGAAATAGCAGAATTGTTCATGAAACACTCGAACGCTTGAGAAAGCTCTACGAGCTCTTGATAGGTTTTAGCAGCCCCGTACATGGGGAAAAAGCCTCTCAATACTGCTTCTCCTGTACCCCTTCTATTTCTACGCCTGAGTGTCGGTAACAAAGGGGATACTCGGAGCCCTGGGACTACCCTCCCCAGGGTGCAAGTCCAAGAACCCACTGTTGGTAATTTTCTTACCGCTGAGTGTCCGCAGAGCCACCACAGCCCGGTTGGGGTTAGGTGATCCACCAAGTCGGTTAGGAAAGGCACCAAGTGATGTTCCGAAAAGGTAAGCTGTAATAAATGCTGCCAAATGGCTAGCCATGTTGTGCCTTCAGCTGAACGTGTTCCATTTAGGAAATTCCAGTTCCCTGGCCCCGTTGAAAAGAGCAGTCCTTCGCATAACATACCTCCGGTAACTTGTTTCCCACTGCTAACACAAACCGAACTGGCAATGGGCCTGCTGAGGCTCAACCCTCCCTCTAGCTCTTGGGAGCTGGAATGTGACGCAAAAGAAAGATACTCCTTCAGCGGCAGGGGGGCCCCTGTTAAGGGGACTCCAGCCTGTCCGTGCGGTGGCGTGTGTGCACAAACATAACATGTACCCTTTTTGGGAGCAGTTTCCTCTAATAAAGCCACAAAAGTATTTCCATCCCACCCGTCACCCATCTTCGTATTCCTTTGCTTCAACTTTGTTTTAAGGCTTGTCTCAGGCATGTTTTTAGTTGTTGGCTGTTGTGGAGCCCCCTGTGTTTTTACTCTGTGTTCCAACCACTCATAACAGGAAGGTTTGCCAATGCCCACACAGAACTTTTCTCTCTTTGGTGTTTTAATCTGAAAAGAAAGCATGTTATATTCTTGTCTTGTGGCAGTTTCATCCACGTTTGAGGGGCAACCATAATTAGGCATGGGGCGGTATTTTCAACAACGCAATGCCAGTCTAATAGGCCATTCCATTTCTACCCTGGTGCAATGAGTTACCCATTTACCTGTGTAATTATGTTGTAAAATCACAGCCGCCTTGTGGCATAATCGCCCTGCTATCTCTGCTTTTACCATTCCTTCCGTTATTTGGTCCACATCATACAAAAACGGATCTGGGCACTCTTTAGTTTTTGGTACTGTCCTTCCAAAGTCTTTCAGTATGTAATAATTAGCGGTGTTACATATCTTAATGTCTGGGGGACAACAGATAGTCAGTATACCAGGAATTGCCATTAGGAAGAGGCAAAAAGGAAAGGTTGTGCTTCGGTGGTTTTGGATCATCTCCGTATCGGCCGGGATCTGCTGTTTGCAAAGTCAGTGTTTAATCAATATCTGCGTTTTGAAAAGGAAGTTGGGCTGCTTGCCACTGTCCTGTTTCTTCGCTTCTCTGAAAGCGCAGCTTAGGAACCAGGGGAGGCGGGGACGCAGTTACAATGGCTGGTTTTACGTGGGAATGGTGTATCCACGATTTTCGCCCTTCCAGGAAGACTGCCGCTTGTGTAGACAAAAGGACCTGGTGTGGGCCCGTGTAGCGTAGTTGCAAAGAATCGCCCCTTACAAACTTCTTTGCCCAAACAAAGTCACCCGGCTGGTATGGGTGTACTTGCTCCTCGAGGGGCACCGTTTTGGTATATCCAGCGGTTTTCCACAGCTCTCGCACTTTGTTCTGTAAGGAAAGATACTGGGATACAGTTATATGATCCCCCCCCAATAGTGAAACATCCACACTTGGCAGAGACCCCCCTTTTGACAGGGGTCTGCCATACATCAGTTCGTACGGGGAAAGTCCCAAAGCCCGAGTGGGGTGCGTACGTAAATAGAAAAGAACAAGAGGGAGTACCTGAGGCCACTTTAACCTGGTTTCCTGAGTATACTTAGCCAATGCCGTCTTAATTTCCCAGTTTTGTCTCTCAGTCGCCCCGGACGATTGTGGATGGTACACAGTGTGGAATAGATGTTTAATGCCTAGTCCTTCTTCAATTTTTGCCAAAATTTGTCCAGTAAAATGTGTGCCCTGGTCGGAATCTATAATCTCTGGGACCCCAAAACACGGTATAATTTCTCTTAACAATAAGCATGCCACAGTTGTAGCTGTTGCATTTGTAGTTGGGAATGCTTCAATCCAGGCCGTTAGAGGACAAACCATAACCAGCAGTCGTTTCTTTCCTTCCGCTTTTGGGAGGTCCACAAAGTCAATTTGGATATGTAAAAATGGTGCAGCTGGTACGGGTCTACCCCCTTGTGGTGCCCTGTTCGGTAAGGCGGGGCCGTTTACTTGACAAGTGTGGCATGCTTTTACTATTGCTAGACATATTGATTGTATGCCCGGCGCATACCAAGAGCGCGTGATTGAATCTACTAACACATGTGTTCCATAGTGACCCCCATGGTCATGGAACCATTTTGCCGCAGTCTGGTATAATGATTTGGGTAGGCATGCTCTGCCATCTGGCATGATCCATAGTTGCTTTTTCAGTATCGCGCCCAACTCAGTCCATCATTTTAATTCCTGTGGGGGTACTGAAACAGATACAGGTGGAACAAAAGCAGTAGTTACGAGGGCCAGCGTGGGCCAATTTAATGGAAGCAATGCTGCTTGCCTTGCGATTTGGTCCGCCAAGGCATTTCCCAATGTCACCGGGTCTTGTTCTTTTGTGTGTGCCTTACAGTGCACCACGGCCAATTGGAGAGGTTCCAAAATAGTTTGCAGCAATTTTTGCACCAGTTCTAGATGCTGGATGGGTTTCCCCCCCGCCGTTGTGAACCCCCTATATTTCCACAAATGTATATGACAATGAATTACCCCAAAAGCATACCTGCTATCTGTGTAGGTGGTCACCTTCTTTCCTGCCGATAGTTGGCACGCCCGAGCTAAAGCATACATTTCTGCTGCTTGTGCTCCCCATCTTCCTGGGAGCGTGGTTGCTTCTAGCACTTCCCATTGTGTCATTATTGCAAAACCTGTATATCTTACGCCATCCTGGTAGTAGGAACTGCCGTCTGTAAACAGCACGAGGTCTGATTCTGGCAACGGTTTGTCCGAGAGGTCTGGCCTTATTTGCAATGTAGATTGCAAGACTTGCACGCAATCATGATCCGGAAAAGGTGGGGGTAAGTCAGGCAGAAGGGTAGCTGGATTTAACGGTCCACAACGCTCAAACCGCACGTTAGGATCTTCCAGCAGTTCCGCCTCTAACTGTTGCTGCCTTTGTGCCAAGAAAACCTGTGTAGTGCCTTTTCTTAGCAGCGCTGAGAGCGCGTGCGAAGTCCAAACGGTAGTGGAGTGGCCAAGGGTCAGTCCCTTTACCTTGGTCAGAAGTAAGGCAGCAGCTGTTAATGTGCGTGTGCATGTAGGGGTGCCACGGGCTACATTGTCAATTTGTTGTGAATAAAAGGCTAAAGGAAAGTGGCTGGGGCCGTAGATCTGTGTCAGAACCCCGCTTGCAACTCCTGCTCTTTCATGTACAAACAAATGAAAAGGCTTGCTGTAATTTGGGGGTTTCAGAGACATTGAGGTTGCTACACTTTGTTTTAATAATTCAAACGCTTTCTCATTGTCCCTGCTCCATTGAATTTTATCTGGAGCTTTATTTGCTGTGAGCATGTGTAGCGGTTTACTCAATTCTCCACAAGATGGCAGCCATGGTCTGCAAAACCCAATCAGTCCCAAGAAACCTCTCAGCTGCTGTTTTGTTTGCGGGAGTGGGCAATTTTGTATGGTGGAAACGCGCCCAGGATCCATTTGTCGCCCATCTGGCGTCAGAATGAAGCCCAAATATTTAACTCTGTCTGATAACCACTGAATTTTCTTCGGGTCGATCTTGTGACCCCTAGAATACAAATACAACAGAAAGTCCTTACCATCATGTCGCAGCGCCCCCTGGTGTTCATTTGTGATAAGGATGTCATCGACGTACAAAACAAGAACAGAGTCCCGTTTTGGGGTGAACCCCTCAAGATCATCCCATAAACACTGACTGAACACCCCGGGACTATCGCAATATCCCTGAGGGATTCTGGTCCAGATGAAAGAGCGTTGGTCCCATTCGAACCCGAACAAAAACTGTGAATCTGGGTGGAGAGGAATACTGAAAAAAGCATTTTTCAGATCAATGACGGTAAACCACTTTGTGTTCCATAGGATTTGGCTGATGATTGTGACTGGATCAGGAACGACTGTATGCAAGGGGATCACATACCTGTTCACCGCCCTGAGGTCTTGACAAAATCTCCACTGGACCGGATCTCCAGGTTTCTTCGGGGGTTTTTTTATAGGCAGAATAGGTGTGTTGCAGGGAGTTCGCTGTGGTCGAATAACGCCTTTCGCAATAAAACCTTCAATGATGGGGCGGATACCCTCCCGTGCCTCCAAGGATAGAGGGTATTGAGCGACTCTAGGTGGAGGGAGGAAAGGCTTTACCTGTATCCGGACGGGGCTGACCGAGCGGAGCAAGCCCACGTCTGTGTCTTCCGTTCCCCAAAGATCTGGCGGAAGGTCGGTCAGGTCTTCTGGCAAGCTGTGCCCTATTTGTTTGTGTCTGGCTACTGTACCCGCTGGAACTCCCAATACACTCATTAATAAGCCCACCCTCCTAGGAGTGCAAGTTAAGGTGGCCTCCAGTTTACACAGCATGTCTCGGCCCATTAAAGAAATGGGACATGAAGCAGAATAAAGTAAAACATGGTTAAACAATTTATCCTTATACTTTACTTGCAACAGTGATGTAAGGCACATGGGCGTGGGGTTTCTATCAACCCCCATTGTCATTTTCACTTCATTACTTAACCACTCTGCCTGCGCTACATTAACCAAGGAGTATGTAGCCCCCGTGTCCACCAGGAATGTTACTTCCAGTCCTTGTACAATTAAAGAAAGTTTAGGTTCCGAAGTGGGGAGAGAAAGGGAGAGAAAAAAACCCGCGACAGACATAAGATTCATTAGCCCTGTTCCCAACCCCTCCTTCTCCACGCTTAGTCATTGGTGGTTCGCTTGCCGGCTGCCGTACTGGTCCCATGAAGCCGGTGTTTGTTGAGTGGCTGGCGGCGGTGGGGGTGGGAAGTCAGCGGCTGGACCTGTGAAATCTGGATAAGAGGCATTATTTTGCGGTGATTGTGTGTATTGTGTGTTCCCGGTCCTCCACGGGCAGTCCCACTTGAAATGTGAGTAATCTCCACACTGAAAGCAAACCCTATCGCCTTGCCATGATTGCCTTACTTGTCCCCTGCCTCGCTGTTCTCCGGCCCTTGGCCCCCTCGGAAAACCTCTTCCTCTGCCTCTGTAGCCTCTGTTTGGCGGCTGGCCTCTTATTGCAAGAGCCAGCATCTCAAAATCCTCTTTCATTTTCTTTTTTCCTACTCTTCTCCTTATCCTTGTCCCATACGAAATCTGCCACCTCTAGAATCACAGTCACAGCTTCACCCCCCATCCAGGTCTGAAGTTTAAAAAATAATCCCTCACCGCAGGTTGCGCCTGATGAACGAAATTAGCAATAAGGGTCGGATGGTCCAGCACGTTTTCGGGGTTCAGATTAGTATAACTGCGTGCCCCATCTAACAGGCACGACCAAAATTTTCTGGGAGGTTCACTGGCTTCCTGTTTTATAGCCATAAATTTAGCTTGGTTGGGGGGTTTCTGTGACATCCATTCTAGGTGCCCCCAAATCCTGTCCCTATCGGCCTGTAATTGGGCACGGCGAGGCTGCGTCCAGTCTCCCGCTACCCACATTGCGGCCGCCTGAGCCCTATCCGACCAAGCCATGTGTGCCACTGCCTCCGCAGCCCATGCAGTCTCCATTGCCCACAATCTACTACGTTCTTCTCCTGTCAGTACTCTTCTCAATAAGTGCTCCACATCCGAGTACGTCAGATTGTGACTTTCAAACAGCCTGCCCAACAGTTCCCTGATTTTCCTTGGCTGTTCCCCAAAGGTTCCAGCCATTCTGCTCCATTCTTTGAGATCCCATTCTAGCCAACTCTTTAGCTCAACCACCTCTGTACGTTGGATGCCACCTTGACCATCCACATACGGTTGATCACGCACAACCAGAGGGAACTCCGCCGCTTCCGCTGCCTTTCTTTCTTTTCTTTTTCCCTTTTTCGCCTGCGCGTGACCATGCTCCCTGAGGCCCCCTCCTCTTCTTCTTCCTTTTCATCTGCTTCATCGTCTGAACCAGATGAAAGGACCCCTGGCTCTGGATCGGGATTTCCGCCCCTAGGAGCAGGGAGCGGATCCGGAGCCGAGGGAATTATAGAACGGCTGAAGACCATCCTTTTGTCTGATTCTTCATCAGCAAAATAACTAGGAGGGGGTTCCTCAATGGCCAAAGTTCTTACTGCCATCAGAGTGAGACTGTCCCACTTTTGCGACCCTATTTTCCAAAGGAGCCAAAATTCTAATTGATCCGGGTGAGTATCCCCAATCCGCCTCCGCACTCCCAACAGCGGAGCGGTTTCAAAGGATCCACCCCTCGGCCACTGTTCACCCGGCGCCGAAACTGCAGTCATTCGCGGCCACTCCTCCGCGCAGAGCTCTATCATCTTTTTCTTTTTCAGGCCTCTTTTGCGTACTGGCAATTCTTCCTCTTCCCACAACATACACATTATTCCCAAAGGGCTGTCCTTTACCGGTACACTCCCTTTGTTTCCCATGACGTCTGATAGAGGTTTTCCTCAACTTGTACGTTACCCACGAACCACCAGGCAACCCCGCCTTCGTGACAACCGAGAAAACTTTCTCGTGGTGCCTGTCATCCAAAAGGGGTGCCCCCAGGTAGCACGTGGCCCCGCACAAAGGGATCCCGGACGAGCCCCCAATTTGTTAGGTCCAAACCCAACACGCGAGCTGTCTCTGTCTACCTCAGCTCACATCCACCCGGGAAGGGGTGCGGAGATGAGTGCAATTTAACCCACTATCAGAGATCAAATAAACACAACAAATACATACAGCCCATATAATACTTTATTGTCAAACCACTTGGTCATTGCAAAAAAATCAGTATTAATTTTAAACAAATCAGTATTAGTTTCCTACATAATAAAAAACTGTAATACCTAAGTAAGCCCTGCCTAATTGCTTTAAAACAGGACTGGAGAACAACAGAAAGAAAGTCCCCCCCATTTTTTAACTCTGTCCCACTCACCTCCCATCTGCTGCTGCTTTCTCCCTCCATTTTCAGCCATTCTCTCTCTCTCTCTCTCTCTCTCTCTCTCTCTCTCTCGGTTCCTCACACAGATTCAAGCTCAGCAGAAGGCCAGTGTGAGTCACATGTCTGTTGCCCACCAATCACAGGAGCTTCTTCCAAGTAACTGGAAGGGGAGGGGAAGAAAGAGTGAAATGAATGAAGTGTTTCTTCTGCGCATGCGGTACGTTATAACCCACTATAAGGCATTTTTTAATCACTTAATTAAAAATAAACCATGCCATTTTTTTTAATTTAAACCTACTTCAGATGAAGTACTGTGTATGGGGCAAGCTCAGGGATTTGATTAGGGATACCTTACAGTCATCTCTGAGTTGTAATCAACGACAACAGATTATGTCAATTTCAAGAAAAAAAAGTCCAAACGGCTTCTAGTTTTTTTCCTCCAGTTTTTCACTTTAACCTGTGGATTCTCCGTGGGGGGGGGGTTGTTGTAGAGCAAGCGATTCTGAATCCAACAGTATAAGACTTGTAAGTGTTTGTTTTGAATTGGGACTATACAAAGCACCAGAAAGGAGTGGGGGGGTATTTTCATTTAACATGGTAGAACGTGAAAAAGCCCTGCTGACTATAGTATACAGCCACTCTCATGGCTGTATAATATTTCATCTTGCTTTTCTTCTTAGATCCTCTTCTCATTTTATCTTTGCAACAACCCTGTAGGGTAGATTAGCCTGAGAGTTAGTTCTTTCACCAATGTTATAAAGCTGAAGATGCTTTGAATATTTTTTGTCGGTTATTATTATCAGGGCTTGCAAATAAAAATGTACCACCACAAATTGGGATCACAGGAAAGAAAGGAGAGAATGGAGACCTTAAGGAAATGAGAGGTTGAAGAAGAAGTTAATTTGCAAATATTTTCATCAGATTAAAAAACAAGGAGATGAACCAAGCTAGTCCTCATCTTTCAGGGCTCATTCACACGGGAGCTGAACTCCGTTTTAAAGTTGAAGGTTTTCCCATTGTAATAGAGTTTAAAGGTTCACACTCCTACCTTCCAATCCACTATTTTCAGTCCCCATTGAAGGAAAAGGGTCAATCACGCAGCTTCCTAATGACCACACCCTCTTAAGGTCAAACTACCACTTCCTCTGGTTACCTTGGCAACCGAGCATGCTCAGTTTGTTCCAGAGTAAGTTTCATTAAAAAAAGAAAAAAATGCTCAAGTGCAATTATTTGTATTTTTAGAATCCAGCAGAAATACAAATATTTGTTTGAACAGTGTTATGCTTTTTTGCACAAGTTAGGGGGGAAAGAAAAAAAAAGCATAGTTTGCAGCAGGCTTGCAGAACGGGAGCCAGCAGGAAATGACATGATTAAAGGGAGGAGAAGGGAGTGTGCATGGACTCACAAAAGCATCGGAGCTAAGTGTCTGCAAAGCTCTAGAGATACAAAGTACAGAGGCTTTTCCTTCCCTTTTTGCATTAGAATTGGATTGATTTGATGTGGATTTAAAGGGAAAAGCAGTGGCTTACCTTTGCCTTATACGTCATGTAAATGTTGCGAATTAAACAGGGCTGCACCTAGTGCCAGATTCATACTAAACCTCCGTGTGAACCAGCCCTCAGTTCTGAAGAATAGGTGTTACAACAAGGAGTGCCTGAAAAATGTCTCATGCAGATGATCTGTGCAATGATGTACCTGCAAGAAAATTTGTTGTCGGTGACCCAGGAGACTGGTCCAGTATGCTAAATGACATTGATCAGCAGCTTATAGTAAAGAAAAGTGGTGTTATGAAGACTGATTCTGAACTCAAGGAAAAGCTGAAGTGGAATGTTGATGTGAAAGGCCAATTGTTTCCTGAATCTCTGCTGTACTCCAAGCCATCAAATGGATGTGAGAAGTTACCAAGGAAATGGACTGGTTGGAGCTGCAAAGAGAAAGAGCTGTATTGTGTGACATGCCTAGCCTTTTCTGCTGATGAAGCAAGCTTTCCCAGAAAGAAGGATTTAATCCTTTGAACAGACATGGCACTTTCCGAACATGAGAGGGGCAGTCCTCACAAACGGTCATATATTGATGTGAAGAACACTTCAGTGAGCTTCAGTGGTGAAGGAGGAGTTGACAGAAGACTGTAGCAATCCATGGTGAATGAAAGGCAGAAGCATATTGCAGTGCTGGAATGCATTCTTAATGTGACTATATTTCTTGCTTCCAGAAATCTCATCCAGAGGTCGGGCTTACCAAATAGGAGTTCCACTTAACAGTAATTTTCTTGTCCTTCTTGGTTCTTGGGAAACATGATACACAGATACATGATCAATTAGAAACAGTTTTTAAAAAGCCAAGAAAGTGGGAAACATCTACAAGCACATTATTTATCATGGGAAACTCAGAATGAGTTTTTCAAATTGTGTGGAAAACGTGTTGAAGACAATACTTTCTGAAAGACCAGAAGCAATATACTTCTTCCTAATGTGTGATGTAACTCCTGACATTTCACATGTGGAGCAGAATGTTCTTATTTTGTTATGTCCACAGAAATATGGGGAAAGAATGGTCTGTTGAAGAGAGATTGAGTTTTTTGAATTTGCTCAAAAGACAGGGCATGAAATTGCATCAGCAGTACTGTTAAGCAGGCCTATGGGTGGGAAGAAAATGGCAGTCTGATCCCTAGAGCTGTGCTTTGCCTCCCTCCAGGATTTTTTGGGGAAATTATCTTCTTTTTAATTTGTGACAATGGCAACCTTTATTTAAAGAACAGGAGAATTCTTTTAAAGAACAGGAGCAATTTAAGACTAGGACCTTCTGCAAAATTCAGTGAATAAGGCAAGGCAAGTGCACAACAAAAGCCTCACTTGGAAGAGCCCCCAAAAGTCTGTTCACTGAAGACTTTCCCTGATGGAGGATGGATTATTCATGATCACAATCACCCTATAATTAATTAAGTGATCCTTAAAAAGTCATATTGATTGTAACTCAGGCCTAATTTCTGATTTTTCCATTATGTGCAGCTCAGCATGAGGCCTTTTCAGGGTTTGTGGACAGAAATCAACCTAGCAACCACTAAAAAAAATTCAATTGCTTTCCACAGTTAGTTTCTAATTGCTTAGTTAGTCCTTTACATAGCAGCCAGTTAAAAAGCTTTCTCTTGATTCTCCAACAGGAAGGAAAATCTGAAGGTCAGGAACAAGACTAGAAGGAGGGACTCTCAAGGAGGATTTAACAAACATACCTAAAGTATTTATTTTCTCTTTGGTCTTACCTAAACTTGCAGTATGCCGAAGTTTGTTTTTCAGGTGGAATCTAAAGCTGAGATACCTAATGTAGCATCAAAGCCAATTCAGAAGCTCACTGTCATTATCAAAGTAGTTCAGTTCATGAAGCATCAGAACACAGGGACAGACCACAGGTGAAAGGGGATTGTATCTATAGGCAAAGGCAAACTTCTGGGTCTGGTATTCCCAGGGATCTCTCAAAAAAGGGTGACATAGTCAACCAATTAAACTTCATTCATGTAAGTTAACACACTCTTTGAATGGAGGAGTGAGCGGGAAGGTCACTGACTGTCCCTTCCCCTGGCCTGGCGCTCATATCCTCTCCACCAGCAAAGGGGAAGGGGGATTGGCTGGCGTTATGCACCTCTCCCCGGCCCACGCCCCACCTAGAAATGTGGCTGCCCCACCTAACAAGGAAGGCTGGCTACAGGGCTGCTGTTAAGACTACATGATGTGGATATTGCTGAGTACAAACGGCGAGACTTTTATAATGCTGCAAATATGCTTGGGAAAGTACAAAGTGTTCAAGCCTGCATTCAGGAACATAATCCAACTGACATCTTTTCACCTTGTGGTGTACATGCATTGAATCTTGTTGGTGTACATGGTGCAGCATGCTGTATTGAGGTTATAACCTTCTTTGGTTGGTTAAATTGTTTGTATATCCTATTCTCTGGAAGCCCTAGAAGATGGAGTTGTTAAAAAATATTGGATGCTCACTCTGTCCCTTGAGTAATACTTGTTGGAGTGCAAGAATACAGTCTGTTCGTCCAGTGGCCAACCAGTGTACTTGATGCTCTGAGAGAATTATTTTCAGAATCAGTACAGAAACTTCGAAGCAGTTGGCCTACTAAATTATTTTTCTTCAGTCAAAACAGTAATCTTTGCAACGTTTTGGGTGAAAGTTTAAGAGGAATTTACTTTTGCAGACAGTCACCAGCAATTTCTCTTCAAATTCATTTGAGAACATAACAGCAACTTTCCAAAGAAACGAAGCTTTTAAGGGAACAGTGGCCCAGTATATTTGCAGAATCAAAGGTTGTTGCCTGCAAAGTTGGTATTCCAGTGGAACTCACAGAGACAAGGCGTAGTGCATCCAGAAGAGAAAAAAACACAAGGTCAAAAAAATAACCCTGGAACTCAACAAAGCAATACAGAAACTATATTTGAAAGAAATGTTTTTCTTGTTACAATGGACTGTGTAATTTCTCACCTTGATAACCAGTTCCAGCAGCAGGAGAAAAATGCAAACTTTTTAGACTACTCCTAGAATTTAAAAGTGTGAATGAAGAAGGGATATCAGAGGGATGCAATTTTCTGACTGAAAAATATCAGAACGATCTAACATCTTCCCTAAAACAAGAACTTTTATACTTGAAAACTGTGCATGATGCTACATTTGGTAAATGGGGAGGAGCACTGGACCTATTGAATGCCATTGGCAAACTGCAACTGAAGAGTGTATTTCCTTAAGTGTGCATTGGGTTGGATCTTCTGTTGTCTTCCTGTAAGTGTTGCAGAAGGGGAAGAGTATTAAAGTAAGCTGTCCCTTGCACAGAATCGCATCCGCTCAACCATGAGTGAAGAGAGCTTAAACAGTTTAGCACTGTTGTACATTGAACTTCAGCTTGCTCCAGGCATTGATTTCTCAGAGGTCATCAGAGACTTTGTGAATGAAAAACAAGAAGACAGAAAAACATGCTTCAAGTAATTTGTTCATTATACAATGCTATTTGATCTAGTCTGCCACTTGAATATTGCTCTTTTTCAGAAAGAGATGGGTATTGTTGAATACTGTTCTTATTCATAAAATGTTTATTTCCTTGTTTGAAATCAGTTTGAAAATATTTTTAAGTTGCTGCTATCTTTTAATGTGATATGAATGTTATTTGTTTTGTTTGATCTTTTTATTTTCCGTGTTTGAAATCTGTTTGAAAAGGTTTTTTAGCTGCTCTTTTTTAATGTTCTCTTAATGCTTAAATGTTACTTAATAATTATATGATTATGGTTTCTGAACTGTTTATAACTGTTGTGAAATGCCTTATGAGGGCAAGAACTCTGTAAAGGCAGGTTAAACTGTTAAATAAATACATCTTAAATCAAGACTGTGGATTCAAAATAAGTGTTCATACTGGTAATATATACATAAGCAGCAGTTCTTATTAACAGATTGTGGGGAAGTGGTTTGGGTTGGAATGTAGGGGGGGCAATCTAAATAGAGTGTAGGGATGGGATTTGCCCCACACTGATCTGACCTGCACTGCTTACCCCTGACATCATGGAGGAGGAGGAGGCAGGAGAGAAGCAACTCTTCCTGGGTGGAAGGATAGAGTGGCTGCCAGGGTAAAAGACTTCTGGAGCAGGGCCAGACTGCAGTGGAGGAAGAGGAAGTGACATACTGGAGGGTAAGCAATAGGCTGCAGGCTAGGGTGTGTGAAAAATCTGCTTAATTCTGACCTCGGGTTGGAATTAATGGACATTCACCCATTGCAGTCTGTTGCTTTCCCCTTGGTGTGGCACTTCCTGCGTGATGCCAAGAGTGAGTGGGGTGGAGCAGATTGGTGGTGGGGACTGGGAGAGAAATCCCACCCCTAATAGAGTGAACAAGGCCCAGGAAATCCTGTTGGCACCTCTATGTAACATTGCTAGATCTAAAGCATGATTTAGAACAGTGCTTGCCAAATTATGATTTAAGGAACCCCGAAGTAGATTGTCAGGGGTGCTCCTCAATGACATCAGTAGTGGTGTTCACCATTGGGGATCTTCCCCTGCAAAGTACATTCACAAGGATGTGCTCCAGGGTAGCCTTTCAGTTTGTGTGCAGTAATGGTGAGGGTCAATAGGCCACAGCAGCCAGCATCCTGTGTGGACTGTGTATGCCCTGGAAAATATCCCAGAATTCTCTACAATATGTAAGGTCTCCTTGATAGACAAGTTGATGTGGAAAAGGTTTTTTGTAGCTACAATTTTGAAAACCACTAATTTATACCATGTGTAGCACAGATTTTCACTAAAGACCCTAGGAACTGCGGCCATTCATAGTGCTTAGCATCTTGAACAAATTCCTTTTTTGTTTAAGAGCTCTGTTTTGTCTCAACTTTGATGGCACAGCACACATTTAATGTGATTTTCAGCATAAAGCATAATAATATCATACACATATGCATACACCCGCCTGTTTGCCCCAACTACCCTTTTCTGGTGCTCAGACTCAGATTTTCAACTTTGTGTCAGCATTCAGAAAACAAAAAAGGCAACTGGATTCTGGAGCACCAAAGGAAATTAATGAAGCTTTCCAGGTGTGTGTCTGTCAATTTAAATTAATTCAAAAAGCTAGCCTTGGAGACAAGACACATAGATACTTCAAATGTCTTTAATATATAAAATCAATATTCAGTCCCACCAGTATATGTGAATAATATAATCCAAAATCTACAGTAAAGCGGAGTAGGAAAAAAGGACAGGGCGCTCAGCGACAGTATAGTGATCATATTGTTTCACATTTCCCACTTTCCTGAGTCTAAAGAGGTTTCAGGGCAGCTTTCCAGGATCAGTTTCCTTAAGAGAAAAGAGTCCTGGAGACTTACAGTATTTTTGTAATACTTGCTCTCTCTCTCTCTTTTTTTTTTTTTTGGTAATATATAGGAAGAGCAGGTGGAGAGCAAGCAGACACACAGACAGAACATCTCCTGAAGCATTATCAGCATAGAACCAAATATCTTAGATAGGTTGGCTGCTTCTATCTGGAAAGTTCGTAGCAGTTTATAGACTACTTCATCTTTATCTGTGGTGTGTTTTTTTCCTGGTAGAAACAGACACTAAATGCAGAAAGAAAAGGAAAATGTGCTTGATAAAGAACTGTAAATTAAAACACACAGAAGCCAGGAACATTGTTGTGGGGTGGCCCAAAACCACAGAGCTTTTGAAATCCTACGCTAGGTGGTGGGCCAACCTATTAGCTCCCCTGTTCACAAAATTAAACGAGACAGGCCAGTTGCCCAAGGGGTGGAATGAAGGAACTGTGGTCCTAATATTTAAGAAAGGTCCAACAAATTATGGACCAATTTCCTTGCTGTCAGTAGTGAGCAAGTTGTATGCACAGTATCTGCTGTCAAGGCTAAAGGATTGGATCAATGAAACAAATACGCTAACTCAGGAGGAAATAGGTTTTCAGGGGGGAAACGCAACAGTCGATCATTGTTTTGTAATTTCTCAATTGATCTACAAGTTTGTAAGAGTAAATAAAAGTTCTATTTGCCTTGCATTTGTGGATCTGTAGGCTGCTTTTGATCTAGTTAGCAGGCAGTACTTGTGGGATAAATTGGCCAAAACTAGTATTGATGGTATGTAATTATAAGGCATCATATCCAAACTTCAGTAAGGGTACGGATAGGATATTCAGGAGAACGATCAAATAGTATCCCTATCTCCCGGGGTGTATGGCAAGGCTGTTTGCTGGCCTCCCTGTTGTTCAACCTGTATGTAAACAATACTGCTACTGCTTTATCCAGCACCAATTACAGTCCAGGGTATCTTAGGGATAGGCCAGTATATCTCCTGATTTATGCTGACGATACAGTCCTCCTGTCTTCCTCGCACGAAGGTTTAAGGAGGATAATAAGGGATTTTTGTAAGTATGTCTGAGTTATTATCAACTATGGTAAAACTCACATTGTGGTAGTAGGGAAAGACCAGGCACAACATAGGTGGTCTATGAATGGAAACCAAATAGTCCAAGTTAAGCAATTTAGATATTTGGGGATAACTTTCTCCAGCTCAAGATCTTTTAAAGTTCATCTGGAGTCAGCCAGAAAATGTGCTGTTCGGACAGCAAATGGAGTAGTTAAATTTTACTTTGGCAGAGGAGGCCAGCAAATTCAGCCTGCACTTAAAATCTCTCAGGCAAAAGTAGTGGGACAGTTGCTTTATTGAACACAGCTCAGGGATAATACTGATCTACAGAGGATTGAATCTATCCAAAACGAATACCTTGGAACAATTTTTCAAGTGCCAAATGGTACCCCATCTTATCTGCTATGAGCTGAAGCAAACTCGCCAAAGCTGACTTCACTTATAAACAATAAAATGCTAGTCTACTGGATTAAGATGGCTTATGGAGACAGTCAGAATCTCAAATTTAGCATTGATTAGTATCTCAGATAGTGGTTGGGTTAAATCAGTACACCGGCTGACAGCCTCCCTTTCAAGGGAGGTAAAAAGCAACAGATTTGATTTATAATGGATCTAGACTTTCATGAACTGCTGGCAGAGATTAATACCCAAGGAACAGTCCCCCTATACCCAATATTAGATGTTAGGAGCTCTCTACCCTTATATATAATAAAATGAACTTACCCAAAGTGTCAGAGAACAATTACCTTGCTAAGAATGAACAGCTTTCCCTCAGCAGTTACTACGGGACGGTTCAGAGGGATCCCCTTGAGAGAACGCTGATGCCAATGTGGACGGTCAGCTCTGGATACCTTGGAGCACATTGTTGCTCTCCGTTGTTGCTCAAGGCAGAAACTCATACAGAAAAGGGCTGGGGACAAAATGGATTGGAGTGGAGAGGATATTTTAGTCTTCTTGCTGGCAAGCCAGACCCATCAGTAGGGTTGCCAGGTCTCCGGTTTTCTGCCGGAGTCTCCGGCAAAAGGGGGCCGTCTCCGGCCTCCGGCCATATTTACGCTAAATAGGTAGATCTCCGGTTTTGAAGCACCTCCCCCAGCCACGCATGCGTGATTCATGCATGTGTATGCTGCTGAAGGCTCTTCCCGCCCACCCGCCTTTTCCCTGGCAGGCGCAGGCGCAGGAGGAGGAAGCAGCGTCTTCCCGCCCACCTGCCTTTTCCCAGTGAGGCGCAGGTGCTGGGCAGGAGTGGCCGCGATGGAGCTCAGCAGTGGCAGCCGCAGCGTCTCTGCCTGGGGTACCCCATCGTAACTCTTGCCATGCCAGCTCCTCAGAGGCAGGGAAAGGAGGGGCCGGGTGGGGGGCTCACCCCCTTCCTCCTCCTCGTCCTGGTGCACAGAGAGCTGGAGGGAGCCAGCCAGCTGGGCGGTCAACATGGCTGAAATCAGCATGCCATCGACCAGTCCAAGCTGCCGGGAGTCAAAGAAGGTAGGTGCGAAGGGGGAGGCTGGGCGCAACCCCGCAGGGCTGCTCGGGGTGTGTGTGTGGCTGGCCTGCAGCGCGGAGGTGCCGTTGGGCTCCTGCCTCCTTTGCATGTGTCGGGCGGGGGGGACGAGGGGAGACATTGGTTTTCGGTGCGCAGACGGACCAGGGTCATGGAGGGGAGGTGGAGACACCCCCTGCCCGTGAGTCCTGCTGTCCTCTTGGGTAGGTGGCTGGGGACACCTCCCCCATCAGGTAGGAATAAAGGCAGGGGGAGGGGCACCCCTCTGCCTTCCCCGCCTGCAGCTGGCTTTCTTCGCGCGGCACAGCTTCCGTTGCATTGAGTGGAGTGCCAGGGAAAAGGCCGCAGGTGGGGGGGCTGTGCCAGTGCCGGTGCGGCGGACCTCCTCTGGGCTCCTGTGGGCACACTGCCACGGAAGCCACTTCCGCGGGCGGTGCCTGGCGTGCGGGCGGCTGGGAGGCGGGCAGAGCCGCAAGGGCAGCGCGGGCGCGGGCGGCTGGTGAGGCGGGCAGAGCTGCAAGGGCAGCGCAGGCTCGGGCTGCGCGGTGCCACGACCAGGCTCTCCCTCGGCTGCCTGCACCTGCCGCTGCCATCGGGGCGAGGGACAAAAGGCCCTGTGGAGACGGGCCATGAAGCATGCGCGCATTGGGGTGTTTCCGTGCCTTCCGGAGCATCGGAACCACCCTTGGACCCAGCCGGGCACCTGCTCCATCTAGCTCAGCGTTGGCTGCACTGGCAGGCCGGGGGTGCCTCCCAGCCCTCCCTGGAAGGGCGGTTGGAGACCGGAGGTGGGACCTGGGGGGCAGCCTTCTCAACGCTGTTACCCCCTCCGCCAACATGCGCCTTTTCTGTGTGCCGCAATTCTTCTGTGTTTATTTTACTGTGTTTTGAAAGCGAGAGAGCATTCTGAGTCAAACCTCCCTTCCGCCTACATGGTACTCTGGTCAAGAGATCTTTCTCTTTCAGGAAGGTGTTTGCAACCTCTCTTTAGTGGAACTGGCCGTCTGCGGCTGTTTTATCCCTTTTTATTAGGGCTCTCAGTCTCACCTGATTAATCACTTGATATATATATATATATATATATATATTAAAAGGTTGCATACTAGAAACAACTGGGCAGGAGGGAAGAGCTGTTCCCTCCCGAGATAAAAAGGTGGTGGTGGAGGAGATTAGGCATCTTTTAAAATGGTACATGTGGCATCAGAAGCACTTTGCAATGAATTGTGGCACCCTTTTCATTGATAAAAATGTAGCTGACTAACCAATTAGACCTTGCAGCTCTTCTCTTTATTTATTTCTGGCTTTCTATGTATGTTATCTTTTTTACTGTTAAGATGCCTCTTTCTTGGAGGCTGGGAAATGGGGTATAAATGTAGGTAAGATTTTTTTAAAAGCCCCCACCAACCTACCTGCAGTCCGAAGTGTTACAGGACTATCACTTGGGTTCTGCTGAGCATGTCACCTGGCCCAGGGGGTTGCTTACCCCTTGGCATCCTTTAGCCACACCATTAAAGAGGAGCAAATAAATATTTCCCCACACTTCCAAATGTTACATTTGGGGTGCATGATCTAAGGCAAGGGTCACCACTGTGGTGCCTGTGGGTACAACTGTGCCTTGAGGTCCTCCACTGGTGCCCACAAAGTCATTGAGACCCTTCCCCCCTTACTCCCCACTTGGTCATGAAATGAGGGTGGTTGCCTTTCTTCTCCCTTGAGAAGTACATAGAGGAAGTTAGAAAATTATTTATTATTATTTATAAAATTTGTATCCCACCCTTCCTCCAAAAGGAAGGTGATTGGCTACTTGAGTATCTTACTGCTTCTAGCATCCCAGAAGAGGGCATGGCTGAACGGTTGGATACCTCAACAGAAGTACTCCTGCTATGAATTGAGGATATACTGCAACATTTTGTTATAGTCCCACTTGTCACTTAATTATAGACAAAAGTTTACGTGCTTGTCTAGAGAATAAGCATCTGGTGCCAGAATTGCCAGGCTGCAGCCCACAGCAAAGGGCTGCATCTTTTAAGGGCCTAGCATCAACATCTTTGCTGAGGTGCATCCTGAGCCTTTCCCCTGCCAAAGCAAAGTGGTTATCGAGGGGGACAGATGATAACAAAAAACATCAAAGAATCCTGTTTGCTCCATTTAAACCAAGTTAGCCCAGTTTGGAGCTCTTGGGTTCTAGATCCTGCAGGCTTGGATCTAAAAGCTGCCCCCAGAAGCATGCAAAGAGTTATTGATGATCAGATTTCCAGTTGCAATATTTATTGTTAAATCAGTTATTAGCTATACTTTTATACTTCTTCCCAAATGTGTACTCTAGGTGTTTCACAGCATCTTAAAACCAATATAACAATACTAAAAAACCTCAGTAGAAAACATTTAAAAAGGTATGAAACTGCACTAAAAGTTTTGTACCAACAAGATTCTATGTCATGGATAAAAAACACAAACATGTATAAATTGGTACTTTTTACTAACAGATGAGTACAAATAAGAAGCATTCAGCCAGGCCTGTTCCAGAGAAGTAGCCATGTAAACAGATGGAAGCTTGGAAAAGGGGACACTTGGATCCAGTCCATTTCCCACCTTCTCAGTGGCCAGATAGTGTTATGAAAGTCAGGTGCAGGACAGGAAAAATGAGAGGCACCTTGCCTCCGCAACCTGTACCACTAAATAACTTAGTGAACTTGGGACAGAGTTCTATGCAAGCATGGGTTTTGAACAGGAAAACCAGATTTCACCTACTTGATTGTTGCTCTGTACTGGCTAGCTAGTGATAGTTCTGGTTTAATTTAACATGGCTGCAACCATATCTACTCAGAAATAACTCCTATTGAGTTCTATGGGGCTTAGTTCCTTAATAAGCATGTTTACAGTTGCTGCCTTCAGGGTCATCCATCTGTGTTCCCATCTAACATCTCTGCAACACTGAGCTCCTTTCTTCCAGTAATGGCCTGGCCTGAGGGCACGTAAACCCTTCTTGCCAGAAGCAAGTAAGCTATATTAAATGTTCCCTAAACGTGTTGAACTGTGACCTGGGAGACCAGGGTTTGAATCCCCACACAGCCATGAAGCTCACTGGGTGACCTTGGGCCAGTCACTGCCTCTCAGACTCAGAGGAAGGCAATAGTAAACCACCTCTGTCTGAATACTGCTTACCATGAAGACCCTATCTGGGATCAACTTGAAGGCAGTCCATTTCCATTTTGCATCACCCTAAGCTTGTGAGAAAGAATGACCTTGTCACTTCAGATGGACCTAGGAACACCCTATTTTAGGTAAGATTTCTATTTTAATCTCCAGAGAATTTTTTTTAATGGTATGCTCCAAGCAACTGTGGTTGATACAATGTATCATGCTTAATGACATCACTAGGGCCCGCCCCATGATGTCACTAGGCCCCACCCCATGATGTCACTAGGGCCCACCCCGTGATGTCACTAGGGCCCGCCCCGTGATGTCACTAGGGTCCGCCCCCATTTTCTCAGGTTTTTGAATGGTTCCGACCTGGCAACCCTACCCATCAGATATTTTTGATCTAGTCAGCTTTTTGGTAGCCGCTCTGGCTATTAAAAGAGAATGGGCTGAATCTCATATGATTGATTGCTAACATAATTCCGAGCAATGAAAGTGGGGAGGTAAAACTGCCAATAGCGAGCTAAGAGTATCAAACTAAATTATAGTCACAGGCAAGATTTTTTTGGTTATGTTTTACTGTCTTTCAGCATTGCTGGAGTATGGGGGTTTCAGAAGTGCTGTTTTTGTATTTTTGTTTCTGTACAATTGATGGCCTTTGGCTAATAGTTAAAGACTTTGGACTTTGGTGGCCCAGAGAGCTTGTACTGGACACCCTAGGCCCCAAATCTCTTATCCCTCCCTATTTTTAAAAAACGCTTACTTTGTTTTCAGAGATGCTGAGTGTGTTGTAAAAACACTGGCTGTCTTAATTTCCAAGAGTTCAATTAATATACTGAGGCCAGAAAATCCTGTTGGCACCCCATAGCTGATGTGCATAAAGGGCTTGTGCGCCGAGCCTTTAAATGCCTAGCAGCAGGCAGCCCTAACACCAGGTGAGGCCATTTTCTAGAGTAGACCCTGTCTTCTGCTATAATTCTGGGTGTTTTTCTCTTGTTTTTCTCATGGATTGGTACAGCCCTTTTGGTTTTGGACCACTAGTCATCCAAGACCTTAGTCAGGATCCTATTATCCATAGGGCATGAAAACGTTGTATGAATCTTTCTGACAATATGTATGAATCTGTCCCCTAAATCTTGACAAAATGATATTTATTACATTTATATCCCATCTTTCCTCCAAAGAGTTCAGGGTGATATACATGCTTCTTCCCACCCCTTCCACCCCATATTTTATCCTAACAACAACCAGATGAGGTAGGTTAGGCTGGGAGAGAGTGGCTGGCCCAGGGTCCCCCAGTGAGCTTCAGGGCTGAGCAGGGAATTGAATTCTGGTCTCTCAGGTCCCAGTCTGACACCACTACACCGCACTGGCAATATAGTCAAGTGCTGTGTTTGAGCAGTTGTGCTGTGATAGCAAACGTATGCAACACATATTTTGAAATGTACCAGGGGCCAAGCTAGGCATGATGGTGGTGATGGGAGACACATTTTAAAAAGAAGAAGAAAAGGGTCTACTCCTGTCAGACATGAAGTGAGGTGTGGAGAGGCCTGATTGTTCACACAAAGGGGCTTGTAGCTGAGGTGAGCTGAACACTCTTCATTCTTGACACTCCCAGGCACTTCTCCTCCAGCCAGCCCCATTCTGGTTTTAGAGGTCAGCGGAGGGAAGAAGAACCTGGGGGAGACAAACAGCAGGAAAGGTGGTAGCACCCCCATAACCTGTAACATCCTACAGGGGACAAGGGCGGGAAGTAAATCAAATAAATGCCCTTTTTGCCCTGTGTGGTTGGGACAGACCTGGATTTTGACAAAATTGGTTTCTGCCTTTGTCACATGTAGTTTGGCTCACCCTGAAATGCTTCTAAAATAGCAGGGGCATTATGAACCTTTTATTTCTGATTCATCTCCCGCTATGCAGAACATTTCTGTAGTTTTAGCATGACAAGCTCCATGATGTCATTATCCTAAAAAAAACCTGCCAAACCATAGCCTGAGTCTTCTCTGCAATAAAGTCTGGAGGCTGGTGAAAATCCAAATCATAGATGCAAGAAAGCAAATCTTCTGGCAAATAAGTACTTTCTACTGGTTGAGGAAATTTGGATGGAACCATGTTTTGTACGACTGATCTTGAATCTCATTTGTGTTATAACAAGTCATTTTCTGCACTTGACATCCCTCCCAGGAACAGCACCAAGTCGAATGAAGAATTGTGCAAAAAACTGAGGCAAACCAACAGCTGGATTACTGCTGTGCTAAAGATATGCCTATGTTTCTCCTTCTTTAGCAGGTTTGTTCAACAGCTGAATCATGTTTTTCACTGTTAGGCTGCTATAGGGCTGGGGGAGAAAATAACTTCAGTTCAACTTCAACACAAATGTATCTAATTTGCACTTCCTGAAACAATAGGCAAACTGAAACGTAGTTATCCTTCAAAATTTGCACTTCTCTAAATTTTGTGGTGCAGGTCTCCAACCAAATAATATCTACAAAAATGTGTATATTGGGGGAAAGTGTTCATAAAAATGCACGTATTAGTGAAAATAACATATAAAATGCATTATATATATATATATATATATATATATATATTGCTTGCTTGCTTGCTTGCAAAAATTTGTGTATTAGGCAAAATTGTATACAAAATATGTATAGTAGGAGCAATTTGCACTGAAGTGCCGATGAATTTTCACAAGGATTTTTTTTGCATTACAAACTGATGCAGAAAATGAGAAATTGAGTGAAACCAAAGTGGACAGATTTGTCCATCTCTAGGTTGCCGGTACACATAATTAAGGAAAAATTGTAATGGGGCTATTCTGCCTAATCTACTGCCACACTGAGGCTGCAATACTAACCCTATTTACCTGGGAGTAAGACCCATTGAATTAAATAGAAATTACTTCTGAATAGGCATGGTTAGGATTGCACTGTAAGCCTCCGAGCAAGTTGATCATTGACATCTTAATCATTTTGAAAACATGCTTAATTATTTCAGAGAGAGAGAGAAGAGAAAACAGCACTTCAACTTTTAACATTGTTTTAATCACGCTCCATATAGGCATATATTACATGCTCTTTAATACTAGTGCTTGGGGTCACCAAATGAAACTGATGGATATTAAGTTCAGAGTTAGCAAAACTGGAATTCACTTCCGCAGGATGTGGTGATGTGTGCTGGCTTAGATTACTGTAAAAAGAGGTGAGACAAATGCATGGTCTGTCCAGAGCCACTAGTGGTGATAGCTGAATGGAAGCTCCATATTCAGAGACTGGATGCCTCTGAATAACAGATGGTGTGGGCTAGCAACTGTGGGTTGCCTTCATACCTTGCTTGTGAGCTGCGCAAAGGCATTTGGTAGGCCAGTGTTGCAAACAAGATGCTAGATTAGGGGGATCTTGGATGCCATTTTCACATCCTTTTTCACCAACCCTAGCTTCACTCCTGAGTCTCCTGTCCTGAAGCTCCTGCTGCTTGTAACTATGTGCAGCTGATGAATAAATGGATGTTTCTGGTGTCTCTGGGGCTTACGATGAGAAAAATGATGGTGGTATTTAATGAGATTTATCTTGGTTCCCTCAGCAACACATTGAGAAAGAAGCTTCATTGTGGATGGGATTGATGGTCTGTGCTCATTCAAAGGCAGAATGGCATTGCCTTTTTGTCTTGGCTCATCTATGCCAAGCTTTTGTTTGAAAAGGTGACACTGACATTTGCTATTGACTGCTTCACAGCTTTTAAATGGAGAATTTGTAGGTGAGGAGAAGGACAGAAGATTCACAGAGTAATCATTCTCCCTTTCTCATATTGGATCCATTCCTTTAACCCAGCCTTTCCCAACTAGTGGGCCACAACTCCCAGCAGCCTCAGCCAGCATTGCCAATGGTCAGGAAAGATGGGAATTATGGTCCAACAACATATGGTGGCCCACTAGTTGGGAAAGGCTGCTTTAACCCAAAGGATGGCCCACTCACTTTATTTTTTTTTAAAAAAAAGGCTGTAAAGTGTTAAAATATCAAAATAATCAACCCTCAGAACAAAATTTTAAAGCAGGTTTGATTGACGTGGTCAGATCATGACTTTCTGAGGGCACGGATCCATGCTATCCTGTAGGAGTGGGCTGACTTCCATCTTGTGAGGTCTAATTTCTTTCTTTTTTTATGTTACTATAATCCCCATGGTCTGTCAATGTGGTTTAAATTTGGAAAGCAATGTTAGTGCATGCATGGAATCACTTGACAGTTAAGTGATCCCAGGGCTGGCTCCAGGTTGGAGGAGGCCAAGTGCCCTTGACTGGTCCACCTCTGCTTGGTTCTGGGAGGAGCTCCAGGCAGCTGCAACAAGCACAGGAGCTCTCAGTTTAATTCCTCCTCAGTTTATAAGGGGCTTTATAGGCAAATACCAGCTCCTTGAAACAGCCAGCCAGCCACTGGCAGTGTTTAATTCTCTCCATCTGCCACTTTACCCTGCACTCCCTCACCTAGCTGCTTTTCCTCGCTTGATGCAGTAAATAGTTCTAAAAACCTCGGTTGGGGAGGTGTTGTAGGGGGAAAGCTGTTGGAGGGGACAGATAATAAGCCGCCTACAAATCATGCCCCATTGCTTCACAGCAGAAAAGTGGTGGCTAGGAATAGACCTTAGCACAGAACATAAGAAGATCAGGCCTACGGTCCATGTAGACCAGCATCCTGTTCTCACAATGGCCAACTAGATACCTCTGGGAAGCCTGCCAACAGGCATTTAGGTAAGCCTGATAGCATTATCTCCATGCCCTGAAAGAGGGGACAAGAGGAGCAGCTCAGGCCTTACACCATCGAGGTCCCCTTCTTCTTTGCTGCAATGTGTAGTAAGAGAAACATGTGATGTAACATGAACGTGCCTTGCCATTTTTCCTGCTGACTCAACATAGTGTGCCACTTTGATGGAGGGAGACAAAGGAATGCACCACACAGCAGTGTCGCCATGACATGCCTTTCTTTTACTACGTGTGTGTTTGTGGGGGGTGGGGACATTGGGGTGCTGTTTTTAGCAGTTACCCCACTGCATGTTCTTTGTGGTATCTAGTTTTGCCCTAGGGTTGATCAAAGGCCAATCTTACAAGACCATGAGTTGAAAAAGGCTGAAGCGGAATTCTGAAACTTTTGAGCTATTTAACCAGCAAATCTTTTCCTGCTGATTTTCCTTGGATAAGATTTGCTGCTGGTGTTTTTTGGCTTAATTTTCTTATATTGCATTCTAAGTGGGTGGCAGGGTGCCCTGAGCCTGGGATAAGCCTTTGCCTATGACATTTTAATGAAATGACATAAGTGATTATTGAACGGCACTATGCCATTTTATAGTCCTTTTTTCTCTTTCTAAATGCAACCACCTTTCAGTGGATTGAGTGACACAGTGGCACATTGAAAATTCTGTTTCAGAAAAAGGAAACCACCTTTATTCTTCACTCCTTTGATCATGAACTGCAGCAAATGTTTTGCTACTGATGTTTCCTGTTTCCTGTTTTTTTGTTCTTGCCTATTTTACTGTTTGATCTTTCACTGTTATCCTTCCCATGTTGTACTATGTGAAAGGAGTAAGCAGATCTGAGGCCCTTGTTGGCACAAGAAAGCAAAGATCATTTGAGTTAGTGAACTTAATTAAGTTGGATGCTTTGTCTGGGCATCAGAATTCAGTGATTCTTTTGGATGGTGAATCTGACATTTGCCTGGCATGAATTGGATACCATCTGCATAACATTTCTGTTAAGCTTGGCTTGCGATTCTCTGTGGGAATGTTGTTGAGTCTCACTAATGCTCATCGTTCGGGCTCTCGGGATTAAACCTATAGGAACAGGATGTTTCTTTCATGGCAGTCTCCAGTGTTATAATGGCATCAAAGCATTATTTAAGCATTAAATGGGAATACTGACAAAGGTTAGCCACATCTAAATCCAGAGGTTGCCTGTCATGGGCCTCTGCCTCCCATACTTCCTTCACCTTTGGCTACAGGCCTTTTCCATGTTCCTGGTGCTGTCATCTACATGATCATATATTGTCTTAAATGCTCTGTGTTTGAGCTGGAAATGCTTATTATGTCTCATGTGTGGAATTCACACTTCATCAAATATGTTAGATACGCTCCTCATGCATGTTCTAACTGGGTATCAAACCAGATTTTTAAAAACCCCATGTGCTTGGCAGAGCTTGGAAAAGTTACTTTTTTGAACTACAACTCCCATCAGCCTAATCCAGTGGCCATGCTGGCTGGGGCTGATGGGAGTTGTAGTTCAAAAAAGTAACTTTTCCAAGCTCTGGCTTGGAGCATACATTAGAGAAACAAAAACTACGATTCTAGACAAAGAATTTTTTTGTTGAATAATGTTCTCTTTAATTGCTTAAATTGAAATAAATTAGTAGTATGCAGATTTATGCTAGGGGAAGGGCTGTAGCTCAGTGGCAGAGCACTTGATTTGCATGCAGACAACCCCAGATTCAATCCCTGGCATCTCTAGGTAGGGCCACCTGAAATCCTGAAGAGGCGCTGCCAGTCAGTGTAGACAATGTGGAGCTGGGAAAACCAATGGTCTCAGTATAAGGCAGCTTCCTATGTTCCTAGCATATAATCCAATGGCCCTGTAGCTGGAAGCTGCATTCCTTCTAGCCTGGGTGAGGAGAAGCCTCATTCCTCAGAGACAGATACACCTTGACAGCATCTTGAAGTGGGCTATCTTCCCTGGGCTAACTCCAGGATCCAGTAAGTTGAGGAGAGGCTTCACCATCATATCGTCTCAGTATTTTATGTAGCCGCCCCAGTGCCAAGAGCCAAACCAGGAGCTGAGTTTCATCTTGAGTTGTGTGTTTTGTATTTTTGTAAGCTGCCTTGGAGAACATTTAATTGAAAGGTGGGATAGAAATCTTTTGAATCAATAAATACCTATGAGGGACAGTCTTTAGATTCTTTAGAATATGAACCTACTTTTTCTCTTGGGGACACTTTGCCTTTTTTCTCTCTTTTAAATTGTTACTGTGTGCACATATGCACATGAGAGCACACTAGTTGCCACTCCCACTCCCATCCTGACAGTAAACAAAGCTGCATGTGCTTGACTTGCAGTTGTTCTATAATAATCACACAGATCAATGACTTGATTAAAATTTTTATTTAAAAAACAACAAAGAAATCAGAAATGGTTATAGAATGTTAGTAAACCTTGCTCCGTAAATCAGAGAAGATCCCACTGTTTTTAAGGGTATATGAATATGATTATGGTCTTTGCTAACTCTGGAGGCCCTTGTGTAAGAACCAGGGTATTATCACTCCCTAAAAGTGGTCCTGTTTTCATCTGTGCAATGTTGGAGAGTAGCTGTCTTTCTGAGATATGTGTAAGGTACCTTAATAAACAAAAGCTTCCCCTCACAGATGAAAAAACAAGAGAGTCTTGAGGGAACTGAAAGGCTAACAGATTTAATGTGGCATACGTTTTTGAGTTCTAGAATCCACTTTATCAAATGCACAAAGACTTATCCTCAGTTCTCTCTCTGTCTCTGTCTCTGTCTCTGTCTCTCTCTCTCTCTCACACACACACACACACACACACACACACTCTTACATATAGGCAGGGGTGTCACTACCGGGGTGCGGGGGGTGCGGACTGCACCCGGGTGACACCATGAGGGGGGTGACACCCAGAGCCGCACCCCCCCGCACTCCCGCTAGTGACGCCGCTGCCCCTGGCACCCGGTCCGTTTCACGCCGAAAGCAGGCTCCTGCTTGCTGGCGGTGAAGCCTGGACGGGGCTTCCACCATCAGCTTGGAGTGTGTGGTGAGCGCGCGCATGCGTGCACACAACCAACCACCCCTGTCCATGCCCCTGGGAGGGTGCGTGCCAGAGGTCCGCACCCCACCGCGCTCCCACTAGTGACGCCGCTGCTTATAGGGGAAATTGTAAGCAATATGGAAAAAAAAACCAACCTCCCAAATGCAAGGGGTAGAAGGGTCTGTGACATTTCTATGCAATGCTCAAGCGTATACCAGAGAGGACCATTCACAACAATACAGAAGAAATGATGGCCTAATATAGTCTTCCTAGCTTTTGCCATGCTAATTTAAAACCAGTAGCAAGAGACAAATCCAAGGTCTTGATTAAGATGAGAACACAGTCAAATTTATTGATAAGTTCTAGGTTAATTAAATTCTGATAAATTTTAGGAAAGGCTTGATCATTGTTTTCTTGTGCATACCCTATGACAGAAGCATAACAGAATCTCAACAACCCCAAGAAATATGCAATAATTGGCAAGGCCCATGATTAGACTTTCCCCTTGCTAATTAATCACTTAAGGCTGCACTCCTCCGTACATTTATCTGGGAGTAAGTCTCATTGAACATAGAGGGGCTTACCTCTGAATAAATACGCTTAGCATAGGATTGTGCTGTAAAGCTTTAGTTGATTATAGACAGACACACCTGAGATGTTACATCCTGTGAAATACTGGTGTTCCACATTGAACTGAGTTCTAGGTCATGGTAATATTTAGCATATAGAAAATAAAATTAATTATCAAATGCTGGGTATAATGCCAATTAATGTGCAGTAGTCTTTTCTCCCTCCTGTGTCATTTAGTTGAGACAGCTTATACTGTTTCCTTTCATCATCAATCTGTTGCCACTTTATAGCAGCTTTCCCCCAAAATAACAATTTAAAAAGCCATTTCTGTTTCTTTCAATGTCTACTGATGTGCAGAATGTCAGGTCTCTGCAGTGTAATAAGCATGTGATGAACAGAGAGTTCACCCACTAGAGCAGACACTCAGGCCCAGAAAGATATTGGGGAGAACACCCACCATCTGGAAAGATAAATTGGATTTTCTGAAAATAAGTGCGATGTTGGAATCAAAGAGCTTTTTCTAATGTGAATTTATGTTCCTGGAAAAACTAACCTGATATTATGGTTGCCAGCTTTTCAATTGATTTGGGTGAACTTTTGCCAGGTATTATCAGTCTAGGTCTGCTGAGAAAAATCTTGCAGTGTGCAGACTGAACTTTTCATTTATGTTTAGAGAAAAAACACCACTAGGGTTGTCATCCCCCCTTTTTCTTTCAGTCCTTTCAGTTCTTTCAGAGGAGAGAGGAAGGAGGGGGAAACACAGGTCTGATCATTTGCATGCTTATTGAGTTCAATGGGATTTACTCCCATGCAATCATGCTTAAGATAGGTGAAACTGACCATGGGGGAGGGGAGGGGAAGGAGGAGGAGGGGGAAGGAGGGGATTGGAAGGGGATGGGGCAGGAGGGGCAAAGGAAGGGGAAGGGAAGGTACAGGAGGGAGGGAATGGGAGGGAGGAGGAGGAGGGCAGGTTTGATCATTTGCATGTTTTTTTAGTTCAGTGGGATTTACTCCTGTGCAATCATGCTTAGGATAGGTGAAACTGACCATGGGGGAGGGGAGGGGAAGGAGGAGGAGGGGGAAGGAGGGGATTGGAAGGGGATGGGGCAGGAGGGGCAAAGGAAGGGACAAGAGGGAGGGGATAGGAGGGAGGAGGAGGAGGGCAGGTTTGATCATTTGCATGTTTTTTTAGTTCAGTGGGATTTACTCCTGTGCAATCATGCTTAGGATAGGTGAAACTGGCCTGGGGGAGGGGAGAGAAGGTAAGGAAGGGTAGGGATAGGGAGGAAGGGGGAGAGGGAGGGGAGGAGTAGGGCAGGAAGGGGAGGGCAGGAACGGGGAGGAGAGAAGATTGGGTGAGTGGGCACTGGGCAGAGAAGAAGCCCCTTTCCTTTCCAAAACAAAAACATTGTGAACAGTATTATTGTTTTTCAGTGTTTCCCACACCTTTTTATTCTCCAGCAGGCATGTGTAGTCTCCCACCCAAATTTAAACCAAAGCTTTCACTGGCCACATCCACACCAGACTTTTATTTTACTTTAGGCAGTCATGGCTTCTTCCAAAGAATCTTGGGAAGTGTAGTTAGTGAAGGGTGCTGAGAGTTGCTAGGAGAGGCCCTGTTCCCCTCACAGAGCTTCAATCAGAGTGTCTGACTGTGAAACCAGTCTGGCCACTGGAGCTGTGGAGTCTCCTCTCAGCATCCTTCACAAGCTACACTTCCCAGGATTCTTTGGGGGAAGCCATGACTGTCTAAAGTGAAACAAATGTCTGGTGTGGGTGTGGCCCCCTGATTAGCCAAGCCCAGCAGCGATGATTCTGGCTTTTAGAACACTGACAGTGGGTTCTTACTGAGCATGCCTGACATTATCATTGACTCCAATGTTAAATTTCTTAAATTAATTAAAGATTGGCCAGGCATTTTTTAAACTTCAGAAGATGAAGGTCAGAGTATGGGGCAAGGTGAGCATTACAGGTATTCTGTGAACATGGCTGATTTTTAATGTAATTCAACAGATTATGGGAACTCTGACATAAAAAATCCAAAAGGGGTCTGGGTTTTTTTCCTCTCTTTTTACATTTTGAACTCTCAGTTCTCTCTGTTGTTTGTATCGCCATGAAAATTTAGAGGGTTGCTAAGCAAGTGTTTCTGAGTTCAGAACTATAACTTTTGTAAGGTTTTGTTTTGAAATGAGCTTATGGGAAGCATTAGAATGGCATGGTGGGTATTTTCAATTTAACATTGCGGAATGCGAAAAATCCACGCTGGCTGTAGCGTACAGCAACTCCCGTGGCTGTACAATACTGGCTGAATTATGGTTTGAAACAGATGGCGTTGATAACTTTTCTACTAGTGGAAGTGTGCCAAACAATAGCTACCAATGGGAAACTGCAGAGAGACTTACTTTGGAACAATGGATTCAAAGGATTTGATACATGGCTTTAATGGAAAAACTTGCCCAGAGATTAAAATCGCACAACAAACAAGCAGACTCTGACACATTTAATACTTGGTATTGCTTTATTCAGTATGTAAGCAATCAGGACAATCCACTGAATCTGCCATCCAGACATGGTCACTTATTGCTTGACCTTTGAAGATGACTTATGAACTGGAAAACAAAATTTGAAATAGCACCTAGAATTGTGTAGGGGGGAGGGTTAACAGGTCTTGTTATTTTTTTCAAGTACTTCAGAATCCAGACAAGTGCATTTTATGCTTGGTTTTTGGAAAATCCTGAATAAAATTAAAAGAGTGTTCATAGCTAAAAAAAGACGAATTGTACTAGGCTTACAAAACTAGTATCCCCCCAAAAGTTTTACTAGTCCATATTTAAAAAGAAGAAAAGAATTGCCTTACACATCACAGGCAAGCAAGCGAGTGACTATTTTCATACCTCTGCTGTACTAATTCCCTGGTGTCTCATGGTGTTTAGTTACATGAATAGATAAATCTGGGAGAGATTATGAATTTTGTTGTCAAATTTCATAAACCAAATTGCACAAATGGGACATCTGCCAAATTTTGAATTGGTTTCAGCTCTTTGAGAGCCAGTGTGGTGTAGTGGTTAAGGTGCTGGACTATGACCTGGAAGATCAGGGTTCGAATCCCCACACAGCCATTAAGCTTATTGCGTGGCCTCTCAGCCTCAGAGGCAATGGTAAACCCCCTCTGAATACCGCTTACCATGAAAACCCTATTCATACGGTCGCCATAAGTCGGGATCGACTTGAAGGCAGTCCATTTCCATTTTTTCAGCTCTTTAAATCATTGGGATTTAAAAGCTTTATATTTTGGCTTGATCATGCTGAGTTTGTGTAAGCTAATGGCCAGGTCTATGGTGACAAGCTGAGGACCATTAGTCTCATTCCTTTGTTAAACAAACATTATAACTTGCAGGCAATCCAGGATGGTCATATAAATAAGATTAACAGAATTGAAAATAAATCCCACCCAGAGCATGCTGGAATGGTGAGCTCAACATTTTGGGTGACCTTTGCCCCTTCTTGAAATGCAGTGGAATGTCAGTCTCTGTGAGCTGACATGTTGAGGATAACATCTAGGAGAAATCTGTGTCTCTGAAAGCCAAGAGCAACATTATAAGGGAGATTTTAAAAAGGCTTAAATCTGGGATACACATGTCTACTGGGATAAGGATGTCATGGGGGCTGGCTCATTTGCAGTGGTTTGGGTATATGCAGAGCTTGGAAAAGTTACATTTTTTGAACTACAAGTCCCATCAGCCCCAGCCAGCATGGCCACTGGATTGGGCTGATGGGAGTTGTAGTTCAAAAAAGTAACTTTTCTAAGCTGTGGGTATATGTGTGTGCATATCTGAGGTAACATCTGATGTTGATGGGGTATGTGTGGACAAATAGATCTATATACAATTGTACACATATCTGCCAGATTCATATAGTTCTTCCCCACCAACAAAGGGAAGAAAAGATCACACAAATAGGGTGTATGTGCACAGATATCGACACACATACCAACCTATAGTATAAACTCTCAAATGCATGCTAGGAGGCACAACCCACCCATCCCTTGCAGAGTCCTTTGTATGGACCAGCCCATAAATTTGTTAATGTGTAACCTAATTCTTTTGTTCTTCCCATTTGCCATTTCTGAGTGGTAGGAAGTTGCAGGCAGGAAACGTTTTCCTGCATCAATTTCCTTGCATGAAGCAAATACTTTCTGATGTTTCTTCACAAGTACATAACTTTAATATGAGGGACCAGGTAGATCTTTAAAACAGCTAAATTCCTTAAAAGCTGCAGTATAAGACCCTCTCCCCAGGCGTCTTTTGAGTCAGCTGCCACAAAGCTTTTTATATAGCTAAATTAAAAGCAATTTCTCTCCTCCTCCCATCCCCACCTCAACTCCCTTCTCTCTTCCTCCAGCAAAATACTGGTGTCAGAATCCACCCTGAAGGTGAATGTGACCTGCATTCTTTCCTCTGGAAACATTCAGTGGCCGCTGGGACCCATCAAACAAATATCAGTCTATATAAACTTAAAGAGATGGCCATATATTCACTCAAGCACTTCTCTGTAATTTGTAAAACAGCTGCTTTACTTTCCATTGAGATTATATAACACAAGAATTTAAGGGCTTTGTGGATCAGAACAAAGGCCCATCTAGTCCCGTATCCTGTTTTCCACAGTTAGATGCTTTGAGGAATCTACAGTGGTTTCCAAGTGTTACTGGACTATACATATCACATAATCCCGACCACTGGCCATGCTGGCTAGGGCTGACGGGAGCTGGAGTCCAACAACATCTGGAGGGCCACAGATAAGCCATCCCCTAGTTACATGCTTCAAGATGTTTTCCACAAACAAGCCATGGAGACAATGGTCCTCCATCATTGCTTGTTTTACACTGGCTGGTTATTTATCGTGTATTGCCTCCAAACAGGAAGGTTACATTTAGCTGTCATGGCAAATTGTCATGGATAGTGTAATGGCATGTGCCCATGGCAGACCAGCACCTGGTTCATTTTAAGCTAGAGATTTGGCAACCAAAAAGGCACCTTGAACCACAACTACTCCTCCACCCTTGTTTTCCTGACTTGTTAAGTCTTACTGAAAGACATGGACACAGGCATCTACAATCCTGAAATTAATAATTTGGCAATTCCAGAGGAATGTGCACACCCTGAATCACATGTTCTCTTATTCCTTGGCAGATTTCTTTCATGCCTAGCAGAATAATTCCATTGTCTAAAGGCAGCATTAGAAAGCAAAACTAGGGTGTTGGTTTTTTTTTTTGCATTGTCAGCAAGAACTACATCCACAGCATAAAATCACCTCATGCCCAGATGCCTGTTTTTCACATTGATGTGTTAGAGAGAAAGTATACTTAAGAGCAGGGTTTGAGACCCAAGATGGCGATCTGATCTCCAACGTGTAATTACACTCTCAAGGAACACAGTGTGGGACTTCAGGCCACGGGTCAGGAAGGGAATCTGTCTCAGTGCAAACCTTGAGGGGTAGAGATTCCTTCCTGCTTCATGTCACTTCAGCTGTATTTGACTTCCCACTCCCTTGGGCCTAGGATAGGTAGTCTCTGCTGCCAGTTGCTTCATATAGCAATAGGGACCTTTTATCTCTTTAGTTTAGGGTTATGAATGCATTAGGATATTAATAATTAGTGCTGCCACACACTTAGTCATTTTGTATCTCTATTCTTCTCTTTTCTATTACACTTACTCCCATTTCCCTCACAGAGCTACATTTCCCTGGGAAGAGGGACTGGCTGTTAAACCACTCTGGCAACTGTAGCTCTGTGAGGAAAATAGGAGTCTCCTAACAACTCTCAGCACCCTTCACAGGCTACGCGTCCCAGGATTTTTGAGGGGAAGCCATGATTGTTTAAAGTGGAACAAAAGTGGAATAAATGTATGGTGTGAATATGGTCTGTCATAAGTTTTCTTGGGAGCCTATGTTGAAACATTTTGTCAAAAGCTTTTTGGAAGCCTACATACACAGTATCTATGAGATCAGCTCTATTTACATGTTAGTTGACATCTCAAAAAACACCAAAAGGTTGGTAAAGCAGGACTTCCCTTCATAGAAGCCATGATGATTGTTCCTCAAAATTGAGTATAGGGTGGCTCCCAGAAAGGCTTGTTCTTCTGTATCAGGCCTGGTTAACCTGATGCACTTTAGATGTTGTTGGACTCCAGTACCCATCACTCCTAGTCACAATGACTAATGGTCAGCTATTATGGGAGTTGTTGTCCAACAACTCTCTGGGTAGCACCACTTTATCCACCTGTTCCATATGCTTAATAATTCTTTCTTTAATCATGCTTCCCACCAGTTTTACCATAACTAACAATAGGGTAGCCTGCAATTTCTTAACTTTCCCACAGATCTTTTGTTATTCTACATCCTTGTCTAAAGTATTTTATTCTCCAAAGTTGAAATGAGTTCATTACTGACTTTTATCTAATTAGGAGGAGCAGAGTGGACATGGCAGTAGGCTCCAAGATGGCACTGTAATTTATGAATGGAAAGGTAACATCAATTTATTTTTCTTCACTTTCAGGCCTGCCCAGCTTGAGGATCACCCTCTCCCATGCTAAATGGAGCCCACATGTAAGCCAGCCCAGCAGGGGATTGATAGACCTTCTAGTTTAGCAGCCTTCTGGAAACCTCAAAAACATGGACAATATATATGGCTAATGGGCTTTGACGGGTCACAAGTTGTACAAGCTTGATCCTTATGACTGATTCATCATTTCCAGATTTGCTAAAGAAATCTTGCATTCATTCTTCTTAATTCATTTCTAGCTTTCTGCTTTTAGGAATGGCACTGTGTATGTTTAGTTAGATATCTTGTGCCTAATAGTATATTGAAATGAGACGTTGTGAAGGCTATTTAAACACACATGGAAAATACATCTTGTTCCTTCTGTAGTAACAGTAACCACCACAGAGGCTGAGGAGGTTACTGTTGATGGGCTGAAAGTACACTGAGGGTTGTCAAAACTACAAGTTAAGGTAATGTCCTCCGATTATTGTTTATACATATGCCAAAGGAATCAGTTTCATGAACCTTATGAACTTTGGGTTTCTTGCTCTGTTTAGAAATTAACTCCTTTACAGAGCAGCACTGAAGAAACCCTTTACTTACCCAGTGGATATTACCTTCATGGCTAATTTAAGGTAGGCCCCCAGTAGGGATGGAAAGATCTGTCATTTTTGGTTCTCTCAGTTTCTCCCTTTTCTAATGTTCAATTCAGTTCTCTACATTTTTGCAGCAATCTGTGATTTTTTTTTTAAAAAAAATCCTCATGACAATTCACTATTTTAATGCAAATTTCTCCGAATAAACACATTTTTGTAGGCAGTTTTGACAAAGGTACACAAAATTTTGCAAGCCATTTCTCATCACATCATGCCTTTTTGCATGTTATTTTCATTCATATATTCATTTTTATGCACACTTTCCCCCAATATATGCATTTTTGTAAATATTGTTTAGTTGGCAAACTGCATCGCAAAATTCTAATAAATGCAAATTTCGATGGATGGCTTTGTTTCGGTTCTCATATCGCTTTGGAAAGTGCGAATTTGATAAATTCTGCTTGAAATGCGAACTGAATAGAAATTCTCACTCATTCCTACCCCCAGGTTGAAGGTTCAGGCAAGAAGTACTGTCCAAGATACTTCCACATCCAGAGAGGTAAGAACTGCAGAAGACAGAACTAGCGGTGTGAACGTGTTTTTCCTAATACTATAACTGCCGTAGACTCCTGAATACACTGTGATGCCTGGGGAGATCTGTGGGTACCCACATCTGCACTTCCTCCAGAAACAATCCTTATCTTGTCTTGCCAAGGCTGAGAAAACCACCTCTTTCTGCCTCTTGGAAGAACCCTTGCTCTCTTTGACCTGATTCTCAGACAGACCAAAAAGAAGCCAAGGGATAACTTTCTCCCTGCTTCTCTCTCTCTCTCTCTCTCTCTCTCTCTCTCACCAGCTTTCCAGCCCCCTCCTTTCCTCCCAAACCTGAACCATCACAGTGCACCTCCTTCACTTCCTCACTTCTCATTCCCTTCCTACCCCTCCCTTCTCTAGGGCAGCCTTCCATAGTTAACCTGAGAAGTGCCTTTTGTTTTACTTTCTCAGTCAAATACCTGTTTCTAAAAAAAGCTGTGATCTTGTCTCTGTGTTGTTACTGCCCAGATACCTTACGACAGCACTCCACTAACCAGATCAAGTTGCTGAAGTTGCACAATTGCTGGTTTCTGGGTCACCTCTACCAGACTGACAGCAGCCTGTTCTCTGGGAGAGTAGTGCTAGGGCTGCCAAGGGAGAGGTCTCCCTAGCACTACACCTGATTTCCCTGGTCATTCATAGTCTAGAACAGCCTTTCCCAACCAGTGTCCCTCCAGATGTTGTTGGACCACAATTCCCATCTCTCCTGACCATTGGCAATGCTGGCTGAGGCTGATGGGAGTTGTGGTCCAGCAACATCTGGAGGCACACTGGTTGGGAAAGGCTGTTCTAGAACATGGAGGAATAGGTTTCAGATGGCATGTGTCCAAGCGAGTGAACCAAGCACATGCGCTTGGGTCAAACTAGTTGCATATTAGGCTGAACCCACAGCTGAAGCATGGATATAATTCAACAAGTATTGCAGTGATGGAGGGATTCTTTTTATGATGAAAAGCAGAATCTAAATTTCAAAAGAGATTTGGTGTAATAAAGTGACCAGACGACGAGCTTTGAACTAGAAACTGAACTGCTTCCCGTCTCATCTCAGCCATGAGCCTCCTTTTCAGCCTAATCTGTAATATGGGGATAATGATAGGGGTCTACTTTACATAGCTCTTGCAAGAATCACCGAGCTATGTTCTATCCTCTCCCCCATGCTATTTAACATCTACGTGAAGCCGCTAGGAGCCATCATCAGGAGTTTTGGACTCCAGTGTCACCAATATGCGGATGACACTCAGCTCTATCTCTCATTTAAGTCCTCACCAGAGTTGGCTGTGGAGACCATGTCCAAGTGCCTGGAGTCTGTTAGTGGATGGATGGGCGAGAACAGGCTGAAGCTAAATCCCGATAAGACCGAGGTGTTACTTCTGGGTGATAAGAGAAGGTTGGGAGACATCGACTTGGTGTTTAACGGGGTGAGATTACCCCTGAAGGATCAGGTCCGCAGCCTCGGGGTCATTCTTGACTCCCAGCTGTCCATGGAGGCTCAAGTTTCGGCAGTGAGCCGGGCAGCTTGGTATCAATTACATCTGATACAGAGTCTGCGACCCTACCTTCCTGTACAGCTACTCCCAGGAGTGATACATGCCCTGGTCTCCTCTCGCTTAGACTATTGTAATGCGCTCTACGTGGGGTTACCCTTGAAGACGGTCCGGAAACTCCAGCTGGTGCAGAATGCGGCGGCACGCTTGATTACGCATAGCCGTCGCCGGGAACATATCACCCCGGTGTTGATAGATCTGCACTGGCTACCAGTGGTTTACCGGGCCCAATTCAAGGTGTTGGTATTGACCTTTAAAACCCTATACGGTTTCGGCCCGGTTTATCTAAAGGACCGCCTCCAGTATCACCAATTAAGCCGCCTTACAAGATCAGCCACGCAGGATCTCCTCTCGGTCCCACCGGCCAAAACAGCTCGGCTGGTGCGGACCAGAGAGAGGGCGTTCTCGGTAGTGGCTCCCACCCTCTGGAATTCTCTCCCCTACGATCTTCGACATGCCTCCTTTTGCAGAGCTTTGCAGAGCTTTAAAGACCTGGCTGTTCAGGCAGGCCTACAGGAACTTCGAGCTAGATTATTTTGTAATGCATTAACTGATGTTTTTGATGTTAGTTTTAATTGATGAATGTGGTTGTATTTTATTGTATTGTGTATTGTATTTTGTTGCATTAAGTCGCCTAGAGTGTCCGTTAATTCGGACAGATAGGCGACTAACAAATAAAATTTTATTATTATTATATGCTGCTGATGCCCTGCAAATTCTCTCTGTACATGCTAAATATTATTGGAAAGTAAAACAGCGTTATTGGATTATGATCCCATTGTCATGAAAAAGCCCCAGAAGAGACTGTTCCTTAGTAGTCACTGGCCAGGTTTGCCACCCCCATCTTCTGTTAGAGAATGAATTACAGGTATATGGCTCAGCCTGGTTAGGAACTCTCTTGTGACCCATTTTGGAGAAGGTGACCCTCTCCCACTGACGGGAGGGCATAAGGTTGGTGTATTTTTTTGTAAAAATGAATAAAAGAGAGGCTGCAGTTTGGGACACAGGGAGAAAGAATGAACTGAAGGCAAAATGTGTCTTGCGGGGCTGGGCTGGCTCTCTCAGGGTATCTCACGAGCAAGGGATTCCTACTTGTAGAAAACCTTGAGCTGTTTGTCTCCTCCAATGTTTTACTTACATATAGTATTTGTAAAGAAAATCTTGTGCGTGTCCAGTGATCTCTCCTTCCCTGGGAAGCGCTATCCCTGGGACTTCTCTCCACTTGGGGAAGAGGGGAGCATGTAACACTTTTGCACATCAGCTCTCTTAGAATAAGCAATGATACCCAATAGTTATTTTCCTCAAAATGAGATCACCATGAACATAGCAAGAGAGCACATGAGGTCAGTTTTTTCCTCTTATCTCTTTCTCTCTCACACACATTTTTCTTTGTTAACATAATTCACTATTTTGTAGAAGTAAAACAAATCCCTTGAGCACTAGGGAATGGCTTGTGTCTAGATCACAATACATGTACTGTTTCTATACAATATATCCTAGGTAAAATTGTTCAGTAACCTCCTGCTGATATTTTTTATTCCAGAGAAATGAGGTTGTCCTTGTTTAGCCGCATCTTGCTTCGCTTGTCTGCAAAAGAAAAAGAAACCACATTCGCTCCATTTTCTGAGGCTTTTTGTCATGTTTCTAAAAAGATCCTTATCCTTATCCAAAGTTCAAAATATTTTCTTCTTTATAGTAGGTCTGCCTTTGTTTCTGGCAGCTCACAGCATGGTTCCCTAGCAGTTGATATCCCCAGAAGAACACAGGGCCACATTAGTCTCTCCTTTCATATTGCCTGCTATGACTCTTCCTTCTCCCGCTATGCACCAGCAGCCTTGTAATTAAAGGATTAAAATCAGAGGTGGAAGAATTGTGTTCTTTGCTGGTACCTGACTTGGGCTGTGAACACACCAGTCGCCTACAGTGAATTGTTTCCATTAGCCACTCTTGGAGGGGAAATGGGTTGATCTGCCGATCAGCTGCAAAATCTCTTTGAAGCAGAATTTTAAAAAATACACTCAAGCTATTCCCACCAGGTTTTACAGTAAAAAGGGATGGGTTTGACTAGTGTTGTGTGCCCCCGTTTACAGAAAAGAAAGGTGGAGATGCACTTGAATCAACAGAACAATGAGTTTGTTTCTATCCTTGGTGCATGATATTTGGCATCAATTTTTCATTACAGTTTTCAACTTTGGTTAAGAACATAAGAACATAAGAAGAGCCTGCTGGATCAGGCCAGTGGCCCATCTAGTCCAGCATCCTGTTCTCACAGTGGACAACCAGGTGCCTGGGGGAAGCCCGCAAGCAGGATGCGAGTGCAAGAACACTCTCCCCTCCTGAGGCTTCCGGCAACTGGTTTTCAGAAGCATGCTGCTTCTGACTAGAGTGGCAGAGCACAGCCATCATGGCTAGTAGCCATTGATAGCCCTGTCCTCCATGAATTTGTCTAATCTTCTTTTAAAGCCATCCAAGCTGGTGGCCATTACTGCATCTTGTGGGAGCAAATTCCATAGTTTAACTATGCGCTGAGTAAAGAAGTACTTCCTTTTGTCTGTCCTGAATCTTCCAATATTCAGCTTCTTTGAATGTCCACGAGTTCTAGTATTATGAGAGAGGGAGAAGAACTTTTCTCTATCCACTTTCTCAATGCCATGCATAATTTTATACACTTCTATCATGTCTCCTCTGACCCGCCTTTTCTCTGAACTAAAAAGCCCCAAAAGCTGCAACCTTTCCTCGTAAGGGAGTCACTCCATCCCCTTGATCATTCTGGTTGCCCTCTTCTGAACCTTTTCCAACTCTATAATATCCTTTTTGAGATGAGGCGACCAGAACTGTACACAGTATTCCAAATGCGGCCGCACCATAGATTTATACAACGGCATTATGATATCGGCTGTTTTATTTTCAATACCTTTCCTAATTATCGCTAGCATGGAATTTGCCTTTTTCACAGCTGCCGCACACTGGGTCGACATTTTCATCGTGCTGTCCACTACAACCCCGAGGTCTCTCTCCTGGTCGGTCACTGCCAGTTCAGACCCCATGAGCATATATGTGAAATTCAGATTTTTTGCTCCAATATGCATAATTTTACACTTGTTTATATTGAATTGCATTTGCCATTTTTCCGCCCATTCACTCAGTTTGGAGAGGTCTTTTTGGAGCTCTTCGCAATCCCTTTTTGTTTTAACAACCCTGAACAATTTAGTGTCCTCAGCAAACTTGGCCACTTCACTGCTCACTCCTAATTCTAGGTCATTAATGAACAAGTTGAAAAGTACAGGTCCCAATACCGATCCTTGAGGGACTCCACTTTCTACAGCCCTCCATTGGGAGAACTGTCCGTTTATTCCTACTCTCTGCTTTCTGCTTCTTAACCAATTCCTTATCCACAAGAGGACCTCTCCTCTTATTCCATGACTGCTAAGCTTCCTCAGAAAACTTTGGTGAGGTACCTTGTCAAACGCTTTTTGAAAGTCTAAGTACACTATGTCCACTGGATCACCTCTATCTATATGCTTGTTGACACTCTCAAAGAATTCTAATAGGTTACTGAGACAGGACTTTCCCTTGCAGAAGCCATGCTGCCTCTGCTTCAGCAAGGCTTGTTCTTCTATGTGCTTAGTTAATCTAGCTTTAATTATACTTTCTACCAGTTTTCCAGGGACAGAAGTTAAGCTAACTGGCCTGTAATTTCCGGGATCCCCTCTCGATCCCTTTTTGAAGATTGGCGTTACATTTGCCACTTTCCAGTCCTCAGGCACGGAGGAGGACCCAAGGGACAAGTTACATATTTTAGTTAGCAGATCAGCAATTTCACATTTGAGTTCTTTGAGAACTCTCGGGTGGATGCCATCCGGGCCCGGTGATTTCTCAGTTTTTATATTGTCCATTAAGCTTAGAACTTCCTCTCTCGTTACCACTATTTGTCTTAGTTCCTCAGAATCCCTTCCTGCAAATGTTAGTTCAGGTTCAGGGATCTGCCCTATATCTTCTACTGTGAAGACAGATGCAAAGAATTCATTTAGCTTCTCTGCAATCTCCTTATCGTTCTTTAGGACACCTTTGACTCCCTTATCATCCAAGGGTCCAATTGTCACCCTAGATGGTCTCCTGCTTTGAATGTATTTATAGAATTTTTTGTTGTTGGTTTTTATGTTCTTAGCAATGTGCTCCTCAAAATCTTTTTTAGCATCCCTTATTGTCTTCTTGCATTTCTTTTGCCAGAGTTTATGTTCTTTTTTATTTTCTTCATTCGGACAAGACTTCCATTTTCTGAAGGAAGACTTTTTGCCTCTAAGAGCTTCCTTGACTTTGCTCATTAACCATGCTGGCATCTTCTTGGCCCTGGCGGTACCTTTTCTGATCTGCGGTATGCACTCCAGTTGAGCTTCTAATATAGTGTTTTTAAACAACTTCCAAGCATTTTCGAGTGATGTGACCCTCTGGACTTTGTTTTTCAGCTTTCTTTTTACCAATCCCCTCATTTTTGTGAAGTTTCCTCTTTTGAAGTCAAATGTAACCATGTTGGATTTTCTTGGCAATTGGCCAGTTACATGTATGTTTAATTTAATAGCACTGTGGTCACTGCTCCCAATCGGTTCAACAACACTTACATCTCGCACCAGGTCCCGGTCCCCACTGAGGATTAAGTCCAGGGTTGCCGTCCCTCTGGTCGGTTCCATGACCAACTGATTTTTTTTTTGGGGGGGGGGTGTTATTGAATATAGAGAAATATTCTTCCCTCCAGGTAACTTCTGTTGTTGGGTTACTGTAGGTTTGTGTAGAATATGGCTGAGTAAGACTGGGTTTATATGAACACAGGATAAAATTGTTCCTGGACTGTTGCCCCCTTCAGATTACAGGTGAGGGATCAGATGACTGAATAAGGCCCTCTACGTAGAAAGCTAGGGGTCAGGGGTTTAGTCTTCTTCCTGACATGCTAGTTTTTTACGTGTATGATTTTTGTTGTCAAATGTCATTCAGTCATGCATTCTCTCATTAGCAGTGTGAAGTGGTACTGTTCATTTACCACATGATGTACTGCTTGTTTAGTGAGTCATAGGCACCTTTTGTTGTGACACAATCACATCTTCTTGGTGAAGAAACCCATTCTATTATTTCTTTGTTGACCTGAAATAGTCATTTCTTCCTACTGGTTCTGGATCTATGACTCCGGGAATGTTTATAGCCACACCATAAGAATCACTTCTTGGTGACTAGGCAAGGAAGTGTCAGTAAACAGGAAGAAAGTCTAAAAACCATTTTTATTATACAGGTTTTTTATGCTGTTTTTTATCAGGTTTTCCCATAAATGACTAACACTGTCCATGTGTGATGGACAACTGGAGTAATAATTTTTCCTCCTGTGGGCCAGTGACTTTTTGTGACCTTTTTTTTTCTTTCCCCCCCTTTTTTTTGCTGTTGAAATTATAATTGCCATGGATTGGAGAAGCACTTTCCCTTGAATAGAAGATGAGAACATAAGAAAATAATGGCCCATCTAATCCAGCTTCCTGTTCTCACTGTGGCCAACCAGATACCTATGGCAATCCTGCAAGCAGGACTTGAGTATAACAGTACTCTTCTCTCCTGCAGTTTCCAGCAATTGGTATTCAGAAGCATGCTGCCTCCAATGGAAGCACACTCCGTAGTTTAACTCTGTGCTGTATGAAGAAGTCCTTTCTTGTGTTTGTTCCAAGTTTTCCAACATTCAGCTTCTTTGGATGTCCACAAGTTCTAGTATTATGAGAGAGGGAGAAAAACTTTTCTCTGTCCACTTTCTCCATGCCATGCATAATTTTATACACTTCTATCATGTAGCCTCTGACTTGTCTTTTCTCTAAATTAAAAAGCCCCAAATGCTGCAACCTTTCCTCATAGGGAGGTTGCTCCACCCTCTTGATAATTTTGGTTACCCGCTTCTGAATTGTTTCCAACTCTACAATACCTTTTTTTGAGGTGAGGCAACCAGAACTGTATATAGCATTCCAAATGTGATTGCTTCATGAATTTGTATAATCATTATGATATTGGCAGTTTTATTTTCAATTCCTTTCCTAATCTCTAGCGTGGTTTGCCTTTTTCATAGCTGCTGCATGCTGGGTCTTTCAAAGGCTAGGTAGCCTAAATTGTGGGGAAAATGATGGGTTGTACAATCATGTGCCTCAAGGATTATTCTGCATTACAGCTCTCTGAAAAACACATGGTTACCTTTTATGATTTAAAAAGGTGAAGTCACACCTCTGTTCTTCAAGAGCTTTGATTTAGGGCCCTTCTGCCCCATTGTTACAAACTACCAGAGACGAGAAGCATCTGCAGAAGCCTCATATCCTTTTTATTTCTACTGTGTTTATGCTGGTTTCTTCTGTGGACAACTTTGTCTGCCCCCATATTTCTAGCTCTCTCTCTCTGTTTTCAGTAATAAGTGCCATATCTGTGTCCCTCCAGTGCCCACTGAAGCCCTTTCTCTTCCAACAAGCCTTTTAAGTAGAGACCTTTATCCCAGTCTGCATCTCTGTTGGAATTGTTGTTAAGATGGTCTGTTTTAAATATGCTTTTATTGTTTTATAACTTGTTTTGCAGCCCTGGGTTCCTTTTGGGAAAAAGGATGGGCTATAAATTGAATAAATAAGCGGAATAAATAAATAACATAGGAATAGTATGAAGTGTCCCCATATTTCTGAGAGCTCCTTTATGTTTTCCAAAGAAGTGGTGACAGAAGAAGTTGCAGGGGACCCTCAGGAGAGACCTGGGATGTGGGAGTCAGGGGAAATCAGGTGGAGGCAGCTTGTCTGAGTCAGGAGAGGCTCTTCAAGAAATGCAGGGGGTTGCAGAAAAGGGGGCATGGAATTCCCTTCCCACAAGTTCTCTTGCAAGAGTGAGAGCGTGGGATACAAACCCATATGGACTGTCACACATTTGTCATGAAAATCTGTATAAAGAGCAGCAGCCTCGTCATGGAGCACTGTTTATAAAGTTTCTGATTTTGTTGGGGCCCCCCTCCAATATGCCCAATTTGGAATACTCATCATCAGAGAGTCATGCAGAGACACATTGGGCCGCCTCCCCTTTGGGAAGATACTTTGGATTCACAGGAGAATCTAGTTGTTTTATTAATTTATTTCTCATGGCACCATTTGAGGATTACTGCCAACACTGTATAGTCCAGCATGAACATTCATATCTTCCATGGAGGCCCTTCTCAGTGTCCCTTCTGTGGGAGCTACACATAGGGTGATACAGGGGTGCTCCTTCTCCATGCTGGTGCCTTGCTTGTGAAGTGCCCTCCGCTCTCAGGTCCACCTGGCACCAACTTTGGTTTCATTTTGACACCTGGTTCTTTTCTCAGTCACTTAGGAATTACAAATTTACAGCTTAACATTGTAGTGATCACTGCTTGTGTTTCGAAGACTGATTATATATTGTTTTATCTGCTCTGGCTGTTTAATTGGAATTGTTGTTTTAATGAATTGTGAACTCTGCCCTGCAGTCATTTTGATATAGGGCGGGTTATAAAACTGGGTAACATTTCTCACATTTTTAACAGGTATTTGTGGGAGACTCAAGGCTGGCTGCTGAAATTTGAGTATTATGAATGTCTGAAAAAAGCAATTTTGAATGTCTGAAGAAGCATTGGAACAGTTTAACCATCCGGAATAATTGTCATCTTTGTGCTATTGTGTCATTTTCCATTGCCTGTCATCTTTGTATATTTTTTCGTGTTACTATATTCACTGTGGCAGCATTTTGTGTTGTCATATGTTGTTTCAGGTCCCATGTTTTGGGCCTCTCAATATATTTATCTATTCTGTTATTTACAGTCATCGTGCTCCTTTTTATTGTGTTGCTAGTTCTCATTTTAGTTGCATGCCACAGTGCTTTTCATTTTCCTTTGCAAATTTGGGTTAAACTTTTTCTGTATATTTTGTGGTTGCACTAGGAACCCTCTCCTTTTGGCTGGCAGTCGGGTTATAAAAGTTTAACATAAATAAATAAAATGGAATGCATGCATTGGCTGTAAGAGAGGAGGACACATGCACAGACCATGAACATCTTTGGGAGAAGATTTCATGTCTCAGAAAACTGGAAGAGCAGAAAGTGGCATGGTGCTATAGCCGAAATGAGAGGAAAGGTGTTTATTGGTCCCTTACAGGCTTTTTCTCAGCTGTGATGCTTTTCTTTTTACTTTGCTGTACAGTGTATGTACTGGAATAAGTGGAAAGGAACAGAACAGAACAGCTAATTTAAAAACTGTTTAAATTAAACCACTGTTGCTGATATATAATTATGTGGATAATGATTTGGTGGTGTTAGTCTAAGTTTTTAACAGGGTTGTTAATTTCCAAATCAGGAGTAATACAGGTTTTTACAACAACAGCCTCACTTTCCTGGGTCCAGCGGTCACCTTCTACAATTCCGCCAGTCATAACTGTGGCTTCTTCTTACCTCAAAACAGGGGCTCCTTGGTTTTGTACTCAGCTGTACCAGGCATGGCCAACACCACAAACAGTCTGGTGTTGGGAGCCACTAGAAGTGCAATGGTAGACGTTTTTTCTGTTCTGTATTTGAAGCCATCCTTTTTAGTCTGTTTCACCTCTGTCAGTCAATCAATCCAGTTGTTTATTGTATTGCGCATTGTTCTTGGTCCTCATGAGGGAACAGATAAAAGAACAAGATGTGGGCAAAGTTAATCCCTTTTCCGATGTCATTATGTTAGATCTGTTCAGCACCATACACAGGATCTATAAGTTTTGCTGTGATAGATCTTAAACCCTGTAGGAAGTAAAGACATCCTTCAGTCATGTGATTTGCTTTTGCCAAAAACAAAACTTCAAAATAAACAAAAATCATGCTTGCTATGAACTGCTGATGCTCTCGGAGGAGATTAATCTGCTCCTGTTCAGCTACTTACAGGCTTTTTGGCAAGAAGGAAGTAGGCTTCGTTGCAAGAGTTGAACAGTGCCATTTTTCTGGTGAGGATTAATTAATGCTTTTTGAGAATGAATTCCTGACAGCCCAGAAGTTCTGATGAAATGCCAAAACCCTACTTTAGTATTTGATTCTAGATAAAACCTCACTTTTATCGTTATTTCTGTCTGAAATTCCTAGGTTCTCTATAATCTTTGTTTTAACAACAAAGATTTTTTGTTAAAGACTAACAGATGTATTATGGCATAAGCGTTTGTGGACCCCAGTCCACTTCTTTCAGTGTATGAAGTGTAATCCAAAATTGGCATGGGGGAGGATGTTGGTAAATGCGGTCAGAGGAATGGAAATACCCTTCTGTATTTGTTGTAAGGCTGCTTAAATGCTATGCTCAATAACTATTATATATGCTTGTATGACTTTGAAAAGGATTAGAGAAATTCATGGAGAATAGGTTTGCAATGGCCACTCCCCTGATGGCTAAATGGAAAAAAATGGAAATGGACTGCCTTCAAGTCGATCTTCTTATGGCGACCCTATGAATAGGGTTTTCATGGTAAGCGTAATTCGGATGGGGTTTACCATTGCCTTCCTCTGAGGCAGTGACTGGCCCAAGGTCACCGAGTGAGCTTCAGGGCTAAGTGGGGATTCATCCAACACCTTAACCACTATGCCACACTGGCTCTCTAATGGCTAAATGGAACTTAAGTGCCATGAACTGAGTACCAGATGTTAGGGACAAACAACAGAGGATGGCCATCTCCATCATGACCTGGGCTGCTTTCATACATGGGGCTGATTGCGTTAGTTTAACGGCTTAAAAAGGTAGTGCTTCTGTCCTGATTTCTAAAATCTCTTTCACACTGCAGTGACTGTTCTGTTATGTCGGCATTTTGCGCAACTGTCTTTCACACGGCTTGTTTTTGTCCCTCACTCGTGGATACTGTTCTCCACTGTGTAGGAGGTCTAAGATCTCGCCCCGTCGCCATGCAAGCCCTCTCCCTTTAGGATCTGACTTTTTAAATTATTTTAGTTTTATCAAGACAGGTGCGTGTGTGGGAAATGCTGCTGCTATCTGCACTGATGCCGGAATACCGGTACAACGTTCGTTGGGCAATCCCCTCCCCTGCACGACTAAAGGGTGGGAACGCACTGCATGCTGGGATGCCTGTCATGTGAGCGGCTGCAGCTAGCGAAAAACTCCTGCAATCTTCCAGGCTCCTAGCCTTGCTAACGGATTATTTTTGGTATCATTTATCATGGAAATTAGCGCTACACTTCCGCTACATTCCACTAGAATGCTGATGCTAGCTTGTGTGTCGTGTGAAAGATCAAATATAATGCGCAAATTACCAGGTAAGAAATCATCAGAGTAACGGAATAAAGTGCAGTGTGAAAGCAGCCTTGGTTGTGAGCACCCAGAAGCATCTGGCTGGTTGCTGTTGGAAACAGTGGTAGGAACATAGGAAGCTGCCTTATACTGAGTCAGACCACTGGCCCATCTAGCTCAGAATTGTCTACGATTTGTACCATTCTAGGATTTCAGGCAGGGATTTTTCCCAACCATAGCTGGAGATTCCATGGACTGAATTTGGAGCCTTCTGTATGCAAAGCTGATGCTCTTCCACAGAAATCATTGCCATGTGTCGTCTTTGCCAACAAAGCAATTAAATCTCCTTTTTTTAACAGGGATTCCCCCCCTTTTAAAATCAAATAACCACTTGATGAATCCAAGAATTTCCCCTCCCCTTTTGCAGATATAAAATGTTTATTTCTGAAGGCAGAGGTTGCTCACTCCAGTTACTAAGTTAGGGGTGAAAACTAGGATGACCTTTTCTGCACTCAAAATTCCTTAGTGGTTACGTGCTGCTGCCTTTCAATGGCACCGGGAGATGTTGGTGCTTAACTTTTGACTGCTTTTGAGTCAGTTGTTTAATATGCAGTTATTTAAGAATGTGATGGTGGCGTGTGTTTTTAAAGTGATTTTTTACAAATCTGTGTGATTAAAAAAAGTCGTTCCTTTTTTATTAAAAAAATAACCCTTTGGGGTACATTTATTCTTAAATTGAAGGATTTTTTTAAAATCTTGGCTTGGATTATAAAGCTTAGCCAGCTATGTTGATATGTCTATTGTTTTAGGCTTGGCTGGGGTCTTTAGGAGGAATGGACTCCATCCAGAACAGCTTCAGCACCACCACCACCCTTGTGACCTTGTTGTCCCCTGCCCTTAGGCAGAAGTGGTACAATCTACCCCCCCATTCTGCTGTATGTGCAGCCCAAATCAAAGTGCTGACTAATCAAGAGATGAGAATTCCAATGATTGTACATGCATGTGTGAATCAAGCCATAAATATCTCCTGGGCCGCCTCCTGAAACATTTTCGCTCTCAAGGAAACTAGCTTCTCTCCTCTGTGTGTCATCAGTATCAAAACTTCCTTTCAGATTGGTTTTTAGTCATTTACTATCTCTGAACACTTTTGTTCCATTAAAATTATTAAGACTTGAATAAGTGCATTGGTTTCATCACCAAAAGGTAAAATGCTGCTGGAGAAAATAGGCAGATAATAGAACAAAAGGAGAGTTTTCTTTCTTTCTAAATGTGATTGCCATGTGATTGTAATATATTTTGAAGCACTAACGTACAATTTAGTAGTGAGAAGTAACTTATTAAAATCTAAATATCTCTTTCTAAAATCAGCAAAGCAGATGTAAAAATAGAGCAATGCAACTGCTATACAACTTCATCATTTCCTGTGTGCTTTGTCTTGATGGCTTTGCGGAACCTCCATGATAACCAAACACTGAGGACAAGCAAGAAGCAAATGTTACCACCATCATGCTCTGCTTGTGAGCTTCTGGGGTACTTGGCTGCTCACTGTTGGAGAGGAATGACTGACTAGATCAGATAGGGGGAACCTTAGGTATTTGGGCCAAAGGTGGCCCTTGAGGCCTCTCTGTCTAGCCCTCAGAATTGTCCAGGCCATGCTTCTCTCCCCCAGATTACACCACACAGTGTCCTTGCTCGGCCTCCTCGAGTGCTTTTGCCTGGCTGGGATGTGTCCTTGAACTGTGATAAGGCCTTGCATTTGCTGAGGGAGGGAGGTGTGTGTGTGTAAGTAAAAACCTCTGATTTTGGTGTGGCTGGAATTTGTCCTACTGTACAAAGGAAATAATCACATCTGCTGTGCTTCTCACTTTACCTCTGGCCATGCCCGCCACTAACTTATGGCCCCTGGAATGTGGCCAATGGGGGAATGTGGCCCTTGGGCTGAAAAGAGGTTCCCCACTCTTATATTAGATGGACCTTCATTCTGATCCAGCAAGGTGATTCTGATGTAATTTTCTTGGCTATCGCTTTAGAAAGGCAACATGCTTTATTATGCCAAGTTAAAAAGGCTGGGGTGGGGAGTTTTAATTAACAAAACAAAACAGATCTGATTAAACTGAACTGAATATCAGCTGTTGTGGAAATAATCTCATTTTCAACACGATGAGGAAAAAAACAGGGGGCACTGTAACACAAGAATTTATCGTTAGCTTACTAGAGAACCTAGGATTTGACTGTAGTAAGCTATTCTGCTATGAATTCATAGTAACAAACCCAATATTAGCAATGTAATTAACTTGCAGTGAATCAGATGCACTGGAAGAAATGACAATGTAGATACTACATTTGCCAGATTTCTGAAAGGGAAGGGCTCCAGGTTGTGCTCTGAATATTTTGGGCACTAGATGGTTCAATGAACTGAATAATATTTATTCACTCTCACAAAGCAGTTCTAAGATCTTAAGAGAAATCCGTAAGGGGACTCTGCAACGTGCTGTCTTGAAGACTTTGATTCATGTATTGTTGCTGTACTGTACATGGGCAATAAAATAGGAAATGTTAAAATTGTTCTTATATTGTAGCACTTCAGTTTGCATGTGAGGGACTTGTATGGTAGAATGCTTCTCTATGCATTCAGCTTCCCTAAACATAGAAAACTAGCATATCGAGCAGAAGGCAAGGCGAGATCTTTTTTCCATGCATACTAGCTTTCTATGAGCAGGGATTTAAACACTAGATACAAACAGTCCATTACAATTCTTCACTACAAAGTCCAGAAACAGTTTTACTTTCTCATTTGCTATTTGTATGAAATTGGCCTACACCTCATGGATTTGTGGAATATACCTCCAGGATGTGTACCCTTAGGCTGTGAGCATAAGCAATAGAAATGCATGTTAAGTCCCTTTGATTTCAATAAAATAAGAATTCAAGGCATTAGACAGGTCTTGAATGTTATGTAATGCCACACTTATGAATGTTGATTGTACAATATTGTGTTTTTCTTGGTTATCATTAAACCTTACCAGATCTTGCTGGCTTTTCTTTTTTATATATTAGAGCATATCTGATATATACTTTTAAATTTACAGTAATCTGCAGTTAATCAGTTGCTGTCCAATGATGAGCGGGGGGGGGGCGAGGGGAGAGAATTAAAGGAATTTGCAATCTATATTGACTCTTCAATTTTCAAACTATTTCCCTTGGAATAGGTGAGCTGGAGTCAGTGAATGTATCTATCAATGATTACAGTTCTGAAATTTTCTGAAAACACTGAATAACAACAGGATTTACATCTAGAAGCCATCCTTACTGCTTTTGAAGTTAAACCAGTGTATCCCCAATGGAGTGGATTTACTGAAATGTGGCTAACGTGGAACCTTGAGCTGCAGTGTTGAAAATGTGCTAGGAAGTAGAGCTATTGTATATGTCCTCTGAAAGTTGGATTTTGAATCCCACATTACATGGTAGCTTTTGGATTTTTTTTATTGATAGTTACTCTGAAACATTACAAACAGCAAATGATGTGGGATGATGATCCACTTTTGGAAATACAACATTGAATTTAAGGCCAGTTAGTTGATAGTCTTAGTCAGATCCAACATTCAGCTAAAACAAAGGTGCTTTGTTCTGTTTATTGTTACTGACCATTGGCAGACTGTTCTGTTACAATATGAATTTTATCAACATATGCAAATAGTTTAGCCAATACGAAAATCTCAACCAGTTAGTATCTATCGAATATCAATCTATTCCTTACAGAGTCAAAAAACACACTTCATTTATAACATACACAAACTAGAAGCATAAAACTGCTCATTAAAAACACACAATTCCCAAAGGGAAATAAACCCTTTACAAAATACAGTGAGTCACACAAACCATTATCTAATACAAATTCCTTCAGAAACACAAGCTTTTAACAAAGATCTCGGTGACAATTTCAACATCACAATGAAAGTAGATTGATTTTATTTTTTTAAAAAAACCCTCCACCTAGTTTAGGATTAGTTTGGAAGAAACCCAGATGAATAAATATGTACAGAAAAGTAACTTGGGTTAAGGTAAATTTGTCAGGTACATTATATTTGCTGAAAACCTTGCTTAAATTGAAATGTAATATTGCCTGGTGAATCAATCTCTCTCTGTCTCTCATCTGATTAGGCTTTATTCTTATGTCTGTGCAAACGTGTACAAAAAAAATATATGCATCCAGGCAGTTCTAATTCTGTGGCCTGCACAAATTATGCAGATTTACTTAATATTTTATACAATTCTATTTCACATACTTTCTTCTGGTTTTCCTAGTCATGGAGTGTGGTGATGAGCTAGGCAAGGCACTGAAGCCCACCACCCTGACCGCTCAAGTCTTATTCAGCCACTCCTCTGGCTTCTGATATTTCAGCAGGTATTATAGCCTATGTGTTTTCAAGTGTACCTTCACAGCCATAAGCTTACCTGGTCCCTCCCACAGCTGCCAATTCTATAGAGTGGTGGCAAGGAAGCTCACTAAATAAAGGCCATGATCCATGCAGCACAATATGACTGGGGAGTGAGAGGGCTTGTGAAATTTGGCACAAAGTGATGATCCTATCAGGAATGGCTTTAACCCCAGTGTGCAGAAGTTTGTTGAGAAATTTGCAGTGGCATTTTTCTGTGCGTTTATCTCTTGGTGATTCAGTTTTTAATACTGATCCAAATCCAACGGTGACTATTGGATTGGGGGTGGAGACAATAGGCTGTTTAACAAGAATAATTCAGAGCCCCAATTCAAGGAAGCAGTTTTAAGTGCCTCTGGGCTGCGATACTCATTGGAGGCGAACTAAGAACCGGCTGAATGTGTCGATGTGAATGAGGATGCGCACCTGCATCTAAGGCTGCTCAAGTGGGACCAGTTGCCTGAAACTACGGTGATCCAGAAGCATGGATACTAGCAGATTGGTGGAATAGGTTAATATAATACCTACATACGTTCAAAAAGAGAATTATGTTATACCTTGAATTAGTCTTAAGATCCTCCGAGGCGCAGAGTGGTAAGCAGAGTGGTAAGCGGCGGTAACGCAGCCGAAGCTCTGCTCACGGCTGGAGTTCGATTCCAACAGAAGGAGGAAGGCGAATCTCCGGTAAAAGGGGTTGAGGTCCACTCAGCCTTCCATCCATCCGTGGTCGGTAAAATGAGTACCCAGCATATGCTGGGGGGTAAAGAAAGGCCGGGGAAGGAACTGGCAATCCCACCCCATATATACGGTCTGCCTTGTAAACATCGCAAGACGTCACCCTAAGAGTCGGAAACGACTCGCACTATAAGTGCGGGGACACCTTTACTCTTTTAAAATTAGTCTTAAGTTCTGGAGAAGCATTAACTGACAAATGGCAACTGTATATCATAAACGTCAGCAGAATTTGTATCCTACCAACATTGTGTCCTATCAGAGGCGTGATTAACCCTCTTTTTTGGTGTCTGTGACTGCACATGTGGAGTGGGGGGTATTATCAACCACACATGTCTAAATTTGGCATGATAGATTGCACAAGGTGGATGTCTGCCCTGTTAGATAGCAAATAAGATGCTATGCTTTGTTAATATGAATACTGTGACAGATCCATTGAAAGCCTAAGCTTCTGCTGTGGTTATAAAGGATGTAGAACTGCCCCTTCCCACAACATCTTTCAGATGAGAGAACTGCAGAATGTTTTGCATGTAAGCTAGGGTAGGTAGGGTAACTGAATGCAAAGAAGGGCAAGGTGTTTGCACCTTCCAACATCTGGAGTTGGCCAGGTTGGCACCAGGTTGGCCAAGGCTGTTCCAACAATGATGTAGAAGAGGCTTTCAGGAAGTGTATATTTTTTCACCCTTGCATGACAAAACGCACACTAAAATTCCCTCTTAGACACATCAATTAAAAGTGTATATGCCCATTCTCCTTTGTACTTGATTAATGTAGGTAGAGAGGATTTTTAAGTGGAAGAAGTAGGTTTTATTCCTATAGTGATGTGATCAAAAACAGAGGTATGTCATCTTCATAGCAAATAGACGGCGGACAACAAAGTACCAAGGCAAACCTGGGTACTGAACTCCACCTTACAGAGTATACTTTACTCATACAATGCTTGCATGTCCTAATACTTAAAATATGTCATTTTGAGAGTATTTTTTTCCATCCTCGTCCCACCTTTGATGAAAGTGCTTTAGACGTTGCTGCTACAGTATTGGGGAATACTTTTCTAGAAAAGAGAAATCTCAGAGGCTGAAACCAATGGTTTGAAAACTTGTCTATTCTAACCATCGGAGTGCTACATCTAGTGCTGTGTAAATAAAACACAGGTACTGAGGATTTGCAAACTCATGGTGGAACTTTGCTCATGTTAGAGCTGCTACATGACTAGAGTGACAACAGATGCTGTGCCCTAGGAAAGCTGGAGGAAGTATGCTTCCTTGTAGTGTCATATGCTTCCCTAGGAAATGTCCTGCAAAGAGATGAGAAACAGGACAAGCTCTTTCTTCCTGCTGTATTTGGAATAGGCCCCTGAAGTTCTTGAGTAGGGCTGTGGTTCAGCGACTGACAACATGCACTGCCTCTATAAGGTTTTGGGTTCAACCCTGGGTACCTACATTATACTGCACTGATTGGCTGAGCTGCCTGAATGTTAGAGGGTTGGCAGAAAGGCATTGAAAACGTGGAGTGGAAGGATGGGCAACAGATTACGGGAAGTGGAAAATAAGGATTAGGACTTGGAGAGGGAGTGGTCTAGGTTAAGGCCAGAGGGAGGAGTCTGTGAGAGGAAGAGGTACCCATGGCTAGGAACTGCAGAAGTGAGGAATCAGAAATACTCAGCCACGTTTTTGGCTGCTGGCCTCTAGTCTCCAACTGGAGGCTCTCAGGTAGCTAAGCTCCTGTACAGAAATCTGGATGGGCTACTATTCTGATTCCGCATGATGCAATTCTTTAAATATTGTAGTTTGAACTAACCAATATTATATAGATAATGTTTATGGACCTTTTTAGCTGTGTGTGTTATCACTGGTTCTGCAGTCCTCTTCTGCTTTCTGCTACATTTCCACAGAGAACCACCAATTGTTTTTCAGTATAAAAGCCAAAAAATGAAATGTTTTCCTTCTGAAAAGACATTTCTAGAGAGAGACCTAAAAATAACTGAAGAAACATAGTGTTTTTCTAACATTGATTTCTCATGTGGCAGCATTGTGTGCTTTGCTGTACATTGTGATGGTGCCCAATGGAATTTTGTAACAATGACATATAAAATATGTACTATATTCAAATTATATCCTCTTCCGTTAAAACTCAAGCTGCTTCAGTATGCACGATATCTGACCATTGCCATAATCCTTGGAAAGAAAATTGCTGCTGTCCTGCTTTGCAAGACTGTCATCTAGTTCCTGAGGGGAAATAATTGCTAAGGCCAGTTAAAGGGCAAGTAGTACCTTAAAATAAAGGAATTGGAATATGAACCTCATTTATCAGAGGGCAACTATTTTATTGCTTTATATTATTACAAGTGTTATTTTTCTTTGACTTTTTCCAGTTGAGGGTCAAGATGGAAGAGGTTGTGTCTTCCCTCCAATCCCCCACTTGCACAGGCAATAGAGGCCACGCTGGTGCGCTCGGGAACATGACAATGACACTTGCTTTCTTGTCACAGATAAAAATGGTAAGATTATATAATCTAAAATGATTTTTGCCCTTCCTTCCAATTCCAAAAGAGGGCTCACGTGTGAAAAAAAAGAAAAGAAAGTAATTTAGACTGAACTGTATGTACCATATTGTGACAACATTCACTAGAGAACTTTGGGGAAAAAAGTCGCATTCATTATTTTGACACGAAAAGTAGGCTCAACTGGCAAGTTGATGGATGGGGGAGGCAAAAAAAAGTGTATCTACCAAAAGTTCATACTGTAGTCTATGTCCATTCTCAGCTTGGATTCCCACTGGAGCAACGTGTTTTTCACTGCGATAAGCGGTGCTCACCCTCAAATATATTTGTCTTCTCTCTCTCCCATAAGTGATGTTCTCTGCCTCACAGGTATTGCTTGCATACTATTTTCTTACAGAAAATGTTGTCAACTTGACACAGCGGTGGCTCTTGTCATGCAAGTAGACTAACCACCATCTCCTTTGAGTTGTTTTCCTTAATCATTGTCAGATTCAGGGTTCTTTCTCCCTTCTGGGATCAAAGCTGTTCTTCTTGGACAAAGTCTTATCTCTCCCATCTTGAGGCACATCAAAATACTTTTCTGGAAAATATATAGAGAAAGCATCATTGCTGGCAATAATTCACATCGCGAAGGCTTAAAAAGAGAGATTCTTTCAGAGGTAATTCTTTCTAAGTCAAAACATGTATTTTCCATGTTCCTGTTTAACAGATACACTATGAGCAAAACTAAACATTATTGAATGAATGTCAGTACACCTATTGCTCTTCTTGTGCATACTGTATTTGATGTACTGACATGTACTCAGCAATAAAGTTAATTACACCAGGGCTCTACTGTTTGCACAGCTGTGCAAGCACAGATTACTAGGATCTGAATATGTTCGTTGCCTGCCTGGAAATGCAAAAACGCTGGTGGTGGGGGACACGGCTTGTGGACTCTGTTTAGCTTGGTGCAGAACGAGTTCTGCAGGTCAGAACTGCAGCCACCTGAAAGTGATACCTCATGACATTTTGGCAATGCTAAGAGCTGCTCATATTATCCTCTTAGTGAGGAAACATTTTTTGAATTATTTAGAATGACGAAAAGCTGAGAACAAATAAACTGTGTTCCATGCTCTGAAGGTGCTCTACGATCCACACTTACATGGGAACAAGGCCCATTTAACTCAGCAGATATTACTTCTGAGTAAACATACAGAGGATTGGGCTGAATGGGACAGACTCTGAGCCTGGGGTATTTACCTTCCCTCTCTTGTTTTACTTGTTCTCCCCTCCACCAAAAGCTTTAAGCACAACAAGCTCAGCCAGACAGAAGGTACTCAGGTTCTAGATGAGCTACAATGATACATCCAGCTTAGATAACTTATATTGCAAAGCTAAATAAATATTTATTGTAGGATTGCAAAAGGAAAATACAATAAATTACGCAAGTTCAAAATGAAACATAACATACAGACAACTCTCCCAAAGTTCAGATTTAGTATGCCACAGAAGTAAAGCAATTGCAAAGCTCATGTTCGAATACAGCATAGCATTGTATAGTAATCTGCTCCTGTGAAATCCTGAGCTCCAGTGGCCAACTTTCAGCACCATATAATGGATAGCTCCATAGCTGTTCAGGCCTGTCCAGCTGAAGATGACCTCTGAAGGGAAGAGAGAGCCAATGTGGTGTAGCAATTAAGAGTGCTGGATTAGTACTTGGGAGACCAGGGTTCAAAATTCCAACTCAACCATGAACCTCACTGGGTGACCTTGAGCTAGTCACTATCTCTCAGCCTAATCAACCTTGCAAGGTGGTAGTGAGGATAAAATAAAGGGGGAGAACTAAGCATGCTGCCTCCCAGTCTTCCAAACAGCTGCATGTGTCCGTCATGGGCAAAAAGGCTGCTCACCCTTGTCCTAACGTAAGGACATTTCTAAGGTGAACTGGGAGCAATTTTTTTTCTTTACCTGAAATACAAAACCAGAAAACAAAAGTCTGTTCTGGAGACGAAAAATATGAAAGTGTAGGAAGACTGAGGGAAAATGAAAAAGGAAATGAATACTAGGAAAACATCACTTCACGCTTATCACTTGTCTAAAGCCATTACAGTTTAGAAGAGCTTCTTTTTAAATTCCTAGGATAGCATAGGCTGCCAATGCGTTTAGTATTCTGTTGAGAGGGAAGATATTTTGCTGTACAAATATAATGATTATGTGGGAACTATCAATCATGTTTCTTCAGTGTTGGATAAATTATTTAGGTCCCACCAAAATGATTGACTTTTGGGAGCGAGGATCAGACATCTTGAAGAAGCAGGATTCGTTTACGCCAGGAATGAACAGGTTTCAGACTCATCAGATCCACTTTGTATTTTTTGTTTTGTTTTTTCTAGAACCACATTTAGTAAAAACTAGAGTTCCCTGGAAAGAGGGATTATTATTAAACCACTCTGAGAATTGTAGCTCTGTAAGGGGAACTATTAACAACTCTCAGCATCCTTAACAAACTACAGTTCCCAGGAGTCTTTGGGGAAAATGATGACTGTTGAAAGTGGTATGATACCGCTTTATAGTGCAGATGGAGCCACTGAAAATGAACATGTCAGGGAGAGGATAGACTAGACTAATGTCTAGGTTTTTTTTTATAGGGAGGGTGTTTTTTTTGTATGGAGAGGCATTCATTAATGTGAACATGCAGTCCAGAAAGATTTGTAATGTAAGTGAGGCATAAACCTTTTGGTGTGACAGGATGTCAGCTCTCAGTGCTAATAATGTGCTGGCATCATACTTACTAGACAGAGTTTACTATCATAGACCTCTGGGTGTTTTTAAACCAAAACAAATTGGTATCAGAATTATCCACTGGTCCTGCATGATGATGAAGATTATTACAGACTTTCAAAACATGTTCATGCAGAAGAACCTATAACAGCAGGTGCTCTTTTAGCATTTTTGGAGTGCTTTTCTGCCAGATTTAGAATTCACACTAAGAAAGCAATTAAACCAAAACATAATGTGCGGACAAAGTAGCAGAGGCTTTAAGAGAGCATGCTGTTCTGTGCAAAATTCAAGTATGGGTGTGTTAAAAGACCTTCTTTTCGATTCCTAGCTAGTATGCTTGTTCAGTGATGGAGGTATCAAATCCAGGCTTAAATATTAGTCAAGGGAAGATGCTTCGGAGAAAGCTGCCGGCAGCTACCACATATTTTTCACTTTACACTACTTGTATAACAAGTCCCTTCAGTTTGGAGATTTGGGGACTGTATTTCAAATGCACTCTGAGAAATCATATATACCTCGTAGCGGCTGGTGGCTTCATGTCCATGGAGCAGTGGAATCCACTCTGGGTTTTCGTCTGAATTTTCAAGGAGCTATCCAAGGTGCTTCATATGTTTTAGCCAACATTTTCTTTACAAATGTTTAGCTTCCATACCATTTTAAATTTTGGAACAGGCTGCATAATCGCACACAGGTACTCCCATGCATTCACAGATTAGATCTGCATTCTATTGGCATGATCCAGCCAGTGACCTGGTTCTTATGTCACTTAACTGCGGTTTAAAGGTGAACACACAGCAGGCTGGTTGCATGGGGTAAGAATCATGGCTGCCTTGTTTCTCTCCTGCTGCTTGTACTCAAAAAGTAGTAGATGCGTTACTCATTTTAATGGATCTTTCTCTAAAGGGGATTGTGACTTCAAACTTTTGATCATCACCGTAAGAAGCTTTCAAGTTCCTTTGTTTTTGCAGAATGTGGCATTAGCATACCACACACATTGCCTAAACTGAAGGGCGTCCACAAATTGTGTAAAGAATATTGTCTGCCAGTTAAGGGGGAGAACTGGCCCAAACGAAGGGATTTTGTTTATATAATGGAGACATGACACCTCCGTATTTATTTTGGGTGAGCTGAAAATAATGCTGAGAAAAGAGCAACAGAAATCCTCCTCCTCCTCCTCCGGCTAACCTTCTGTCATCACAGAATCAGGCCCAAAGGGCTCTAGTCCCTTTCCAGTGTACCATTCCGAGACAGACATGTATTTATGAAAGCAGAGCTCTAAAGGCAACAGGGCCAAGGTTCTGATTTCAGTACAAGGCCTCTGCTTGCGTGCTTTGGAACTGAAGTTGGAGAGTTCAGCCAAACAACATTTTTAAAACATGACTGCAATAAAATCCTATGGTATTTACATTTTTAATTCCTTTTATGAGGCCTATATTTCTACAGTGAAAAATACTTATGAAACAAAAGTCATACAACCGTTGGTATAATTAAAGTTTGCAAAGTCAAGCTCCATCCACACTTTGCCCCCAGGTCACTCGGCGTCACGCAGAAACCTGACCTATTAAACTACCGACATAAAAATGGATGAGAATTTGTAATGGCCTTGTGGCTTCCACGCAGGGCTGGCCTTAGGAGTGGGTGATCTGGGGGGGGGTCACCTGGGCACCAAGCTGTGGGGGATGCCAAGCCGAGCTGAGGGGGGCACCAAGCTGAGCTCAGTGGCTTTTTAATGTACTGTCTGCAGCAAGCTAGGGTGTCAAAAGCAAGTGTCTGCAACCTCCCCCCCCAGGTTCTACAGGTTATGTGGTACTACAAAAATGACCTTCCTTTAATTAGCTTTAACTTTCCCCCGCAATTTCCACTTTGATGTCATTTGTGCTAGGTAAAAATGAGTGAAGTGAGTGAGTGACTGAATGCCACCTAATTTTTCCAAGCAAGGTACCACTGGAGAGTTATTTTCTGTGGCAGTTACCACAGGAAAGGAGTAGGAATGGTGTGAGGCCAGAGTAGTGCAGAAGGCCAGCAGCAGGCCACAATCAGATCTGCGAATCTGAGCCCCGGGAAGCAGAAAGCAGCTCTGCAGGAAGGCGGTTGGAATTTGGAGGAGTACTCAGGAGAAGCGTAACCCGATCCCTATTCCCTTATCCCCAAGTAAGAAACAACAAAGCACATCTATCATTCTGCTTGATCCGAGGGCAAGGATTCTTGCAGGCAAGAATACTCACATGTGGCCCCCATGTTTGTACACATTTGCATGGGTCCTTGTAGGGGGCAGCAATAGGACCCCCAACATCACACCTATACCAATCCCCAGGAACCCTCTGGGTGGCTCTGAAAAGCTGACCATGGGTGGGGCAATGAAAGCATTCATTGCCCAGGGCACTGTTTATCCTAGGGCCATCTCTGCTTCCATGTGCACCACATCCTTTTTATATGAGACAAGCCAAAAATGTTCACTATCTTTTGGTGGTGATTTAACAAAACAAATAACTTTCCTTCTGGGGTGACTTTTTGGAACTGGAAAAAAATGCCTCTTTTTACAGCTGCTCTCCCACTGCTTGCAAATGACTTAGCCAAATCTTATTGCAGGGATGGGGAACCTCTGGCCCAATGATGCCCCCCCCAACAGGTCCAATTTGGCCCTTTGAGCCTATTTTCCCCAAACCACACCCACCTGCTGATGTCACTCGTGACATTAGCTGATGGCGGGGCGACAGCCTTTTATCCTGCCTTGGCTGTACGATCCTGTTCCCAGCAGGCAGGATTTAATCCCTGCTCACCAGCTAAATGGAGATTAAAACCCAGTGAAAAAGTGCCCTTTGAAGTAGTGCGTACATTAATTCAAAGAGGCTTTTGTGGCATCAAGACAGCTCCTGTTTGCTCAAACAGGAGCGCAGGGGCCACCTTAATGTCTTCACCATCGGGCAGTTAAAGGGGGAGGAGGAAGACTTGCAGAAGCATTTTTCAAGTCTCCCCACATTTCCCTTTTAATTTCCGGTGATCGGGGACTTAACAATCACGGAGACTTAAGGGATGCACAAGCCTCATCCACCTGCCAGTCATGTAATGTCATAATGATGCCATGTGACTGACAGGGGGGCAACTCCACCCACCTGTCAAATTTCCCCATCCCTGTCCTATTGACTGGGATTTTATCTATTGATACAAGACATCATCATGCCAGGCTTAGTGATCCTGTGTCCTACATGATCCCTGACTGATAATGAGCGACAGAACTATTGCTGAAGGTAGGATAAAGCAGATGCTGGAAGCAGCACTGAAGAAGTAGCAGCTAAAGGAAATTTTGGTGCCAAGCCGGGTCAGAGTTTGTAAATATTTACAACTTTATTATTATTTATATAGCATCCTCAATGTGCATGTTGCTGTCCTGAGGAGTTTATATTTCAACTTTCAGCTCAAATGAAGGGGAGGAAAATGAAGCAATGAAAGGAAGATTTTCACATGCATATCAAGCCATTGATGCATATCAAGCCATTAAGTTTGATCTTTTCCAAATCTTTAAGAAAATTCACACAGTACAAGTCTGAAGTATAATAATTACGATGGCCCAGGGTAGGCTTACCCAACATGGGCCCTCTAGATGTTGTTGGATTACAACCCTGTGGAATTTCCTCCCTTTGAATATTAGGCAGGCGCCATCTCTGCTATCTTTTCAGCGCCTTTTGAAGACTTTCCTCTTCCAACAAGCCTTTTAAAAATTGAGAGCTATCCCAGTCTGCGTCTGTGTTAGAATTGCTTAATATGTTTTTTAATAATGTTTTTAACCCTTTTTTAAAGTTGTTTTTTAAAAAAATGTTTTTAACGCTGTTTTAATGTATTTTAAGATCTGTTTTTATGATGTTTCAAAGTGTTTTTAGTGCTTTGTTTGCCGCCCTGGGCTCCTGCTGGGAGGAAGGGCGGGATACAAATTAAATAATAAATAAATAAATAAATAAACTCCCATCAGCCCCTGCCAGCACAGCCAAAGTTCCGGGGGTTTGGGACCTATCATCCAGCAACATCTGGAGGGCACCAGGTTGGGGAAGGACGGCCTATGGGAACAATAGCAACCATACCCCCAAAGCTCTTTGCAAGGCAAGGAGGCGGATTGCCAGTTTTACTTGCATTTACAAATTTAAATTAAGGGTGACTATTAGCTTCTGCTTCATCTTTTCAAATGCAAAGTGAAACTGAAATTAACCAATCCAGTCATCTTTGAAGAGCTTTTGAGAGCAAAGGACAGAATGACTAATGTTTTCCTTTTGAAATTCAGGTGTTGCAGCCTGTTTTAGAAGGCTGCTGGGCTGATTTCCAGATTCACGATCAAATTTAAACAGCAGAACACAACAAAAGGTAACAGCTTTTAAACAGCTCCCAGATTTGTTGTTGTAATGGAACATCAAATGTTCAGGTACGTCAGAAAATGTGACGGAGATGGATAGGTGGAGAGAGCATTATTCCATTCAGGTGCTGTTTGCAGGCTTTCCTTTAGTGTATCTGATTGGTGTAAAGATTTTTGGAATTAAGGAATTTTGGGATTAAGGATTTTATTGGTGGTACGCTATACACTTTGGCAAAGGTATGTATATGTGTCTGATTATTATAAGACTACTTTAAGTGCTTATTATTGCTTCAGGTGCTTGCAAAAGATAATTTCAAATTGATCCAACTCAGCTGGAAGAGTAAGGAGAAGAAAACCAGACATGTCCTGAGTTCAGGTGCTGGGATGAATCAGCATCTTGTAACTGCCTGATAGGAAACACTAGATGAAAGAACTTCCAGTTGTCCAGCATATGGAAAAATACTGCAAGCTGACATTAAGAGCTGAAGGTGTAGTGGTCTGTTCTTGGTCAAATGATGTAATCACAGGAACTGTTTAGTATGGAAACTGCTAAGACTAGGTGCAGAATTTTCAGACACGATCTCTGTGGGTTTGGGGCCAGAATTATTTTGGATGCCCAAAGTGGAAATGGGGGTCTCAACAGACATTTGGCTTATCATGTCAAGACATGATATTTAGAGAAATTAATCCAGTTTGGAGGTTTCAGTAAAATCTGGGGGTATGCGATCTGAAATGAGCTCATGGGGGATTTTCTAAATGAGATCATCAGTATGGATTGTCCATTTGTAATCCTAAAATCTTGGTATCATAAATTATGCTTTGAGGCAGGGCCTAGAACTGAATTTATAAAAAGCAGATTCTGAGCTTAGGGAGCTTGTCTTCTCTTCAGAATCCTGATGAGAGGTTAAGTGTCTTCATCTACTCTGCTTTAATCTTATGTTTAAGTTTAAGGTGTGTGAGAAGGTGCTTGTCATTTTTTTTGCTAATTAATAAAGTGCTTCAGTTAACAGCTTTGACTTTGACTTTCCTCTTTCAACAAGCCTTTTAAGTTGAGACCTATCCCAGTCTGTGTTAGAATTGCTCGTTAATGTTTTTCGATAATGTTTTAACCCTTTAAAATGTTTTTAAAGCTTATTAAAAAATGTTTTTAACGTTGTTTTGTTTTAATGTATTTTAAGGTCTGTTTTTATGAAGTTTTAAAGTGTTCTTAAGCGCTTCTGTTTGCCGCCCTGGGTTCCTGCGGGGAGGAAGGGCAGGATCTAAATCAAATAATAAATAAAATAAATCAATAAACAGCTATCTATCTGTGTGTTGTTTGTGTATTGACTCCGGTCCAGTTGATGTCTCCGCTGAACCTTCCATCTACAGATTTGGGAAGAACTGGGAACTATAATATATCAGCTGCTTGCAATGTCCCACTTCATAGAAGGGAAAGGATGATCACATGTGTTTGTCAGTTCTATGTCACACCTCTTGCATGTTCCGTAGTTTTCTGAAAAAAGGATTGCACGAATCTGAACACTGCCAACACACCAAAGGTTGACTGATTTCACCCCACTTGCCCTTTCCAGTAAGAAAAAGTCATGACACTAGGTAACAATGTTTCATACATAGCTCCCAGAGTATAACTTTTATATGTGGTGAGACATGGGGATGAATTTCCAATCACATGATGAATTTCCATTGTAAACCAAGGTGTGCTGACATGAATATCTAGACTTTGCTCTCAAAATCCGACCACCACACAAGACCCTAACTAATCGAAGGTTCCACACATTTGATTAATAAAGACAGGATGCACTTGTGCTGGCTGTATGAAACAGATTTCTTACCACAATACCCCATCTTTATTCAGCGGAGATCACACTTGTGAAATGATAAACTTGTCACCAGTAGCAGTATGCGTGGTGGGGTCAGAGCTGCTCTCCCAGTACTGCTGTCACTGCTGCTTACCTGGATGGGGTTGCGGTAGTACTACCTCAAAGAAGGTTGTGGACTAGGTCTTAGCTATGGCTCGAAGAACCCCTACTCGTCAGTACATTCAAGTGAAATCAATATGACTTTCTTCCAAGCAAAGTTTAGAATCTGAATATTAGCATTGCATGGTAAGACTAAACGAGCTCTTATAAATGCAAAAAGAGAACTTGTAATTGGTTAACATGTAATTGCCATCATTTGAGCCACTGAATTCAGAAATGTAATTGACTGGATAATTATGTTTGCACGGGGAAAATAGCAGACTGATCATTCTGCAGCTTGTCTACTGACAGGGCCTGGTTGTGTGCTGCAATTCCACACAAGGACAGAAATAATAATAAAGCATTTAGCTTTCTGAAGGTGTCAGTTTTCAAATAGATAAAAACAAGTTTCAAGCCCTTACAGTGAAAATATGGTTGAAAATGTTTGGTCAACGTTCCATTCAGAAAGCAACGGATGAAGAAATTATTTGGTGATCAGCAAGACAATGGTTTCCATGCCCTTCCCAAAGATTTAGCAAATGCAAAAATACATACAACAGTAAAATTTGAAAAGTAGATTACTAAAAAACCCCACCCACATACAACTGTGCTTCATTTGCATTATATATGCAGGCTACAGCATTCAGAATGTGTATTTCCATTGATCTCTCTCTAAATAGAGGCCATGTTCCAGTGAGTCCCCATCAATGCTTTCAAATTCTTATGCTCACAATGGAACTTTCTCGTACAATGTTTCTGTAGGGATTTGAAGGAACTTCAGATAGTGTAAGTGTATGCTCAGAGATGATCTCCTCTGATACAAAAGTCTCTAAGTCATTATAAGCCAAGTCTACCTCCCCAAATTTTGCCTTGGCTTATAAATGGCATGACACTGTTCCTCATCTGCCAGTTTCCCTCTTCCAATCTATCACACATTTTACAAGCCAAACAGATTGTGAACTGACGGAAGGTTAAGGATCCTCAGAGGCCTTCACTGCAGAGAGAACTACAAATGCCGACAGAACCTTTGGCTTTTATAAGCGGATGACATTACCACCCCTCTGAAGCTTGTAAGTTTGGGAAAGCGTGGGGAAAGGGGCAGCTGAGAGCTGGCAATGGGGAGTGCTTCCCTGGGCTTACTCTTTCCTAACTTTTCAGAATTCTTGGACTAAGTTTCCAAGAGGGCTCAAAAGGATCCATTCCTACCCAGAATCAAGACAGGCAGATTTCACCCATAACTACTTTTGAAATGCTGCTCCATTAGGGGCTGCTTGGGGGAGGAGGAGCAGTCCCACCACACTCACAGTAAGGCCTGTTTCTTTGTGCAAGAAATGCCATACAGCCGATCACAAGCATAGTTTGTTTATACTCAGAATATGTAGCTCAAACAGGTAACCAAGATGGCTTACAGTAAAAAGCCAAAACACAATACTATATAAAATATCTTAGAACAAAAATCACAAACAAGCAAACACAAACTAAAGGGGGGAAACCCCTAAAAAGATAGTAGCAGCACTGATTCATATTGAAAGCAAGATTCTTAAAATACCCACTGAAATAAAGCCTTCTTTGCCCACCTACAGGGGAGCAGCAATGGAGCCAGGGAGGCTCTCCTGGGAGGCATCATCTTGTTTTGCAATTGCTAGCAATTAGCTAACAGTGCACTCCTATCAGTGGTGGCTCGTGGCTCCATGTTAGCGCAGCAGGGTAATCCACTCCAGGCTTTAGCTGAAGCACCTTGGACAGCTCCTTGAAAGTTGAGACTACAACCCACAGTGGATTCCATTGCCCCACTGACATGGAGCCACCAGCTGTCACTGACTCCTATACATGTCTACTCAGAGGTAAGTCACACTGAGTTCAGCAAAGCTTACTTTGGGGAAAGTGATGTAGCGCTGCAGCTGCATTCTCTATCAGAATGCACGGGGCAGGTTGGTATGCTTTTGGGGAGAGGCAACTTGCTACGCCTCTGGTGAGGGCAACAGTATCCCTCTGGTAAAGAACCCGGAAGTACAGGGAGGAAATGCACCTCACCAACCCTTGATCACAGCAGTTTTTTTCTGCTCGCACATATCCCATAGAAGATAGGTGGCCTATCCTATCTAATGGCTGGGATATGACCAATGGAAGCCTTCAGAACTGTTCAGCACACAGTTATGGATGCACAAGTGTCCACTGGATCTTCTGGTGATTTTGGTATCCAAAGAGCTGTACAATTATATTATCATGCATGTAGATTATTCCCATTTCACAGATCTGAGACCCAAAACAGTGGTTTGCCCAAATTTATCACCAAACAACTCTGGACTGAGTTGGGATTTGAACACAGGCCTTTCACAGGTTCAATACTCCATTCAGCTGTCTCACAAGATGAATACAGAATCATTTGTAGGTCTTTCCATTTCAAAATTGCATAAATTCCATATTGTTTTTGAGATAGAAAGAAGTCAAAATAAGCAAGCAGTGACTTCTTTTTTGCACTGATTTTTCTGACCCTTGGTATTAGATAGCTATTGCAAAATAGATTTCTACTCCCCCCTTCATAAAATCTGGAAATCTGATCCAGCTGTCTTGTTTTCTTTCACAAAAATCATTTTTAATTAAGCCATCCAGAGAGCTTTGGGATAATGTCACCAATGCAAATGAACACAGGAGACTTAGAGTAAAAAGAAATTAAACTGTCATCTCAGAAGATGGGAACCAATTTGTAATCATAAGCAGAGGAGCGATTAGCCGAAGGTTAATAATAGGATTTCTATGAAACTATAAACTTTGATGTGTTTTGTGGTCTCTGTTGTGAACATCCAAATATGAGTTGTCAAAATTATATATGATTGGCACAAGCTGACAAGACTAATGACAGTGATCCTATTTTTTTTTTTAACAAAAATAACCAGATATCTGGGTCAAGGGTTAGTGGCTTGCACTAATATCCCTTTGCACTCAATATTCCTAATTATAAGTCCTAGCACACCATTCACACTCTCTTTCAGGAGACTGTATATTGCTTTATTACACCGTTTTATTTATTTTACATTTTATTAAATTTTACAATTGTGACATGAGAAAGCACTAAAACAAACACAAAAAGCAGCAATCAGATATGTTATACAGAAAAAATAATCCTAGAAAATATATGAAGTCCACTTCACAGGAACTGTTGTAACAGTCAATGCTAAGACCATTAATATTCTTCTTTCTTTGTTCTTAAAACCCATAGATGAAGAAACACAGGTAAAGATTGGCCATGTTCATCTATGTTTGAAAAAACAATCATGACACACTGCCAAAAAAAACAAAAAATCACTTCTGTATTTACTGCATATTGCTTATGCGTTCCATGGAGACAACATTGTTTTCTTCCTATGTTATTGCCATGCGATAATCTATGAAGCTGCTTTCTTCTATCATATCACTGGACCTTCCAGCCTTGTCCTTTCTAATTTGACTGTCAGCAGCTCACTAAGTTCACAGCTTGAGAGCGGTCATTCCTAGCCCTGCAACCTGAGAGGCAGGTTAAACTAGAAATACCAGCAATTAAACCTGGGACCTTCTTGCATGCAGAGCAATGCAAGGTCCACTGAATAATGGACCTTGCTATGAAGGATGCAGGTTAGGTTGACTTCGGTGAGCAGAACTGGGGCAGGTGACTCAGTCCAACTCAAGCCTTATCAGATTCTACCCACACACAGCCTGTCCAGGTCCCCAAGCAGGGAAAGCCTATGTGGAGGGTCAGGATGGGGTAGCAGCTAATGGCTCCTAGTTGAGTTCTTTCAAAACTGAATATAACACTGCCAATATATTCATGTTGCAGTGTCTTCTCCCATCTGGGACCATGGGTCTTAAACTCCCATCGTCCCTGGTGGAAAATGACACTGGCATTTTTTTCTGCTGGGAATGACATCATTTGTAGTGATCCCAGGTTGCAAGTGTCTTCAGTTATGAAAAACATGAGAAAAGGAGAAGAGGCTTGATGGGCCTGTCCCATCTTCTGTGCTGCTGTAAAATCAACTGCCTGCTATCCTGTTCAAGGCAAGCTTTTTCCACTGGGAAAAGCAGGAGCAGGCCCTCCAAGTATTCTTTGGAAACTCAATCCTCTGACTTGAGGGGTTTCCATATTTGATTGGGCTGCTTAAATAGGGTAATTCATTTTGGGGGCAAGAAGCACTGTACTTGCCCATGCCTAATCCAGTTTCACTTGTGCCTACTCTGTCCCTCCAATTCCTGGAGAAGACACTTCCTCTCTAAACCAACAACCACACACTAAGTTACTGACATTAGTTCAGCATCATTATAAACTTTGTACAAATTCATCTATCACATCAACACTACTTACCTTTCCATTTAAAAACAGCATTAAAAGAAAAAGAGAGGAGATTAAAAACAGTGGTAATGTCTGTAGTGCCCTCAACAGAAAATGATTCTACTTTGAAGAACAATGCCACATAGATGTGTCTCTCTTTGCATCTGTAGTTTGGCGACAGCAATAAAGAAATGTAAAACAAGATCATCATCCCTCCCTGTTGGATTGCTGTTGTTTGATTTGCACTATATCCTGCAGGATTGGGTCCCAGGAACCTTAGCCAGCCGTGGTTTATTTTTTCCATCTACCCTTTGGAGGGATATGTTGACTGCGGACTGAGGGACGTGTGGAGACCTTTTTGCCTACAGGAAGGGGAACATTGTTGTTGCTTAGAGAAAGAGAGCAGCTGTGGCTGCTACTTTGGTTCTTACATACAGCATTTGTTCCAGCTGCCCAGGGAGTGAGAGCTATTATTGCTGTTTGCTCCTGTCTTCTTTTGATTGTCATCATTGCTGCGCTTCTCATTGAACTGCTTGTACTGGGAAGATCTGCTGCTGGGCATAATGAAGATGGCGGCGTAAGAGCTCGCTACGGCTGGAGCTCCGCCACCATATGTTTCTTTTAACACCTTTTAATCACCTTTTAGCGTTATTTTTGGGATCAGGAACGCCTCCCCTCCGTTTTATAACTTGCAATAAGTTTGGCTGTATTTTAATTTGTTTGTTTGTTTGTCTGTCTGTTGTTGTGTGAATGAGATTGAGTGAATGTGTGTTTGTGTTTATGTTGTTTAAGTGTTTTGCTGTATTAGATTTATTTTAAAATGTGCCTGGGAGAACATGCCTTGGGCCTCGCAGGGAGATTTTCGGGGGCCCCAATTAACGTTGTGACGGGTAATGGGAGGTATGGCGTTGGGAGGAGAACATGCCAGGTAAGGGGAACTCGTCCCAGACAAGTTGTGTCTGTGTCTTGTTCCGGTTCTCCTCCTATCCACAGGACTGTTGGTTGTACTGTCAGCCAGCTCTCGGATCTCCAGGTGCTGCTTTTAAATGCTAGGTCGGTCGTTAATAAAAAACCCCTTATCCACGATTTGATTGTGGAGAAGGGTGCCGACCTTGTGTGTATTACCGAAACCTGGGTGGGTGAGCAGGGAGGAGTTGCTCTTTCCCAGCTTTGCCCACCTGGGTATTCGGTGCAGCACTGTAGTAGATCTGAGGGCCGGGGAGGCGGGGTTGCTGTGGTCTATCGGAGTTCTTTCTCTCTCACTAAGCACCCTGTCCAGACGGCGACTGGTTTGGAGTGTCTTCATCTTGTGCTGGGCCAAGGAGACAGATTGGGAATACTATTGGTGTACCGCCCACCTTGCTGCCCAATGGCTTCCCTAGCTGAGCTGACGGAGATAGTCTCGGAGGTATTGTTGAGATCCCCCAGACTTGTGGTACTGGGGGATGTCAACATTCATGCCGAGGCTGTCTTGTTCGGGGCAGCTCAGGACTTCATGGCCTCTATGACAACCATGGGGCTGTCTCAAGTTGCTACTGGCCTGACGCATGTATCAGGACATACTCTTGATTTGATCTTCGCCACTGGTCATGGAGATGGTGATCTGAGGGTGGGGTATTTTTCATCTACTCCATTGTCATGGACAGATCACCGCTTGCTGAGCTTTAGACTCACGGCAACCCTTTCCCTCTGCAGAGGTGGGGGACCTATTAAGTTGGTCCGCTCCCGGAGCCTTATGGATCCTGTTGCTTTCCAGAGCGCTCTGGGAGTTTTTCCGGCTGATAGCACTGGCGCTCCTGTCGAGGCCATGGTCGATCTGTGGAATGCGGAGATGACCCGGGCCATTGACATGATCGCTCCCACGCGCCCCCTTCGGTGCAGAACTCAAACAGCACCGTGGTATACCCCGGAGCTCAGAGTGATGAAGCAAGAGAGAAGGAGGCTAGAGTGCAGGTGGAGGCGAACTCCTGACGGATGTAGTCATTCTTTGGTGAGTGCTTCCACTAAGTTGTATGTAAAAGTGGTTAGGGCGGCAAAAAAGTCATATTTTGCTGCCACCATTAGATCATCTCTTTGCCGCCCAGCGGAGCTTTTTAGGGTGGTACGAGGGCTTTTACATTCTGGCCCTCCTGATACTAAGGAAACATCGGAAGCTCGCTGCAACGAATTTGCGGAGCACTTCCAGGATAAGATTGCTTGCATCCGTCGGGACTTAGACTCTGATGTTATGACAGATGACTCCATTGAAGTGTCCAGAGCACGGTCTTGTCCTTCATTGTTGGATGAGTTTCAGTTGGTGCAGCTCGAGGAAGTGGACAAGGTGCTTGGAATGGTGCGGGCAACCACATCTGCCCTTGATCCTTGCCCATCTTGGCTGGTGAAGGCCAGCAGGGCTGTAACCACCGGCTGGGCCAAAGAGGTGATAAACGCCTCCTTGAGAGAGGGAGTAGTCGCTGGTAGTCTCAAGGAGGCAGTAGTGAGACCTCTTCTAAAGAAACCTTCTTTGGACCCAGATATTTTGAACAACTATAGACCGGTGGCGAATGTCCCTTTTTTGGGCAAGGTCCTGGAGCGGGTGGTCGCCGGCCAGCTCCAGGCGCTCTTGGATGAAACCAATTATCTGGATCCGTTTCAATCCGGTTTTAGGCCTGGTTTTGGCACTGAAACAGCCTTGGTCGCCCTGTATGATGACCTTTGTCGGGAGAGGGACAGGGGGAGTGTGACCCTGTTGATTCGCCTTGATCTCTCAGCGGCGTTTGATACCATCGACCATGGTATCCTTCTGGGGAGGCTCGCGGAGTTGGGAGTTGGGGGCACTGCTTGGCAGTGGCTCTGCTCCTACTTAGCGGATCGTCGCCAGAAGGTAGTGCTTGGGGAACATTGCTCGACACCCTGGACTCTCCATTGTGGAGTCCCTCAGGGGTCGGTCTTGTCCCCCATGCTCTTTAACATCTACATGCAGCCTCTGGGTGCGGTCATCAGGAGTTTTGGAGTGCGTTGCCATCAGTACGCTGATGACACGCAACTCTACTTCTCCTTTTCACCTTCAGGTGAGGCTGTTGATGTGCTGAACCGTTGCCTGACCGCGATAATGGACTGGATGAGAGCTAATAAACTGAAACTTAATCCAGACAAGACTGAGACACTGTTGGTGAGCTCTTTACCTGCCCAGATGGTGGATGTTCATCCTGTTCTAGATGGGGTTACACTCCCCTTGAAGGAACAGGTTCGTAGCTTGGGGGTCCTTTTTGACCCTTCCTTTTCGCTTGAGGCTCAAGTGGCCTCGGTGGCACGGAATGCGTTTTACCATCTTCGCTTAGTAGCCCAACTACGCCCCTATCTGGACAGTGACGATCTCGCCTCAGTTGTTCACGCTCTGGTAACCTCTAGACTGGACTACTGTAATGCGCTCTACGTAGGGCTGCCCTTGAAGACCGTTCGGAAACTTCAGCTAGTGCAAAATACGGCAGCCAGGTTGTTAACGAGGACCCGCTGGTCTGCGCATATAACACCTGTCCTGGCCCGCCTGCACTGGCTGCCTATTTGTTTCCGAGCCAGATTCAAGGTGCTGGTTTTGACCTATAAAGCCTTACACGGTGTGGGACCACAATACCTTTTGGAACGCCTCTCCCGCTATGAACCGACCCGGTCACTTCGTTCAATATCCAAGGCCCTCCTCCGGGTACCAACTCATCAGGATGCCCGGAGGATTGTTATTAGATCTAGGGCCTTTTCTGTAGTGGCCCCCGAACTGTGGAACAACCTACCTGTGGAGATACGCCTGGCGCCTTTGGTACTTTCTTTTAGGTGCCAGGTTAAGACCTGGCTATACTCCCAGGCATTTTAATGTTCAATGTGTTTCATTTAATTTTTTTTTTTCGTTTAACTTGTTGCTGATTTTATTGTAATTTTATTGTAATATTGTATTTTAATCTTGTTTTGTTCACCGCCCAGAGAGCTATTCGCTATGGGCGGTTTAAAAATGAAATAAATAAATAAATAAATAAATAAACAGCCAGAGGCTTGAAGTCTTCAAACATTTGCGTTGTTGTTATATGCCTTCAAGTTGATTACGACTTATGGCGACCCTATGAATCTTTTTTTTATATATTCATAGGGTTTTCATAGTAAGAGGTATTCAGACGTGGCTTACCATTGCCTTCCTCTAAGCCTATGGCACCTGGTTTTCCTAGGCGGTCTTCCATCCAAGTACTAACCAGCCCGACCCTGCTTAGCTTCCAAGATCAGACAAGATCTGGCATGTCCAGGGTAGTATGGCTGTACTTTAATGAAATCTCTCTAAAGCAGTGGTTCTTAACCTGGGGTGCATGCACCCCCAGGGGTGAGAGGCACTTTTTCTAGGGGTGCAAGGCGTTGTTCAAGAGATTTTAAAAATTCATTTATCTTAGCTAAGTTAGGCTAAAACACACATTAAAATAACATTTAAAAAATGAACAGTATTTTTTCAGGGAGTGCAAGAGCATATTTTGGAAATCCAAGGGGTGCTGGCAGTGGAAAAGGTTAAGAACCACTGCTCTAAAGTCTTTTTGAGCACAAGGCAGCAACTACAGTCTGAGTCATACATGTTTGGCTTCCCAAAATTTGATGACTGCCAGCTACATGTGGTGCATTGACTCCACTGAAATGTATTTTGTCTGAGCTGATGTTGGAAGAGATGATATTTCTGCCTGTAATGTTAGATCTGTGATAGGTTATTCTTGCACGCCAGAAATTGTGGTAATCAAATGATGAAATGCACATCTGCACCAGCCCTATGAAAGTTGTAACTATAATGACCACCGTGAAATTGTTACTGCACTGATCATACTCTGATCACACGAATGGTGGCTGTTGTGATTAGTAATGACAAAGAATTTAAACCAAAAACAAATATACATTAATACAAGGAACATTTAAAGAAAAAAAAAGGAAGAAGAAACCTTTTACAGGGGCATAAATCATCAAAAGAACTGATGACATTTGTATCATGACAAATTTTCAAATGTAAATTAAGAGGCATATACACTGGGCACCTAAATTATGAGAATTCTGGGAGCTATGGCTTGAACGGAGGAAGGTGGCATTTGATCATCTTTTAATATTTATCTTATCTAACCCAGCACTTTGATAAGCCTAATGAGCCATCTCAGCATAACGAACTGCTGCCGTTCTTCTATAAAGAGCAAACAAACAAATAGAAAAGATTTATGTGCAATGTAAATGGGTAAAATGAGCATATGGATATTACAGAATTTTCTATTTTTGTCAACGTGAAGCCAGATTGTTTGTACTCCCCAGCTCCTCCAAAACTGAAAGTAAAGAAGTGTGAAAGGCTTCTCAAAATAGGAGGCTTGGTGCCCTGGCCAGCTTCCTCCTCCTCCACACTGAAAACACAGCCCATCAAGAGGACTGTGGCACTACATATAGATGCTGGACATCGAGCAGCCTCTTGCTCCTGTTTGCAATGCCTGTTTTGATCTGTCAGCATTTGCATTGTCCTAAAGGCTCCCAGGGAAAGCAGATGCTGTCAGGGAAAACAAGGCGTCCTAAACAGAAACTTGTACTCAGCCTTTTCAGTTAAAAATTTAGCCCATTAGAACCTCACTCCCTTTCATCTGTTGTCTTACTCTCTAAAATTGGCATGCTTCGAATTCTCTCCAAGAAATTAGCTCCCCTTAGGTTTTATTTATTTGTTTATTTGATTTATATCCCTCCCTTCCTCCCAGCAGAAGCCCAGGGCGGCAAACAAAAGCACTAAAAACCTTAAAACATCAACAAACGTTAAAACACATTAAAACAAAACATCTTTAAAAACATTTCTTAAAAAAAGCTTTCAAAACATCTTCTAAGATTACAAACATTTTAAAAAGAAGGTTTGAAAAGCAATTCCAACACAGACGCAGACTGGGATAAGTCTCAACTTAAAAGTCTTGTTGAAAGAGGCACCAGAAAGATAACAGAGATGACACCTGTCTAATATTTAAGGGGAGGGAATTCCACAGGGTAGGTGCCGCAACACTAACGGTCCATTTCCTATGTTGTGCAGAACGGACCTCCTGATAAGATGGTATCTGCAGGAGGCCCTCACCTGCAGTAAGAATAACAGGGTCGCACTACCCCTGTCCTTCTCCCGATAAAGGTCATCCATCAGGGCAACCAAGGCCGATTCAGTCTCATAACCAGGCCTGAACGCAGACTGGGATGGGTCAAGATAATCTGTTTCATCCAAGAGTATCTGCATTTGCTGCGGCACAACCCTCTCAACCACTTTCCCTAAGAAGGGGGTATTTGCAACCGACTGGTAGTTGTCACAAACCAATGGGTCCAGGGTGGGCTTTTTCAGGAGTGGTCAGATCACCGTCTCTTTCAAGGCAGCTGGAATCACTCCCTCCTGCAATGATGTGTTGACCACACCCTGGATCCACTCGGTCAACTCCCATGGCAAGCTTTAATAAGCCAAGAAGGGCAAGGGTCGAGAGGACATGTTGCTGGTCGCATCAATGCAAGCACCTTGTCTACGTCATCACACTGCATCAACTGAAACCGTTCCCAAGAAGTTGCAGCAGATGTAGCACTGGACACCTCATTGGCGACTACAGTAGATGTGGATGGGGCATCAAGACTGCTACGGAGGCGAGCAACTTTACCCTCAAAATGCCTTGCAAACAATTCACAGTGGGCCTCTGAAAGGTCTAAAACTCCATTTCCTGGAGTTGATATCAACAGGCCCCTGACAATACGGACCCCTGACAGCTACTTGAGGATGCAATGGAGGCAGAGAAGTGGGCCTTCTTCTCCACCCTCACCGCCACACAGTAGGCATGGTTATTATGTTTTACTCATGCCTGATCAGCCTCACAGCACATTTTGCCACTTGCGCTCTAGCCATCGTCCAGCCTGTTTCATTGCCCTTAGCTCACTGGTGTACCAAGGTGCAAACCGGGCTCCACAATGCCAGAGAGGGTGCTTGGGGGCAACTGTGTCAAGAGCCTGACGAACCTCGCTGTTCCACAGTGTGACAACGGCTTCAACAGAGTCACCTGCTCTATTTACTGGGAACTCCCCCAGTGCATTCAGGAATCTTGTGGATTCCATTAGTTTCCTGGGGCAAACCATCTTAATCAGTCCACCACCCCTGCAAGGAAGGATCAGAGCCATAAGTCTAAACTTCACCAGGAAGTGGTCTGACCATGACAATGGGGTAACATCCACCCCCTCATCTCCAGACCACCCCTTCCTCCATCTGGAGCAAAAACCAAGTTGAGGGTGTGCTCTGCCCTATGTGTCAGGCCAGTGACAACTTGAGACAGCCCCATGGTCATCATGGAGACCATGAAGTCCCGAGCTGGAACACTAGAGGCAGCATGGACATCGAAATCACCCAGAACTATTGTTCTGGGCTTCTCCAACACCACAGCTGAGATGGTCTCTACCAGCTCGGTCAGAGAAGCTGCTGGGCAGCAGGATGGACGGTACACCAGTAGCAACCCTAGTTTACTGTCTCCTCAGCCCAACACCAGGTGAAGGCCCTTACAGCCAGCTCTAAGACAGAGTGGTTTCCTGGTGACAGAGATGGAAGTTCTGTACACTATATCAACTCCTCCCCCCTTCTCTGCAGCCTGTGCTGGTGTTGCACCGAGTATCCAGGTGGGCAAAGCTGGGTCAGAACAACTCCTCCCAGCTCACCCACCCAGGTCTCGGTAATGCACATCAAATCGGCACCTTCATTCACGATCATATCATGGATGAGAGTGGTCTTATTGTGTACCGATCTGGCATTAAACAACAACACACACAGGCCAGTGGGCACAGCAGATGTAACAGGTTGTAAAATGTAACAGATGTAAAGGAGGCTGTAACAGCTGGTAGAATTTGGTGAACTCATCATCTTGCTGCTGACTGGGAGAATCACCATGGAGCAGAACAAAAGGAGTTGCATCTTATTCAGTCATGGATCTCTTATTCTAAGACTGGTGCCAAGTATGATGGTGTTTTGTATATGTTGTGGATGCATATCTAACAGAATCTCAGTTCAGATAACACAACACTCAGATGGTTTCCAGACTAAAAAGAAAGAAATTCTGTAATTAGTGAATTAACTTGCGGCTAGAATAATTGTGCAACATCAAAGTCAAAGTTACGGTTGCTGAACTTAATTATTCTTCCTTCTTCCTCCATCAAACTCCAAGTCTGGTACAGAGCAGCCAAGAATGTATGACATATCCCAGACTCAGCTGGCTATAATAATATTTTGACTATACATAGACATCTTTGCTGCAAACAAATAACTAAAGTAGATTGCTAAAAAAGTTGAAACCAAAAAGTTTCAACAATTCCAAACACTTTTGCTTCTCCATATATTGCTTTCATGCTTTTTGGAAAGGAAAAGTAAGAGAGGCTTGTCAATGCCTTTAAAGCCACTATTTCATATTTACAGAGCACGGAATTGAAGATTTACCAGGTGTTTCCATAAATGCGACTTAAAGTGGCTCTTGCTTCAATTGAGTTGTGATGCAAATATAAAATCCACATCAACAGAAGACTCATTCATGTTACAAATGCCTCTCCCACATTTACAACAATCAAATATTAAAACACAAAGGACAAGAGGGACTCAAAGGTGCTTTCATATTTGAAAATGCTCTTAGACTATCATGGATTTAGCTTAAGATGAGAAATAAATGAGACTGTGCAAATTAAATAATAGCAGCATGCATTTATGATATTATTTTATCCAGAAAGATTCCAATGGTTTCTGGCCTAATCTGAGGTTTGGGCTACTGGGTACATTTGTCATGTCAGTGAAGCAGAACTATCATGTGACAAATTTTCCCATTCCCCTGACAACAGCTGCCAATGAGATGGAGAGGAGGAACTATTTCTGTTTGCCTGATTCATGGGGCAAATGCTGCACAATGGTGGGGCAAATCCATATGTGTGTGTGCATGTGTGTGAGAGATAGACAAGGATAACGTGTAGTCCAGGACTTAGGCTTCAACCCTAACCCCTGGCTGGCAGCAGCAGGGATTGATGAAATGGTATCCCAATGCCACATCCACAGTCCTGCTGCTTGTCCAGGCCAGGGTGGAAGGTGGGATGGGGGAAAGGCCCGTTGCTCTGATGGCTCCCAGGGTAGTGCAGTCAGATCAGACATTTGCTGTCACATGAAAGCAGTTGCACCAGATCGGGCTCCAGCAAATCCTGGCCAGTCCAGTACTGCTCCTTCCCTGTCCCATTTTGGGGGCATCCTCTGGCTATTGCTGGTGGGGATGCAGTCAGTGGTAGCTTCTGCCCACCTGCTGTTTGGATACATATTGTGCTCCTCACTGGTGGGGTTTCCTGCTGATAGTGGAGGTCCCCTGACGGCAGAGCCTGGCAGTGCTAGGCTGGGAGGCCCCCTGCTCCATCCAAACCCCTCCAGCACAGTGGATTGGATGTATGGATTGGTCTGCCCATTACTAAAGTTTCATAGGCAGCATATGCTTTGAGAAAGGGATGGAAAGCGTCCCCCTTTGGCTCATTTCCTGTGGATATATCAGCCTGACAGGATTTTGTTTGTTTTTAGCGTGGCCACCAGTTCTCAAAATTTGTTTTAAACTGTTTTTAAAAGATGTGGCTATGGGGCGGTATATATAGATAAATAAATAAATAAAATGGAGACTGAAGTTCTCACATTATGCTAGCAGCCTGAGAGCTGCTCTTGCTCCTGGACTAACTAGAGCTGGTCCAAGGCAGGTTGTTGCCTGAGGCAGATGACAAAAAGCATCTCCCACCGATTCTATGCACAAAAACTGATTGGACCGGCAGTTGAATCTCACTTCAAGACTGGCGATAGGACAGCATTGTATTTGAGGGCAGTCGGCTGCACGCACAGTCCATACAGCCAACACCCATGTTCTTATGGAATAAATCTGCCACAAGAAGGAGCCAAACCTCTCCCAGGGCTTCTCATGTCACCCTAGCACTGCAGGGCCTCAGACGCTATGGGCATCATATAAGAAACATGTCTGAAGGGAGATCACAAAGGCCATTTGCGATACAGCATGGAAGTCGGCTATTCAAAGAAACATAAATCAAAACTTCCATCAGTCCAGCAGAAGATCCTAACGTGAGACTAAGCAGCACTTTAAATCCTGGGTTATGTTTGGGAATGCTATGAAATCTCCCTTACAGTAGCCACGGTGACTCTTTTACAATTCCACCAGTGATGAAAGGAACATACAGATTTCCTTCACATCTGGGTATGGAAAAAAACTGCTGCTGTGCCGTGCACTGAACATTTTTGTCAGTGATGAATGAGCTGTTTTTAATATTTGCCTAGGAAGTTCTATTGCTGTTGAGAGGAACCAGAGCAGATCCATAATCAGAAACTATGTTAAGTAGAAAGACACTGTTGAGATTGAAAAAAACCTAAACGCATTAACCTTTGAAATTGTTGAGCAGAGAGAATGATTTGTTTACACAATAATTTGGTCATGGGTTTGTGACATGGCATTGTTGAGATTTTCCAGAATATTTAGTGTTCAGAGCCTGCTGCTGGTTAAGTATGAATTGAGTTCTTCTTCAAAGGATGCTATAAGCCGACGAGTATAATAGAGAACTTATTTTGCAAGCTACAGGTATCATTTCAACTTGAAATATTTCATAGGCTTGGTTTGCACAGCACACTAAGTCAAACTGTGGCTTAGCAAGATCCTACAAGTGTGCGGAGCTCGTGGAAAGGAGGCCTTGGTGGCTTTGCTACTCCCTGATCTTTGGGGCGAGGAGCAATGAAGGAAATGGCATTGCCTTTCTGGACTATGGGCACAATCCAGCCCAGTTAAGCAGTTTGAACCCCTATTTATTCCAATGGGAAAATCAACCATGTGTTTAAATATCTGCCACTGAAATAATTTTGACTTAAAAGTGCTTAACTATCATCAGAGCTGCATGTGAAGAGCATAACCACATTCCGTGGAAACTGTAATGAAACATAATGAGGGGGAAAAGAAGTATATTTCAGATGTGTGGAATTTAAATTTTTTTATCCAGGTTGTATCACAGTTGATTAATCTAACATTTTTTCAGTTCAATAGCTAGAGCCAAATCACCTTCTTTGCTTCCCCAACAAACAGCTCTACCCCAGATACAGATTCTGAACATCCAAAAAGTTAGGACTGCTTGGATCTGGAATTTCCATTTAGACAATTTTAAGGACAAGAGCCATTAATCTATTTGAGATTGCTTATGCTTTAGAGCAAACAACAGAGCATTTCAGAGGAAGGGTTCCTGTTTAGATTCTCCTCTAATAAAAGGGACAATAAAAATAAGCTTATGGAAATCATTAAAAACTAGAAATGGGTGACTTCCCTCAGGCTTGCATTGGGGCAGCTTGGGAAACAAGCCGAGGTACTCTCCCCAAAAACAACTCAGCATATTTTCTGATCTATTCCAACCTCAAAGGCTTCCCATCACCACTATCTGTGCCTTCTCTCACCCAGCCCTGAATCACCCAACCTGCCTCTCTTTTTAAACTGAATTCACCAGTGTGGCAGGAGCAGCAGTTAGGAAGTCAGCCTGGAGTAAATAAGCAGATCCCTGGAGTGAAGATCACCACTGCAGCACTCCTCCTCTGGCCCTGCTGTTGCTATGCTACCCATGGCTAAGCCATGGTTTGACTTAGTGTTATATCTGAACCTGTCCTTGTGGTTTGTCTCTCCTAAGCAAACCACAAGCAATATACTAAGAACAAACTTGGTTACCGCTCGTGATTTGTCTGACATTGTCCGAGGGTGATTTGGACAAGGTAAATAAATAACTAAATAACACCTATCTGCTCCCTTACTGTAAGCTTCATTTACAAGTTTATTTTTTTTTATAAATATCAGAAAAAGCTCCTCTTTCCCCATCTCTCACTATTCCCTTGCTCACCTTTCTTCACTAGCTTATGTATTCCCTCTATGGTTCATGCAAATGCTGCACAAAATAATTTGAAATAGCATCTGTCTCATGCTTCTAATTCAATCTCCCGTGGACTCTTTCCTCATGCTGCTAGTTCAAACTCTTATGAATTCTTTCTAAATCAAATGGCTCATTGCAGCATACCTCATGGGTGACTGAAGCCAGTGGTAAATCCCACAGAAGTATAACACTGACCTTGTTTATTCTGTACAGCCTACCCTTGGAGCAGACTTCTGTTGTCTCCTAGACTCTTATTTCCTTTCTTTTGTCCTAATACTATAGCAATTCACACTTCACACCAATATACCTTTTTAGAAATAACAATATATCATGTAGAACTATTCATACATGCAGAAGTGTATGAACCAGGGTTGCTGTTGACATTATATTTTTCTAGCCATCTCATAAAAATGTAGTAGAAAACATCTCAAGGTACAAGTCCTAATCATGTCAAGCTCTGGGCATAAAAATGACATCTTTACAGCAGTATTATTAAAAATTTGGCTCTGTATTTCTGTTAGTTACAAGTTAGAGGGCTGCTTCCCATAATTACTTATGGATTGTTCATATTTTGGAAGCTCTGTTCATAATGAGTTGAAACTTATTAAGTAATCTGATAAAAGTTCTTAGGTGATTTAGAAGTATGATGCATTTTGATAATAATTATGATAGTAAAAACTATGCAAAACTCTGGTCTCCATTCCAGTCATCTGTGATGAGCTGCTGGAGCTTGCCAGTCCTTTCCAGCATCTTGCCCTTTAAGTAAGCCCCAACAGGCAATAGCTCCCAAGGGGACCATATCTGGACATTGCTTGAAGGCTCCACCTGCGGGGGAAGGAGTGGGGCAGGCACTGTCAATTATCTGTCTGGTGGGAGATCAGCTGAAAGGCCTCAGGTAGAATGGTGAGGAAATAAAAAGCCTCGGAGAGGGGAAGAGGAATAGCTAGGCTTCTAAGCAAGGCTTCATCACATGGAGAAGGAAGTCTTGGCCCTCACTGCTCTGCCACAGACCATCTTCAGGCTCTCCCCCTATGCCCCACTGAGTGGGGCCAAAGAGGAAATCCCTGCATCTTAGGTTTACCCAGCCTCCTTTCTCCACAGGAAGGCATAAGGGTCCTGGATTTAAGCCTGCCAAAACCAAGAATACGGACACCATGCACCTCAGGAGACGAGGCCACGCGAGGGACTTTGCTTATTGGTGAGAGTAACCTGGAGAGGGGTAGAAGCAGGCCTATGAAGCAACAGATCTAAAATATAGCCATACTTGCAGCAGGCCAGATGTGAGTCAGTGACTTCTTTGACTCCTTAGTCAGGTGTGGGCCCATGGAAGATACAGAACACCCTTTTTTTGATGTGCCCCTTCCACTGGGGTACAGCACATTATCTTTCACCTTGGTTCCTCCAGTCTTTTTCTCTCCGGTCTTTCATTGCCTCACCTTTGTCCCAACACTTTTATCCAGCAAGTTTTCCGGCTGATAGGACTGGCGCTCCTGTCGAAACCCTGGTCGAACTGTGGAATGCTGAAATGACCCGGGCAGTTGACATGATCGCTCCTGTGCACCGTCTCCTATGTAGAGCTCATACAGCTCCATGGTATACTTCAGAGCTGAGAGCAATGAAACAGAATAGGAGACGGCTTGAGTGCAGATGGAGGCGGACTCCTGACGAATGCAACTCTGCACTGGTGAGTGCCTATACCAAGATGTATTTAGGGGCAGTACGTGCAGCAAAAAAACAATATTTTGTTGCCACCATTAAATCTTCTATCTGCCGTCCGGCGGAGCTTTTTAAAGTTGTCAGAGGGCTATTACATTCTGGCCCTGGGGACACGGTAGAACCATCTGAAGCACGCTGTAATGAATTTGCTAGGCACTTCCAGGATAAAACCTCTTGCATCCGTCAGGACTTGGACTCCAATGTTATAGCAGTTGGATCAAATGAGGTATCCGGAGCACAGCCTGGTCATGATTTTTTGGATGGGTTTCAATTGGTGCAGCTTGAGGACGTTGACAAGGTGCTTGGACGGCTGCGTGCGACCTCTTCGGTTCTGGACCCTTGCCCCTCTTGGCTAATAAAAGCTAGCAGGGATGGAACAGCCAGCTGGGCCAGGGAAGTGATTAATGCCTCACTGTGTGAGGGAGAGGTCCCAGGCTGCCTGAAGGCGGCGGTAGTGAGACCACTTTTGAAGAAATCTTCCCTGGACCCAGAAAATCTTAATAATTATAGGCCGGTAGTGAATGTCCCATTCCTGGGCAAGGTTCTAGAAAGAGTGGTTGCGGACCAGCTCCAGATACTCTTGGATGAGACCGATTATCTGGATCCATTTCAATCGGGTTTCAGGCCCGGTTTTGGCACGGAGACGGCCTTGGTCGCCCTGTATGATGACTTATGCCGGGAAAAAGACAGGGTGAGTGTAACTCTGTTGATTCTCCTTGATCTCTCAGCGGCTTTTGACACCATCGACCATGGTATTCTTCTGGGGAGACTTCCGGATTTGGGAGTTGGAGGTACTGCTTGGCGGTGGTTCTGCTCCTATTTGGCGGGTCATCTCCAGAAGGTAGTGCTTAGGGAGAATTGCTCGGCACCCTGGGTTCTCCAATATGGAGTTCCGCAGGGGTCAGTTCTGTCCCCCATGGTCTTTAACATCTACATGAAGCCGCTGGGTGCGGTCATCAGGAGTTTTGGAGTGCGTTGTCACCAGTATGCTGATGACACACAGCTCTACTTCTCCTTTTCATCTTCATCAGGTGAGGCTGTCAAGGTGCTGAACCGATGCCTGGCTGCAATAATGGACTGGATGAGAGCGAATAAATTGAAGCTCAATCCAGACAAGACTGAGATGCTGTTAGTAGGTGGTTCCCCTGACCGGATGGTGGATGTACAACCTGTCCTGGATGGGGTTGCACTCCCCCTGAAGGAGCAGGTTCGTAGTCTGGGAGTTCTTTTAGATCCATCCCTGTCACTGGAGGCTCAGGTAGCCTCGGTGGCACGGAGTGCGTTCTACCAGCTTCAGTTGGTGGCCCAGCTACGCCACAATCTGGACAGGGAAAACCTTGCTTCAGTTGTCCATGCTCTGGTAACCTCTAAATTAGACTACTGCAATGCACTCTACGTGGGGCTGCCCTTGAAGACGGTTCAGAAACTGCAGCTCGTGCAAAATGCGGCGGCCAGACTGATAACTGGGACCAGGCGGTCCGAACATATAACAACGATTCTGGCCCGCCTGCACTGGTTGCCTATATGTTTCCGGGCTCGATTCAAGGTGCTAGTTTTAACCTATAAAGCCTTGTACAGCATGGGACCACAATACCTGATGGAACGCCTCTCCCGATATGAACCTACCCGCACACTGCGCTCAACATCGAAGGCCCTCCTCCGGGTGCCTACTCAGAAAGAAGCCCGGAAGGTGACAACAAGAAAAAGGGCCTTCTCAGTGGTGGCCCCCGAACTATGGAATATTCTTCCTGATGAGATACGCCTGGCGCCAACATTATTATCTTTTCGGCATCAGATAAAAACCTTTCTCTTCTCCCAGGCATTTTCAGCATTTTAGTAGTATTTAATACGCATTTTAGTGTATGTTTAATTATGTTTTAATTCTTGATATTTTAAATTATTTTTAAACTGCTTAATATGAGGTTTTAATTGTATGTCAGATGTTTTTTACGTTGTAAACCGCCCAGAGAGCTTCGGCTATGGGGCGGTATATAAATTGAATTAATAATAATAATAATAATAATTATTCACCTCTGTCATTGCTCCAATTATGTGACAGCCTTCCTTACTTCTCTACAAGAACTTGACAAATTTCTCGTCCTTACCTTCAAAACCTTATCTTTATGGAGTTATATCCAAACAAATACCTACCCTCGGCCATCTAAAGAGTTCTAACTCACTCAAACAACAACACTGTCCTTTCTTCCCTTTATTGCCTTGGAACTGCATCCTAAAATGAATGACAACTGCAACTATTAGGAATATACAAGCTGTGTGTGAAACTGTGTGACTAAATAACGATGACTATATTGTGGATGCTATGAACCTCTTGATATCCTACTGTTTTGCTCTCCAAACACCTCCAGAACAGCCTGTATTCCATTGTGCAACATTGCTACAAGGTGTACTTTTGCACTCTGCTCTCTACATGCAGAAGGGCAGAATTGTGGCTAGGTTTTTTTTTTGTTATGAAATATAATTTTATCCTGAAAGAAAGTTGTACAGACAGGCAGGATCATGAAAAGATTGTTTTTTAACAACGCAATCCTATACACGTCTACCCAAAAGTAATCCCCATTGGGACTTATTCCCAGGAAAGTATGTATAGAATTCCAGTCTAAGAGAACAATGGAAAATGAAAATAACTGATTACAATCCTTAGCATATTATGGGTAGGCTTGTGAGACAAAATATAATCGCCTGAAGAGAGGCTTGCTAGCTGAGAGAGAGTATGTAGCCAAAATATGCATCTCTACTTGATTTGAATTTGAATCTTATCACAAAAGAGATAAATGGAAATCATGGTGCCGTAACATCTCTAAAAGGCATGTGCTTGTTGACAGACCTGTCTCAAGGCTGAGGCTGGATAGGACCATGAGGAGAAAGCCTCTCATTCTAGGCACTGGCTGTGCATTCATGAGTACCTGCTCCAATCTCTGGGAGGAAAGAGGACTATAAACAAAACAGAAGGACACTGCTTCACCCTACCTCTTCCCTTCCCCAGTTGCTTCTGAAGCACCTGCTTTGCCCTCCTTGCCTTCCTATTGGTCTCAACAGGGATGTAGCAATGGAGCACTCCACTGGCATGAAGAGTGTGTGAGCACCATGGAACATGGTAGCAGGGCCAGGAAGTCAAGATGCAGAGAAAAAAATGGGCTCACTAAGCAGCTCTTGTCCGTTTAGGTGACTGCCTGCATGGCAGCTTTGCTTGCCCTGCTCAAAGAAGCTGTTCAGTGACAGCAGCTGGTGCCATGCCGGGCAAGGAATGGGACAGAAGAAGAGCTATGTCTAGCAAGGCTGCCCAGGGCAAAGCCAAGAGAACCCTCCTCTTCACAAGCAGCCTTGCAGCCAGCTTTCTACAGTCATACAGAAGAGCCCTGCTGAATCAGGCCAAAAGCCTATCTAGGCCAGCTTCCTGTTTTCATAGTAGCCAACGAGATGCCCTGCAAGGAAGCCCACAAGCAGGACCTGAGTGCAACAGCATTCTCTCCACTCATGATTCCCAGCTTACTGCATGAGCCAGTGGAGGAAGAATTATAGTCATCATGGCTGGTATCCTTCGACAGCCGTATCCTCCATGAATTTGTCTAATCCGCTTTTAAAGCCATCCAAGTTGGTGGCCAGCCAGGTTGGTGCTGCCACAGCTTCCTCCTTTCCTTCTCCTCCTGGATCTTCTCCCATTCTTTGGCTGGTGGCAGCTGCCACTCTGCTCCAGCTGTTAATCTCCTCCTGGGAAGGGAGGATTGCCTCCTAGTGTGTATGGAGCTGGCTAATGGGAGAGTTAGTTTTGAATGTCCCTATATATATAGTTCACACTTTCCTCCCTTCATTTGGATAATTTTGGGTGTTTATTGAAGGAGGGTGTTTAGCATCGTTTCTCATCTCCTTGAAATGTTAGTTAGGCTGGAGTAAGTGACAGGTTGGATTGTGTTTGGGGGAACTGACCAGGGATTTGAATGTGGGACTTTCCGTTATCACAGTTAAGACTGCAGTCCTATGCATACTTACTTGGGAGTAACCTCACTGAACACAGCAGGACTCACTTCCAAGTAAAACAGAGACGGGATCATATTGCAATTTTCTTCTCTTGAATGTTATGAACTATTGGCAGGATGGAAGCACTGTGATACTTTGCTGAAGAATAGAAATTTAGGGTTTTTTTAAAGTCCATCTTCCCAAACATTATTTTAAAAAGAAGTCAATAATTGTGCTGAAATTTAAGTTGGAGACCTGGCTTGAGGAAGTCAGGATTTGCCAAGAAACTGGTTGGCTAGTTCTTTGAGTATGTTGAGTAGAGGCCTTTAAGACACGTCTGTATATGTATCCCTTCAGGATAGTTTATGGAGACACTTGAACAATATATAGTGATGGGAGTCTGTTTTAACTCCCAAACTCTTGATTCTGTTGGCATTAAAAAAAACTACATAGAATCACAGAGTTGGAAGGGACCTTGGAGGTAATCTTGTCCAAATCTCTGCTCAATGGAGCCTCTGCAATGCAACTGCAGCATCCCTGACAGATGGCCACCCAGCCTCTAATTAAATGCTGTCTGTGAAGGAAAGCCCACCACCTCCCAAGGCAGCCTGTTCCACTGTTCTAACTGTTGGAAAGGTTCTCAAAATCCTGTCTCCCAGACAAATTCTACCCGTTGGTTCTAGCCCTGCCCTCTGAAGCAACAGAGAACAAATCTCCAACATCTGAGGTCCTTCTCTGTGTGCCTCCTCCAAGAAATGTTCACAGGGTGGCAATAAGAGAACAAGCCTTTTCTGTGGTAGTGTCCTCATTGTGGACTGCTCTCCTTTGGGAAGCTTGCCTGGCACTAACTTTGTCACCTTTCTGACACCAGGTAAAAATGTTTTTATTCTCCTAGGCCCTCTTTTGACAGTACTGATGCTTGAAACTGTGATGGTTGTCGGTGTTCATCCTATGTGGATGGACATCTTATGTTGTTTAGGTGCCTTCCCCACCCCCTGGATCAACGCTGTAGTATTTATATTTTTACTGTGTGACAGCCTTTCAGATGTTTGAAGACCCCTATAATGTCTCCCCTGAATCTTCTCCAGGCTGCCCCACTCTCTCAACCATCCTCATAGGACTTGCTTTCTAAAACTCCTCACTTTCTTCTTGATATGCTCCAGTAGCTCCATACCCTCCATAAAATGTGGCATGCATAACTGGACAGAGTACTCCATATGCACCTTGACCAGTACCAAATATAGTGGAACAATTGCTTCACATAATCTGGCCACTGTCTTCTGTAATCAGCTGTAGTCAGGTTTGTCAAAGAGGATACAACACTGTTGCACACCGTCTGCCCACTGACTCAGTACACTTGACTAATGCTGCACCTTGGTGCAGGAAGCCATTTATAAAAAGTTATATTTTGGCACCAACCAGTGATTTGGTGGCAATGGAGAATTATATTTAAAATGTATTTATTTAGTTTAAAAATGTATATCATGCTTTTCACCATCTAGGTCTCCAAGCAGCTTACTGCAATAAAAATATACCATGTCATAAAACTTAAAACATAAATTAAACCTCAAAAATTTATATGCCTCAATCGCCACATACGAGGCATCACTCTCAGAGACAGTAAGTGCGGAATGACTGAAAAAAGCAGTCTGGTATATGAGAAAACACTTACCAAAAACTTGGAAAGGTGCTTTCCTTACAAAATGTCATGCTAAAGCATGCAACAAACAAACAAACAAACTAGTATTGTGAAAACATTGGTGTTTTCATATTGTGGAAGTGTTTGGAACTTTTTTGACCTTGTACAAGCAGCCCTTATCCGGGCTTTGTGCATAAGGGGAATGTGTTGGGTATTGTTTTCCAAACTCTGCCTTTACTGAGGAAGGCCTTATCCGGGTTCTGCGTATCAAGGGAAATGCACTGGGGATTGCTCCTACAACTGCATTTACTGGGAGGCCTTATCCAGGCTCTCTTGGTCACTGCACATTTTATTTATTTATTTATTTATTAAATTTCTATACTGCCCCATAGCCGAAGCTCTCTGGGCGGTGCACAACAGTCAAACATAAAAATACAATAGGTCACATATAAACAAATTTAAAACTTTTTAAAAAAACTTTAAAATTATAAAATACCCAGAAGATCAAGACAGTTTTCAACATATACTAAAATGTTAAAATGCCTGGGAAAAGAGGAAAGTTTTAACCTGGCGCCGAAATGATAGTAATGTTGGCACCAGGCGTACCTCATCAGGGAGATTGTTCCATAATTCGGGGGCCACCACTGAGAAGGCCCTTTTTCTTGTTGTCACCCTCCGAGCTTCCCTATGGGTAGGTACCCGGAGGAGGGTCTTCGATGTAGAGCGTAGTGTATGGGTGGGTTCATATCGGGGGAGGCGTTCCACCAGGTATTGTGGTCCCGCGCCATATAAGGCTTTATAGGTTAAAACCAGCACTTTGAACCTGGCCCGGAAACATATAGGCAGCCAATGCAAGCGAGCCAGGATCGGTGTTATATGATCGGAATGCCTAGTCCCTGTTATCAATCTGGCCGCTGCATTTTGTACAAGCTGCAGTTTCTGGACCGTCTTCAAAGGCAGCCCCATGTAGAACGCATTGCAGTAATCTAACTTCAAGGTTACCAGAGCATGGACAACCGAAGCGAGATTCTCTCTATCCAGATAGGGGCGTAGCTGGGCCACCAACCGAAGTTGGTAAAAAGCATTCCGTGCCACCGAGGCTACCTGAGCCTCAAGTGACAGGGATTGTTCTAAAAGAACTCCCAAGCTACGAACCTGCTCCTGGGAGTGCAACCCCATTCATTGGGGAAGACCTTTGGGGCATCAGGATTGGCGCTGATCCCTTAGATTCCACTCAAGCCTCCATTCACATTAGATTGCCAAGGAGTGTGCACATCCACATGCACATTTTGTCTCAAAAGAAACAGTCCCAGCAGTGTTTCTTGGGTCCTACCAAGAGAAAATTACTGGATATTTTATTGTTTATTTATTATTAAATTTATAACCCGCCCTTCCTTCCAGAAGGAGCCCAGGGTGGCAAACAAGCAATAAAACACTAAACAACAAAAAAATCTATAAAACATCTTAAAAACAAAGCATCTAAAAAAATCTATAAAAAACAAGATATACCCCTGCTTGCTCAGCAAGGGTTACATAATCATGGGCTCCCAAATTCTATCAATCTACTGCTCTTTAGAAGGTTTCTTGGAAGTCTTTCAGTTATGTCTAACAAAACTGAACGCTGGAAGATTCAGGATAGATAAAAGAAAGTGTTTCTTCACGCAGCACGTAGTTAAGCTATGAAACTTGCTCCCAGAGGAGGCGGCCACCAACTTGGATGGTTTTAAAAGAGGATTAGACAAATGCATGGAGGATAAAGGTATCAAAGGCTATTAGCCATGATGGCTATCTGCCTCCACAGTCTGAGGCAGTATGCTTCTAAGCATCAGTTGCTGGAAACTGCAGGAGGGGAGAATGCTCATTGCACTCAGGGCCTGCTTGTGGGCTTCCCATGGGCATCTATCTGGCTGGCCACTGTGAAACCAGGATGCTGGACTAGAAGGACCATTGACTTGATCCAGCAGGCTCTTCTTATGTGGTACACACAACTTTGCTGCTGTATACAATTGCATAGGAAGGTCTCTACACAGAAATCCAACTCATTAGGTTCAAAACTATGAAAAAGCATAGTTTTTCTTGAGAAGTAAGGACAATCAAATCTTTCATTTATTTTAAACCCTTATAAATGTTTATGCATCACTGTAACACACAGCAACATTCAGTATGCAAACAGACTAAAATAAAAGTTTTCACATCATTCCATGTGACTGCCCCAATGTCTTAATATTTCTAATTATGACTTTCTCTACTTCTGTGAACATTTATAGAGTTTACATGTTCTCTTAAACCCTGGAAACAGATTAACTGTTGGCTACACATGCCAGAAAGCTTTCTTCACTAAGAGGCAGTCACTGGCACATGGCATTAATAATTAACTCTGCACTGGATACTCCAGGGCTAGAGACAGCGTTGCCACACTTGGTGCAACAGTACAGAATATCTTCTTGGTTTCTCTGAATATAACAGGATTAATCTGTCTTTGGGGAAAACAATTTATCAATATCAGTGAGCATACTAAACAGAGAACATAGCTTTTAAGAAGCATAGATCAGATAAAAGTAATTCATGCCACTCTGTACATTTTATTTGGGGATAACCAGTGAAAGAACTGGTTCTCAAAATGGTAGGTGATATATATGAGGATCAAACCAACTATGTAAAATTACATATACATTCGTACTGTTTCTCTGCTACCAGAATGGATTTCATTAGTTTAATAAGGGATACATGAAACCTATCTTTTATTTTTATGGGCATTTTCACCTTGCTGCATGATGATATCACATGCTCAGGTCACTTGTTTGCAAAAACAGATACACATTTTTTGTAAAGTGGATACAAATCATTACTGCACTTCACATACGTTTTGGTATTCAGGCTTTACTGTGCATCATGTTCCCTGTCCCAATGGAGAAAAATAGTTATACCAGGCCAATCCTGGGACCTCTCCAACACACAAAGGGAATCCAGTGGATCCAAGGACATTTCCATCCTGCTCCTGGAATGCTCCATTTTGGATTCAGTACTGCTGGCAAAAGAACCTCCAGCAATAGATCTATACCCATGGAGCTATCAGCAGGCATAGTGGGGGCCTCTGTGGCAGAAGTGTTACTGAACCGGCAAAGAAGCATCTCCACTCCATCCTAACCCCTTTCAGCTAGCACATCTGGGGGTTACGACTGCTCTCCCCATCATCCTGTTCCCCACTCAAAAGCACTATAATGTACATCCAAATCATTTTGATGCATCATAACTACATAGTTAAGCTGCTTTTTTCCATTAACCAAAAGAGAATGTTTGAAGCATACTGCTTGTTTTGCATACTTACCCGTTCCACCAAATACGAAGTTTTCACCTTGGGAGCAGAAAACAAATCCCCCCCCCAACATCTCATCTTCACTGTCCACTTTCATGCAAGTGATATAGCCTAAGGAAGTTCAATCTATAAGAAAGGTATAAGCCTCTATGATGCCACAAAGCACTGCAAATACAAAATTATACATTGATATGATGACCGACCCCCGGTACTCCTAAGGCACTACCTCTCAAAACAGTTCTTTGTCAAGATTCTGACATGTGCTTATGGTTGCATTCAGCAGGCAAAATGCATTTCTGTATCATTTCCCCCTTCATCGGAGGAAAAAACAGAAAACTACAGAAGGAAGTGGGGAAGAAAGAGAGCTACAATTAACCGCTAGGTGTCCTCTTATTCCCTCTCTAATTTCTGTAAAGAACAAACTTCGCAAGTCTCCCTCTCTTTGACGACCTGCAATGGAACAACTTGTCTTCTTTCAGAGATGGCAGCAAAAAAAAAAAGACTGAAAGCAGATTTCTGTGTGGCCATATTGGAAACTTGCATGACTGGGACGTACTTTTGAAGCTGGAAACTCTTGATCACTAAGGTGAAATACAGTCTCTCATATTAGCTAACGTATGAGCTGGCCCTTCCTTGCTGTACATGACAAAAATCACCTCTATTAACTAGTTAGTTGAGATACACTCAGCAGAACAGTGAACACACCATCAGGTTTCCAGAGCCCCAGGCGGAATGCACAAACTTTCATAGAAATTAACAACAACAGCAAAAGTTGGGACCACTTATAGGAAATGTTAGTAAACATAAAATCCCATGTTTGTCATCAACATTTACACATCTCAGATAAAACATATAACAGTTGAAAAATTATCACCATTACATTAGTTCAAGCTAGGTAACAATCTGAAAGGCATGAAATGAAAATCATACTATAAGAAGCAGCTCCAGGTATTCAAGACCTTATACTATTTGGGGGCATATGGATATGATTTCCCATGAGCAGTCCTTTGAGCTTTTAACTTGCCTAAGTCAATTAGACAGAATATCCCACTTATTTTGGATTTTCCAAAAGCAAGGAAAGAAATCTTTTTTCCTTGCAAACTGATGCCATGAGTAACAGAACTGGGTTGTCATTATAACCCTTTAACAGAGACACAGAAGATATGGCTTTTTACCACAGAATGAAATGCCCACGTTAAGATTGCAATTCATATGTTAACCTACTGAGTTTGTTAATTTAGCTCTGCTTGCGCAAACACTGCTGGTCAGGCAAAGGTTTCAGGATGACACCCGTATCTACCTTTTATGACTGATAATATATACTGTTACGGATGGCCATGTTGCCCAGCTACCAGCATGGGCCTCACATGACCCAGCCAGGTTTCACACTGCTCTTCTACTATGGGCTGGTTCATTCACAGCTCTGGTGTATCCACTGCACATGAGGTGAGGTACAAGCCTGAACAGAGGCTCTGTGCACTCTCTTGCCGTGTGTATGAAAAGAGACCTAGGCAGGCAAAACAATAATATTCATTTTCTTTTTTTCAATTAGCAATAATTGCACCTCAGATTAATCTCATTGACTACGATATTGCCACTGTGCAAAGCTTATATCACACGTTGCTGGTGGTGTTTACTTAGTGAACAGATCTTCGAATAGGTATCTATATGCTCAGGCCCAGCTTTGCACTCACAGTTCTACTTGGGAAGCCTGAGGCTTCTTCATGTATCCGAGCTCACGTAAAGGCCACGTGCCAGCACAGGATGGTCCATATGCGGGATCATTCAAAAATAGTATCTCCCATCTGAAATTGCACAATCGCTCTACCACCTATTCCTGATGCATTCGTAGATCTGGCCTAAGTCGGTGAATATTGTGGGCCTACATTCTCTGGCACCAGAAGTGTTCTCATTGTAAAAAATGACACACTTTCCTTGATGGCTGTAAGCTAAAAACTTTACAACAGGAAAAGAGGGGAAAAATAGGCACCAAGCCCTTAAAAACTTACCAGGCGGTTGAACTTGGAAAAGACATCAGTGGTGGATTTAAAGCTTCTCCTTTTAATGCGCGTACCGCCTGCGATAATTGAGGCGTAGGCATAGGCTGAGCCTGAGCCTGTACTTGTCTTGGGTCCTGAGCAGGTTTAATCCACCGGTTTGGTTCCGGGTTCATCCATTTCCCCTGGATTCCCCATCTTGCCAGGTACAGTTTGCAAATATCGTAGTTCATTGAGGAGTAATACAAAAGGTCCAGTATCAGCAGGACAATAACAAAAAAACCATAGATCCACACTCCTAACAATGCGCTGTAATTACTGCAAAAGAGACAAACCAAATGTTAACTAGCCATAAAATACACACAAGTATTGCCTGTCTGCCCGAATATTTAGTTTATTTTACAAAGGTCAACGCAACTTACATGGGGACATTTATGCAATGCCACCTCCAAGACTCTGCAACGCTATTTGCTCTACATAGCCTAAGTATAAGAGCATGGCTCAAAGTCACACCTACACGACTGCTTCTAAAAGTCACATGATGTGATGAGCAGGACCATGTGCTGTGTCTTTGCTGGACTGTACCAACTTCAGTGTGCAGGTGGGGGAATCATACGTTTAAATGCCTAACCCACTTAAAAAAAACTTCTGTAGAATACCACAGAAAACATACACGACAGGGAGAACTTTTTCCTCAGCATATAACTTTATTTTGCTGATTTTATTTTTCAAGCATGCATTTGCTCCATTCTGTAAGAACTGCACCATAAGGTCCTGCTGATTGTGTTGTTCAGATCTAAGAAAATAACAGATACTGCTGAAATACTCCTGGTTTTGCTTTCAGGTTGTTAAGTGCTCCATCTTTGAACACAAGACTGACTTAGGGGAATACTTCCAAAGCACAATGTGGAAAGTGCTCTTCAGTGTGCTGTAAAGAAAAACAGTATGAAGTGTGTGTGCGTGGTGGTGGTGGGGATTGGAGTCAGTGTACCAGCCCGGAAACTATGTCTTTTTCTTCCATAGTTCTGCTTCTGTCAGTACCTCTGCCAAACTCATTACATTTTGCAATTATGCTCCTAGCTTGGTTCATTTCTATGCCACCCAAGATCCTTTGCAGTCCAGAGTATCATACAGCTTGCATTTGGATGCCACAAATTACCCCTGAAAATAAGGGAGAAGGGAAAAGGACACAATTTTATATGTAAATTTTATTGCTCCAATAAGTAGGGAAATTAAAGGATAAAAACATCTCTGAACATATTTTCCATTTTAATCAAAGCTTTAAGTGATTTAATCTCTTTCACGTACGATGGTTCGATTCTCACCTGTGTAGCACTAGCCCTGTGTTAGAACAGAATGAGATCCCACTAACATAAAGTAGATTTTAGCCTGAATGTGACTGTTATAAATGTTTTTCATTGCAACAAATACAACTCAGCTGATATTTTCTTAGTTGTCCAGTGAAATCTTCAATAATATAGGAAAGAGAAAGAAACTGAAGAGATCTCCAGGGACCAGTGGGCCGTAAGTTTGTGTCTAAAGAGGACATAGCCATCTACACCCCTATCTAGCTTCACAGTTGATGAGTCAGGAGGCAGAAGTACCAGTCAGATCTTTGCTCACACCATTTTAAGCTACTTGCTGAAAGGATGCATAGCTGGCCTAAAACAAGACAGAGGCAAAAAAAAATTTAGAAATAAATGTCTCAGATGAAATGTGGAAAGAAATAATTATCACCAATGTGATAATGTAACTTAATCACCTTGTGTAAATATAAAAGAAAGCTGTCAAAAAGGTTGTACAGCTGGTATTTAACCCCACAGCAATGAGTAAAATATATATCCAGATGTTAATGGGACATGATGAAAATGTGAAAATGTGGGGAGATGTATGTGTGAGAAGGTTAGGAGGCTTTGGATAAAACCACTGTGCATATACAATAAATAACTAGATACTGCATTCAAATGAACACTCTAACAATTCTTCTGGGATACCTTAAAGAATATGTGAGACCAGGACATAAAAATTTAGTTGGAGTTTTGTTAACTACTGCAAAAAATATTGATAGCAGCTAAACGGCATATTCCAATACAACAAGAATGGTTTAATCAAAAATGTAAAACAGCACCAGATCATAGTCACCACAGAGAGACTGGATATTCTGTTTTAAAACTTCTTCTGTGTTATTTTCGATCCTTCAGTTGGGGTGGGGGGAAGTAAAAGAAATTAAGAAAAAGCTATTGCTAAAGGCAGAAGAGTTGATAAACGGATAGCGATGCCGATGGAATTATTCTTTTTGGATTTGTGAACCATTGTTGCCCAGATAGAAAGGAAAGAATGAAGGGCAGCCCATCATGAAACCACTACGCACTACACAGTGAACCAATGTGGATTCCCAGCCCTTCGGAGGAAGCATCAGCAGGGCTCAATTCTGGTGAAATTTTGAGAGTGTTGCTCCCTCTCTTGCTGAAAGTCACAACACGATAGCCTAACAATCAAACACTAGTACCTCTTACATCTGCATCCTCTGTTTATCTGTATACATTGTTTTTAAGGCACTTATTTTACTTCATTAAATATCATTTAATGAAAAATGAATAGTATTTTGAAATGGCAATTTATTAGACTGAGCCATATGTGAGATCACCATTTGTTCCTTAAAAATAGCATCTGCTTCTGACAAGTTCAAAAATAAAAGTGTTTTATTTTAATTTAAATATAGCAAAACATTCATGTTTTGTATAAAAAATGTATTTTGTTGAAACCATAAAACAGAATTGATATGTTTGTGGGCCTTGTCCATTATTCTATTAAGCTCTGGCTTTTAGTATGGTATAGCTGACCAAGTAATGGAATGATGACAGACACCACTTTATTGAAATATCACAGTACTAAATGAGATTCTTATGAACACTGCATAAATATATCCATAAACTGGGTTTCCAAATGGGTGTGCCCTCTCCTTTCTTAGAGGGGCTGTATATGTATCGGATGTTCAGCATGAAAAACATTTTTGGGAGGAAAAGGAAATGACTTGCTGGGGACCCCAACCCACTAGAGACATTCAGTCTTTGTTTTCCATAATAATCCATAGTTCCCATTTATTTCTGGCTGCAAACAGAAAAGCTTATATTCTTGACCTCATACTACGAGTAGTGGAGGGACTTTGCCTCCACCTCAACTCTATCTCCAGTCGCAGCCCCTTCCCCCACCCCATCTCCCACCCAACAGAGGCAAGGGATACTGTTCACTTCTTTGTGAGAAAGTGAATATAAGCCCATCACAGTGAGTGGCAACCTCAAGCAGCCAATTCTAAATATAGACTGTGTAGAGTCGATTTGTCAAGAAAGTATACTAGTTTAGAAACTGCTGTCTTATGCCATGGTGCATCAGTAAGCCTTTGCACTAACAGGTAAAACCTATAAACAATAAATTTCATTTGTTACAGGCAGGCATTCACAGAAGTGCCTTATTTCGGGACGGAGTTCTAAACTGTAGCAGCGCCACATTTCCAATTCACTCTGCTGCAGGAAGATGTACAAAGGAGCAGACCAAGGTGACCGACTGAAAAACAGCCACACCCTTTTGACAGAAACCATATTTTTGCTTTGAATTTTCACCTCTTTAGTAGCTGTAGTGAGCTCTGAAGAACTTCATTTTTGCAGGGAATACATTACAGTTTGGAACACTAGTTAACTTCATAACAGCAATATGCTGCAAAGCATAAAATGTGAATTTCAGAGCATCCTGCAGATTGCTGGAAATCCCAGCTCTTGTTGTGGTTATTATTTAAGAAGAACATGAAGATGGTTCAAGAAAAAAAATAAGCACTTTGTTAAAGACTCATTGATTTTAAAACAAGCCTTAAGCAATCAAAATCAATGGTACCGCAGCCTAATTAATATTAGATTCTGGGCTGTGTCCCTTACCAATACAGAAAGCAACATTTCACTGTCAAATTCTTTACTTGTACAAAGCTGTTTCCTCTAAAACAGGAGTGGTGAGTCTGTAGCCTTCCAGATATTGTTGGACTACAACTCCCATCAGCCCAAGCCAGCATGGCCATCAGAGATTATAGGAGTTGTAGTCCAACAATATCTGGATAACCACAGGTTCCCCACCCCTGGCTTTAGAGGAAATAGCTTTTCCACAAAGAATAAATAAAATTCAGCAGAATACTGTTCTTGGACTTGCTCTGTTACTGAACCATTCTATCAACACTGGTGTAATTTGGAAGAGAATAATGATCAGACTGAAAGAGTGCTTCCACAATTTTTTTCCTGAGGAAGAGCTATCATGTCTGAAGCATGTCGGGATTTTGCTTGGCAATAAAATATTTCTGCACCTCTTGGTTTCTGTCCTCTGCATTCATTTGCTATATGTGGCCCTCCCTCTTTCTACAGCCACCTCTCTAATACACTGGATTATGCAGTTCAGGTTTTAAAGTGTCTGCAAAAAAGCATTGAGACAAGAGGCAATCAGAATGCAGCTTCCAGCAGCCATGATATTTTGTGTCTGCATGGATTCTGGGGTGCGTGCGATTTTCACTGGTGCCAATGAACCGGCTGCTCCTTTTGCTAACACGGCACCATGTTCTAAGGTAACAGAACAAACGATGATTAGCTGCGGCATAATTCACAAAGTTTATTCTGCTTACATAGTTTGGTTTCCTGGGAGGTAGAATTTTGGCTTGGTGCGTACTGCAGCGCATAATCGCAGCCAGAGCTGAGGAAAGTGGAGGATATTATGGCAACTTCCCGATCAGTACTGTTGCAGGTATCTTGCACATCATGCACAAGGGTGCACCTTGCCCCTGTTGGCTAATCTAGTACTCCCAAGATGCTGTTTATTAAAATAAGAAAGTAAAAAGTGATGTCTGTTCCCAGTGAAGGAGTCAAACAGAGCTCGAGAAACTTAGTATTTAAAATTGCACAGATGAACAAAGGGGGGGGAGTCACAATATGCTGAAGTGCAAAGCTCATAAGGAATTCAGATGAATAATTCATCAAAGCTTTATAGCATTAGTTCATAAAAGAACTGCAAAGCAAAATGAAATATAAAAAAAGGCAGAAAGTAAAATGAATTCAATTTGCTGCTAAGGTGATTTGATGGTCACTACCACATTAGACTCCAAAAAATGTGCATGTATTAATGAATTTATCACTGCATTAATCTTATGAGCTAGGGAAATACTTCTTTTCATATCTAAAAGGTGAGAAAAATCTAGTGTGAGACAATCAAGTCGGATGTCAACGATGATGTTGCAAATCAGCAATTCACCTGTAGAAGTTTCTCTGGCTGGATTCACATGATAAAATCACAAGGTGTGTGATCTTGCCAAAGCTAAAATTATTTTAAGCCACATTGATTTCACTGAGATTGTTAAGCATTTGTGTCTATATCTTTGCGATAGGGAGAGGGCCTGCAGTATCTATGGGCTTTTGTATGTGTGTGATTCCACCCACTAGAGAGCAGGAGATTTTACATCAGTTGTAAACTGACCCAGTGAGCCTAAACCAACCATCCTAAAAGGAGGCTTCTTCTTACAGTTTTGCACAATTGCTGCTCTGGCCCCTTCTCACTCAGTCTCTGTTAGTGGTGGGCAATTCTGCCACACTTCTGTATTAGATAAGACCAGAGCATTCAGTTACTCCCAAATTATGAAGAATCTGTCAAAGTTACCCCCCTCCCTTAGAGAAATCTACTCACTCTGTTTTGGCACAACTTGGGCGCTTTCCAATCAGGAGGCACAGTTAGAACAGAGACTCACTCAGAAACACAGGCTGGGCTCCTCCAATGGAAGGAAATGGTTATTCTTTCACACTCTAATATAGATCCTTTCTGGATATAAGTGTGTCTTAGCTATCAGAAGTTTGGGAAATGTTGATCAAGTCAGGTGAGCCCCTCTATCCACAGATGCATCCAAAAAGTCTACTATGAAAGGTGCTACTTATATTTCTCTTCCTTTCCCGGCAGGGTCTCAGGACCTCTCTACCTTCCCTGGCTTTGGCTATTTTGGCTTTCTACTTCTGGAACACATGGCTCTGTGCTGTCTGCCGCCGCCACTCCTCCTTCTTCTCTCTACCCTGCTCTAGTTAAACTTTAAAGCTTCACTGGTTACAAGTGTAGCTGCTACCTCGTAGCATTTGTTTCCCTACTGTGTTCTAGGGAAACTTGTCAGGAGCTCCTCAATGAGAAGAAGAGAAAAGTTGTATAAGCGGCATGAAACAGCAGCTTGTTTATCTACTATCCTTTCTCCATACAACATACAGCAGAAAGAGAATTTCATATGTTTTGAGCAGAGCTTGGAAAAGTTACTTTTTTGAACTACAACTCCCATCAGCCCAATCCAGTGGCCATGCTGGCTGGGGCTGATGGGAGTTGTAGTTCAAAAAAAGTAACTTTTCCAAGTTCTGCCTCAGAGTATTCTGCAACACACATGGGGGTCCCAGGGACACCGTCCGTCCGTCCGTCTGTCCATCATTTGATTTATATCCCGCCCTTCCTCCTGGCAGGAGCCCAGGGTGGCAACTGATGTGGAAAAGGTTTTCAATGCAACACAACAAATGGGACACTCTAATATTCAACAGTGGAAGGAGAACAGAGGGATGATATCATAGGGGATGAATGTTTCCCAGGGAAAAACCCTGCACAACCTATTTTATACACTGAAATATATAATTTAGAAATGGATAAAACAATCTTTCTGAACCTGGTGCGCTCCAGTTGCTTTTGACTAGTTGGCTTGTGCTGGCTGGGAGTTGTTGCCCAAAACACTTGGAGGGCACCAGGTTGTGAGAGGCTGGCTTAAAAGCTAGGTATATCATGGCCCTCAGCTGGACCATTGGGTAGGTTCTAGAGGACCACTGGGTGCCTGATGGTTGCTGGGATTCTTTCAAAGAATAGTGAACTATGTGGACCTTCTTATGGCTTTAAACAAGAGTGCATACTTGGGATAACTGAAAACAGATGAATAATACCTTACTCTAAAGTTGTATATTTAATATACACTTATGTCTCATGAGGACTGTAGTTAAAAAAGTTAGACCATATAAGATAGCTCAGCCCTGCTGTCAGTGGAACAGATAAGGCTGGACTTTGGGGTTCAAGTTCAGGACCCTGCAAGCCAGAACACCTTCCTAAATAAATGATCAGCAGATGATGGAAGACTGACAGACATAGCATCAGCACCTGGGCATGCCAAGGTCCACCAGGTCTGGCACTGGTTGCCACAGCATCCTTTTCTTATTTTTAAAATTTAGTATCAGGAAAACAGAAGCAAACTTCATTTTATACCTGTAGTCATGGTGGTGTGGCAATTTAAGTGAGTTTTTAAATTGCATTTTATTATTATTTATTACATTTACATCCTGCCTTTCTTTCTTTTCATGAAACCCAAGGCGGCTTACATGTGGTTCCCAGGCGGTCTCCCATCCAGGCACTGACCAGACCTGACCCTGCTTAGCTTCAGCAGGGAGCTGGCCTCATGTGCCTTCAGACCATAGCCGGGGAGTATTCCTCTTTTGTTAACCAGGATTGGCAAACTGTATTTTGTTTTTTGCTGTAATCTTTCAGGAACGTAGAAGCAACAGCAGTGGCGGCGTGGGGGGAAAGACTATTGTTAATTGTGGGCTTTATAACTGAAGTAATGCACATGGCCATCTAAAGGCATCCCCAACCCCCTTAAGACCAGTGTCTAAAGTTACCTAGCTGCACCACTCCCTGCTTTAAATCTTTTCATCCTTTATGAAGGTGAAGGACAAGCCTACTTGCCTAGTACATGGTAATTACTGTGGATGTTTAACTGGAACACCTGAAGTATAAATTCTGCTTAATGATGCAAAGCCAGTTTGTTCTAAAAGTGAAAAGACCTCTTCCCCACTTCTTCATTTAATGCAGTTCAGAAAGTAATTGCAATTGGAAAATAAGCCAGCACACCGATAATGTACATCATGTCTGCAGTAATGAAAGTTAGAATTTATTATTTTGTTGTAACCAAAGTGATTTTTCATGGCCAAATATTTTTGGTGCAAAAACGGACAGTGGAGTGAAATGTTCTGGAAAAAAACTCTTTCCAAACCTTGCTTTTTCACACCATTTGGCCTCCTAGTGGGAAGAAGGGTGGGAGATACATTCAGTGCCTTGCAAAAGTAATCAGACCTCTGACCAATGCTCTCATATTACTGAATTACAAATGGTACATTGTAATTTCGTTCTGTATGATGTTTTATTTTGAAACACCGAAATACATATATATATAAATTTGCACCTGTTGTCCTATCCCCTTTTGTAAATTTTGGAGCATTTTAAAAAAACGTTTAAAAGATAGCTCTATTATTATTGATTACATTAGTATCCCACCTTTTCTCCAAGGAGCTCAAGGTGGTGCACAAACATGGTTCTCGCCCTCGAGTTTATCCTCATAAAACCCTGTGAGGTAGGTTAGCATTACTTGCTTGCTATGTGTTCCAAACAATTAGGGATTATGAAGCTAGTGGCAGTCATGGCAGCATACAGTCAATCAGCTTTGGCCACATGATGACATCTCAAAGACAAACTGGAGTGAGGGCCATTCTTCCTGCTCTCACTCTGAAACAAAGTACGTTCACACACCACCTCCCAGTATGATTTCTAGTTATAGAAATTACCCAAAGGAGAGAACCGAGTGGGATTAGCAGCATTTCTTTTTTATTTGCTGTTCTTCATTCTTTAATATTGACTTGACAGCCTAGGGAAGCCTTTCCCAACTAGTGGGCCACCAGATGTTGTTGGACCACAACTCCCATCAGCCTCAGCCAGCATTGTCAATGATCAGGAAAGATGGGAATTGTGGTCCAACAACATCTGGTGGACCACTAGTTGGGAAAGGCTGGCCTAGGGACTGAAAAGTTTAGAGCTTTTAAATTCACAGGCCCGAGTACTCCATCTTGAGTGAAGGTTCCAATTCAGTGGGCCACTAAAACACCAAAAGAGACAGACACAGGGGACAACTTGAGGTTTTACAAACATGGGATATGGAAGGGTTCCAATTACGTCTTTTAAAATCTAAGTTTTTAAATATTTAGGGCAGCAGTACACGCCACAACAAATGAGCACTCTATTTCATGTTCTCCTTCTCCATAAAAGGTCTAGCAGAATTTACCCCATGGCCTAGCTTCATATGCTAATATCAACTTGGGTCTTCCTGGTGTTTATGCTTATGCAGCCAAAACTGCGCCACTGAGACATTAGAAAGAAGTATCGATAGGCTTTGGCAACCCTGATATACACAAAAGAACAAAACAATCTGTAGGAAAACCTGGATGGAGGGGGGAAGATTCCTAATACAGCCCCATAATAACTCAATGGCATAGAATACTGAGAAACTGAGGAAGGAGAGGAATCCGGACAACTGAACCAAAGTGTGGAAATAGACTAGGATGTCTGGGAGGACAGAGAAACGTATGTTAATAGAAAGAATATCTCATTGCCTGGATAGGCTGCTTCCTGATTCATACCGAGGAGCTATTTTTAGGCCAACAGAAACATAAGCTGCCTTAGAGTGGTAAGGCCATTGGCCCCATCTACCTCTGTATTGTGACTGAGTAGCAGAGTTTTAGATTCCAGCCCTACCTGGAGATCTCGGGTATTGAACCAGGAACTTCTGCAGATACTTTATCATTGAGCTCCGGCCCTTCCCCTTTTAAATGTCCCCAGGGATGGGAGAAAGAGCTTCCAACAGACATCAGTGAAAAAATTAAAGAGTTTAATGTCGCTGGGATTGGGCTCATGTCTGTAGCGATGGGACATAAATTCGCTCAGTTCATATTTCCATGTGAACCTACTTAATTCATCTTTCCCAAACCAATGCACTAGTTGAAACAACTATCCTTCTTAAGTGGCACTTCTCTTAATTTTGTGATGAAGTTCTCCAACCAAAGAAATTAAAGCCCTGTAGATCAGTAGTGCAAAGGTTTCATTTCAACAGAGAAGACAAACACAGGCAGGATATCCCTTTCTAGGATTTGAACAGAGAACCTATTGTAACCAAAGTGAGAATCGTGCCCCAAGGACAAACCTCACAGAGCAGAACTAGGATCACATAAAAACAGTGGAACAGCCTGAGGCCTTTAGTTGATTCATGTACCCCACAGGCATCACCAGTTAAGAGTGCTTACCAACTGATCTTGCCTTACCAGTTGGTCTTGGTTATTTACTGGTAAGGGGCAGATGCTTTGTACATGCTCACTGGCACCCTGACCTGTGGTTGGACACAACACTAAGCCACTGTTTGACATGAATGAGACTTGGGCCTTTCCCCTTCTTTGGCACAGCAATTGCTTTCATTTTAAACTAACAACAGAATGCCATTTTGCTTGAACGGAACAGGGACAAACTGTGCTTAATTTTAGCTATGGGTTGTCCAAAGAAGCCAAATTGAAAGTGGAAGCGGATTCTTCCAATCACAGCTATGCCAAAGGAAGAAAGGGAAGGGGTCAGAACAGTTTGAATGAAATGACAATCTGCAGTTAAAAAAATAGAAGCAGATGCTTCCAAGCTCCTCCTCATGTCTGTGCTGAAGCACAGGGGAGAGGGAGCAAGTGCGTGTACGGAAAGCTTTTTTCCCAACCCAGGCCACTACTTCACCTTGTCCTGGTTCCGAAAACAAGTTAGGGGCTAACTAAGTTCTAGCATATTTGGGCTAAATACAAGCTTGCTTTCAAAATCTGTGTAATATTTGCTTTTGATCCTGATACTACTTCAAAAAGTATTCTTTAAAAGGTGCTTTCAGAAATAAAAAGGTTATGGGATAGAGGCAATAAAACGGGCCACAGATTAAAATATAAAAAGGAATCTGAGGAGCAGATTACACTCCACAGATATACAATGAAATACACCTTGCTGTTTAAGTGCAAGTGATTACAAGTAATTAATATGCAAAGCATGCACAAATTTAAAACAGCAATTAGTCCTGGAAAACATTTGTGCTGTGTGGAAAATATCAATTCCCTCTCTTCTCATTTTTTCAACTTTGCTTATTTTTAGTTATGGAAATACATTTCTGTAAACTGCTTCTTTGACAGTACAATTCTGATTACACCAGGATACTTAAAAAAAAAAGTATGCCAGCTTATTTACTTACTTATGCATATATCCATCTGCATTCCCAGTTATGTTCATCTGCATAACAGTCTGAAACTCTGTCTCATTACAGCAGTATTTAAACACGGTGTTGTTATGGTGGCAGCAAAAGATGTAGGATTTATTATCAGAAAGACGTGGGCAGTGGAATCCAAAATGGGAGCGGCCTTTGTAGTCTGTATATGGCTCACAGACCCGAAAATGCACGGACAGCGCTGTAAGATAAAACAATTCTCTTTGTAACTCAAGTTGCAAAAGAAAAAATAACAGTTAAATTCTGTAATGTAGAAGCTGTTTAAAGCATTAATTTAACAGAAACTTGACTTGTGCTTGTCACAAAGTCACAAGTTAGAGAAATGTTAAGAAACAATGATATTAAATGCTGAACTATTGCAGTCACTAATCCAAACAAAAGCTTAGCTCTTTAAAATGCCATTGACTTTAATGTGAGAGATGTAACCGTGTGCTTAGTTCCCCCTTTGAAATCAGTGGGACAAAGGGGTTTAACTGGCTGAACTATACTCTTAAGTAACTGAAGTCCATTGATAGCAATACATTTACTCTATGATCTAGTTGGATCTTACCCATTGTGTATAACTAATGATCTCATATAAACAGTAAAAATGTTTGTCAATAATATTCAAGAGATCAAAAAGCAATCCTTAACTTATTTAGAACACCAGGAATAGTCCCAGCAGCTAGAAATTGCATTTAAAATTAAAGCACACAGACATTGGTTCCTAGGGTTGCCAGATGTCTGGTTTTTGGCCAGAGATTCTGGAGTTTTGGGGTCCTCTCAAGGTCTCTGGGTGAGTCAGCTTAATCTCCGGACTCTCAGCTTTCAATTTTTTAAAAAATTAAGTTTCTAGTTGGTCTGGTTCACAAGATATACACCAAAATGTCAGCCACCCCACCCTGCAACTTCAGTAAAATGATCTCTTAGCTGGCTGCTCTAAACCCACCCTTTCAGGTTTGTAGCCAATAAGTGAAGTCAGGGTTGTGATTGACAAGGGATTTCTAGACCTCCAGGAAGTACTTAGACATCATTACAAATGTAGAAAACTGTTGTTGTTTTTCCTGTTTATCTGAAAATCTCATAAATTGAGTAAGTATATACCTTTCAGCAGTACCAAAAGTCTTTTTTTCTGTTGTGTGTAGGAGTCAAACAAGTTTAAATTTTCCTGGGCTGCTGAAGGTTGTTTTGAAAACCTTCTCAACATGACGCTTTAATCCAGTGATTCCCAACGTGGGCGGTAGCACCCCCTGGGGGGCGTTACAGCCTTTCAGAGGGGCATTGGCGTGACTACAAACTTTAGGGGGGCGTTTGGGTTCATTAGGGGGGTGTTGACATTTGGCGGTCGGATGCGACAGATGAAGCATTTAAGTTTAATTTTATTTAATACACAAATCATTAATTTTTAAACTATTTTGTCTCCAGTTAGAATGTATTTAATAGTTTCAGTTCATGGAAATAACACTATAAATAGAGTGTGCTCTTTATTAAAGAATTTCTGAATAGCGGCCAGTGTCATATCAAGGAATGGGGATATTAGCCACATCCCAGCACTAGGTAATGTTCCGATGCTGTCTTGAGGGATGTTGGAACCAATCACGAGAGAGTGTTTGATAAGCTGGGTGTATTGGTGGAGGGCACATTCTTCCAACGGATGAGTGCTGTGTGCAAACGGGTGACGCACAGTCAGTTATTCGCTGGTTTTCTTCAGGAATGGGACACACTCGCTACCCATTGTTTCTGTGATGTTTAAATGAACTTGTTTAACAAAACAATGCCGGTATACTGAATGACTTTGTTGTTAAGTAACACAGTGTATTCTATTGGTTCATACTGTGTGGACTTCCAGATATTGTGAAGTTAGCCAAAACTCATCAAGCTCAAGGATCACACTAGTATTTTATAATAAATCTCATTTTATTTACTTTTCTATAACTATGTATGTATATTAATAAATCATACTAAGAATTCAATGTGTAATCTAAGTGCAATAAAAAGGCATGATAAAAACGATCATTGAAAATACCTTTTATGCATTACTCATATTTTAAGGGAAGAATAGGAAGCATTGCCATATACTTAATCTGAGGGGGGCGTTGGGCACAAAAAGATTTTGCAAAGGGGCGTTGGGTCAAAAAAGGTTGGGTAACGCTGCTTTAATCGAACACTTGCTTTTCTAGGAGTAAAGCTGCAATGCTAATCCCACATACCTGGAGTAAACCCCACTGAAATTAATAGGACTTACTTTTGAGTAGACATGATTAGGATTGTGCTGTAAATTAATGGGACTTTTGAGTGAACATAGCAAAGGATTGTGCTTGTGTTGTAAATCTTTCTCTACCTCTCCAATCCTATTTTTTAAAGCAATTAGGCAGGGTGTACATAGGTATCACTGCTTTTGTTATGTAGGAAACTAATTCTGATTTTGTTTTTTAAAAAATGTTCTGCAACGACAATAAATTATTATATGAGGTCTATGCATGTTTACATCGTGTGTGTGCATGTGTGTGGAGTCTTCCCAACAACCCTGTGAGGTAGGATTGTCAACTGGAAACTAAGGTAGCTCACAACAAGAAATAAATCTCTTTAAAATCCAATAACCATAAAAAGTATAAATAGTTGCAAAACAGCTTAAAGTGGCATGATTCTGAATTTTGGGTTGGGTGAGTATTCCTTATCACTTGAGACTGCAGTTCTGTGCACACTTCCTTGTTTGAGTAAGTCATACGATTGCACTACAATTATCTTTACAGGTTGTGTAAATAATAAACATCTTTGATAATCATGCTTATATAAATATTTCTTCATACTATGTCCCGATAAGTATTTGATTTCACATTATGTTTGTAAATTATTACTTCCTCTACATTTTAAGTGTGCCCTTTTCCTTGGGGTTTTCATGGTTCCCCTCTGCTGTTTTCATCCTGAGGGGCAGATTAGGCTGAGGGATGGTGAGAAGCCCATAGTCACCCAGTAAATTTTATAGCTCATTTCCATTTTAAAAAATTAAAACAATTTACGTGCAGGCAAAGTTAATTAAGTAGATCCACACAATACATTTAAAGCACATCCAACTTGCATTTAAAGTGCATGACTTCCCCTAAAGAATCCTGGGTAGTATAGTTTCCCTCTCACATACTTATTGCTCCCACTACCCTTAAACTACAGTTCCCATGATTCTGTAGTGTAGTTCCCATGATTCTGTAGGGATTCATGTGCTTCAAATGTGTGTTTAATGTGCTTTAAATGAATGATGTGGATCTGTTCTAGGTATTCTGTGCATTCATTAGTGAATTGAAAACAACAATGTTAAAATATACTTTTTTAAAGAGGAAAAGGGCTGTAGCTCAGTGGCAGGGCATATGCTTTGCATGCCAAGGTCCAAAATTCAATTTCTAGAAAAGACTATTGCCTGGAATCCTGGAGAGCCAATGCTAGACCATGTCATCAGTACTGAGCTAGATGGCACCAAATGGCCTGAGTCAGTATAAGGCAGATTCCTTTGTTCCTAAAAGTGGAGAGAGACCCAAGGGCCACAGTGACTCCAATATTTATTTACATATTTTATTTACACAATTTATTGTAAAAAAAAATCTCAAAGTGGTTTACAGAAGGAATTAAAACAATAAAATTATTGGCAAAAACAGTTAAAGACAGGTATTTTAAAACATTCAAAATAATAAAACCAACAATGAGTTAAAAACAGATAAAAAACACAGTAGCTTCTACATGCCTGGGTAGGCTTGCCTAAATAAAAATGTTTTTAGCAGATGCTAAAAAGAGTACAATGAAGGTGTCTGCCTAATGTCAGTAGGCAGGGAGTTCCAAAATATACCTGGTACACTAAAAGGCTGATTTCTTACCAGAGCAGAACATGTACTATGTGGCATCCGTAACATGGAAAGCACACCTTGAACTTGGCCTGGTAGCCAATCAGCAACCAGTGCAGAGGTAATGTGGTGATAGGGTCTCACTCTTGTCAGCAATCGTCCCACAGCATTCTGCACTAACTGCAGCCCCTGGATCAGGTTGTGCTGCATGGGGATTTCTGTGACCTTGGCTGACTGGCTGCCAGGATTTTTTTAGTTTTGGCTTTTGGTTAGGAATCCTGACTGGTTGTGGGATGCTGAATTTTCTGCTGTACTCATAGGAATTTTGTTGTGGTTGCTATGGTATTGCATTTAGGAAATCATGACCGTCTTTTGTTTTTCTTTTTCTGTTTGCATTTTCATTTACCTTTAACCTCACTCCCTTAGAGCCATAGAAGCAACAACAGTAAATGTAAATGTAAATTTAATTTTTAGGTCGCCTATCTGGCCGAAGCCACCCTAGGCGACGTACATATTAAATTCCAATAAAATACACTAAATACAGTAAATACAATAAAATATGATATACTCAGCAATAACAAAAATAACAACATATGCAGTACATAACAACGGGCATTCAGTATGTAAATTAGCCCACCCCAGCGGTCCCAAAGGCCTGTCCAAACAGCCAAGTTTTTAAGGCCCGGCGGAAAGTATCCAGGGAAGGGGCATGCCGAAGATCGAACGGGAGGGAATTCCAGAGAGTGGGGGCTGCCACTGAGAAAGCCCTCTCTCTAGTCCCCACCAACCTAGCTACTGTTGTTGGTGGGATTGAGAGAAGGCCCTGCGTGGCTGATCTTGTCGGGCGGCATAATTGGTGATGCTGGAGGTGCTCCTTCAGATAAACTGACCGTTTGTTTCTTGCCCAATAGCGGTAAAAGAGAATTCCAGTAGCGGTAAAAGAGAATTCACAGGCTGTGAAGTGTGGCTGCAATTGCTGTTGTTCCCAAGCTCCTGTCTGTGAAGGTAGATCAAACCATGTGTGTTTTCTCTCTGTCAGTTATTACTCACTAGAATTATGTTGGCTATCAAAGTGAGTTTATAGCAGCCCACAAGGTAGACCGAAAAGGGGAGAGAATCTTCTTAACTCTTACTCATTTCTCAGACCTCTTTCTGAAGTGAAGGATCAAATCTGTAAAGAAGTTTGGAGCAGCCATGTTAAAAGATAGGGGCAGGGAATTCCAGTCAGGGGGTTGCCAACCCTGCTTGGATATGGACAGCTCTGCAGAGGATCCCTAGTTAAGCTTTACCAACAGCACAATCCAAACCATATCTACTCAGATGTAAGTCCTATTGAGTTCTATGGGGCATGGTAAGTGTGTTTAGAATTTCAGCCTTCCGGGACATCCATCTTTACTCCTGAGTGCTCCAATCTAACATCTCTGCAACACTAGGCTCCTTTCTTCCTACAATGGACTTCTGGTGGTTGGGCTGGCCTCAGGGCACTTAAACCCTTGCGAGAAGCAAGTAGGGTAGATTAAATGTTCCCTACCCAGGCTCTATCTTTTAGCTAAGATTTCTATCTTAATTTCCAATCCGAGAAATGTTTTTGTTTGAATGGTATGCTCCAAGCAACTGTGGTTGATGCTTAAGGTATCATGCTTAATGACATCACTAGGGCCCACCCCTGTGACATCACTAAGACCTGCCCCTGTGAGATCACTTGGGCCCACTCCTGAAATCTCAGGGTTGGGTTGCTTTGACATGGCAACCTTATTGGTTCCAGATAACCCATTTATGGAGCATTTATCTGATTTCTTAACACAAGGTTTGTGGGTGGTTATACGACGTTGTGTCAAGCAATTGTTATTCCACCCTGTCTATTGCTTTTCCCTGCCACATTCCTTACTGCAAAAAGTCTGATTTTGGGGGAAAGCAGATTTGTAGCATACACTAAAGCTCCCTCTTTTACATACTGTTGAAGGAGGCCCATTCTGTTTTTCACCTGGCAGCTCATTTCTGATATACATCAAAGACAGAATGCATATGTTTTGACCCTACAGTACTTAATAGTTCATATAGAGAAACCAACTTCTGATTCATAATTTTCTTTTCGACTTTGGGAACAAAAGTTAAACTCTCCTGACAAAATATGTGTACCACATGATGCATTAAGAATAGCACACACACACACCCCTGAATGGCAGGATTTCTCTGCAATATACACAGAGGGTGAAAATTGGGAAAGGACTGGATTCTGCATCGTTGTATGCCAGAGGAAAACCCATCCATTGAAAACAGAAATGCACTTCTCAGAGTAGATGCTATATACATATTTTGACATTACACTCTAGCACTTCTCGTACTCAAGAATGAAATATAGTTCAAAGTGAGCTCCAAATTGCTTCTATAAGCAATCAGAAATGAAGGGAGGAGGGAGAGAGAAATACCAACTATGAACAGTGACCACTGCTTACTATAAGAAAAAAAGATAAGAAATATGGACAGGATCCTAACAGTGCTTTAAAAACAGGCAGAGCAATCCAACCGCTCGATTTGGTGTACCTCCCTCCATCCCTGGCACCTGGCACGGAGGTCCACCATCAGTGGAGAAACTCTACCAGTGCGGAGTGCCCCAGTGTGCCTACCTATACTGTAGATAGAAGCTACCATCAGCTGCATCCCCAACTGGCAGCAGCCAGCAAAAAAACCGGAGCATTTGGGGTGAGAAGGGAAGGGGTTGACCCTGCTGCCATCACATGACAGCAATGGGCATTTTTCTGCCCCCCCCAATTCTTGTTGGCACGAGCACTGGGGCTGTAGATACAGCACTGGCTGTGCCACTCTATCAAGCCCTGCTGCTGCTGACCAGGGGTTAGGATTGCGTCCCCAATCAGTAAAAACTTTGGCCAACATTGCATATAATTTATTTCGCTATGACATGGGGTTGAAGGGCGAAGAATACAGATTTCATTGCAGAAGTAAAGACTGATGAATTACAGGTGCCAAACATCTGATGTGCTTATATGAAGGATGACCTTATTAGTTTCCTATAATTTCCAAACAATTTGACATAGGACAGGCACAAAGAATTACTATTTTCCAGATCTTACATAAGATTCTTAAAATAATAAAATATATGAACATCTAATGACTTTTTTTTTTTTTTTAGCCAAGTCACGTTTCATTTGGCAGTTAGTTCTCTTTGGAAGAATAAAATGCAGAACATTTTTTGAAAAGTAATTCCAGTCCTTTATACTTCTATCAAAAGAACATTCATTTTCTTCTGCTGTGATCCCATAGATATCTGGATTAATATTAAGTTCCAGACGTACCTAGGGATGAGACAGAATATGGCTACACAATGATCAGCATTGCTACTGTGACTGATGGAACAGTCACAAGAGTCCTGGTCAAAGAACTGCAGGCCTATGTTGCCCTATTACCTTGTTGAGAGGTTCCAAAACTACTCTGAACAGCCGCAGCAGCACTGGAAGATATTGTATAGGAAGTGGTCTTCACTGTTTCTCAGCTGTAGCTATGGCTTTGCAGGTTTTGCAGCTGATATAGGAAAGGCAAGAGTTCTGCCTGCACAGTTGTAGACTTTTTCCAGTTTGGCTCAAGTTGATTAATATACAGCTCACAGATTCTAAGAATATTAACGGACCTTGGTTTGACCTCTGTCAATCTCAACACACTCCAGAACTCCTCAAAACTACAAACACTCTTATTAAGCAGGTAATGGGGCTGGACAAGAAGTTCCAACTACCATCTTTATTTTCTCCTTGCCTGTTCACAGGCAATACTCTGCAAGTGAAGTCACATCCAATAGGACAAAGGTCATATTCACTATGAGTATCACCACCTTATATAGAACTCTAATGTCAAGAACAGGAAAGTGGCAAGGGCAATCAACAGAACTTTGGGGAGAAGATATTAACTGACTCCTATTCCCCTGAGAGAGCTCCAGTGGCCAGAATGGTTTAACAGTCAGCAGCTCTGAATGAAGCTCTGTGAGGGGAACAGCGCGCCTCCTAGCAACTCTCAGCACCCCCTTCACTAACTACACTTCCAGGATTCTTTGGGAGAAGCCATGACTGTCTAAAATGAAATAAAGGTCTGGTGTGGATGTGGCCAGGGACAGCTTTGGTTTAAATTTGGGTGGGAGGCTACATATGCCTCCTGTAGAATAAAAAGGTGGGGAAATCCTGAAAAAGCAATGATACTGCTCACAATGTTTTCCTTTTGGAAAGGAAAGGGGCTTCCCCTCTGCCCGGTGCCCACCCACCCATGCAATCCCTCCTCTCCCTCTTCCCTCCCTGCCCCTCCCCCAGGTCAGTTTCACCTATCCTAAGCATGACTGCAGGGGAGTAAATCCCACTGAACTCAATAAACATGCAAATGATCAAACCCGTCCTCCTCCTCCCCTGCTCCTCCTCCCCTCTGCCCTTCCTCCCCCCATCCCCTGTGGTCAGTTTCACCTATCCTAAACATGATTGCAGGGAAGTAAATCCCACTTAACTCAATAAGCATGCAAATGATCCATCAATTCTCAGCAAATTTGCACAGGAACCCATTTCTTACCTCCTGGATTAAAAAGCAGAGATATTCACTAACAGGCAAAAAACCTTACGGTTTAAGAACGTACCTATAGCCGACAGATATTTCTGATAAATTTTACAAAGCAGGGAAATGTGCCTCTGAGCATATGGTGAGTGGTGTCAACACCTGCCATCTCCGAAGATGGAGAATTACATTTTTGTATGTTTGTTGGTGTTCTTTCTTACTTTGCTTCTTTCCAGTGTTACTACTGTTTCTACAGAGTAACAGTAACAGAAAATTATATTTCTCTCATTATTCATCTTAGAAATCTGTGTCAAAATTATTTTTATTAATTTCAAAGCCTTTTAATTGGTCACTGTCATATGAGGTGAAGACAGCCTTTTGTGTTTCAAACTGGAGGTTATGTTCTATTTCTATTTGGGGTGCATTAACAGTTGAATCTGAAACTGCAGTTTGATGTAAAATCAAACTTACAATATGTTACTACTAAAGCAATGACTTTAGCTGTTGGAAAACAACAATCTTGGCCTGCCCAAGATTTATTTATTTATTGCATTTATATACCGCCTCATAGCTGAAGCTCTCTGGGCGGTTTACAACAATTAAAAACAAATATACAAATTTAAAACCATACCAAATAAAAATCCATAAAAACCAATAGGCAAGTTAAAAATGTACCATCCATGTTTTCAGCCTGCTATGCTTAAACTACTCAACTTAAGGAAAGGTGGACATGGTCAATTAAAAACATAGAGCACACCTAGAAGTTTGCTACAATATATGTCATCTCCCACTGTTTTATCTTGTGCAATCTGAGATACTCCTCATGTCATCTGGAGGCTATTCTGCAGAATTGTCAGTGCCATTATTCCACAATTGTTTCTGGAGATTTTTTTTGGTGTTGCAAAGTGTTGCTGTAGTTCACATATTCACAGAAACCAAAGCAAAAGAAAATGCTTTACTATACAAAACTTCACTAAAATTGCAAAGTAAATTAAACATATTTAAAGTGGCTATCTGAACTATATCAACTATCTTAATATTGTTGCTGCCTCCCTGCTAAAACAAGATCAGCACAGCACGTGTCTTGTTTCTGTTATTTGGGCTGATAGCAGGTGTTGCCACCACTCACCATATGCTCAGAGGCACATGTTACCAAATTCTTGCCAGCTATACAGCAAGTGGATTGGACTGTGAAAGACCAACCCAAATTATGTTTGCATTTTTACAGATTTGGGGGGCAGTCCAATATCTCAGAGGTCAAGTCTCCTGCTTCCCTGGTGCATTCACTATAGCTGCCCAATTTCCCTGCTTTTTAAAGTTTGATAGAAATATCTGTTGGCTATAGGTACGTTCTTAAACTTCAAGGTTTTTTGCCTATTAGTAAATAGCCTCTGAGTTAACTCAGGAGGAGAACCTAAGAGCAATTGGTTTAGAACAGGGAAGAGAAGTAGAGCAAATAAACACATCTATACAATTATTATTATAATTTAATTAGACTTTTTGTCCTACCCTTCTTCCCAAATGAATAATGAACCATTACTTTACATCCTATCTTTAAATCTTTCTGTTATTTTATAAACGTGCTTTAAATAAATTAATATATTTCTTTTGACTTTTAAATGCAAATACTGTTCATTCCATATATGAACCCAGCCACTGGGGGTGGAGAGTAAAAGGTGAATAAAGGAATTACAAGGAACAAAGTGGTGGCAGCAGCAATGGAAAAGGTGTAAGGGAAGCAGACCCCTTAATATCCAAGGTGTATGCGGCAGGGATCCTGCACATGATAATACAAAAAGGTAGGCAGATACAAAATAAAAATAAAAAATAAACCTCAGAGACTACCAAAGGATGCCACCAGGGAGGCCAACCAAGGACAGTTTGCTTAGGGACCCCCAAAACACAGACTGTTGGCATCTGCACACAGAATCCTATATTGTGGAAGTGCACAGAAACGATGAATAAGAGATGGACTTAGCCAGAGGTGTGTTTAATCTGCTCTTTGCCAGATCCAAGGAAACCCAGGTTCTGTGCATATAACAAATTATACAATTAATCCTCATATGTGTTTATATGAGTCACTCTGCCTCAAGAACTAAGTTTTGAAAGATTCCGATATTGTTTCTCTTTTGCTATGTCTGAGTTGCCAGGGGAAAGTGAGCAATCCAGCTCCGCGCCCGGTACTTACCGGGCAAAAGGGGCGAGTTCTGGGGCCGCAGCCGAAGCCTAGGCCGCCATCTTGGAGGGTGCGTACACATGTGGTGCTGATGTGCTGACATGGCACACAAGGAGGGGGCGGGGCGGCCAATGGGTATTTAAACCCATGCTGCCGGCTTCCCGCCCTCCTTTGAATTTGGCAGCAGCGGTGGTAAGGCTTTGAGCCAGGCCTTTTCTTGCAGCAGCGATCCCCCCCACCTTCTCGGCAGCATGCGATTTAGCAGTGATGACCCTTGGAGTGGCGCAGTGGGCACTCAGGCCAGGACATTTGATTTTGTTTTCATGGGCTCTTGCGGGGGGGGAGGCTAGCATGCAGTGCCATCCTTGCGTGGAGGAGGCTCTTCACTGCCCTCACTGCAACTGGTGGCATGGGAGGGCTAGGGGACGGTCAATCTGGTCTCGGGCCTCCATGGATGACTTTAGCCCCCCCAACAGTCTTGCGGCGGCTGAAATGTATATACTTACCCAATTTATGAGATTTTCAGATAAACGGGAGGGGACCCACCATTTTCTGACATTGCAATGACACTGCCTCAGGTCAACCAAACTGGCTTCACACTGATTGGCTGCAATCCTGAATGGGCAGGGTTAAAGCTACGAAGTGCTAGATTTGTTTTTAAAAAAAGATTTAACAGTTGGGGGGGTGGCTGACGTTTTTATGTATATCTCGAGAACTGGACCACCTAGAAACTTAATTTTTTTAAAAATTAAAGCTGAGAATCCGGGCCACCTAAGGGGCTAACCAGGTGCTGGGTGGCATAGAAAGAATCCAGGTAAAACCTGGCTAACCGGGCAATATGGCAACCCTACCCACAGGGGATGGACAGGGCCTGCAAAAAGGTGAACAGGCAAATCTAGAGGGCGCTGATGGACTCTGGGGGTTCGGTCATTCACCACCCAGAGATTAGACATGACAGGGTGGAACTATTTCGGCCAGACGGTGTGCATCTGACAGAAGTGGGCAACGATATCCTTCTGATGGACCTGGAGAGGGGCCTGCGCGAGCTTCTTATCGGGTGGTGGGGTGAAGGGAGACTTAGCAGAGGCTTGTCCCCCTTCTGTGGCAAAGAAGTGCGGGAAAAAGGTTAAAAGGGAACGGCAGCTAGGTGACACCTTTAGGCATCTTTGGGGGTGATAGGCGGCTCCGGAGGCCTGCAGCTCCAGGCTATACGGCCCGGAGGCAGAATACAGGCCGCCTTTGGGGACAATGTGCCTCATCCGCTCGGGGTTTCAGGGCCCCAAGGGGCGAAGACGTGGGTTGGACCCTCTATACATCTTCAGGGTGTGGCCTGAGCTGGGGCCTGGCACAGGGCAGCCCTTGGCTCAGGCAGGGTTTGGTTGCCCTATAGCTGCAAGCAGGCTTTGCCTGGATCATCAGGACGCTCCCGCACTTAATTTCCCTCTGCAGGTTCATTATTCTAATTGGATTCTGTTTTTAAAGTGGCCTATGATTCAATCCAACAAACGGTGTTTGTGCTTTATTTTCGGCAGTAGGCCGCAAAAGAGTGGCAGGCAGCTTCAGGCAACACGACAGAGGGCAGGGAGAGTGAAGGTCTATAAAACTTCCTTCCAGGACCACCAGAAGCCATACTCCACTCTCTTGACCTCCTTGTTTCTAATCCCTAAAACATTTTCAGTCTGTTGTCTGCAACCACAAGTGTTAGAAAAGGTAGAAGATTTGCAGGAAAAGCCATATTCTGTACCAGAATTTAAACAATACAATAGAACTGCAAAATTCTGAACCATTCACAGATGGTTGTCAGAAGCTCAATAACTCTTTTGATATTGCTACTGCGGACTGCAAAAGTAAAGGCTGTAAAGCATCTGGCCATAATCTATGGTAAAGAGCTGTGGCAGGTTACATGTTGTCTCAGGCTAGCATAAAACAAAAAGCAGCTTTGGAAACTCAACAGCAGCCAGAAAAATTTGAGTTGTCTGGCTTTGGAAATAGGAAACATCAGTCAGATGTATGCATCCAACGCAGCCATATTCTAATTTTTTGAACTTGACTCCCTCCCCTAAACCTATTCTGCCTTATGCACCCTCCCATCCCAGCACTAACCATCTATCCCTCAACAAACTTTCACAGAGTCACCTACATCACAGCAACTGCCACCCCAAATCATACGTGAACCAAATAATTGGCTGATGAGGAGAGGAAAGTTCTGCCTGCCTCAAGAACTTATCCCTTTCTAGAACTTGATACACCTTTCCAAATATGTTGCAGCCCCAAAGGGTGCCCATCCCACAGTCTGAGGGTCACTAAAATAAAAGAAATGTAAGGTAAAACTTTATCTCATCATTCCATCCAAATCAGGTGTGACTGTGCAGGTGGTGGACCAGTGCCTGGAGGAAGTAATGGGTTGGATAAGGGCCCAAAACCCTGTATCTGCATCCCAACAAAATGGAGGCACTGAAGGTGGTTGGGCCCTATGTCCAGGAAGTGGACAGACTGCCCATTTTAGGTAGGGTCACACTCCCCTAATGGAGCAGATTCATAGTTTCAGGGTACTCCTGGATCCTGCATTGTCACTGGACGCCCAGTGCCTATTTCCAGCTCCAGCTGGTTTAACAGCTATGGCTGCTCCTGGAGGAGGACAGCCTGGCCACAGCAACCAATGTTCTAGTAACTTCATGACTAGATTATGAAGTTTATTTATTTATAAATATGTGTATACCACTATTTCATTAAAAGCATCAAAGCGGTTCATACCGAGTAACAAAAAACCACCACCATAAAATAAAAACATTAAAAATTCAACAAAACAAAGGTCACCTATTGTGAAAGGACATCTTCTTAATTGCCTGCATAAGCCTGGCAGAACAGGAAGATTTTCAGCAGGCTTTCAAAAGTTAAAAAACAGAAGGTGCCTGCTGAATCTCTGTTGGCAGAGCATTCCAGAGAACTGGACCGATGACAATGAAGGCTTTATTTTGTGTCAATGTTAAATGAGCCTTGCCAACCCGGGGAACCACCAAAGCCACTCCTGCAGATGATTTCAGTGATCGAGCTAGGATACAAAGCTTCAGATGGTCCCTAAGATACCTTGGACCTAAGTTGTTCAGGGCTTTGTAAATACATACCAGGACCTTGCAATGTGCTCTGTGTGGGGCTACTCTTAAAGACTGTTTAGAAGCTGCAGCTGGTGCAGAATTGCCACTTGGTCATTGAGCAACACAACAAGTTAGCATCATTGTTCTGATGTTGACTCTTAAGGCCCTAAATGGCTTGTGGCCTAAATACTTGAAGGAGCACCTTTCT